>NC_056056.1:67581339-68206339 GCF_016772045.2 Ovis aries | reverse complement strand
TCTTCTTTTGTGAAGAGCCCATTCAAATCTTTAATTTATTTCTTTATTTTTGTTTTTTTGTCTTATTAGTAGTAAGAGCTTTTTTAAAAATACAAGTTCTCCCTGCAAGTTCTTTGTCTGATTTTTGAATGTTTTCTCCCAGTCTTTGTTTTGCCTTTTCATTCTCTTAATGCTGCTTTTTTGAGAGCAAACATTTTTAAATTTGATGAAGTCTAACATTAATTTTTTCTTTTATGTTTTGACCTCTTTATTTACTATTTATAAAATCTTACCTTTGGGAAATCTTGTAAGTGCTATAAGCCTCAGTTCCTGCTTCTATAAAATGGGAAGGATAACATACTTTCTTTCTTAAGGTTGTGGGGACTAGGTAAGAAACTCATGGTAAATATCAAATACATGTGAATGATTGTTCTGAGATATTAGAATATATAGTGTGATGGGCTATAGTAGACTGTTCCTCCATCTTAACTTAACCCAGGATTCTTCAGGTATTCCTTACAATAGGGCATCTCCTGACAGGTCTAAGGTAATGAAATCAGCAATGGCATTCTCTGGCTGTTGTTTCAGGGTAGCCCATCGTCCCACCTCAACCAATCATAACTGAGGGGAAGGATTTCTTTCCTAGGTGAAAGGTCTCCTAAGCCCTCACTGGAGAACAGTGGAGCCCTTTGCCTCCATTGCCGTTGTGTTATGGCAGCCATAACACAGCCCAGAGGTAAGCCAGCCTGAGCATATAGAGGCGATACCTGCTGTGTGTGGCCAACCACATGGAGAAAACCTGGATCTTGATGGATTGTTCAGAGAGCCAACTGACCCTAGAAATCATGATACTTTTAGGGGTCCTCCGCAGTGTTGTTTTAAGAATTAATTAATTAATATTTGGCTGTGGTGGGTTTTTGTTACTCTTTGAGGGCTGTCTCTAGTTGGTGAGCAAGAGGCTACTCTCTAGTTGTGGTGCGTGGGCTTCTCATTGTGGTGACCTCTCTTGTTGTGGAGCACAGGCTTTAGGTGAGCTTCTGTAGTTCTGGTGCCTAGGCTTAGTTGCCCCATGGCATGTGGAATCTTCCCAGAGAAGGGATTGAATTCATGTCTCCTGTATTGGCAGGTGAATTCTTAACCACTTAATCGCTAGGGAAGTCCTCTCCACAATATTTTAATTTTTAAAGTCAGAAGGAATAAATAAATATCCTCCAGTCTGGATTATATTTGTCCCTATACTATTACAATTGTAAAATATAATTTTTATGGAGAAAGGGGCCCAAGAAGGTAAAACTACCAGGGACCAGAAAGTTATAATGTGGCCCTGATTGTTGAGCTTCCAAATTAGCCAGACTTGAACTCTGCACTGACTCTGCACCCCTGTTTTGTGAAGTAATATATTTCCTTATGGCTCAAGCCAGTTTGAGTCAGGTGTTCAGTTACTTGAAACAGAAAACATCTCGCTGTTAACAGGGGAAGAATCCCACTCTGGGAGCTCTGGTTCCTGTGAAGTGTTGTACCTGTGTCCTGCACTCCAGAGTGCCAGGCCTTGGCTGTTTCTTAGGAGAGTCTATTGGGGAGCTTCCCAGGCTTTCTGTCCTGGTACACGTTGAGCATTTCAACCACTCTGCTTGGATCAGCTTCTGGATCCCCCTCCATCCTTTAACCTTTGTGTGTGTGTTTGTGATATTCAAGATTTAAGAACTGAGATCTTCCTTTAACAGTCACTGCCTCTGGAAGACTACTCTGGCAGACAACGCTGGCTTCTCTTCATAGGATTTGAAAAATAACCAGTGATAAGGGAGCCATCTCTTTTCCAGTTTGCCAAATATTATACTATATGTATCACAAAGAAAATTTTCATATTGCTCCCTTTTTAAATGGAGAAGGAAATGGCAACCTACTCCAGTACTCGTACCTGGAAAATCACATGGACAGAGGAGCCTGGTAAGCTACAATCCATGGGGTCACAAAGAGTCAGACACGACTGAGTGACTTCACTTTTTATTTCCCTTTTAAAAAAAATTCCTTGAAAATAATTAGAAGTCTCAAGGACCCACAGGCTTTAATTGAGTCATGGAGCCACAAATCTTGTGGTTAAAACCTGATTAATAATTTTCACTAGTATGTGGGTAACTGGAAAATGAAATCTGTGAAAAAATGTTAAGAAGGCAGTGAAGAAGGCAGTGAAGATGAAACAATTATGTAGGGATTAATGGCAGGGTGATTGACTCATTCCATGTTTCCCAGGACTTTTCCAGTTTTTGCACTGAAAGTTCTATATCCTTGGAAAGCCCTCAATCCTAGGCAAACTTAAAGGTATAGAAAAGAGAACTCCTTGGCAGGCAAGTGGTTAGGACTCTGAACTTTCACTGCTGAGATCTGGGTTCTATCCCTGGTACAGGAACTAAGATCCTGAAAACTGTGTGGTGTGGCCAAAACAAACAAAAGTGAAGAGAAAAGGTGTGGTAGAAAGAAAATATGAGAGGACACAGGAGTTCTTGCCTGGATTTTTGCTGTGCTTTAGCTGGGTAATCATAGCAGTTGCTCAACTTCTTTGTGTCAGTTTTACACAAACACTGACCTGGGTAACAACATTTATTTGTAGTTATTATACTGAACCTACCTGTTGTCACATTCTGCTTACCTGTATTTCTCACATTGCTTTTGCCTGTTCGTCATTTCTTTCCTTACAGTGGTAGGCCATCAGCAGTCTTGCGCATAGAATGCCCCCTAAGTACAAAAAGGAAAAATTCCTAGGTCCAGAAAAATAAGGAGAAATGACTTAGTGCCAGTAAGAGAAGAATGTCAAAGTTTAAAACCTGGCTGTTAGGTCTAGTAAATTGTGGCAGAAGTATTGTCTTCTCTAGTGCCAGTAAAAGAAGAATGTCAAAGTCCAGAACCTGGCTGTTAGGTCTGGTGAGATGGTAGAAGGATTGTCTTCTCTAGTGGTTTAAGTTGTTTCTGTGCTGATGAGCCTGAGGACACAAAGAACACTGAGCCCATGATTCCAGGTTCCTCTGACTGGCAGACAACTCATTCTGCATGAGCTGTCAGGACTTCTGGATTTAGATTTGCCTCTGCAAGCTACATTCAGTATCACGGTAATCCAAGTCTATGCCCAACCAGTAATGCTGAAGAAGCTGAAGTTGAACGGTTCTATGAAGGCCTACAAGACCTTCTAGAACTAACACCAAAAAAGGATGTCTTTTCATTATAGGGGACTGGAATGCAAAAGTAGGAAGTCAAGAGATACTTCAAGTAACAGGCAAATTTGGCCTTGGACTAAAAAATGGAGCAGGGCAAAGGCTGACAGAGTTTTGCCAAGAGAATGCACTAGTCATAGCAAACACCCTCTTCCAACAACACAAGAGAAGACTCTACACATGGACATCACCAGATGGTCAATACTGAAATCATATTGATTATATTCTTTGTAGTTGGAGATGGAGAAGCTCTATACAGTCAGCAAAAGCAAAACTGGGAGCTGACTGTAGCTCAGATCATGAACTCCTTATTAGCACAGACTTAAATTGAAGAAAGCAGGGAAAGCCACTAGCCCAATCAGGTATGATCTAAACAAAATACCTTATGATTATACAGTGGAAGTGACAAATAGTTTCAAGGGATTAGATCTGATAGGCAGAGTACCTGAAGAACTATGGATGGAGGTTCATGACATTGTACAGGAGGCAGTGATCGAGATCATCCCCAAGATAAAGAAATGCAAAAAGGCAGAATGGTTATCTGAGGAGGCCTTACAAATAAGTGAGAAAAGAAGAGAAGCTAAAGGCAAAGGAGAAAAGAAAAGATATACCCATTGACTGCAGAGTTCCAAAGAATAGCAAGGAGAGATAAGAAAGCCTTCCTCAGTGATCAATGCAAAGAAATAGAGGAAAACAATAGAATGGGAAAGACTAGAGATCTCTTCAAGAAAGTTAGAGATACTAAGGGAACATTTCATGCAAAGATGGGCACAATAAAGGACAGAAATGGTATGGACCTAACAGAAGCAGAAGATATTAAGAAGAGGTGGCAAGAATACACGGAAGAACTGTACAAAAAGATCTTCATAACCCAGGTAACCATGATGGTGTGATCACTCACCTAGAGCCAGACATCCTGGAATGTGAAGTCAAGTGGGCCTTAGAAAGCATCACTATGAACAAAGCTAGTAGAGGCGATGGAATTCCAGTTGAGCTATTTCAAATCCTGAAAGATGATGCTGAGAAAGTGCTACACTCAATATGCCAGCAAATTTGGAAAACTCAGCAGTGGCCACAGGACTGGAAAAGGTCAGTTTTCATTCCAGTCCCAAAGAAAAGTAATGCCAAAGAATGCTCAAACTACCACACAATTGCACTCATCTGACACGCTAGCAACATAATGTTAAAATTCTCCAAGTCAGGCTTCAGCAATACGTGAACCGTGAACTTCCAGATGTTCAAGCTGGATTTAGAAAAGGCAGAAGGACCAGAGATCAAATTGCCAACAGCACTGGATCATTGAAAAAGCAAAATAGTTCCAGAAAACATCTACTTCTGCTTTATTGACTATGACAAAGACTTTGCCTGTGTGGATCACAACAAACTGTGGAAAATTCTTCAAGAGGTGGGAATAACAGGCCACCTTACCTGCCTCCTGAGAAATCTGTATGAAGATCAGGAAGCAACAGTTAGAACTGGACATGGAAAAACAGACTAGTTCCAAATTGGGAAAGGAGTGTATCAAGGCTGTATACTGTCACCCTGCTTAGGAATGCCAGGCTGGATGAAGCACAAGCTGGAATCAAGATTGCTGGAAGAAATATCAATAACCTCAGATATGCAGTTGGCACCACCCTTATAGCAGAAAGTGAAAAAGAACTAAAGAGCCTTTTGATGAAAGTGAAAGAGGAGAGTGAAAAAGTTGGCTTAAAGCTCAACATTCAGAAAACTAATATCATGGTATCTGGTCCCATTAGTTTATGGCAAATAGATGGGGAAACAATGGAAATGGTAAGAGACTATTTTTGGGGGCTCCAAAATCACCACAGTTGGTGACTGCAGCCATGAAATTAAAACACGCTTGCTCCTTGGAAGAAAAGCTATGACCAACCTAGACAACATGTTAAAAAGTGGAAACATCAGTTTTCCAACAAAGGTCATTTAGTCAAAGCTATGGTTTTCCAGTGGTCATGTATGGATGTGAAAGTTGGACTATAAAGAAAGCTGAGCATCAAAGAATTGGTGCTTTTGAACTGTGGTGTTGGAGAAGACTCTCTAGAGTCCCTTGGACTACAAGATCCAACCAGTCAATCCTAAAGGAAATCAGTCCTGAAAAATATTCATTGGAAGGACTGATACTTAATCTGAACCTGCAGTCCTCTGGCCACCTGATGCGAAGAGCTGACTCATTGGAAAAGACCCTGATGCTGAAAAAAATTTGAAGGTGGGAGGAGAAGGGGATGGCAGACAATGAGATGGTTGGATGGCATCACTGACTTGATGGACTTGAGTTTGAGCAAGCTCTGCGAGTTGGTGATGGACAAGGAAGCCTGGTGTGCTGCAGTCCATGGTGTCGCAAAGACTCAGACATGACTGAGTGACTGAACTGAACTGAACTCTGAGCTACAAGGTAGGCCAGGACCTGGGGCATCCACCTTGAACTTTTATTTTCATTTATACTGTCATCTCCTTCTATCCAGAGAGTGTACATTCCAAGGCCTCCAGTGGATGCTGAAAACTATGGAAAGTACTGAAGTTTATATATACTATGTTTTTCTTAGGCATACATAATTATGATAAAGTTTAATTTATAAATTAAGCACAGTAAGAGACAACAACTCTTCCCTGGTGATTCAGTCAGTAAAGAGTCTGCCTGCAATGTGGGAGACCTGGGTTCAATCCCTGGGTTGGAAAGATCCCCTGGCAAAGGAAATGGCAACCCACTCCAGTATTCTTACTTGGAGAATTCCATGGACAGAGGAGTCTGGTAGGCTACAGTCCATGGAGTTGCAAAGAGTCGGACATGACTGAGTGACTAACACTTTCACTTTCACAAGAGATAATAACAATAACTAGTAACAAAATGGAACAATTATAATAATATACTGCGATAAAAGTTATGTAGTCTCTCAAATGTCTTATATTGTATTCACACTTCTTGTGATGATGTGGGGTGATAAAATGCTCACGTGACGAGATGAATGAGGTGAATGACAACAGAAATTGTGACTTAACATTAGGCTGCTATTGACATTCTGACAATAAGTCAGAAGTAGTATCTGCTTCTGGTGATCCTGGATCATTGGACCATGATGATGTCTTTGATTGGATGTAGGCAGATGATGTCGATGGTTAGGATCTCAGGTAGGATGGAGCAGGACAGCTCAAGATTTCATCATGACACTCAGAATGGTGCAATTTAAAACTTGAGTTGTTTATTTATGGAATTTTCCATATAATACTTTCAGACCATAGTTGACCTTGGGTGACTGAAACTGTGGGAAGCAAAACCATGGATAACTGGGAACTTCTGTATCCTTTGCTTGCTTATTCTTATGGTTCTTCAATCCAGACACCGCCATCTGGTCTTGAGAATTTCCACTTCAAGTAATTTGTAGGGAGCTTATTTTTCCTCTGACTTTTTGAGTGAGCATGTGGCTCAGACTGTGCCAATAAATATCAAAACTATAGATGCAGTAGTTGGTTCAGAAATAATGGACATACCCTAAGATAACCCCCAATGAGGAGTTAGTGTCGTGTAGGGCTTGGGTCCAGAGAGCTTGGGTTCAAGTCCTGCTGTGCCACTCACTCACTGTGTGAACTTGGGAAAGTTACTTAAGTCTTTTGGGACCTTGATTTCCTCATATGTGAGATGGGAATAATTATAATTCCTAGCTCATAGAGTTTTTATGAGTATTAAACAAGAAAATGGACATAAAGGCTTTAGTACAATTCTTTGCACATAGCTATTGCTGTAGTTGTTATTACTGATCATGGTGACTTAAGTCAGATAATCAGATTAACTGAATGATAGAATGAAAGAGGTCATTAAGGTTAAAAAATTTCTTCATATTTTTGTGTGTAACTTTCTCTAATTTATGGGATATTTAGAAGAATCAGGGTCTAGACGCTTAGTCTGCTGCAGTTTGATGACTGGGTCATGGAAATCTGTGGCCCCACTCTGAACAATGTCCTCAGACAATAGTATTTTTTGAATAAATGGATCTAAGTGGCTTATAAAATTATACTTCTTTACTGGTAGTAAATAGTAGTAGTTACCATTTTTACAGTCATTACACCATGTGTAAAAGAACTATTATTGTGCCTGTTTTACTAGAAAAGAAATTGAGTCACTGAGCAGTTTAGTAACTTGCTCTGTTCATATAGTAGTGAGCAGCAAAGTGGGGATTCAAAAAGCAGGCTGTCTGGTGCCAGAACCCTTGTTCTGAATTCTCATCTCTGTTACTCCTTCCCCACCACCAACGGAATTTAGGATTTCAGGGACAGAACAGAAGCATTGTGTTGCCACTACAGAGATTCAAACTGATATGTAGATTGAGCAGACTGTAATTGGAGATTGCAATAAATTCACCTTGAAAGATTTGAAGATCTGTTTGGTTGGAGTGGGTGGGGGGCAGGGGGCACGGCAATCACAGTTTAGAAGGAATTCACAGATGTTGATGACTACACATTGTGTTTTAAGTCTCCATTTATATCTAAAAGAAAGATGCCCTGTGAGTGTAGCTCAGTTCTGCTGCTGCTGCTGCTAAGTCGCTTCAGTCGTATCCGACTCTGTGCGACCCCATAGATGGCAGCCCACCAGGTTCCGCCATCCCTGGGATTCTCCAGGCAAGAACACTGGAGTGGGTTGCCATTTCCTTCTCCAATGCATATAAGTGAAAAGTGAAAGTGAAGTCGCTCAGTCGTGTCCGACCCTCAGCGACCCCATGGACTGCAGCCTACCATGCTCCTCCGTCCAGGAGTGGCTGATTAAGGTGCATGCTGTGTCCAGCTTTGGGTACCCCTGGTATTCTAGAGACCAACACATGAACAGCAGAAATGGCCTATAACTTTTGGCCATATAACCAAATCAGACAGTATTTGGGTCCAGTTGGTTTGTGAGAGTATATGCTGTTATGAATATGTTGAAAGAGAAGCCAATGTTGGGATCAGATTTGCCTGTACAAACCTTTGCCTTTCATAAAAACAGCTTTTTTTGTTAAACACTAGATTTCTTAGTATCATGATAAAATTTGATTACTGGCTACTGGTAGCCCCTGTAATGTCATTTTGCAAGAATAATGTTGATTAAATTATTTATTTTCTTGGGCTGCTTTCATATTGATGCTTAAAAATTCAGCATTTTTTAATAGCTAAGTTTATCATTATTATCCAAGAAAATTTTCTTGTGGTGAATACACATATGAGTTTCTGATATACTTGTCTTTATTAAATAAGTAGTCTTTAATAGTCTTTTTAGTGCTAAGTTTCTTTTATTTTAATATTATTTTTTGTCGCTGAATTGGAGTCAGCATCAGGCCAAGAGAAAATATGAATTTTAAGTGGGTTTTCAGCACACACCTGAGTCTTTTCAAATACACACACACACACACACACACACACACACACACACACTCCACAGAAGATAATGTGTGTTTATGAAATTGATTGCTGAAACAACACCAAACATTAACCTATGTGATTGGTGGCCTGTGCTTTAGAAGAAGACTTGTTGAAATACATGGAAGTTGGATTGCAGCTTTGGCCTCAAAGAATATTGGCAAATTTGCTTTTATGTGATATTAATTTGCCTCAATTATGTCATTGGTGAGTTCTTTGTTTTAGTGAATGCCAGATGTATTCTTCTTCAGAATATATTTGGTGAAACTCTTTTTCTAAATGCCAAACGGACATGAGAAAACTTTCAGTCATCTGGAGCTCGTAAATTGTTCTGAAATTTTTGGAATTTTATTGAAGGCTTGATTTCATCATAGAGCAGAGAATACCTTGGATGAATAAAAAGCAAATCAATCAGAAATGATTGGAACCAGTAATTAGAATTTCCTTGGAGAGAAAAAAATGTATGATGTAAATCCATGGCCTGGCAAAAAAAACCCTCGAAAAAACCAAAGTTGCTTTCTAACAAGTTATCAGATCTTACAGAGCAACTTCAGATGCGGACACAGATGTGAAGCTTTATTTTGTTTCCAGCAACAAGTTCCTCCCTCTCTTTTTTCAAAATTAGCTTTTCCGGAAACTTCATTTGACTAATCAAGGCTGATGGAATTTTGAAATGACTGCAGAGCATGAAATTAGAAATAACGTCCTGTGAAAATCAGTAACTTTATTTCAATATGTAATTTAATGAAATGGGTCATCACTCTCCCACTTTTGTGAGTTTGGAATCTTTCCATAATATTCTGTTGACTTTAAGAATTTTCTGTGTTCTACTTTCCAATTTTGTTTACCTTATTTGAAGTATTTTTCCCTTTTGTTGTGAATTTTTATTTGAATAGAAAATCTCCCTTATCTGTCCTTTTGTGAATACTTAAACTTGTATCTTGATACTGATTAAAGATAACAAAGCAGGTTTCAAATCTCTTTGAAAATGGTTTTTAAAATGTGTAATAGAGTTACTAAAACTGATTTATGATTTTCCCCCTTTAGTATGTCTTATCTTATACCAATGGAACTACTGAGACCAAAGCCTAAAATGGAATGGACATTATTATTTTCTCTCTGTCCTTGGAGGAATTTTAAGGCATAAATTATTTTGATAAACTAGCATTAACTTCTTTCTCACTGTAGAATGTAGAAAGGGAAAAAAAATCCCCTTCTTCTTGGAATTTATAGTATGCTGCTAACGGAAAAAGTATAAGGAATGAAATATCTGACTTTTATCATTGATTAAATAAGGCAAATATGGAAACTCTATTCAAGGTAAGAGGCTAAAAGTTTATATATCTGCAAGGGAGATATCACAAAGATATTGCTTGGGTTTAAGTTGTTGTTGGTTTTTTAAAAAATAACTCTGTTCAATTTGGGAATGCATGTAAGAATTAAAGATTTTAAAATTTAAAAATAAAAAAATAAAAAAATAAAAAAATAAAAAAAAAAAGTCCACCTAAAAAAAAAAAAAAACAAAACTCTGTTCATTCAGATGATTCAATTGCAGTTAATTTTTTAAAAGGCCAAGAGTTATAAAATACTTGAATTTATTCAGTACAGTTGGAAGAATGGCAGGATAAGAAAGGACTTTCCAATCTGATCTAAGAAAGATGAATTCCTTTTATGGAGAAAAGGAAAAAGAAGAAAAAGGGAATCTTAGCAGTCATCTGCTCCAATTACCATGAGGGAATTAGAACTTAGATGACTTGTCCAGCTTAACCCTTGTTAGTAGTAGAGCCAAGGACTAGAACTAGGTGTCTTCATACCTTGTCTTTGGAGCATTCCACCTCCCTGTCCAATCTCTTTATCTACAGCCTCCTTGGTCTCTTTCACATAACCATCATTGTTATCATCTATTCATGCAATACAAATTGAGCATTAGACTGAGGCACTGTTTCAAGGCTTAAGGAGCTGTTGGGTGGAGCTGACAAGTAAGTGTGCAGGATGACATAGATCTTATCTCTTTTGCCAGGCTCTGATTTTCTTGAAGTCAGGGACTATGTTTATTTGCCTCCCTTCCAGTCCACATTGCAGAACATGCTCTATGAAGTTTTATGCAGAATGTCCTCTGCCTTAGAAAATTTCTCTACCGGTCCCTAGTCTATGAATCTTTCTATCTTGATTTCTACCTGTTGCCTCTTATCCTCCTGTATCCTCCTTTG
Organism: Ovis aries; assembly: GCF_016772045.2. Lineage (NCBI taxonomy): Eukaryota > Metazoa > Chordata > Mammalia > Artiodactyla > Bovidae > Ovis > Ovis aries. The sequence continues at coordinate 68,195,544 of NC_056056.1, read as the reverse complement.
GACTAACAATTTGCTTGGTTAACCTGACTTTGATTTTGGTGTTTCTCCTGGAGATTACCTTTTATATTAATATCATTTCTGCTTAGCACTATGCTCTATAGTCTTTGGTCAAATGACCCTTGTATTTGCCCTTACTGCAAGCTCCCAAGATACTGCCCATAGCCTGTGCTAGAGCCCAGCTCCCACCCACCTGGAGCTGAAAGGAGTTTTATCTTTGTATTGCTGAAGAAATGAGGATAACCTTACACTTGGTAGATACTCATCAGATGTTTGTGGAATGAGCAGTAAAGACAATACGTAGTGTGGTCTTTGTTGTCATCCTCATTTTTTATTGAATGTTTGGCTTGGAGGGAAGGTGCAATGCAAAATGATTTATGGTTCAAATGATCACATTCAGATAGATACATAAAAATGAAACCTATTCTCATTATTGAATTTCCAAATAGCTGGTTTAAACATCTGGCAAATTCTATGAATATCTGGTTATTATTTTCCTTCTCTGTGTATTGTGAAGACTTAGTTTGTATATAAGTTTTGCTATATTAAGGAGTTATTTTCTCTTCTCTCTGAGGAAATATCCAATCAGTAGAGGAAATGGGGTTCGGCTGTGTATACATGCTGAATTTCTATCACTTAGTCTTTCAAAAACTTTCAGAAATTCTTGGCTGGAGTTCACTAATAACTAGCAATTTAAAAATAATGCATGAATCAGCTTTACTTTAGACAAAATAGCACTTATTTTTTTTTAAGAAGAAGTATATTATATTAAAGGAATATGGACAATAGATTTAAAAATTTTAATTGGTTAGAAGCTTATTTTTAGTAGTTTGCTAGCAATTAAAAATGAATTTATTCTGTTTCTAAGCATTCTCTAGCTTCCTTCTTCCTAATGATTCTTTTGACAACAGTATTTGTCTTTTTTTGATTTTTAAAAGTAATATTTGCTCAATGCAGAAGTTTATAAAAATTGTTGTTGTTCAGTGGCTCAGTTGTGTCTGACTCTTTGTGTCCCCATCGACTATAGCACACCAGACTTCCCTGTCCTTCACTGTCTCCTGGAGTTTGCTCAAACTCATGTCCATTGAGTCAGTGATGCCATCCAACCATCTTATCCTCTGTCACCCTCTTCTCCTTAAAATCATCCATAATGAAAATGACTTAAACATTATCATTCTAAGAGACAACTGCTGTTAACATTTGGTTGTATTTCTTTCCAGACTTTTCCATATGCTCCCTTGCTCTCTATTTCTCTCTTTGCCACACATTTATTCTAAGCATGTATGTAAATGTAGATAGTATTAGACTTCCCAGGTGGTACTAGTGGTAAAAAGCCCACCTGTCAATACAGGAGACTTCAGAAATATGGGTTCCATCCCTGGGCTGGGAAGATCCCCTGAAGAAGGGTATAGCAACCCACTCCAATATTCTTGCCTGAGAATCCCATGGACAGAGGACCCTGGTGGGCTACAGTTCATGGGGTCGCAGAGTCAGACGAAACTTAAGTGACTTAGTTGTGCATACACACATACATGCAGACAACATTGTTATTTTTGAGCATGTACATTATATTAATATATATACAAGATGTATATTGTTTTAGTCTTTCTTAGCATTTATACTTCAAACATTTCTTTGTATTTTATAATATTTTATAAAGCTTCTCTTTGATTTTCTCTGTGGTAGGGGAGACAGGTAATGCTTAATCCTTTCTGGAGGAATCACAGGTATTTTTTGAGACTCATTCTACATGGTTGTAAGATAGTTATCCACATCTGGGAAGTGGTTTATAATAACAGAGTAAAATTATAAAGGCATATTATCAAGGTGAGAGTTAAGAGATTCTTATGTTTTCCCCTAGTTATAAGCTACTTTCAAACATTCATTATATCTAAGCTACACAAGGTAGAGGCTATCCACCTCTGCGTTAGCATGTGGCATGAAATTCTCGAGAAAAATGTGTGGATGGCTTATTGAATGATTAGTTTTTTTCCTTGGAAGCTCTGGTTTAGCTGAAGAATCTCATAGCACACTGACAAATATTATCAAGAATGTGTCTCTCTTCCTCTCTTCCTCTCACCCTCTGGTCAAGAGTGATTGGCTTCAATAAATGTTCATCATCTTCTCTTTGTGACTCTGTTTTGCTACCATTTTCTTTGGAGTATTGACAGACCTAAAGAGACTGCTTGCTTAATGGACCTTGGAAACACAGTAGAGTTAATTTGTGTATGTTTTAGTCTTTCCAACTAGATTTCCTATAGTGCAAATTTGTAAAAGTGAGGATTTGTGTCTTATTCTTTTGCTTCACTATTTCATTTGGACAACAGTGAGATTTTTAAACTCATACAATGTTTAAGATACAGCCAAACACAAAAGTCCTTTGCAAATAGAAGTGAACATGCATTTCTATTGTTTGTAAGTGCTAGTGCAAAGTCTAACTTCTAATTTGTAATGTTTATATGAGAAAGCTCTTAATCATTTATTTGTAACTGATTAATAGACTATTCCTAAATTATATAAAATCACTGTGAAGTCAAAGACTATATGCTCTTCAAGTAGCCAGTTAAATCAGTACAATCTGTGAAATATAAACCTAATAGTCAAACTATTTATGGGCAGCAATGTACTAACTAATTTATTTTTATTTTTACTGTCATATGGAAATACCAGTATTTAATTTGGTATTTAGATTTAATGAGGTGATTATGTGCTGATTAACTGGTATTGCACTTTGAAATTTTTAAATGTATTTGGTTGCTATGAATCCTATGGTTTATTGAATCCTATGAACAGAAAGTAAAACTTAGTCAAATATCTATGTAATATCATCTGGATGGTTTTTGTGGCTGGATGTTTGTTATTTATTTTACAAATTGTTTTTAAAATTTTTTATTGGTCCCTTACTTTTCCTACAAATATCTGTAGAACACATACCATGTACTAAGCATTGGGTTTACCACCATGCCCCTAAAGATATTATAGTCTGGAGGGGTATCAAAAGTTTAAGCAGGCATTTAAAATGCAATGTGATGGGGTGGTACAGAGACCACAGGAAGAGGCAATTCACCTCACTTTGGGAGGCCAAGGAAGACTTGTTTCCCAAAAGGAGGGACATTTACGGCAATCTTGGAGGATAAGTCAAGCTAGTCACCAACAAGGGAGGAAATGACCCTTCACTAAGGCTTAGAGAGCCTCCAGAAAAGCTGTAAGCAATGCAATATAAATGGAGTTGAGAGATCAAGTAGTAGAGGAAAAGGAAGTTGAAGCTGGAGGGATAAGCTGGGGCTGGATTTTGAGGCCTTGTTTGCCACACTAGGCAACCTGGGCTGCATGGTGCTATGTAAGTGGATTTCAAGCATTGAAAAATGTCAACTGGATTTAGAAACAAAGTTGTATTTGACCTTGAAAAGAGAAGTTTAGTTGGAGCTGTGGGAGTGAAAACCAGATTGCAGCAGGTTGAAAAGTGAGTAAAAAATAATGAGAGTAAAAAATAAGTATAGACAGTGGCTGTTGTCAGGAAGTTATTTTGATTTATGAAACGTTTAAAATTTGTATGTCATTAAATGTATAGGATTAGTCTTGAATTGTAGATTGGCTACAATAACAGATACTAGATTTACTATTTTTTATTTTTATTTTTATTTTTTAAATCTTTAATTCTTACATGTGTTCCCAAACATGAACCCCCCTCCCACCTCCCTCCCCATAACATCTCTGTGGGTCATCCCCATGCACCAGCCCCAAGCATGCTGTATCCTGCGTCAGACATAGACTGGCGATTCAATTCTTACATGATAGTATACATGTTAGAATGCCATTCTCCCAAATCATCCCACCCTCTCCCTCTCCCACACACCTCTCTTGATGTATGGTAATTTTATTTTCCAAGAGTTTTTGAAGAAAATAATGTTAGGTGATAAAACTGTTTCCTCTAAAAAGAAGAGTCTCTTTATGATCAAGACTAATGTCTTCTACTTAAGAATTATGGTTTTTTTTAGATCTGATAAGTTCCTACAAAGTTCTGTCTACACTTAAGTAGTTACTGCTATAAACAAAGCAAGCTACAAGAATTAATTTTTGAGAATAATTTATTCATTTAAGAATTCTTGACATTATTAGAGACATTGGCTCTAGGATTTTTTTGGAATTATTTGAGTAAGAAGAATTCTGCTTTCATAGTATTACGCAGTACTATGTTGCCTTCCTTTTAGTACAAATGATTGGTTTGGCCAAGAAGTTCATTTGGTTAGTGAATATGCTGTTCAATAAAGTTCTTGGTAAAAATAAAAAATGCATCTTTATATTTTTACTTAAAACCAAATGAACTTTTTGACCGATCCAATTTTTTCAGGCTGCAAGCATTAAAAATGAAACTAGTAGATGATGCTTTTAATGTTAAAACTGCTATCAGAGGTGGATTTACCTTGAAGTTTATGAAACTTCAGAGCCCCCTCACTTGTGCAGCCCTATATTCAATTTTCTATCTCAAATTTCTAACTTTATATTCATAATTATTCTTTTTCATAAACAGCGTCCCCAAATTATATACATTTCAAACCAAAAAAATCTGAGTCTGCCCTGATTTTTCTGTAACAGATTATTCCTAGATAAAGAACCTCAATGTCTTTAAAACTTCTACTTTGAACTTTATCAAGAAAACTGGAGAAGTAGGCTCCTGAAGGGAGAAACATACACGCTTAAATTTTAAACAAATGATAATGAATCGAGAATATGCTTGAAAACCAACAAAGTGAAAAAGTTCCTACAACTAAGTAATTTTATTTTATCTTGTGTGGCTTTATGGTCTAGAAAGAGGACATGATTTTTGAGGCTTACTGTGTGTGAGTCCTCGATGGACATGAGTTTGAGCAAGCTTTGGGAGTTGGTGATGAAAAGCGAAGCCTGGCATGCTGCAGTCCATGGGGTTAAAAAGAGTTGGACACAACTGAGTGACTGAACTGAACTGAACTGTGTGTGAGACATGAATCGATCTTCTCAGCAATGAAGACCTCCTACTGTCTATGGATGAGGAAGCTGAGTCCTCAAGACCTGAGACTAATCTGGGCCTGCTTATTAAGGATGTGCTTAGCTTTCTGTGCATTTTTCAAATGGTCCACACACACTGTTCAAGTGGTCAAGTTTATCTGTTTGATACCTGAACAAACTTAACTCTTAACAGGAAAATATATCTAAAGAAAAATGCCCTGGAACATAAGGGGCCATGGCTGGCTCAGAAAATGGAACTCCAAGCACTTGTCTCTTCAACAGTGAGTCTTATCTGTGCTATTATTAGCATATACAGATAATGGATCATTACCTTGGTATATTTTAGATACCTTTTCTACCTAAGGTATTTTATTGCTTTTCTATTTCTGTGCTGTGCTATGCTAAGTCGATTCAATTGTGTTTGACTCTTTGTGACCCTGTGGATCATAGCCTGCCAGGCTCCTCTGTCCATGGGATTCTCCAGGGAAAGGTACTGGAGTGGGTTGCCATGCCCTCCACCAGGGGATCTGCCTGACCCAGGGATTGAACCCGTGTCTCTCATGTCTCCTGCACTGGCAGCTGGGTTCTTTACCACCAGCACGACCTTGCTGTTCTACCTAAGGTATTTTATTGCTTTTCCATCTAAGAAGAGCATTAAACCACTAAAAAATCCACTGGTTGTCCATAATTTGGATCTTACTAGAACATTTGAATTGCTATCAGAAAATTGACTTTTTAAGAAAGGAAGGGTAAAGCTACAGTTTCACCACAAAATCAAATGAAAGACATGAGTCTAACTTAACTATGGACATGGGAAAAAAGAAATGTTCAATAAAAGCATTCAATAAAAATCCCCTTGAGTAGTTTCTTATATGACCCAGGTACCTGCTGTCATGCAAACAACTTAAAATTTATTTGTCACTAAAATACTCAGCATGCACAGGGTTTGTGGTTAGACACAATCAGAGTCAGGAATCTCATCTATTCTAAAGCCATCTATGAGTAGCTGAAGAATAGATCATCCTTTTTCTTTTTTAAACCCAACTGTCAAAGCATTTATATTACCCAAATAGGGTCATGTAATTCCATAGAACCTAGAGTATGTTTAATTGAATCCTCCTGTGGTGATTCTGTTTTGAAGCTGGTTCCTGGTCTTCAGGATTTCTAGAAGTCTGGAAAGGGTTTAGTTGTTTATTACTGGCTTTTCCCAGACTATTAAGGCCTCCCTATTCCCTGACTCTCCAGCAATATTTTATGTTTAAAGAGCACCTGGTACTCTGAGAATAGTTGATTTTCATGTTTCTAATCTGAAATATGATTTTTAGAAAAAACAAAAAGCCAACTGCTGGAATCAGGAAGTGTCTATTTAGCAACATATTTAGTAACATATTTTTTTAAGTAGCTCTATTTGATTTTGTCTTTTTTCCTATCCTTTGCTGATAGAAACATTTTCTACAGAAATTGAGGTTGGAAAGGAGGCTGAAACAAGTGAAAATTTTAGGGCTACTACTCTATAATATTACTGTAAAATTATTTTTAGCATCTATTTGGTAAGAATTACCAAAAAAAAAAATCTCCTATTAAAAATTTGCCAAATAATTTTATAGCTGAAAGAACTGCTTCTGAATGTTATATTTAACCTAAATAGCTGACAGATTTATCCTTCCAATAACCTCCCACCTCTGCTCCTCAAACCCCCTACCTACTAATTTTGTCTTCTTTAGTCATGAATAAATAACATTTATGGTTACAGTTTGCGATGGCCCTTGGGAACTGTGAGATGCTCTCAACTGGAATTTAAATCTACAAGCAGTAATCCAATTTGTCAGATTTTGGGACTTTAGCCATGTATACTTAGCATTATTCAATCACCAGTCATATCTCTCAAAAGAACGGGTCTCGCCACATAAATTCGGTTTCTGAATGAAAGCCAGTGTGAGTCAAACAGACACAACTAATTGGGTCTTCACTGTAAGTAACATTTGTTAGCAAGTTGCAACGTAATTGTTCATTATCCGATAGAAAAAGCTCTATTGGGTAAATATTTTGCTATGAAAACATAAAATATATGATGAATTCAGGGTACTTACTGGGAGATGCTCATTGGGAGGTTTCCACGGTTTAAATGTAACTAAAATCTTGGACTTTTGATGCTAGAGCATCAGATTTGAAGTGATATTTAAAATATTTTTGGACTGATTGTGTTTGTCTTCTAATTACAGCATGGTTTAGTCTTAATGAAAACTTATCGACACTTTTGTGAAAGTTAGACTGGATGATTTCATTGGGAATTTAAGCCAGTTACATCCTAACGTTTTTTTTTTTTACTTTCTCATGTCCTCTTTTGATACCTGTGTAATTATTTAGAGAATAAGTAAAAATCAGGACCAAGTTTTAATTTCTACAGTGTTTGCAAAGTCCTAGTAGAAGTGCCATCTCCATGGGTTCCTCTTGAATACTTTCCTCCAGGCAAGAGGGAACTTGTAACCACTGGGAATGAAGTGTAGGTTATAATTCTTAGTCATTTGTTGTTGTAGGCTTAAGTCCAAACAATGAACTAGAGGTGAAAGTCCCTAGGTCCTATTACTAATCCCCATGGTCTCTTAGGTTCCTTTTGATTTTCTTCTCATTACATTATTAACTGTATAGTGTCAGGGGATACATCAAACTCCCGTAATGGAAGTACAATGTATAAACAGCTTATAACCTGGAAGATTTCTTGTTCTGTATGTAGGGTTCTTATATTTAATGTATATCTCGCCAAACTTGGGATAACTATTTTAAAACTTTGTCAAATTTCTGCACCTTTCCTAATGTTTTCCCTGATATTTTATTTTAATTATTATGACTTCCTTACTTTGTTGTATTAAATTGTGGCCACATTACAATAGGGCACTTAAAAATCACTTCACTAGAGACTACTATTGTATTCTGTAGTTTGAACAGTCTTGGTTGGATTCCACAATATTTCTTCTTGAGTCTCAGCATCTTCTCTTTGAAAAGTTTCAGATTCACCACAAAACAAAAGGTGAAGTTTAAAAAAGTTGTATTATCTCTGTTATTATTTACACACAATACACTTTTTCTAATTAATACATTTGAATATTTTTTAAAGTTCAAATGTATAATTCATTATATGTGCATATTGCAGAAATAATGACAAGCAAATAGATAAAAAATTACTTCACATCCTACCACTCAGAGGTGACAAATGTTAACATTTTCTTTCTGATGGATATTTTTTACTATCTCTATATTTATACATATATACATATATATTGACCTCCCTGTGGCTCAGACAGTAAAGTGTCTGCCTGCAATGCAGGAAACCTGGGTTCGATCCCTGGGTTGTGAAGATCCTCTGGAGAAGGGAATGGCAACCTACTCCAGTATTCTTGCCTGGAAAATCCCATGGACAGAGGAAATTTTATTTATATATAGATAGAAATATCTCTATATTTATATATAAATACATATATATTAATACATATAATATGTGTATAAAATGGGATCGTACTATGCCTACTTGTTCAGGCTTCCCAAGTAGCTCAGCTGGTAAGAATCTGCCTGCAATGCAGGAGACCTCAGTTCAATTCCTGGGTTGGGAAAGTCCCCTAGAGAAGGGATAGGCCACCCACTCCAGTATTCTTGGGCTTCTCTGGTGGCTCAGGCAGTAAAGAATCTGCCTGCAATGCAGGAAACCTGGATTCGATCCGCTTGTTTTACCCTCATTCAGTATTATTAACAATAGATTTTCCTGTTTATAATTATCTATGGTATCATTTAATGGTTGCTTAAGGTGATGTTGTGTAGATTGCTATAATTTATTTAGTCAATCTCTAATTATTGGACATTTAAATTATTGCCAAGTTTATATTATTATAAAGAGTTTGTGCTGCGCTATATTACTTCAGTCGTGTTTGACTCTTTGCAACCCTAGGGACTGTTGCCTTCCAGGCTCCTCTGTCCATGGGATTCGCCAGACAAGAATACTGGAGTGGGTTGCCTTGCCCTCCTCCAGAGGATCTTCCCAACCCAGGGATGGAAACTCTTATCGGATCTGCCTTGTAGGTGGATTCTTTACCATTAGTGCCACGTGGGAAGCCTCTATAAAGAGTTTGCTAATCATAAATTCTTATACATAAATCTTGTGCAACTAATTGTTTATTTTCTTAGGAAGAACTTCTAAAGGCATAATCCTGCTGCTGCTGCTGCTGCTAAGTCGCTTCAGTCGTGTCCGACTCTGTGCGACCCCATAGATGGCAGCCCACCAGGCTCCCCCATCCCTGGGATTCTCCAGGCAAGAACACTGGAGTGGGTTGCTATTTCCTTCGATGCATGAAAGTGAAAAGTGAAAGTGAAGTCGCTCAGTCGTATCAGACTCTTAGCGACCCCATGGACTGCAGCCTAATCCTAGGTTAAAGGATATGCACACATTAAGGCTTTTGATATCTGTTGCCAAATTGTTTCTCCTAAATAATACATCAATACATAGTTCCTCCTTTGAATATGAATGATGTTTTATCCCTTACTATCCTTTTCTTTTTAATATTTGATGTTTTCACAGTTGAAATGGCATCACATGGTTGCTCTGATTTCTATTTCATTAATTACTAGTGAGATTGAAATGCTTTTTTAATGTATTTGTGTGTTTGCTATAATTTTTTTAATGGATTGTTTCAGTGTTTAGCCTATTTTTGTATTAAATCTATTTGTAGGACTTAAAATGTAATAACTTTTGTTTATTAAATAGAAGATTTTTTGCTTTGTCATTTACCTTTTAATGTTTGTGGTATTTTTGATATACAGTTTAAATTGTTACCTTTAAAAAATTAAATATATCATTCATACAAATGAACATGTAAATACCGTACATATACTGTTTGAAGAACAATAAAAATAAAACTAGTAATCGTGCACTTACATCCCAGTTTAAGAATAATACATTTCCAAAATCTTTAAAGTTTGTATGAGCTCCTATCATATCATATTTCCGTTTCTCTCTGGAGGCTACTGAGTTCCTTAATTTTGTTATTTTCTTTATATTTGTATCAAATACGGAGAATTCCTAAATAATATATTATGTAACTTTGCATATTTTTGAAATGATTTAGAACTAGAATCATATTTTGTGAATTCTTTTGTAACTTCCTTTAAAAATACTAAACGTTCATTTAGAATCGTCAATGTTGTTGCTTCCTTTTTAGTGCATGTATGGTATTCTGTTGTAAGGCCATATCACAATTTATTTATTCCTCTGTTGTTTCCAGTTTTTGATATTACAAAAAATGCCTCTATAAACCTTGTACATATCTCCTGGCGCTTATGTGCCAAAAAAAAAAAAGTATTCTTAGTATTAGAATTGTAGGGTTATAGGTTAGTCATATTTTCTGCTTACAAAAAGCCAAATGTTTTCCAAAGGATTTGGACCATTTTATCCTCCAATCAATAGTGTTTAAGAGTTTATGTTGTTCCAGATTATTATTAACATTTGATAGTATCAGTTTTTAAAACTACTGGTAGCAGTACAATGTTATCTCATTGAGGTTTTCATTTGCATTTCTCTGATTACTAATGAGGTGAGCATCTTTTTTGTAAGATTACTGGTCATTTGTTGATGTTCCTCTGAGGAATGCCGTGTCATGTCTTTTGACGATTCTTTTATTGGGTTCTCTATCTTTTCATTATTCCTTTACTTTCTTCTTTACTTTCCTCCCTTCTTTTCTTTCCTCGCCTACTTCTGCCTTCCCTCTTTCCTCCTTTTTTCCCCCTATGTTTTTTTATTCCAAGGTGGTTTTTATATATTCTGGATACTTAAGTTGATTTTATGTGTGAAAATGCCTTCTCTCCATCTGTGACTCCTCCCTGCGTCCCTTTATGGTAACATCTGAAATTAATTTTTGTGAATGAGGGCTTCCTTGTGGCTCAGCTGGTAAAGAATCCACCTGCAATGTGGGAGACCTGGTTTGATCTCTGGGTTGGGAAGATCCCCTGGAAAAGGGAATGGCTACCTATTCTGGCCTGGAGAATCCCATGGACTGTATAGTCCAGTTCAGTTCAGTTCAGTTGCTCAGTCATGTCCAATTCTTTGCAGCCCCATGGACTGCACCAGGACAGGTCTCCCTGTTCACCACCACCTCCCGGAATTTACTCAAACTCATGTCCATTGAGTCGGTGATGTCATCCAACCATCTCATCCTCTGTTGTCCCCTTCTCCTCCTGCCTTCAATCTATCCCAGAATCAGGGTCTTTTCAAATGAATCAGTTTTTCACATCAGGTGGCCAAAGTACTGGAGTTTGAGCTTCAAAATCAGTCCTTCCAATGAATATTCAAGGCTGATTTCCTTTAGGATGGACTGGCTGGATCTCCTTGCAGTCCAAGAGACTCTCAAGAGTCTTCTCCAACACCACAGTTCAAAAGCATCAATTCTTCAGTGCTCAGCTTTCTTTATAGTCCAACTCTCACATCCATGCATGACTACTGGAAAAACCATAGCCTTGACTAGATGGACCTTTGTTGGCAAAATAATATCTCTGATTTTTAATATGCTGTCTAGGTTGATCATACCTTTCCTTCCAAGGAGTAAGCATCTTTTAATTTCATGACTACAGTCACCATCGGCAGTGATTTTGGAGCCCCCCAAAAATAGTCTGACACTGTTTCCCCATCTATTTGCCATGAAGTGATGGGACCAGATGCCATATTCTTTGTTTTCTGAATGTTGAGCTTTAAGCCAACTTTTTCACTCTCTTCTTTCACGTTCATCAAGAGGCTCTTCAGATCTTCACTTTCTGCCATAAGGGTGGTGTCATCTGCATATCTGAGGTGATTGATATTTCTCCCAGCAATCTTGATCCCAGCTTGTGCTTCATCCAGTCCAGCATGTCTCATGATGTACTCTGCATATAAGTTAAAGAAGCAGGGTGACAATATACAGCCTTGACATACTCCTTTTCCTATTTGGAACCAGTCTGTTGTTCCATGTCCAGTTCTAATTGTTGCTTCCTGACCTTCAAAAAGATTTCTCAAGAGGCAGGTCAGGTGGTCTGGTATTCCCATCTCTTTAAGAAATTTCCACAGTTTATGGTGATCCGCACAGTCAAAGGCTTTGGCATAGTCAATAAAGCAGAAATAGATGTTTTTCTGGAACTCTCTTGCTGTATAGTCCATGGGGTCTCAAAGAATCAGACACGACTGAGTGACTTTCACTTTCACTTTTACATGTGGTAGGTTGCATTACTGGTCCCATTTCTTTCCTCCTCCCTGTACACTCTTTGGTATGTGGCTTCAAGTTCCTTACACAAAATCAAATGGTATTTCCCCAGCTCTTTACTTGGAATCAGTCGTGTTACTTGTTTTGGCCAACAGAATGTGCAGAAGACACGTCAGTTCCAAGCCTAGGCCTTAAGAGGCTTTGTGTGTTTCTGCTTCTTCCACTTCTATGATAAGAACATGTCTGAACTAGTCTACTAATCCCAAGCGAAGGAGAGCTACTTTAGTCAAGCTTTATAAGTTGAGTCCAGTCAATTTCAGCTGAATCCCAGATGACTCATAGACCTTCCAGTGATAGTAAACCATTGCTGTTTTAAGCCATTGAGTTTGAGGTAGTATGTTCTGTGACAAAGTTAACTGATACAAGTGCTGATTCAATTTCATATTTCTTTTCTATATGAAAACCAATCATCTCTCTTATCATTATATAGTAATCTCTCTGGTCTTTCGGTTTTCTTTGTATTAGCAATTTTTCATTGATAGTAACTATTATTGCTTTTGAATTTATCTCTATCATCTTAATTTCATTTTCTCCTTCTCTAATTTTTGCTATGTTCCTTTTTCCTCTCTTTTTACTTTCTTTTGGTTTGGATTGTAATTAGCCTAATTTTTATTCTACTTTTTTTTTTTTTTACTTTTTAAATTGTACTTATTAGTTCTATTAATTTTATGGTAACCTTAAAATTTTTAACATACATATTTAACTTAATAGTCTTTAAAGGTAATTACCTTTTCATCCTCTGGAACAATAAAAGGACCTTACAACACTTTAACAACCATATTTTGTAGTATTATTTTTGTCTGCTCTACCTTTTTAAAATGCCACAAATTACACGTTGTTATTATGGTGCTTGGGCTCCCTCCTGCAATGCAGAAGAGGCTGGTTCAATTTCTGGGCAGTGAAGTTCGCCTGGAGAAGGGATAGACTACCCACTCCTGTATTCTTGGGCTTCCCTGGTGACTCAGATGGTAAAGAATCTGCCTGCAATGTGGAAGACCTGAGTCTGACCCCTGGGCTGGGAAGATCCCCTGGAAGAGGGCATGGCAACCCACTGCAGTATTCTTGCCTAGAGAATCCCCATGGACTGAGAAACCTGGCAGGCTATGCTCCATGGGGTTGCAAAGAGTTGCACGCAACTCAGCCACAAATCACACACAACACAGCATCATGGCAGTCAGTGTTTATGGAATTTGCCAATATTTACTATATTTTCTCTTAGTATTTCCTCTTCCATTTCATATTTTTCTTTGGTGCCTTGTCCTAGAGTGCTACCTTTAGAAATTTATTTGGGAGGCATCTGTTGGTGGTAAGCTCCCTCCTTTTTTTTTGCTTTTCTGAAATAGCTTCATCATGCTTATCTTGAAAGGTATTTTTGCTGGTATACAATTCCAGACTGAGAGTTTTACTGTCATTTGGCATAATGAAGGTATTGTTCCATAACCTTCTGGCTTCCATGGTTATTCTGAAGATGTCAGCAGTAATTTAAATTGTTCTTTTGTCAATAATCTCACTTTTCTATCTGGTGTCTTTTAAGATTTCTTTAATTCAGGCATGCTTCAATTTCTCATGATGTGTGTAGGTAAGGGTTTGTTTTCATTAGTCCTTCTTGGCATCACTGTGATGCCTGAATCTGAGGGTTTATGCCTTTTCACAATTCTAGCAATTCTCTTGCATTTCCTCATACTCTTTTTATCTCTTTTGGCTGTCTTGTTAAACAGCTCTCTCTTCCTTCCAAGTCTTTTGACTTCTCTTTTATATGTTAATTTTTGATTCTCTTTGCTGCATATTGATTCAGTTTTAGCCTCTGGCTCACAACTTCTCTCTTCACCTCTGTCTAATGATTAAGCTGACAACTGAGTTTCTAATCTTAATCTTTATAGTTTTCATTAGTAGAAGTAATATTTCATTTTTTAAAAGCCCTTCCCATTTTTATAATCTTCAGTTCAGTTCAGTCGCTCAGGTCGTGTCCAACTCTTTGTGACCCCATGAATTGCAGCACGCCAGGCCTCCCTGTCCATCACCAACTCCTGGAGTTCACTCAAACTCACATCTATTGAGTTGGTGATGCCATCCAGCCATCTCATCCTCTGTCGTCCCCTTCTCCTCCTGCCCCCAATCCCTCTCAGCATCAGAGTCTTTTCCAATGAGTCAGTCTTCGCATGACGTGGCCAAAGTACTGGAGTTTCAGCTTTAGCATCAGTCCTTCCAATGAACACCCAGGACTGATCTCCTTTAGAATGGACTGATTGGATCTCCTTGCAGTCCAAGAGACTCTCAAGAGTCTTCTCCAACACCACAGTTCAAACGCATCAATTCTTCGGTGCTCAGCCTTCTTCACAGTCCAACTCTCACATCCATACATGACCACTGGAAACACCATAGCCTTAACTAGATGGACCTTTGTTGGCAAAGTAATGTCTCTGCTTTTGAATATGCTATCTAGATTGGTCATAACTTTCCTTCCAAGGAGTAAGCGTCTTTTAACTTCATGGCTGCAGTCACCATCTGGCAGTGATTTTGGAGCCCCCCAAAATCAAGTCTGACACTGTTTCCACTGTTTCCCCATCTATTTCCCATGAAATGATGGGACCAGATGCCATGATCTTCGTTTTCTGAATGTTGAGCTTTAAGCCAACTTTTTCACTCTCCTCTTTCACTTTTATAATCTTACTTATTCATAATTTTGAATATGTTTTTTCTTTAAAATTCAAATATTCACATTCATTGTAATTTTATTAATTATATTTCGAATATATACTTCATTTAGAATTTATCTTGATGCAACATGAGAATAGAAATTAATTTTATTTTTTTCTCAAATAGTTAACTTATCCCAATATCTAGGTAATTTGTCAAAAAATAGAAATTTGAAATAATAAAGACTGAAGTTGTATTACCAATAAATAGAAGTTGTGTTTGAATAGAAATTATAATCTACTATAATCAAATTATTAACTGCATAATATGGAAAACCAATAATGAAAATTAATGTTTTTTAAAAAGTATCTTAATTTCCTTTGTATTCTTTGAAAGAGGAGGACTTTTAATTCTTTTGTTTTGTTTGCCAATGTCTACTGTGGAAAATATCTCTTTTCCTGTAAAATTCCCAGGATACTCTAAAATAAGGCATTAAAACAGGAAGTCCTGGGGAGCTAAACATTTTTCTGTCTTCATGTATATTCTTTCTGTTTTTCTAAAGTCAGAAACTTGCATATATTCAATTCCCCATTGTGACCCAATTATTGGTGGCCTTGTAGAGAATTGGAAGGAGAGACACATTAATTTGAAAGGGAAAAATGGAATTCTCTTATTTTCCCAGGGATGTGGACTATGAAGGTAGAGCAAGTGTTGCATGGATAACCTCTGTGGAAGAGTATTAGGCTCTTCTTCATAGATTAGATCGCGCTCTCTAGTCAAACTTCCTGTATCTGTAGAATCATTTCCATGCAAACTAGAGAAGTAAAATTAAACTTCTAATTGTCCCTTTAGCTCACGTTTGTGCAGATGTATGTTATGGACACAGTCTCAATCATTCAGCAGTGGTTGGCTGACCTTTTGAAATCTCCTGCTGGGTCTTGCTTAGCATAAGAAGAGACTTCAATCTCCATTTATTTATAATGTGAGAGAATAGATTATTTTTATTAATAGAACATATGAATTACTAGTCACATTTTTAAATCAAATAATAAATATACATTTGAAACTAAAAGTATATGGAAAAGACTTGACTCTGGAGATTTCAGATTTTAGTGTTTTCCTCTTGCTGTTAGAACATGTACTATTATTGCCTGATAGTTATAGATGAATAAGGCAGTTACAGATGGAATCAGAACTACCTTTTTGATGTGTTGAAAGTTGCTTTATGGGTTACATTTATGAAAGCTTGTTTACTTGTTATTTTTCCTCATAAAAGAGAAGCTACACAATTCTAAGCAATATTTGTGACTCATTTCATATGCCCACAGCAAGCAAAACGGTGTTAGGAACATAGTAAGCATGCAACAAACACCTGTAAATGAACAGAAACGGGAGCATAGGAAAACATTATTCAGTTTATTTTAACTTTCTGGTTCACTGCATTCTAAATAAATGACAGTTTATTGTAGCGAGGAAAACAGGACCTGATGGAATCTAGGAAAGATGTGGAAAGAGAAGGTTGTCCAGCAGGTCAGGGAAATTTGAACCCGTTGTCAAGAGTTCTGAATGTTTTTCCTGTTCAACATTATGAGGTGCTTACCCATCATTAATTTTAGTTTGTTTTTATATGAACTTAAACTTTGGGTAATTCTTGACTAGTGCTTTTTTATGTAACATCAGTTTTTTAAAAATGATTTGCATTTTGTTTCAAAACAGTTGCCCAAAATATCTTTGAAAAAAGAGGGCTGTGTTCACCTTTAATATTTAAAAATCACTTGGAGGCAGTTCAGTTGAGCCTGAGTGTGTGTTTGCAAAAAAGTAAAACATAACCAGAATGAGTAACCTCTGTTCTCTGAGGCTTATTGCATATCATTTATGCTTGAACAAACAGAATGAATTTATTTGCTTTAATGTAAAAAATCTTTGACCCAAGAGTTAAAAGGAGTTTGCTGACCAATCCAATAAAAATAGCCACAAACTTACTTTTTAACTGAAATTATATTTAACCTACATCTCTTCATTACAGGAAAAGTTGAAAACAGTTTGAAATACTTTTCTAGTGTTAGCAGGCATGTTTAAAATGTCTACTCTGGTAATATGAAGTGTAAGTGAGCCAAATTATCTGAATATCCCAGGCCCCCAAACCAACCCTTGGAGATAGAGGTGAGGTTTTTTTTTTTTTTTTTTTTTTAGTTTAAATTATCCAAATAGCTTATCTTTATAATCCCATGACATTTGGTAATTACTCAGTCTTCATTGAGTCCCTGCTGCCTTGTGGACAGAGATCTATTAATAAAATGAAAGGATTTAAGAAAATGGTATGTCAGAAATCAGCAGCAAAAAGCTCATTTTACTTTAAAAATGTTTTCAAATTAAACATGATACATGATAATTTAGTTAAACTTGATGAAATCTTGATAATCTTTCCATATATCTATATTTTGCTGATTAATCCTAGGAGAATTTGCTTTGTTGTTTTCTGTTTTCTGTAAAGGAGTGGTTGGGTCTTAGCTTGATTTGATGTTCCCTCCCAGGCCACTAATAAAGGCAGGCCTCTTCCCAAAATGACTTTTTTATTATTGTTCTAGAAAAATGCTGATGACAATATTTTTCTTTATTACCCTTTATACCGGTCTTGCCAAGTCTTCTCAATTGAATATGTAACAGTCAAGTAGTTTAATGAATAATTTGGGGGCAAACAAGGGCCTTTCTCCTCCTGGCAATCGTTTTATAGCTGTCAGTGCAACCTAGAAAGCACAATAGTGTGAGTAGGAAATTCAACATTTAGTTGAGTTTCTCCTTTGAGACTCGGAGTTTGATTATAGAAGAAGTAACATTGATTAAATGGCTTTTAAATAATTAAGCACTTTTGTTTCATCCTCAATACTGTGCCACATGCATTGTGTGGTGTAAAAGCTTTAAGATGTGATTACTCTCACCAGCTTATTCACAGTCTAGATGAAGTGACCATATTTACACCTGAAGTCTGGCAATTAAATGGTGGCATAAGATAGCATATGACTAAAAATCAAAATAAGCGCTGTAAACAGCAGGTACTACAAGAGCTCCTGATGGAGGTGAAGAATCAGTAGAGAACATTTGACTTAACCAGAGGAGTCACATCATACTTAGGAATTAGGTGCCAAAGTTAACACACAATGTAAAATGTATGTGAAGTCAATATCCAGCTCTCTTAAATCACCTGTAGATTTCAGTATACATAGTCACAAACACTTGCTACACTGAATACTGACACATTCTCTCCTTAGAAAGTTATGAACATTTAGTGTTTCCTTTATTATACAAACAGATCACTGGAAAACTGCCTCAAGTTTAACTTCAAACCCAACAATCAGGGTCAGCATCATGAGCTGCTTATATGATGAGGGGACAATGGGAAGTGGGATCTGACTAACTTGGCAGTTTTTGTTCCTTTAATGAAGTAGTGGCCAGAAGTTTCCACACTTTATAATTCTTTTTCTCTAATTCTCTCCTTTCTATTAAACCTGTAGAGGCAACTTTACTTAAGTTTAAAGTGTATATGATGTGTTCCACTGTATATAAGTCATTAAAATTCTTGCTGACTCTTGACTCTTAGATGGTGAATTCTGAATTGTTTTTATTTGGCTGAATTTTACATTTGTGTGCATACCTAGTTTAGTATATTATTGTATCATGATTATTGAGGACGTTTCTAGTTCCTGTATCATTTTCCTATATTTTCTTTTTTATCTTTCTAGTTTCATGGGATTTCATATACTCTCTCTTTCTATAAGCGAAAATTGCCACCTGTCCTGGATTTTTATTCCTTCTCATTTTCTCTAAGATTAAATTTACTAAAAGAGTCACCAATCAGAAAATATTAAGGAACACCTACTATAAGGCAAACTATTGAGCTAAACTTTGGGAAAGAAACTTTGAAGTGCATCAGAAAGGAAAACAGGGACATTTAATAGCTCAAAGCACTGTGTTGTAAATGCCAAACTGGTGATACAGAAGGTAAGTGGTGAGGCTATTCAGAGGAGGAAGACACTCCTGGCCTAGAGTGAGTGGCCTGAAAATGTCTGGGCAAAGGGCTGGGATTGAGTCAAGCCCAGAAACTTGGGTACAGTTCAGATAAGAGGAGGGCAGTGTGTGTTCATAATTACATTCATTCAGATAGAGATAAATGAGTAGTACCTGGTATTGGTTTTATGTGAGCTTACAGTTTAGTGATGAAGACAGACAGGTAAACAGATAAATTTCAACACAGTGTGGTACATGTGTTCATGTAGGGATCGAAACAAAGTTCTATGCGGGCATAAAGACTGTTGGATTGTGATATAAGAAAGGAGATATCATTTGGACTACACTTTAATTGTAGGAGGGGCTCCCGTGATAGCTCAGTTGGTAGAGAATCTGCCTGCAATGCAGGAGACACTGGTTCGATTCCTGGGTCAGGAAGATCCGCTGGAGAATGGATAGGCTACTCATTCCAGTATTCTGGCCTGGAAAATTCCCTGGACTGTCTTTGCGGTCCCAAAGAGTTGGACACGACTGAATGACCTTCGCTTTCACTTTTAATGGTAGGCAGCGGCTTGCAGGCACAGAAGGAAGAAAGGCACATTAGATCAGAGAAAGCACTTCTAGACACAGATCTGGAAAGAACAAGAAAGCACAATGTCAGTGACAAAGGGCTGGGGTTGAGGGCATGGTACATGGGGAAGCAGATTATAAAATGCCTTTTAAGAGTTGGGAAGGACTTGCATTTCAACTTGAATGAAAAGAGGAGTGAAGAGAGAGTTGTAAGCCACAGCATGACATTATCAGATTTGGTTTCTTACAAGGAAATGCATTAAGCGTGATGGCAGAGAGACCAGCTGAGATTGAAAGCTACACAAGGGGAAGGTTATGTTTAATCTCTCTTGACATATTCAGCACTATCACATGGTGCATGCTAAGTCACTTTAGTCGTGTCCTACTCTTTGTGACCCTATAGACCGTAGCCCACCTGGCTCCTTTGTCCATAGGATTCTCCAGACAAGAATACCAGAATGGGTTGCCATACCCTCCTCCAGGGGATCTTCCTGATCCAGGGATCGAACCCACATCTCTTGCGCCCCCTGCATTGGCAGGTATGTTCTTTACCACTAGCACCACCAAAGCCCTGTGATCTATAATGTTTTACTGATTGGAGATTTTTTGTTACCTGAATAGTCCAAGAAAGGTTGAGAGCCCAATCTAAGGCCTTAAGCAGAGGAGGTAAAAAGAAGTCAAATATGAGTGAGGGTTGTGAGATGGAATCCATAGGGTCTATTGTCTGATTAGGTGTAGTGGGAAGTGATTAGGAAGAAGAGAAAGTTGAGGAGAATTCCGTGCTTTTCAGCTGGGGAATCAGATGGATTTATTATGAATTAAAACAGAAACCACTGGGGGCACCATGGGTTCTCTTGGGAGTCAACACATTTTGTTTCAAGGGTCTGTGAATTCATGCTCAGCCACATCCAGTGAGCAATGGGAAATACCAGCCTGGAGAGTGAGGCTGAGACTGAGGTTGGGGATACAGATTTTAGAATTGGTGAGCAATGAGTGGATGGGTTGGAGGTAGAAGAGAACACACTGCTATGGCCACTCTCTGAGGAATGGATGAAGATTGTATAAGGTTGAATAGTATCCCGCTTTAAATTCATGTCAGCCCAGAACTCCAGAATGTAACTTTATTTGGAAATAGGACTTTTGCAGATGTAATTAGTTAAGATGAGCCATACTGGATTAGAATGGGCCCTAGTCCAGTGACTGGCATCCCTCTGAGAAAACAGAAAAACAGATACAAAGTGGAGAAGGCCATGTGAGCACAGGTGCAGAGCAGCACAAGCATGGTTTGATTAGAAGAGATGATTTGTGTCAAGGGATGGTTTACAGGTTGGGTCCCAAAGTACTTAGAACCAGTTCGAGGTGCACTTCTGTGCCAGTGAGGGTGGACCAGGGACAGGGAGGGTCTGGGCTATTTCTGTGCTTTGAATCTTCTGTCTCTCATGGTCAGCCTTTCCCCACCTCGCCTCCAAACTCAAACGGGTCTCCCGTATTGTGTGAAGGATAAAATGAATGGCCCTGGGTCTAATCCGCTGCCCCTTCTCATCTCCCTTTGCACCACTGCCTCCATTTCCTCACCACTCATCCTCTGGGACCTGATTTCTCTCCTCAGTTTCTCAATTAGTCTTTAACTTGTTAAATTTTCCAGAGCTTCCTCTTCCTACTCCTCATTTTTCTTGAACTCACTTGCATCTCTACATCATCAACATTTCTGATTTTCTCTGCCTTGTTGAAAGTTTCTCTTCCTATGAATTCTGCTCTGTTCTGTTATTCCAGTTCTTAAATTACATCTTGGTCTCCCCAGGGTTCATTCTTCCTGCTGCTGCACAGTGTGGATGAGATGATTCTCTTGGTTTAACTATAACTTCTATGATTTCTTCCTTCCTCTCACAGTCAATTTATATAACTAGTCATTGAATGAATTAATTATGAATTAATTCAAAGCATATTAGTGCTATCAAAATTCCTTCTTTACATTTGACCTTTCTCCAGTTGGGATCTCCTGATAGCTCAGTTGGTAAAGAACTCACCTGCAATGCAGGAGTACCCGGTTCGATTTCTGGGTGGAGATCTGCTGGAGAAGGGATAGGCTACCCATTCCAGTATTCTTGGGCTTCCCTGGTGGCTTAGCTGGTAAAGAATCCACCTGCAATACAGGAGACCTGGGTTTGATCCCTGGGTTGGGAAGATGCCCTGGAGAAGGGAAAGGCTTCTTCCCACTCCAGTATTCTGGCCTGGAGAATTCCGTGGACTGTATAGTCCATGGGGTAGCAAAGAGTCAGACAGGACTGAGTGAGTTTCACTTTCACCTTCCTCAGGTCAAACCTAATTTTGGTCAGGAATGTGAGTGTGGTTAGTCACTCAGTCATGTCCAACTCTTTGTGACCCCATAGACTATAGCCTGAAAGGCTCCTTTTGTCCGTGGGGATTCTCCAGGCAAGAATACTGGAATGGGTTGCCATTCCCTCCTCCAGGGAATCTTCCCAACCCTGGGATCGAACCCAGGTCTCTTGCATTGGAGGAAGGTTCTTTACTGCCTGAGCCCCCAGAGAAACCCGTGAATACTGGAGTAGTGAGCATCAGTTATAATCTGTGTCTGTTTAAATTTTCTCTTATTTTATTTGAAATGTTTCCTTAATGAGGTCATTGAAGAAAATTTGAAAAGTATATAAAAGGAGAAGAGAGATATAAATTTACCCAGTGTTTCCTTTCACCTTTTGTTACCTGTAGGGATTTACTGTTTATTTTTAGAAGCAGAGCTAAAAGCAAATGCTTAATATAGATAGATAGATACATACATACATATATATATGTGTGTGTGTGTGTAATATATAATATTTGTCTTCTCTTTTTAAAATTTAATATTATAAGCATTTTCATGTTACCCATCCTTATAAGTATTTATAGCTTGTATAGTATTCTGTCGAGAGGTTGTATTAATTTTTCCTTAACCATTTTCCTATGTTTGACATACAACTTGTTTCTGTGTTTTTCTGTTATAAAATGATAGTAAATATCTTTAGCATGAAGCTTTAGTTTCAATTTTTTAAAAAAATGATACTTTTCCAAAAATGGACTTTTTGGATCCAGGGTATAAACATTTAAAACCTTAATATATATTGTCAAGTTTCTTGTAACAGAGTTCTACCAACTTGTACACCAGCAATCTATAAAGGGTACTAATTTACCACAGCCTTGCTAAAGTGTTTAATTAAATTTTCTGCTCTTTAAATACTTGACTTTTTTCATCTAAGAACACCAATGATGTATTTTAGTGAATAAACTTACAATTCAGATATTTTAGTCATACATGCACTTAGGGACTGATAGCAGAAATTAAATTGATGACAAGGGTTTGTCTTTCACTAACAAAAACATGTTTACTTGGCAAGGAGAATCTTAGAAAAAGGAAAGATCTGAAAAGAAAATTTGATATGGTTTTAGAAGCAGTCTCTTTGAAACTGTAGGACAGTATCTTGGCTTGAATTTCTCTGTAATTCCTCTACAGAAAAGAAAATATTCTTAATTTATTAATTTTAAGCAGAAAAAGAGTTCCAACAGAGAGGGAATAACTTTCTCTCTGCAGATATGAGATTCACTTATCCTTATAGAAAACATCTTCCCAGAGGCGTGTACAGATGAGCATATTCTGATGTGTTTCTTATCTGCTTGCCAAATGAAGTGCTTGTTTAGCAAAGCTTCTATGAGAGAAGTGTGCATTATCCTAACGTAGGTATGTGTTGTTTGTGGTATGTGGGTTGGCTTAAAACATTAATTAGATTCTTCCTGCTAGTTTATACAGAACATACTGTCAGTTTATAGAAGAGATATTTATATGTTTGTAGAGTTCTTTCAAAGAGTCTGAGATCTGATATGTTTCAAAAAAACAATCCATGTCTTATACAGTCTGATTTCTGGAATAATTTTCTCATAACCTCTGGGTTTCTGGTTAGTGACACTTGAATAAAATTCAGAGAAAATATAGGTGCTTGATAGCACCTAGTCTTATGTTCTGTATTCCAAACTTTTGAAAAAATCAAACCACTATTAATATACTAAAAGCTAAATTTTGTAGAATGTTAAACATTCATGAAAGGAATGATGAAAGAAAGGATAGGTTTTCTGCCAGCATTGCGGTCAGCAGCAGTACTCTGGCCTGATTACTTAAGCCGATGTTTTTCCTAAATCAGTCATGAATCAGTAATTATCAAGTTTTGCAATACGAGGCAGTTCTCTTGAGAATAGCAAATGATTTGTAATGTTCAGTTGATAGCTTTTTGAAAAAAAGAAATGTTTTGGCTCCTCTTGGTGGGTTTCCCTGGGCACTGGGCAGAACCCCTATTGACTTAATGAAACTTGTCTGTGGAGGCTTTGTAGGTTCAGTTTTCCTACATGATCAAATAGCACATATTTGCTTTCTTTCCCCACAAAAATAAGAATGCTGCTGGTGTGTGGTATGTTGGTTCCACTTCCATTCATTTGGCTTAACTATTTAAACCACAATGTCGTCCAAAAAGGGGAAAAAAACAGAAATCACAGATTAAAAAAAAAAAAAAAGAATTCACAGATGAAAATTCAGGAATCAAGGTTTTTTTTCTTTTTGATTTAATTCTGTTTTTTTCCAGCACATTTTGTGATAACCTGTTTCTTCTGTCATATTCTTCTGTCATAATAGTTCTTCTTTGTGCACTGGGATTCTAAATCTTAGAGTTGGAAGGGACCTCATGAAAAGTTTCTAATTCAGTCCCCTACTCCTCTGTCTTAGTTACAGAAACCAGAATTGGTTAAATAAGGATCCAAACATGGCTCTTTCTTTTGCTTGATAGTACATTAGCCAACATGCCTGCATCGATGCAGTTGCCTTATTTTAGAAACAAGAAACCTGGAGCTCAGTGGATTACACACTTTGCAGTTTGTCCCAATGTGCCATGTGACACTAGAATTTTAAACAGTTGTCATTTGGTGTCCAGGACCCTCATGCTGGTGCTTCTCTTTTATGGTCACCATCCTGCAACTACATATTTACTCAGGAGCCTGTGTAACTTTGCCGTGTCCACTCCCTACTTCCTTCACTGTGGAGATGCTCTTTTCTTGGATATATCTTTGATAACACCTTTGCTTGGAGGTTCCTTGTAATTTTAATGTCTTACCATTGCAGGAGGGCTCCTCAATGTGGGGACCTGTAGAGCCCTCATCAGGTGAACCTTTCAAAATAGTCTAGAATCCTTCATAGCTCTTCTTCAAGGGCTTGCATTTTTAGCTCTTTGGTCAGTCTTTGTCTTGAGGTGCTCCTTGTCTCATAGCCGTGATCCCCTTTGAGAACTAATGAATTTTGCCATTCTGAGACTATCCCAGACACTCTGACCCCAGGAGTTCGGTCAGGATTTTGGTATGTTATGTATTCTCTATCTGTTTCCTCATCACATATCTGACAGTCTGGTACCTGAATGAGCCTAAGTCATGGGTAATCTGCAACATTGTGACAATTCTGCAGTATGGGTTCCCAGATTCGTCTGTTGTGCTATCAAGGGGGAGCTGCAGAACCTCACACAATCACAGGGTTGGAAGGGAGCCTACTGGTCTTTGAATGCTTGAGTCACCCCTGCAAAGTCACTGCCAAGTAATTATCTAGCCTGACGGGAAACTTATTACCTCCCAAGGCAGTTCATTCTAATTCGAACAGTTCCCACTGGTGGGAAATTCTTTCTCATACCTATTCAGTGTTGATATGTTTCCCGTATTGAATAAAACAGAATTCCTATTAATTAGGCACCTCCCCCGGCCCCCACCAGAGTCTTTCAAGAGTTGACTTAATATCTTTGGAAGGAAAACTTATTTGCATTTATAGAACTTGGTGGATGCTGCCCTGTGAAATTCACAATGCAGCTTTACATAATTAACAGATCTGTAGTGGGCATTTAATGTAAAACACTTGTTGAACTAGACTGAATTATCCTCTGAATCAAGCAGCAATGGCTAGGAGTATAGTGCTTATAGCATGTGTGTTCTTTTGGCAGCTCTTGCCTTGGGCTCTTAGTTGCTTTATATGCAGGAGCCTTGCCTATACAGCTAGTTGTTAAGCTCCTCGGGGTGTGGACTTGTCAAGGATGTTCAGTCCCTAACGAGCTTACTTGTGATCTTGCATTCACAGGATCAGCTACTGTTTTGCAAGAAAGCGAAAGTGCAAGAATTGCTACTCCTGCCATTGAACTGCTTTTCTTCTTTGCCCTGACGATGAGTGGTAGTAGTGGTAGAGGTGGTGGTGGTAGTCTGTGTGCGTGTGAGTATGCATGCACACGTGTGTGCATGTGCATGAGCTCAGGGCCAGTTCTGTCTTACTGAAGGTTTCAGAACCAATTTCCCAACAGAAGGTCAGCCTGCAAAAAATATTCCCTTTCTGCTCTGTCTGCCACAGGGGTTAAACTGACACCTGGGTGTTGGTCTGGCAGCCTGCCAATCACATTCCAGGAACACCCTTCTCCATCATCTGCCTGGTGCACACTTCCTCATTCCTCAGCAGGAATGTCTCTTTGTGGAACCTTCCTGATCCACCCAGGCAGAGAGATCACCTCTTCTTTCTTGTCCTTGCTGTACTATGGACAGTCATATTTTTACACATGCTGCTTTGTATACATATATTATTTGCTTCAGCCACTGTCTCTTTGTTATTCTGTGAACTCCTGGAGGAAAGAGTCTCATTCCTCTTTGTTTCCCCTATGTCAAGAACAGTGACTAGCTACACAGCAGGGAGATACTCAATGAATATTTTTGAAGGAAAGACAATTAAAATAGATGAGTTGTTTGTGACGGCTTGGGAAATATTCCCAAGTGCTAGAGAACCTATTTACAGACAAACTTTTGAAACATAACATTTTTTGAGGTTGGGGGTTTCTTGCACTGTTTTGTGTGCTTCAGGGCTTTGTTAAACAGTATTAGTTAACCACAGTAAAGGGAGTGCAGTTCGGTTAAGCCATGAGCTGGAAAAGGAACAAAAGTGGGGCACCCTCTGAAGATACAGACCTGCTGTAGATGTCTTGAGGAAAATGGAGAGGCAGGTAGGACATGGGTAGGGCAACCAAAAACAGATCAGGCAAGCAGCTGACTTTAGAGTCTAATGGAGTAAGTGAGAAGTCCTCAGAGTGGTTGAACACACAGTTGACCCTTGACAAATGTGTATCTGAACTGTTCAGGTCCATTTATTTGCAATTTTTTTTTTGATACCAAATAGTATTGTAGTACTACATAATTCGAGGTTGCTTGAATATTTGAATTTGGAACTGGAGATACAGCAGATGGTTGGAGAGGGGTGACTATAAAGTTATAAGTGAATTTTGGATTGTGTGGAGGGTCAGTGCCCCTATCATTCCCATATTGTGCAAGGGTCAACTGTAGCAGTAGGAATTGATGAAGAGGTGATCCTCAGCAGTGTAGGCTGCTGACGCTGATTTGTCAGCCAGCATTAGGGAATCTGCCAGCAGGTAAGTGGTATGTGTGTGAAGGACACAGTGGCAAGGGTCTAGCAAAGCTTCAAAACTGGCCTTTTGTCAGTTGTTCTGCAAATATTTGTTGAATACAGTATGTCCCCTACATACAAACAAGTTCCATTCTGAGAGCAAGTTCCTATTAATAACACCAATTTTTTCCTAAGTCCAACAACATTAGCCCAGGTACCCAACAAACTCAATTGGCTATGTAATGATGTACTAAAATAGGTTTATAACACTTTTCACACAAATAATACATAAAAAAACAAACATAAAAAATAAACATTACAGTACAGTACCTTGAAAAGAACAGTAATACAGTGCAACAGCTGGTATACGGGGCTGGCATTGAGTGAACAGGCAAGAAAAGTTACTGACTGAAGGAAGGAGAGGACTTAGAAATGGTAGAGTCAAAGGACTGTCAACAATAGAGATGGAGGGCAAGCTGAAGTTTCACTCATGCCTGACATTGATGGCACTGATTCTGGTTCCTTGCTGGATTCAATTTGTCTGCCCTCTTGAAAAAATGACCCAGTGACATCTGGGTAGTAGATCTTTTTTTCTTGTCTTAGATAATAATACAGTAGCACTGGGTTGAATTCTTTTCTTAATTTTTTAAAATCTATCTACGTATTTATTTATTTATTTTTGGCTGAACTAGGTCTTTGTTGCTGTGCCCAGGCTTTCGCAAGTTGCAGAGAGTGGGGGATGCCCTCTAGTTTCGATGCATGGGCTCCTCATTATGGTGGCTTCTCTTGTTGAGAAACACCAGCTTTAGGGCTTGGGCTTCAGTAGCTGTGGCACACGGACTTAGTTGCCCCATGTCATGTGGAATCTTCCCTGACCAAGGCTAATGCACGGGACACACAAACCTGTGTCCCGTGCATTAGCCTGTGGACCGTTAACCAGGGAAATCCTGGATTGCATTTTGAATGGCTGCTGCAACCTTTGGTCTCTGTTCAGGTCTTGTGCCTCAAAAATGAACAATGTCTCCTCAAATTAAATCCCCTGCCATTTCCTGTGTCATGAATCTCTTCTTAGCAGCACCAGATGTATCACTGCTGCTTTTCTGCTTGCTTTTAGATGTTCTGGGTGGGCTTGAAATAAAGATACTGTGCTACTGTACTCTACTTCCCAGGTGGCTCAGTGGTAAATAATCAGCCTGCCAAGCAGGAGACATGGGTTTGATCATTGGGGTGGGAAGATCCCCTGGAAATGTAAATGGCAATCCTCTTCAGTATTCTTGCCTGGGAAATCCCATGGACAGAGGAGCTTGGTGGGCTACAGTCCATGGGGTGGCAAAGAGTCAGACACAACTTAATTGACTAAAATAGCAACAGCAACTAGTGTGCTCTATACAGTGTGTTGAGCTATTTCAAATCCTGAAAGATGATGCTGTGAAAGTGCTGCACTCAATATGCCAGCATTTGGAAAACTCAGCAGTGGCCACAGGACTGGAAAGGGTCAGTTTTCATTCCAATCCTAAAGAAAGGCAATGCCAAAGAATGCTCAAACTACCGCATAATTGCACTCATCTCACACACTAGTAAAGTAATGCTCAAAATTCTCCAAGCCAGGCTTCAGCAATACGTGAACCGTGAACTCCCAGATGTTCAAGCTGATTTTAGAAAAGGCAGAGGAACCAGAGATCAAATTGCCAACATCCGCTGGATCATGGAAAAGCAAGAAAGTTCCAGAAAAACATCTATTTCTGCTTTATTGATTATGTCAAAGCCTTTGACTGTGTGGATCACAATAAACTGTGGAAAATCCTGAAAGATGGGAATACCAGACCACCTGACCTGCCTCTGGAGAAACCTATATGCAGGTCAGGAAGCAACAGTTAGAACTGGACATGGAACAAAAGACTGGTTCCAAATAGAAAAAGGAGTACATTAAGGCTGTATATTGTCACCCTGCTTATTTAACTTCTGTGCAGAGTACATCATGAGAAACGCTGGGCTGGAAGAAGCACAAGCTGGAATCAAGATTGCTGGGAGAAATATCAATCACCTCAGATATGCAGATGACACCACCCTTATGGCAGAAAGTGAAGAGGAACTCAAAAGCCTCTTGATGAAAGTGAAGGAAGAGAGTGAAAAAGTTGGCTTAAAGCTCAACATTCAGAAAACGAAGATCATGGCATCTGGTCCCATCACTTCGTGGGAAATAGATGGGGAAACAGTGGAAACAGTATCAGACTTTATTTTTCGGGGCTCCAAAATCACTGCAGATGGTGACTGCAGCCATGGAATTAAAAGATGCTTACTCCTTGGAAGGAAATTTATGACCAACCTAGATAGCATATTCAAAAGCAGAGACATTACTTTGCCAACAAAGATCCATCTAGTCAAGGCTATGGTTTTTCCAGTGGTCATGTATGGATGTGAGAGTTGGACTGTGAAGACAGCTGAGAGCCAAAGAATTGATGCTTTTGAACTGCATTGGAGAAGACTCTTGAGAGTCTCTTTGACAGCAAGGAAATCCAACCAGTCCATTGTACAGGAGACCAGTCCTGGGTGTTCATTGGAAGGACTGACGCTAAAGTTGAAACGCCAGTACTTTGGCCATCCCATGCGAAGAGTTGACTCATTGGAAAAGACTCTGATGCTGAGAGGGATTGGGGGCAGGAGGAGAAGGGGACGACAGAGGATGAGATGGCAGGATGGCATCACCAACTCGATAAACATGAGTTTGGGTAAACTCCAGGAGTTGGTGATGGACAGGGAGGCCTGGCGTGCTGCGATTCATGGAGTCACACGGAGTCAGACACGACTAGGCGACCGAACTGAACTGATAGAGTGTGTGTGTGTGTGTGTGTGTGTGTGTGTGTGTGCTCGCATGTGTGCATGCTCAATCGTCTCCTCTGTCCATGGGATTTCCCAGGCAAATGTCCCAGTATTTAGTTCAGTCCTGGAGTGGGTTGCCATTTCCTTCTCCACGGATCTTCCTGACCCAGGGATTGAGCTCACATCTCCTGCATTGCAAGCAGATTCTGTACTGTACAGTACCGTAGAGTACGCAAAAGCAAAAGTTGTAGAGGATGTATGCACATGACAGTGTACACCAGACAGGTGAAGTAACTTATTTGATTGGACATGCAAACACATGTTTGCATTTTTGAAAGTTTGAAACTTGAAGGTTTGTATTTAGGGGACTTACTGTATTGCTATAGACTGAATACTCGTGTACCCAAAATTAATATATTGAAACCTAATCCCCAATATGGCAGTACTTGCAGGTAGAAGATTTCAGAAATGCTCAAGTCATGAGTATAGAGACTTCATGAATGGGATTACTGTCCTTATAAAGGAAACCCCATCTGAGGACACAGTTAAAACACAGCCATCTATGAGCCAGGAAGTGGGTCCCCATCAAATACAGGTAGCACTTCGATGTTGGATTTCCCAGCCTCTAGAACTATAAGAAATGAATTTTTATTGTTTATGAGCCACCTAAAGTATTTTGTTATAGCACCCTGAGTGGGCTGAAATAAATACCTATGTGAAAATGCTCCCAAGATAAGGTGAATTCTTTATCTGATTATCAGTAGGACAAGAAGAAAGAGACTAGTTACCAGTATTGGGGCACATGACCAGGACTGAACTAAATACTGGGACATGATGTGAATTCCTTGTTATGGGGCTACAGCACCCTCAAATGCCTTCTGTTTCTAATCAGGATTTATCCTAGAGATAGGATGGGGCAGTGTTTCCAGAGCCAAATAAACTCAGCTGTGGTGAAAGGAAGATCTGGGATCTGGGTACCAAGGAGGGCCTGACAAACCTCCCTTAACTGACCAAACCACTTCTAGCCTACGACTGTCCATTAAACAATTAAATATAGTTGATTGACTGCACCAAATGGCACTGCAGAGAACTAGAAACATTAATTTTAATAACACCCTGCACTTGAAAAATACTCCATGCTTACCAAAATATTTTCACATTTCACTATTTCATAGGATCCCCGAAGTCTCCAATATAGGCCGGTGAAGTATACCCATATTTTGGATAAGCACATTAAGGCACTAAGAGTTTAAATGGATCATCTCACTTCTAGTTAGCTAGCAGCTGAGACAGAATTAAAACAATAAGCTCCTATCGCTAAGTCACCACTCTTTACCTTATGCCACTGCTTTGCTCATGTAATGCTGTGACCAAACTTTTGGAGGACCATGTTCACTGAGAATTCAGTCCAGATTTGACTGACTGCTGGAAAACAGGACCTCGCTGGTCTGAGCATTCAGGAGGGTACTCTCAACGATAATCATGAACACAAGTGTTGTTTAAGATACTTGCTTTAAGAAATATGCCTCAATTTGAATTAAGAGGGTTATTATCAGTCTTACCTGGAGAAGGAAATGGCAACCCACTCCAGTATTCTTGCCTGGAGAATCCCATAGACAGAAGAGCCTGAAGGGCTACAATCCTTAGGATCGCAGTCAGACACAATTGAAATGACTTAGCACATTTTCTATTTTAAGGATATTTCCTTAAACTACTAACATAAATTAGCAATACCAGAGATGTCAAAAATATCAGTTTCTGTTAAAAATGCTCCAATTTTTGTGATTTCACCATGTTGCTTAATTGAATTCCTACAATGTGCTAATCATCATTCTAAGTTTTGAGAACATGGTGATAAACAGAACAGACAAAATTCCCTTTGTCATAGGGCTTTTGGTCTAGCTGAGGAGGGGTTGTTTGTTCAGGAGACTAACAGAAACCAAGTAAACTAGAAAGTATGTCAGATGTTGATAAATGCTATAAAGGAAAAATACGGAAGACAATGGAGACAGGAAATGCTGGAGTGGGGATGGGGCTGCAATTTAAAATAGGATGATCAAGGAAGGCTCCAAGAAAAGCTTGAAGGAAATACTATTTTTCAAAAACAACAAAATAAAAAAATCAATACACATGTAAATCAGTTATCAATAATTATTAGTGACTACACACACACACACATACACACAACCTAATATTTACTTTTCAAATTAACTCTCAACTCCATTCACTGAGAAAAGAAAATAAATTTGATTTTGTATTTTTGTAGAACTATAAAAATATGATATTTAGCTATCACTAACCCCTGCTTTTTTGTTTGGAGACCTCCCACTGTTTAGCTCAGTGATAAAATTCCACAATAAATTTTGACTTGAAAGATTTCAGGATATCACGAAAATGGGAATGACGAATGAAGGCTATGAGATGAGCAAATATTTGGCAAATCCTGTAAAGCACTTAGAACAAGCTTTATTAAGTGTGGTGGAATCAGATGATCATTACTGTTTTTATTTTTATCTGGGGTCAAACATAATTAAAACATTTTCTGTGGGTTTCCAAATTAGCCTAACGATTTATTGGTCTCCAAAGATCTTGGTAGATGGTAATCTTGGCATGGAGTTCTAAAAGAGGACTCTCTAGATCTGGAAAGAAGTTGGAAAATAATTGTTTAAAAACAAAAAAGGCCCAAGGAACACCCTGAGATAATTGTGACACGTTGGGAATTCAGTCAAAAGGTGCCATCAGTGATGGGGTGTAGTCCATGGGATTTTAAGAGACCGACGCGGCTAAACCACCACCACAGCATGGCTGCCAGAGCACTAAAATGCCCAGATCGTCAAGGTTTAGAACTGCAAAGATCAAGGAGGAAATGTTGTAGCTGCCCTCTTGTGGCTGAAATGGAGGTTTTTTTTGCCTCTGCCCCTATACTTTCAGGAAGCAAAGTTATTTCACCCCATGCTACTCCCACCCACTGAGTTATGCATGAAATAATGTAAGACCAGTAAAACATTTCAAGTTTTCAGATGGACTCAAAAGACTCCCCCCCCCCCCAACCCCTACCCAACCACAAACACAACTAAACCTTGCAAGTCAGTCAACACACACTTTTCAGTTGAACAAAGCTCCTGACTATTGGCACCTTATATTAAAATTTTGTCTCCTTTCAACCATACCCCAAGGGAAGTCACATGAGATTTCTGGAAGAATTTTAAGATGGTATCCTCTAGTCTATAAGTACTTGGTGGCGGGGAGGGAGGATGGTGGGAATTAACAGCAGGGACTGATGTACGAAACAAGGGGAAGGAGTTTGATACCTCTCAGCCAGATAACCAAAGCTAAACCACTCAACAGCTTAAACTTCAGTTTCCTCCATTATAAAATCAGAGAGTTAAAAGCAACTTTCAATATCCCTTTTAGCTCTAAAACTCTATAAATAAGTGGGCTGATGCACAGGCCAATACTTTTTTGTCTCTTGGTTTTCTTTCCTTTCTGGTTATGTGGCTTTATGATTAGTGAGCTAAAGAGCCATTAGAGGAATTGTGTGATTCATCTGAACCACTGAACATTGCAGGGCCATAGGGATATTTGTAGAACTGTCCCATTCATACAGGTACTGAATTTATTAACTATCTCCTATGTGCTGTTCATCATTCCAGTGCAAGTAGTGTAATATTAACAGAGAAAAGGGGGTGCTCATAATTTGAACAAAATTAACTTCATTCATTTTTATGTGGCTTTACAGTTTGCTTTTATGTTCTTATGATTCTGAAGATAACAAGGGGAACTTACCTTAAATTTTGACTGTCTCCAAAGATCTTCTAGATGGGATAGGCTTGAAGCTGAGCAAAACTCCCAGTAAACTTGGGCTGGGCAAGAACTGGGTCTGGAATCAAAACTTCAGAGTCAAGGCAGTGTGCCTTCTGGTGAAGCTTGTAGTGGAAGACATGCCTGGCTATGTATGCTTCAGTCATTTTGAAAAATGTGCTTCCATAGGCCATTTTATTTTTTTTAAACATGAAAGGAAGTCTGAATAGGACCTATATGTTTTTGGAAACTGCCTTGTTTGTGCTCGGTTTCATATCATGCTTTGGAATGGTTTATTTAAAAAGAAAGACTATGTTTTAAGTAAGCTAGAATTTTTTTTTTTAATTTTTATTTTATCAGGCTAAGATTGTTTTGCTTGTTTTGTTTATCCCTCAAATTCTTGTGCATGCTCTGACATTCAAAGACATAAACAATCATAAATTGGAGATATTAATTGTTTTGGATGTGAGAAATCTTAAGGTATACATTGTTAAAATGAAAGTTGACTTGTTATATGAAAATACACATGCGTGTAATGATCAGGTTACAGGATCTTGATACAAATGCTTATTCCAGATTAAAAGAAGTTCTGGAAGGACCTCTTGATTTCACAGATTTTTTTTTCCTGTTGCCTTGATATTTTCAGAATGTCTTACACATCGTCTACTATATGTGTCTTTGTTGTAAGTTAGACTTTGGTTAGATAGAACATTTGAACTCTATTCAACTTGGCAGGGCAAAGAGCCTGGAGTCCAATGATTTGTCTTTAGGGCGGTGTTTGGGGAATAACAAAATATTTCAGAATCATTAAGGGTATTACAAGAGGGAATTTGGGAGTGGTTGAAATGCTTTGTGTACTTCTAAGAAGGCAGGATGGGAGAGATTAGAGGAGGAAAATGGTTTTAAAAACTTCACTTGGAGATTTGTAAATATAGTGAGCATTACTGCAGGTTCATAATAAAATAAAATGATCATAAACTGTTAAAAACATAAGGCTTTTTCTGATTTCAGTTTGATAAAACTGAAAAGGTAAAACAGAAAACAATATACATGTTACAAAGGAAGGGTCACTGATAAGTAGTATTAGAGTTCTCTCCTGACCAAAGATATATCTGTTATCTTACAAGGTGTGTGATATCATTTTGGTACAAGTAGTGATACCATAGATTACTTCTTTAAACATTATTTTCAGGCAGATAGACTCTGAGGAAGATAGTGTGAAGTCTTGGAAAGAACACAAACTGGATTCAGAGTATGCTGAGCAGTTGGCTCTGTGGTCTTGGATAATTTTTTAGCCTCGGTTTCTTTACTTGTAAATTGAAATAATTTCTATTCTCTCATAAGGCTTGGAGTAGGAAATGGCAACCCACTCTAGTATTCCTGCCTGGAAAATTCCATGGACAGAGGGAGCCTGGCAGGGTATAGTACATGGGGTCACAAAGAGTAGGACATAACCGAGCCCCCCACCACACATATACAAACACACACACATAAGGCTTATCCAGCGAAGTCTCCATGCCTTCCCCCTCCTACATCTTCCAGGTTTCTAGAAGAGTTTTACTGTCTATCTGTCTCCAAGATCATGCCAATCAGAAAACTCTAAAGAGTTAAAAGAGGAAAAAAAAGTTTAGTTGGTATTAAAAGCGATACATGAAAATTTAAACTATCTCTTCTAGCTTTGCCAAGCAAAGAAGAATTTTTCTAATAATAAAGGTAAATGGGTCTTAAACCTAGGACCTATAAGGAAACGTTTTTTCTCTTTTTAGGTATGGGGATGTGGGGAAGAATGGCAGGTGTTGATGATTTCTGTGCATATGATTCAAAGGCTTTTCTCAGCACAGCAAAGTGGCTGTCTAAGCCCAGCAAAGTGGCTATGTTTTGAACCTGGTTGCTGATTCCTTTTTCGTCAGACCACTTTCCTGAATGCCTTTGTTCTTTCCTGTCATTCAAATGTCAGTGATTGAGTGTACATTACTGAGTGCAGTTCTTCTGTCTTTATGGACAAGACTGTGCTTAGAACTTTGCCTAATTCTAGATCACAAGCTCAAAGGCATGTGCAGGTCAGAAGCCAAGGAGGGTCCACCTAATACAGCTGTGGTGATTTGGATAGCGTGTGCTCAGTCCAGAGAGTAGCCACCAGTCTGCAACTTGTTATATAGACTGTATATTGCCAGATCTTCAGACCTTTTTCAAGAGAAGTCAGAAATACAGGCTTAAATGTGAAGTTTCCCAATTTTTACACCACCATGCAAACCAAGCAGAGCTTAACTAAGGACTGTAGTTTATATACTCTGATTCCAGCTGAGGTTAATGCTTCTTTCTTGATTTGCCTCTTACTGGATGATGAACAAGAGCTAGATAACCTAGGGAGAAATCACAGCCCCATCACATACTACCTGTGAGAACTTGGCAAGTAATTATACTCGGCATCTCTGTCCCTTAGTTTCCTCATCTATAAATTGGAGGTGATGGTAATAGTACTCATCTCATAGGGTTTTGGGGAAGAACCAAATAAGTTAAGTAAGTTAAAATACATAAAGTGCCTACTGTACTTGGGACAGTAGTGGGTGATACTGAAGTATTTAATATTATTAAAGCTTCTTTCATGTCCTCCCTTTAGAAGGTCACACCCTCTTCCCATAAGGCCTGGGAAGGGAGGAGGAAAAAAGGGAAACAAACTTTTATTGAGCACTTCCTGTGTACCAGGAATTATACCAGATGCTTTATATGACATTTTCTCAATCTAATCCTCAGACAGACTCTTGAGCAGGTTTTATTCTCATTTTGCAGTAGGGAGAACTGAGACTTCATGAGATTCACTTGTCCAAGGCAGAGTTAGATTTGGACTTAAGTGGATCTGATTTCAAAACTCATTGTTATACCAGAAAGCTTTCCATCCTTAACCAAGGGAGATTTGCTGTGAATTTGATGCCTGACAGGATCTCTTTCAAAAGGGAATTTAAGGGTAACTGCCTCCTAAATGAATCAGCTTGGGTCCAGATTAACTGGGGAGAACTTTATTACTCACAAACCTACTACCCGCTCTATACTTGACCTCCCAGGCAAGCCTGAGCTCCTCCAGGGTAGAGACTGAGTATCTGCTGTATCTGAAACTCCCAGCATAGTCAACGAATCCAAGTGCTTACACAGGAATGAAAGAGGGACACAAACTAGGAGGTTCTCAATCTACATAGTTTTGGAGAGTTGGACATGACTTGTGATAAGACAAGTCTAGCCAGGCCAATATAGGACCTTAATTACTGCACTAAAAGCCTCCACATATTATAAAAGCTTTACCTCCTTTCCTAATAGTGTCCTTTAAGATGTCAATGAATAGAAACAGATTGGATGGAAGGGGTGGAGGTGTGTGTGAAGAGAAAGAAAAAAAGAAGGGATAAAAGAATGAGAGCGGGGAATCCGTAGAGACAGAGCAGGAGATTAAGTGCCTCCTCCACATGAGATGTTTGAATGTGCCCAGATTTTGCCATCCTTGTCTCATTGACTCAAATGTGTTAGAAATCAGTGAAATTAACAAAACCACAACCTAAATGATTAATGGGTCTGTTTTCAAGAACCAAGTGGGAAACAAGCAGGCAAATAGAAGTACAATTCTCACTCTGTCCCTTTATCACTTTGATCTCTGTCTCCCAGTAAATGGAGGGCACTCTCAGGTCTACTGCATTATCATTTTGCTGCTCTCCTTTATCCTATCCAGACGGAGTGGCAAGACCAAGGGTCAGGCAGGCTCACAGATGGATCTTTGGAATTAATCCAGATGCAGAGCAACACTGAATCCATCCATGCAGAGCCAAGGGTTCATGTTTACTCCAGAGTACAGTATTTCCTGACTGAAGGCATTCTGGCTAATTACTTGACCTTTCTGAGTCTCAATTTCCTCATCTGTGATATGGGAATAATACTAGAACCTACCTCACATGTCTGTGATGATTAAACAAGTTTTACCATGTGTAAAATGTTTAGAGCAGTGACTGGCACATGATCATTAATATTGTTAATATTAATAAAAGCTTTTAGAGGTGATATTGATCACAAGCAGATGATCATACTTGCATTGGGAATAACCCTTTTTGAAGTGCTTTGATTTTGCAAATGATTTTAAAAGGCCCTTGGGATGAGATCAAGTACCTTCACTCACCACTCTCCAAAAAAATAGCCATTTCCATTATGCACAGACTTCTATCCTTTTCTGTAAATTGTCCAGACTTCCAAAATGGGATGCAATACGGTCTTATTCCTTGGAGGTGGAAAATGGTATAACTATACAGCAACTGGCGGTGCAGTGGTAAAGAATCCATCTGCCAATGCAGGAGATGTAAGAGATGTGGGTTCGATACCTGGGTTGGGAAGATCCTCTGGAGTAAGAAATGGCACCTCACTCCAGTATTCTTGTCCAGAAAATTCTATGGACAGAGGAACCTGGGGGCTACAGTCCATGGAGTCGCAAGGATTTGGACATGACTGAGCACACACACTTACATATAGCAACTATACATATCAGTAGATAAAGCAGTGATTGATTAGATGAATTAAACATAATTTTTAAAAATAAGGGGAATGAAATTCAC
This sequence comes from Ovis aries, assembly GCF_016772045.2. Classification (NCBI taxonomy): domain Eukaryota; kingdom Metazoa; phylum Chordata; class Mammalia; order Artiodactyla; family Bovidae; genus Ovis; species Ovis aries. The sequence goes on along the minus strand of NC_056056.1, from coordinate 68,157,418 downwards.
TTTTTTAAAGAACTGCTTTGTTCCATACTAGATTATTTCTCATTTTCACTAAATGGGATACAAAGTTGTCAGCCTCAATAACAATTTCACTAAGCTTGGTTTTCCGATTAATACCACAGGTGTTTTTTGATCAGAGGAAAGCACCACTGGCAATTCTTAGGAACTGTCCTTTGGACAGTATGACATTATTGTAGGTAGGAGAACTGATTGTCATTATAGTGGCCAAACAGAATTAGGAATCATGCTCTATAATCACAGTTCATTTAAAATAGGCTCCATCTCCAACATCTTCCCTGGTAAAGTTGAGATGGTGAAGTATAGCACAGCAGAAAGCCACAGGTTTGGCGCCAAAGAGACCTGTATTTTAATTTTGAACATTAATGATTCCAATAAATTTATGGAACAAACAGTTCTCAAACTTTAGCATGGATCAGACTCACCTAGAGGCTTGTTAAGTGTGGACTGTGGACACCACCCCTAGAGTTTCTAATTCAGTAGGTCTGCAGCTAGGCTCAAGAGTTTGCTTTTCTAGCAAGTTTTCAAGCAAAGATGGTGATGATGCTGGTCTGAGGACTATACTTTTAGAACCACTAGGATACATTAGATGCAAAAAATTAGATTCAGATGGTTCCAGAGTTGGGCCAGAGATTCCATATCTATAAAAGGGAAGAATTTTGACTTGTAAAGTTTTCTGTGAGGATTGGAGATATTGTGTAGATGCACCCAGCCCTTCCTTCTCCTACTCCTAAGTCACTTCAGTTGTGTCTGACTCTGTGCGACCCCATAGACAGCAGCCCACCAGGCTCCGCCGTCCCTGGGATTAGGGGCAGTCAAAAAGTGCTAGATATTATTCCTTAGAGTCAAACATGGACTCAAGTTCAAGTTCAAGCTCTGCTGACTGAATGATCTATTGTAAAAGTCATAACCTCTCAAAAACATCATTTATTTGTAAAGTGGATGCTACTGTCTGAATTGTGTTCCCCCAGATTCTTATCTTGAAGGCATAACCCCCAAAGTATGGTAGTTGGAGACAGGGCTTTGAAAGGAAATTAGGTTTTGATGAGGTCATGAGGGTGGGGGCCTCACAATGGGATTGGTCTCCGTCTAAGAGGAAACCAGAGAACTTGCTTCTTCTCTCTCTCTCCACCATGTGAGCACGCAGCTTGAAAGTGGCCTCTGCAAGCCAGGAAGAGAGCCCTAACCAAGAACCCAATTGGTTGGCACCTTGATCTCCTTCTACAGAACTGTGAGAAATAGATTCTTAGTGTTTAAGCTATCTGATCTATTTTGTTGTGGCAACCTGAGCTTACACAGTGGAGTCAATCCCTACCCTATAAATTAGAGATACAATGAGATACTGTATGTACAGCACTCAGAACAGTGTTGGCTACCTGTAGTAGGAGTAGCCTAATGAGTTTTAGCATTATTATTTAATATGACAATTGTAGTCATCACTATACCCTTTCTTCCAAATCTGTTGTGTTGTTTCTTCTTTTGTTAACTTTGCTAAGAACTTCCCAAATATGATTGTAAGCTGATTGCAGGGCACGTAGATGAGGTGATAGCTAGTGAGGGCTAATTCACATCATTGCCTTCAACATTATCATTACAGATTATTTTTCTGTCCCAGCATCTTATCCTTGGACAAGCACATATTTATATAAGAATAAAAAATGCTATCAACCCCCTTTCTGGTCTCAGCCTGTCCAAAAGAGTAAGCCATCTCCTGTGGCTCATTTTCTGGTGATGTTCCTTTTTTCAGAACACACTGGTCAGTTGTCTCCTGGGTGGTATCTTGCGCATATGTTTCCTATTAAAGTAGCAACTGAAGAGTGGCAACTGTGAATCTTTTCTGGCTGGTGCTCATGTTCCGTTTTCTTCTGCAATTAGCCTTGGGGTGGAAGTTTTGGGAGGAAGGGAGGGGGAGGCTAATTTATGAATTGAAAATTGGACTTGATGCATATGACACTGGGCTAAATTGCTCAAATTTAGCTGTGATAAGAACTTTCCCTCAATCTTTCTCTCTTGTTAAAGTCTCCTCATTTACATTTCTACAGTTGTCAAGCATCTAACTTTGTTTTAAAAATCATGTTAAAATATTAAAGACCTGATTAAGTTTTAAAAGTGAAAAGAAAATATGAAATCAAATACTTCTGATTATTTTAGGGACATTGTTTTCTCAGGTGAATAACATTATTGGAATCACTTCAATATGAATGATTAAACTACCAATGGGTCACTTTTAGTGGTTTTTATGAAAAAAATTATATACAGCCATCTGGGAAAAGTTTGGCAGTTTCTTATACAGATAAACACCCATGTACAATATGACCCAGTAATCCCACTCCTAGATTTTTATCTAAGAGAAATGAAAATTTACATTCCCAACAGAACTTATACACAAATGTTTATAACAGCTCTATTCATAATTGCCACAAACTGAAATAACTTAAGTATTCAATGGATAAATAAACTGACATATTCACATAACAGAATACTACTCAGTAGTGAAAAGCAACAAATTATTAAGCAACAATTTGGATGAATTTCAAAGGCATTTTACTGAGTGAAAAGTTACATGAAAAAGGTTATATTTTTTACATTCTTAAAAGGATAAAACCATGGTGATATGGAGACCAATAGTTTATGGTAGGTGGGGGATTATAAAATAGTAGCACCAGAGAATTTGGGGGTGTGAAAATTGTTCTGTAACCCTGATTGCACTGATCTTTCCATGACAACACATGTAGTAAAAATTCATAGAACTGTACACCAAAGATGTCAATTTTACAATGTTAATTAAAAGAATAATGAGGAGGAAAAGAGATATTATGTCTCTTTTAGGAACATAAATGATTGTCCCAGTGTGTTATGCAGTGAAAATTTTAAATGTGTGTTGGGTTGAATCTATTATGAAATTTCTGTACAGGTAGGAAATATCAGAAAAAATTATTTTTGATTGTGTGGTAATGAAGGAAAGAAGGAAGGATGGGTTTAATTTTACTCATGGTTTCCACTATATCAACAACCAAAGATCATAGGACAATATAATGAGTTAATAGTGCTCATAAGTTGCTTTTTGAAATCTCTAATCCTCACCTCTTATCAACTTTCTGATCTCCATGGCATTTTCAAAACTGGATTGCATCTGGATTCTGAGTCTGCTGAGATGCTTGAGATGGGAAGCAGTTAGGTCAAAAGTGGGAGTTCACTTTCCTTTATACTGCACATCAGCTATTCATATCCTACCATCTGAAACCAATTTGTTGTGTGTAATTTATTCCATAAAGTTGCTGAAATAAACAATGCATCCACGGCTCCTTAGATGTGTATTCCGCAGGGACTTGCTTGTCTGTGTGTGATTTTCAGCTCTCTGGGAGCTTTTAGAAGTACCATCCAGCACTTGGGATGTCATGTGGGTTCTTGGAGAGCCTATTATTTATAAACTAGGGTACTTGTTATGTGTGGTTTGTTATCTGTAACTGATGTGATGTGGACCACAATCCCTATTCTCAAATATTTCCTGAGTCTAGATTAGTGAGATAGTAATGGGGAACAGACATGCCCACTCTATACCTCAGATAAATACAACAGGATCGAGATTGTCTGGGGGAAATGCGTGAGAAGTTACAGCATGGTGGTTTGTCACTTTCCTCCTAGGAAAACAAGGCACTATGGAAAAGCATGGTGCATTTTTCTGGGTGTGGCCTGACTTCACTTCTGTGTTGTGGATGCTAAAGCATTCCACAAAGTTCTTCCAGGCTTTCCACCTCCTATCCTTATTGCCAGGAGCTTTTGCCGGGTGATGACATGATGTGGAGGAATAAGGCACAGTCCTTCTCACAGATCTCACAGATTTCTTCACAGTCCTCACAATGGAAGCAAGTCCTTTTCAAACTACACATTCAAATTACATTTTGCCTTTTTTAAAGAAGGCTATACTAGCACCAGTACGGATCACTTTAGTGTTCTTTCTGTCAAAAATCAATATTTTCATTTTGTCCCCATAATTAAATCAAAGTACTAGGCTTAAAAAATCTCTTCTGAATCCATAGACTACTGGTATCACTTTAAGAGTACAAATCATTACAGAGCATTTTTAAATGCTCTTGTCAGTTCCAGAAATATACTTTTGAGTTCCCTCTTGGAGAGAACAGATTTCTTCTCTAGAAATCTTCTAGCTCATACTTGAACTTTGGAAAATGGTTCCCTCTTGCCTATATCCTTGGAGGCCAACAATCCTTATGCTATTCAAAAGTACTTTTTGGAGCATTTTCTATACACAGGCCCTATTCTAGGTAGTGAAGAAATAAGACAAAATCACAGGCTAAAAATTTATTTTAGAACATATGAAATGCTAGGAAGGAAATAAAACATGACTGAGATAGAGTGATTGTAGGCGTGGGGAGAATGCATTACTTTAGACAACAGGTAGTCATGTAAGATCTCTTTGAGAAGGTTACATTTGAGTGGAATCTATACATAAGAAGCCAGCCATGTAAAAATTGAGGAAAGAACATTCTAGAGCAGGCTGTTTCTCCATCAGGCACTACACTCTTCATGTTTGAAAGGTGGAGGTGGAAATTGCCTCTAATTTTAACATGTGATCCACTGAAGGAACTGTTTCTTTTCCTTAAACCTTGGGCTGTATGGGTTTGGAGATCCTAGTGTTCAGGAGAGGACACCACCACCAGGGAACACAAGTCATAATTCTGTGAAACTGAAGGTTATTCTTTTGTAGCTGGTCATAGGCCAAATAAGTAAGTTGGATAGAGATGTGGTGGGAATCCTCATTCTTGCTTATTTTAAGTCCTTCACAAAGGCATTAATCTCTGAAATCCCTCCGGGAATGAGGCATTGATTTTTGTTTATTATTTTCCAAGGTAGAGGCAGTTCTAGTTGCTTCTCCTCAGGCTTTCCCACCATAAGACCAGTTATAGTCAGGGAAACAATGTAGGAATTCTGCCAGTTGCTGAGTACATCTATTCCAATTATGCATTATGGAACTGAAAAAATAACCACAGGATGGCCCAGATACTTACTGGGCCTATTCTGAGACAGACCTGAGCTAAAACTTCATTGATCTCATGACTTCTAGCCTCTATTCTGACTGGTGGACCACAGTGACATTTTGGTTCTTCTGGAATTAGTGTTAGTTCAAAGCCAGTGTCCATCAGTCCCTAAAGCTCTGATTATTACCTTTCCCCAGTACATAGTTACCCTGGTAAAAGGCTATAGGTCCCTTTGGGTATGGCTGGGAGAAAGATTAACAGCATAAATTTTTGACAGTATACTGGGGTCCTTCCTCAAGGGGATCCATCCTTCCTTTCTTTTTTGAGAACTAAAAATGGGGTTCTTGGTCTGTAAAGTAGCTCAAGGCTGGGAACTGATTGAGGGTCGTGACTCGGTTTTTATCATGTATGTTATATTTTTGTTCACTTGACCTAGAACTTTTCTGCTTATACAGATAAGTGGGAAGTTAGTAGACTTCCTATCTATTTCTATCTATTTTATTTTTAGGACTGCCACGATTAATTAGCCAACATCATAGGCCTGCAGCAGTCAGACTGTCCTGAATGCCACTTTACTATCCATTATGGTAAATGGATAGCCACTTTACTATCCATTACCATGCCCACCCTGCCTTTGTTGGTTGAATGCTGCCACTTGGCCCCTGCCACCTGTGGATTCAATTACTCCCATCACATTTAGGTTTGCCAGTTCATACTATGGTTCCACTGTGAGGTCTGGCATATAGATAAGAGCTCTTTAAGGATCCAGGATTCCCTCATGAATTCATTTCTCACAGTCATGGTGAAATGTATGTCTTGGACCCTCCCAGGCTTAGTGAGTAGGTCTTAAATGACATATCCCCTCTAACATTCCAGTCTCCCTAAGTCTTCAAATCCCTTCCTCTACATTAAATCAACTGTGAACAACATTTTGGTCCAATGAACCAGCCTGTTAGAGCCTTTTCTAACTCCCTGAGCTGCAGCAATACATGCAGACTCTTTACTTAGTGAGCCCAGATCAATAAATTCAGCCTGCCTCAACTTTATGTTTCGTCTATCATTATCCCTCACTCTTATTATCCATTCACATACATATTCTCCAGATTTCTGATCATGTAAGTTAGAAGACTCAACTATTCTTTTAGAGTCTAAAGCAGCTCTTTATGGGTCACACTTTGTGTCTCACCTTGCGGGGCCTGTTGGCATTTGTGTCTAGCTATACATCTAGAATGGCTTCCCCAGCGGCTCAGAGGTGAAGAGTCCACTTGCAATGCAGGAGATGCGGGTTCAGTCCCTGGGTTGGGAAGATTCCCTGGAGGAGGACTTGGCAACCCACTCCAGTATTGCCTGAAAAATCCCATGGGCAGAGGAGCCTGGTGGCTACAGTCTACAGGGTTGCAAAGAGTTGGATAAAACTGAAGTGACTGAGCACATAGATCCAGAACAGGTCTAGAAGCAAAGAGGGGCTTTCCAGGTGGTAAAGAATCTGCCTGCCAGTGCAGGACATGCAAGAGATGCAGGTTGGATCCCTGGGTTGGGAAGATCCTCTGGAGGAGGAAATGGCAACCCATTCCAGTATTCTTGCCTGGAGAATTCCATGGACAGAGGAGTCTGGTGGGCGGGCTACAGTTCATAGGGTTATAAAGAGTTGGTCATGACTGAGCACGCAGGAGGGGTAGGTCCCGAGGAGACTCAGTATTGTCTTGCATGGAAACTATCTCAGTGAAGGCTATTATAGTTTCCTCAGGACATGCAGGAATAATCCCTGGTAGGAAGCCAGAAGGTGAGGGCAGGGAGAAACTATAGATAGAGAAACAGCCTGAGGACCTAATTATGAAATTTGCTAAACTTTCATATTTAGAAATGCATTATTTCATATTTTAGGTATGTGCTATTGCTCTGAAAAGAAGAATTAAAATACTATTTTCTGGTATAACCAACTCATTTATTTTAAACAATTATAACAACCTACTATGTGCCAGGAAATCTAGGTGCTAGGAATACCACAGTGAACACCACAGAGCCCCAACCCTCAAACTACCTACCTTCTGGTGAGGAAGACAGACAATTAAAAAGAAACAAAAATGTATATAGCCAATGTCAAGTAGTGATAGGTACTGTGAAGAAAGAGCCAGGAAAGGGGATATAGAGTGATAGACTAGAGGAGCTATGTTAAACAGAATAGTTGGAGGAGGTGTTTCTGAAAAGGAGTAGAGACTTGAAATGAGAGAGCTAGCTATGTGAATGTTTGGAGAATGGAGCGGAGTTAGGTATGGCTAGTAAGGAGAAATGGAAGGAACTGACAGAAAGGGAGGTTAGGGGGCTGATTCTGTAGGGTCTCGAGAGGGAGAGGGAGGAGCAAGGAGAGAGAAGAGGGTCAGAGCAGGAAAGGGAGGGAGAGAGTGCATTGGGAAGGTGGGAGAAAAGGAGATGGAAAAAGAGGTGGAAGAAGTCAGGTAGGCTGGGGCTTTTATTGGCAAAGTTGAGATTGAGAGGCTCTGGAGCAACTGTGGGGCAATTAAGAATAGGAGAGAGGATTTCTAGAAGTATTGCTGAAAGTTATGAATTTCTTTACTTTCTTAACTTAATTTCTTAACTTGGATGGTTTTTCCTTTAATGTTCTTTGGCTGATATGACAAGAAGTGGGGATTTTTTTTACAATTACTTATGGTCATAGGCCTGTTTTTTTATTTTATTTTACTTTACAATACTGTATTGGTTTTGCTATACATCAACATGAATCCGCCACGGGGGTACACGTGTTCCCAATCCTGAACCCCCCTCCCACCTCCCTCCCCATACCATCTCTCTGGGTCTGGAACTGGACCTTGTGGCACACATTTGGGTTAAATTTAAATTTAATAAACATTAAATTTATGTCTCACATTATCTGCCAGAATGACTTTTCAGAGATCCTGCATAGCATAGTAGCCTTTTTTCTCTTTGAGGAACATATTCAGCTGAGCCTATGGAAAAATATATAGTACATGCAAAGCATACAGTATATAGTATGCAATGTTAAATTGCTTATTGAATTTACAATTATCCACAAAAGGTTTTATTATTGTTTGTATACAAGAATGTTAAATCCATGTTAAATCTATTTCTAGGACTGTGACTCTACTGAAAACTCTTCATTTTACATGAAGTATTATAAATTAGTTTTCAGTCTGCTCCTTTTACTAGAATGTATGCTTCATTAAGGTAGTGACTCTTCTCGCTGCTCTATCACAGATCCTAGAAAAGTAACTGGCACGTAGTAGGTGTTCAATAAATTTTAAATGACTGATAGGTGATTCATAAGCGAAGCAAATGAGCTTGCTTGTCAAACCATCTTGACCCTTAATGCTAGAAAATGCTGGAAATACAAATGAATTTAGGCTAGTTAAAAGTATAGTTAGTTATAACATTTTATCTTTTATAGTAATTGCTCTATAGCATTTTTTCTTATAATATTTACTTCCGTGAAAATGATGAGAAATAATCTCTATTCAAATAGCAATACCTATTTAAATACCATAAACTCCTAAGTTAAAAGAAAATAAGCAAAGATAGCAAACAAAATATATCTACTTACTTTTTTCACAAGTTATAAAAACAATCAGCAAATTTTAGGTTGTTTTATTTCACGCTAATATATTTAGCAAGAAAGGTAGAAGTGTATTATTGGTATAAACATGGAATTAGGTTAACTTCTCTGGTTTCATGAATAAATCTTTAAGAATGGTAGGCTAATGATTGGTATTTTAGCATCTTAGGACCACCTCTCTCAGAAACATTTCTCTTTAGGGTTTTATTAAGAGTGCTTATTTTATTGTATAACCATAAATACATCACAGCAAATCTAATTTGGGATATTTACTGATGCTTGTTTAGATGCTGAAGGCAATGCATGAGGAACTGATGGTGACCGATTCTTATCCAATCAGTTCCTGATGCAGTATCTGCGACATCAAAATCTCTGTTAATTATATTCAGTATCATTTATTTCTGAAAGCAACAACTTTGTTTCTACATATGAAATTTGCAATTAAGTAACTCTTTTTAACATGTCACCTGATAAATCAATACAAATTCATGCTAATGAGTAATTTTCCCATTTACCAAGAGAGATATTGTAAAGGTAGTATGTGTAAGACTCACTTAGCACAATTGTTTATTTCATGGCAGACCAACATAAATGAGTATTTTTTTAGAGAGGATATTTTAAAAATAGCTATCCTTAAGCCACTAATTCTTATTTTTAATAATTATTTTTTAAATATTAAAAAATGAGGTGAATATGAATAAGACAGTCTAACTTCTTCCCTGGTGGCTCAGATGGTAAAAAGTCTGCCTGCAATGAGGGAGACTGGGGTTCGATCCCAGGGTTGAGAAGATCCTCTGGGGCAGGAAATGGCAACCCACACCAGTGTTCTTACATGGAAAATCCCGTGGATGGAGGAGCCTGGCGGGCTACAGTCCATGGGGTTGCAAAGAGTTGAACACAACTGAGCAACTAACACATACAAACAACACAATGATCATTTAATTTTAGATTCATTGATTAGGAGAAACTGCATGTACATTTTCAAAATGAGTTTGTTATATCTTCAAAATGAGTTTGTTATATCTTCTTAACCATTCTAGAGTTCTAGCTCACTGAAGTGGTATGATTAGAATTAGAGTTATAGATATAGGAGGCGCATGACACCAAGAAGAATGTTGTGGCCAAGCATATGATCCCACGAATGTTACTGGTTTCTTATTGATAATTTTACAAGTCAGCTTTTTATGATCTCATTAGAAATTTCTAACTAGTCCTCAAGAATTCCCCCCAAATATAGAATAAATGAAAGGCTCTAGTGTTACTTAGCAAATCTATCCTTCTATCCAATGGAGCTTCTGATTTACATGGGCTATTTTGGACATAAAGGGTAGGAGATACTTGGTACAGGATTTTGAAGTAGAATAAAGGTAGAGCTGAGAGGTGGAGATCACAGAGTGGAGACTAAAGAGTTCACTGATTGCTACTTGTTCTGTCTTCATTCGTCTGAATGCCAAGTAGGCCTCAGCGTTATGTTTTCATCATTCTTTTATTTTACAGATGGAAAAATTTTGGAATACATTAACATATTCTAGGACCATAATTTCCAGCTCATTTGTATCTTTTTTCTAGAGTTCTTACCAGTGATCAAGTATGTTATTTCAATTGTTTAACAGACATTTCCTTAAGGTTTATATGCTTTTCACAGAGAGTATTTCTGTAAACCCAAAGGAGTTGTAAGCAGAATGGTACTGAGGACTTTAAGATATCTGTTGGAGAAGGAACTCTGGAGAAGAATCCTAAAAGTCAGTCCCTCGTGGTAGTCCTGTATAACTCTCATGATCACTCTGTAAGTATAGTTTTCTGTCTTACAACTAAATTTGACAGATTAGGGAACTGAGTTAACAACTCCAGTAGTAACTAAGAAATTAGTATTGTGTCATTTTTCAAACTAGGAGGAATGTGATAAAATAAAGTTGGTGAAAAACAAGGTCCCTCAAGGTTTGATTGTTATAAATATGTACTGAGTGATCTCTATGTAGTGTTATTTATCAAAAGTAACTGGGTAGGAGTCCAATTGCTGACATGTCATGATTCTAGCCTTCCACTATTTGGAGTGCCTAGTCTGAGACTGCAAGTTTTGAAAGCCCTGAGGACGGGATATGGTGGCTGGGATGGTTAGATAAAGGTATATCATCTTTCATCACAAAGTGCTGTAGGAAATTGGGTGGGGAAAGAGGAATTCATGGAGATGTGGAAAGGTCCTATTTAGGCCAGTCGTTATCGATAAAGCATGCAGCAGAATTATCCAAGGGGCTTGTTAAAATACTGTGTGCTAGGACACACACTTAGTGTCTGATTTATCTGAAATGGGGTCTAAGAATCGGCATTTTTAAAAGTTCCCTGGTGACGTAATCCAGGAACTATAATTTGAGAACCACTGCTCTTAGCCTGATCTATGTGGGCTGTTGGAAACAGGTGATCTTAAGTACTACAGCAGTAAGTGAGCATGATGATTTAGAAGGAAAAAGGCCAAAACTAAGCACCTACAGAAGGTCCAAGTTTTAGTAATTACTGGATTCAGGAAATGTTTGTTATATCAGTACAGATCTTTCAGTACATTTGAAACTTCCTGTTCACCTTTACTTTCACCCCCAGAAAATCATAGACTAGAAACTCTGCAGTTCTTGGGGTTGAGTTTGGAAATATAGCTTGTATGCCTGTGAACTATGCAGAATGGTAGTAAGGGAAGACAACTCAGAGATAAGGCCATTGTAAAACATGAGAATCTTAAAATCCAAGTCACAGTTTTGAGCAATCTTTGGAGCACTGTAAAGGCTAAAAGCATCTTCCAATAATTGAGGTGTCTGTAACAAGACTTACAAAGCAGAGTCACCATTTCCATAGTTACCCCCTAGAAGTTATTCTAGAGAGATCCTCTTGGTTGGTCTGTTCCAGCTAACAGATTGTCAGATAGTGAAGGGACAGCCATATCCATTCCTAGAGTTGATCAACTCTTTTCTCCTAAGGTTTTCGCCATGCTGTTCATACAATTCCTATTCATTTTTCAAATCTTGACCTCACCTCCAGTCTAGATGAGGTCTCCTCATCCTTTGTTTATAGGAGTTAACCATCTATAATTACAAGGGGAATATTTACATGATTGGCTTAACAACCAACTCTACCACTAGACTGAAGCCAGGATGATTTGCTTAAGTTTCCATTCCCAATACAGAACCTGGTTCCTCACTGGCATTAAGAACTTGTAAAATAAGAAGTGGCTATATTTGATGGGGAGCAGATCTTGAAGACAGAGTTTCTTCTTGATCAAGCATGTTGGCTGAGCTTATTAGCACTGTCCCCACATTTGCCCTCTCCAGACCACCATGTTTGCCGTTAGTGAAGTGTGGGTCACAAGTGCATTACGTTTGAAAATATGAATTAAATAATGCCATAACCCCCAAAGGAGAGAGAGAGAGAGAGAGAGAGAGAGAGAGAGTGTGTGTGTGTGTGTGTGTGTGTGTGTGTGTTTAGAAGTTTCAACTTTGAGGATTACTCAAAGTTGTACTGTGCTGTGATAAGTTGCTCAGTTGTGTCTGACTCTTTGAGACTCCACTGGCTATAGCCCTCCAGGCTCCTCTGTCCATGGAGATTCTCCAGGCAAGAATACTAGAGTGAGTTTCCATGTCCTCCTCCAGGGGATCTTCCCAAGATCCCAGGGATCGAACCCAGGTCTTCCACACTGCAGTCCAATTCTTTACCATCTGGGCTACCAGGGAAGCCCATGAATACTGGAGTGGGTACCCTTTTCCTTCTCCAGGGGACCTTCCCAACCCAGGAATCAAACCCGGGTCTCCTGCATTGCTGGCGGATTCTTTACCAGCTGAGCTACCAGGGGAGCCTGAAGAATGTGCTACCTAGGACCAAATTTGGTACCTGGTAGGGTTATCAATCTTGATGGGCTCTGTCTGAGAATGAGTCTGTAACCAGGAAGGGTTTTTTTGTTTCTTGTTTTTGTTGGCTAGTTGCCAAGTCACGACTGACTCTTTTGTGATCTCATGGACTATAGCCCACCAGGCTTCTCTGTCCACGGGATTTTCCAAGCAATACTGGAATGGGTTGCCATTTCCTTTTCCAGGGGATCTTCCCAAGTCAGGGGTTAACTCACATCTCCTGCATTGCAGGCAGATTCTTTACCAGTGAGCCACCAGGGAAGCCCATCTTTAATCCTGCTCTACCTTAATGGGAGACAGCTCTGACTTGGATACAATAGCCACCTTCAGAATTCATGGAAACTTTGAAATGATCACTGAAAACATAACCATTTTAATTTAATCTTGTTTTGGTTTTGATACATATTTTTCAGGGGGGTGGTGCCAAAGGAAGACAAAGGTGGCACTTTCTGGGCTTTCAACAGTTCTTCATCTGTCAGTAGTGTTGCCTAGGAAGGGCCACAGAAAGTTCTAATCTGGATATCCACAGAAGACAACCAATTGTGAGCCTGGGGCTACTATTTCTTGGGGGTGCTGCTAGTATGTCTCTGGTTACTTTGACTCTCAGTGACTTCATAGGGCTTCTTGGTGGCATATGAAATTTTTATTGGCCTGATTTGAGCCTTTCCACACTTCTTAGCACATCCATTTGGGTGTAGAGGATAATAAAGTTCTTTGACAGAATGAGGGTGGCCATCTAGCTGCTTGTTCTGAGTAACAGAGTAAAACCTGAATTGAGGTTTCCTTGCAACAAAAGGCTTCCTCCAGCAATGGAAGAGTTAGATTAGCCTCCTGAGCCTGGCTGTCTTATAGAAATGGATTTCTAATGGAAATCTTAACTTTTAAGGTCAAGACTTACATTTTGATTCCTAGCATTAACGAGGCTCAATCAAGAATCATCCATGGGAATGAGCTCAGGAGTCCTTTTCTCAGGGAACTGTCAGATAGTAAGGAAAACCAGGAAATCAGGAGAGAAATCATTTGACTGCTGGACTTACGCCACTGCGGTAGGCACTGGGGCTGGGTGGTGGTAGGACCTGTGGGACTACAAGTCTAAACCTGGGGAGAAAGCCAGAGAGGCTTAGAGAACATTCAGTATAAGCTTTGGGTACCACAGGTTGATGTGCAGTACATGCCAGGACATCTGGTCAGAGCAAACTCAGACAGCATTTAAAGAAATTGTATTGGGGCCTCAAATAGGTAAGGGAAATGGGAGGCACACAGTTACCATAGCTTCTAAGGGCAGAGCCAAGTCAAGGTCTAGAGGTGAGGTCAGAGCCTCAGTGAGTTGGAATCTATGGTTGGACAGGAACACACAAGCTGGAAGATGAATAGAACATGGCCACCTGTGCTGGGCAGAAATAGAATTCAGATTTATACCTCAGGATCACAGATTCAGCACAAGTCAAAGGTACAGGCCTGCAGACTCAGTCTTCCCACTTGCTCTCAGAGAGAGAACAGCTGCTTCTGTTTTGACTTACAAGTCTTCATGGTACAGTAACAAGCCGTGGTGTTGGTGCCAGAGACTGAGGCAAGGACTTAGCTCCCAGGCTTAGCTCCCAGGCACCCTAACAAAGTCTCAGGTAGTGAGCCTGTTGTACTCCATTTTCAGTTAGGACAGGCATAAATTAACCCCATATAACAACCTTGCCTAACTCAATGAAACTATGAGCCATGCCATGAAGGGTCACCTAAGACAGACGGGTCATGATGGAGAGTTCTGATAAAATGTGGTTCACTGGAGAAGGCAATGGCAGACTACTTCAGCATTCTTGCTTGGAGAACCCCATAAACAGTATGAAAAGGCAAAATGATATGACACTGAAAGATGAATTCCCCAGGTCAGTAGGTACACAATATGCTACTGGAGAAGAGTGGAGAAATAGCTCCAGAAGAAATGAAGAGGCTGAGCCAAAGCAGAAACAATGCTCAGTTGTGGATGTGTCTGGTGGTGAAAGTAAAGTCCAAAGCTGTAAAGAACAATATTGCATAGCAACCTGGAATTTTAGGTCCATGAATCAAGGTAAATTGGAAGTGGCCAAACAGGAGATGGCAAGAATGAACATCGACATTTTAGAAATCCATGAAATAAAATGGATGGGAATGGGCAAATTTAATTCAGATGACCCTCTCTCTACTATTGTGGGCAAGAATCCCGTAGAAGAAATGGAGTAGCCCTCATAGTCAACAAAAGAGTCCAAAATGCAGTACTTGGGTGCAGTCTCAAAAACGAGAGAATGATCTCGGTTCATTTCCAAGGCAAACTATTCAGTATCACAGTAATCCAAGTCTATGCCCCACTAATGCTGAAGAAGCTGAAGTTGAACAATTCTATGAAGAACTACAAGACCTACTAGAACTAACACCAAAAAAGAATGTCCTTTTCATCATAAGGGACTGGAATGCAAAAGTAGGAAGTCAAGAGATACCTGGAATAACAGGCAAGTTTGGCCTTGGAGTACAAAATGAAGCAAAACAGAGGCTAATAAGAGAATGCTCTGGTTATAGCAAATACCTTCTTCCAACAACACAAGAGACGACTCTACACATGAATAGCACCAGATGGTCATACTAAAATCAGATTGATTATATTCTTTGCAGCCAAAGATGGAGAAGTCCTAAACAGTCAGCAAAAACAAGACCAGCATCTGACTGTGGCTCAGATAATGAACTCTTTAATGCAAAATTCAGACTTAAATTGAAGAAAGTAGGAAAAACCACTTTCCATTCAGGTATGCCCTAAATCGAATCCCTTACAGTTATACAGTGGAAGTGACAAATATATTCAAGGGATTAGATCTGATAGACAGAGTGCCTGAAGAACTATGAACAGAGGTTTGTAACATTGTACAGGAGGCAGTGATCAAAATCATCCTCAAGAGAAAGAAATGAGCAAAAGCAAAATGGCTGCCTGAGGAGGCCTTACAAATAGCTGAGAAAACAAGAAAAGCAAAAGGCAAAGGAGAAAAGGAAAGATATACCCATCTGAATGCAGAGTTACAGAGAATAGCTAGGAGAGATAAGAAAGCTTTTTAGTTAACAATGCAAAGAAACAGGGAAGCAACAGAATGGGAAAGATAATGGGAAAGGCTAGAGAGCTCTTCAAGAAAATTAGAGATACCAAAGGAATATTTCATGCAAAAATGGGCACAATAAACAGCAGAAATGTTATGCTCCTAATGGAAGTAGAAGATATTAAGAAGAGGTGGCGAGAATACACAGAATAATTATACAAACAAGATCTTCATGACCCAGATAACCATGATGGTGTGATCACTCACCTAGAGCCAGACATTCTGGAATATGAAGTCAAGTGGGCCTTAGGAAGCATCACTATGAACGAGACTTCTCTGTCCGTGGGATTTTCCAGGCAAGGGTACTGGAGTGGGTTGCCATTTCCTTCTCCAGGAAAGCTAGTGTAGGTGATAGAATTCCAGCTGAGCTGTTTCAAATCCTAAAAGATGATGCTGTTAAAGTGCTTCACTCAATATGCCAGCAAATTTGGAAAAAGCAGCAATGGCCACAGGACTAGAGAAGGTCAGTTTTCATTCCAGATCCAAAGAAGGGCAATGTCAAAGAATGTTCAAACTACTGTGCAATTGCACTCATTGCACTCATTTCACATGCTAGCAAAGTAATTCTCAAAATCCTTCAAGCTAGGCTGCAACAGTATGTGAACCAAGAACTTCCAGATGTACACACTGGATTTAGAAAAGGCAGAAACTTTGAACCAGAGATCTAGTTGCCAACATCCACTGGATCATAGAAAAAGCTATGTAAAAAGAGAAAAAGGGTCACAGAAAAGGAGAATTCCAGAAAAATATTTTTTTCTGCTTCATTGACTGTGCTAAAGCCTTTGACCATGTAGATCACAACAAACTGTGGAAAATTCCTAAAGAGATGGGAATACTAGATCACCTTACCTGCCTCCTGTGAAACCTATATGCAGTCAAGAAGCAACAATTAGAACCAGACATTGAACAATAGACTGGTTCAAAATTTGGAAAGGAGTATGTCAAGGCTGTATATTGTCACCCTGCTTATTTAACATATGTAGAGTACATTATGCAAAATGCCAGGCTGGATGGCACAAGCTGGAATCGAAATTGTGGAGAGAAATATCAATAACTTCAGATATGCAGATGACACCACCATTATGGCAGAAGAGCTGACTCATTTGAAAATATCCTGATGCTGAGAAAGATTGAGGGCAGGAGGAGAAGGGGACGACAGAGAAGATGGTTGGATGGCATCACCGACTCAATGGACATGGGTTTGGGTAGACTCCGGCAGTTGGTGATGGACATGGAGGCCTGGCGTGCTGTGGTTTATGGGGTCACAAAGAGTTGGATATGATTGAGTGACTGAACTGAACTCAAATGAACTATGGCAGAAAGCAAAGAGGAATTAAAGAGCCTCTTGATGAAGGTGAAAGAGGAGAGTGAAAAAGCCGGCTTGAAACTCAACATTCAGAAAACTAAGATCATGGCATCTGGTTCCATCACTTCATGACAAATAGATGGGGAAACAATGGAAACAGTAACAGACTTCGGACTCCAAAATTACTGTGGACAGTAACTGCAGCCATGAAATTAAAAGACACTTGATTTTTGGAAGAAAAGCAATGAGAAACCTAGACAGCATATTAAAAAACAGAGACATTACTTTGCCTACTAAGGTCCATATAGTCAAAGCTATGGTTTTTCCAGCAGTCATGTATGGATGTGAGAGTTGGACAATAAAAAAGGGTGAGTGGTGAAGCACTGATGCCTTCAAACTGTGGTGCTGAAGAAGACTGTTGAGAGTTCCATGGACCCAAGGAAATCAAACCAGCCAATCCTAAAGGAAATTAACACTGTATATTCATTGGAAGAACTGACGCTAAAGTGAAGCTCCAATACTTTGGCCACCTGATACGAAGAACGGACTCATTGGAAAAGACCCTGATTCTGGGAAAGACTGAAGGCAGGAGGATGAGATGGTTGGATGACATCACCGACTCATTGAACATGAATTTGAGCAAGCTCCAGGAGATGGTGAAGGACAGGGAAGCCTGGCGTGCTTCAGTGCATGGATTCACAAAGAGTCCAACATGACTGAGTAATTGAATAACAGCAATACTTTCAATGTTTCATTGGTAGACATGCCAAATCCACCCTTTATTTTGATGCTAATTACTATCAGCATGCAGTTCTATTTAGAATTTTAAAGTTAAGAAAATAAAATGGTCAGATTCTATATGGCTGAAAAGATAGTTGATTTTTTTTCTTAAAACAGTAACACAGCTAATTAGTTGACAGGAGTTGGGGCACCTGATTACTCAGGTATTAATATTTTCTTTTTTACTCTTTCATCCTATCTCTTCTCTTGGTGGGAATTGCTTATTCTATGATCTATGTTCCTAACACTTATTTGCAAGGACGTTTTTTGGAATCTACAACAATGTTTTTTTTTTTTTTAAGAGAAAGTTTATAAATGATTTGGTTCGGAGAAAATCCTTTTGAGCTATGTTACCTGTAGACATGTCATGCCATTTCTCTGAGTAAACTCTCCACTAACTCCTCAAGTCATTTGCATTAAAACCCCATATCCTTAGATTGGCCCACCCCATTAGTGCCCCAACCCCATTTCCTACCAGGTTTTTCCTCTCACTCCACTCCATCAACAGCCTTCTTGTTGGGCTCAAAACCAGTGATTCTCACCTCTGACTGCACGTTAGAATCCACTCAGCTAAGTCTCTTCAGTGGTGTCCGACTCTGTGCAACCCCATAGACAGCAGCCCACCAGGCTCCCCCATCCCTGGGGTTCTCCAGGCAAGAACACTGGAGTGGGTTGCCATTTCCTTCTCCAATGCATGGAAGTGAAAAGTGAAAGTGAAGTCGCTCAGTCGTGTCCGACTCTTAGGACTGCAGCCCACCAGGCTCCTCTGTCCACAGGATTTTCCAGGCAAGAGTACTGGAGTGGGGTGCCATTCAATAGCTCTTAAATAGGCACATCAAGCTAACTCTGATTGCTGTGATTTAAGTCATTTGTGGTGGAGCCCTTGCCATTGGCATTTCTAAAAGTTCCCAGGGTACCTGTATGTGCAGACAGTATTGCAAATATTTATGTTGTTGTTGTTCAGTCACTCAGTTGTATCTGACTCCTTACGACACCATGGACTACAGCATGCCAGGCTTCTCTGTCCTTCACTATCTCCTGGAGTTTGCTCAGACTCATGCCACTGAATCAATGACACCATCTGACCATCTCATGCAAGGATCTATAGACAGCAATAATATGCTTACTGCATATGCAACATGGCAAAAGCAGTGCTTGACATGTGGTCGGTGCTCAACTATTTAAAAATCGCTTCTTACTCTATTGAATTACATTTGTCTCTTTCCTTTTGGAAAAAAAAAAAAAAAGAATTTTCTGTCCTTCTCGAAAAATTGTCCCCAAGAATTGCAATTGGGGTTTTTTTAATGTTTGGTAGGGGAGAAATTGTTATTTCAACTAATGGGAAGATATAGACACTTGGAGAGTTTCACAGCTTTAAAAGGCCCTAATGAGCCCTGAGAATGAAGCCGTTTTCAAGGAAGTCCCAGGTGGTTCAGTGGTTAAGAATTCGCCTGCCAATACAGGAGCTGCAGGAAACATAGGTTAGATTCCCAGGTTGGGAAAATCCCTGGAGGAGGCAATGGCCACTCACTCCAGTATTCTTGCCATGATAATACCATGGACAGAGGAGCCTGGTAGACTACAGTCCCCAGGCTCGAAAAGGGTCAGACATGACTGAGCACACACATGTTCTCACGAGTAAGTGAAAGCAAAAAGTAAAAGTGAAATCACTCAGTCATGTCTGACTCTTTGTGACCCCATAGACTGTAGCCCACCAGGCTCCTTATGAGAGGTAAGTTATTTTCTGGCTTTTACGAACATATTTGTCCTGTTAGTCTGGGAATAACTGGTCCTCAAGCTGACCTCCTACTCCTAACATCAATTTCTGGCAAGAAAACCTAATAGATCATACTGATCTGCCTTAATAACAGAAACGTAATTTAATTAAGCAGCACAGGCTTCTCTTCCTGAGGATACACAAGGAGCTATGTGCCAGTCAAGACCCAAGAAATAGCATCTTTAATAATTTATGCTGTTAAATTTAATGTTTAATTATAAATTTAGTTATATTAACATTTAATTATAAATTTGCTCCATCTAATTTGCTTTGTGTTGCTGGGTGAATGAGGAAGAAAAGTGGTCATTTTTTATCCTAAGGAATTACATTTGTACTCAATCTTTTTGTAGAATATGTTTTTCTGTCTGTTTCCAGGGGTCACTAAGAATTGGAATTAGGTGCAACTCAAGTCTTTTGGCAACCTTAGACTAAGCCAAAGTGGATTCTAAATTTCAATATCAATTAGGGCAAAACATTCACAGAAGGAATGAGGAAGGAACCTTCTGTGTGATAATCTGGCAGTTGAAGTTTGAGGAGGGCCTGGCCGGAGACCATATCCCCTTTTGAACTGTTTGAAATGTGACAGAGTAGCGTCCACAAAAAGAGTGGGAGGAGCTTTCAGAAGGAAAACATTTTAGGTTCAGCTTCTTACTACACATAGACCCCCTTGATTGCAGCTTTTAAAAAGAAACGAGTAGCAAGCACTGAAGACATGCTATATAAATAGCCTATGAATTCAATGAAGACCTTTCCAGTTGCCTTGGCAATATAAAAGGACTTCAAAAAAAGACACAAAACTATAACCATAACAGGGGTTTTTTTGGGTTATGGAATAGAAATTTGGCATTCTAATTTTGGTTGCCATGCAAGTCTTTTGATCCATGAGGGCAAGGAGATTGCTCTGTTTAGCATAATCCCAGAGACCACTGTGGAAGGCTGTATGAACATCTCACAGTTGCCAGCTGAGATTAAGCCAACTCACAGCCATCCAGGTTAGACCTGCAACATGAAGATCACGCAGGTGCCTTAGGTAGAATCATGGCTTTGTTCACTGTGAACCAGCTGAAGACATGTTTGAAGTCTTGTGTATCCCTGATTTTTGTTGTTTTTGAAACATTATCAAGTTACTCCCCTTGCTGAGTTGAAACCTTATTTTCACACATTTCTGGCATATGGAACATTGCATGTAATGTCATAAAGGCATAATTTTTGCATTTAGAAAGGATTTATCCTATTTAATCCTTAAATAATAAAAAACATAATCAAATAATCAAGTAGCATGATAGGTAGGTGTAAAAATGATTCCTCAAAACCCACTTATAAACAAAATTTAAAAAGATTTTGAGAATACCAAACTAAGCACTCTAAAATAGTTCCTCAGGCAAGAAAACCAACAGTTGTGACAGTGAAAAAAGTGATGATCGTATACTCACCAAGGGGGCAGGTGTGACAGTGGGGGTCCAGGTCTTACTTTTATTAGATGAGAGTTTCCATGTCTTTCCCTTTTGCTCGTGCTGCTTTATTATGGCTAAGTTGGATTGGGTCTTGAGCCTCAGCCCCTTCTGTCCACTGGGTGGGGCTAATCATTGGTAGGATAATGATCAAGAAAGGAGGGAGGAGGAGACACCCACAGAGGTTCTCTACCACCTGCTTCAGGGATTCTAGGCTTCAGAGTGTATGAAAAGCATGAGAAGTACCCAGAGGCACTTGTTACAAATGTAGATCCCCCAGACTCCTGTGTGGATTTTGATTTTATAGGGCTGGTTTGGGGCTGGGATTTGTGATTTGGCAGGGATTTGCCCCACCTTGCTCTCTAGCTTCATTTCATTTCATCCTAGACCATTTCTTCCCCTGAATTATAGACTCAGATACAACTGCTTGAAGTTCCAAAAATCCAGTGAGCTGTATTATGCCTTTGCTCCTATCCAGAATGGCTTCCTCTTCTTCTCTTCCACCTTGAACACAAACACAGACACACACATACACACACATGCACACACTTTGTGTAGATGACATACAGATGCTGAATCTAAAGCCAACATCAGACATTGCTTTCTCTTGCCGACTGCAAATTGTCATCTGTCATCTACCTCTACAAGGATTAAATCCTGAGCTGCTGTATAGCTACTGACCTTCAGCACCCCCTGAAAGGAGTTCAGGGTAGAGATCAGGAGGCACCCTGTGCTCTGGGAGAAACTGGCAGAACAGGTCTTCCGATAGTTAGATACTTTCAGGAGATTTTATGAGCCCAATTCTTGCATTTCATTTCAGTTCAGTCTCTCAGTCATGTCTGACTCTTTGTGACCTCATGAACTGCAGCATGCCAGATCTCCCTGTCCATCACCAACTCCTGGAGTTTACTCAAACTCATGTCCATTGAGTCAGTGATGCCATCCAACAACTTCATCCTTTGTCATCCCCTTCTCCTCCTGCCTTCAATCTTCCCCAACATCAGGGTCTTTTCAAATGAGTCAGTTCTTTGCATTAGGTGGCCAAAGTATTGGAGTTTCAACTTCAACATCAGTCCTTCCAATGAACACCCAGGACTGATCTCCTTTAGGATGGACTGGTTGGGTCTCCTTGCAGTCCAAGGGACTCTTGAGAGTCTTCTTCAACACCACAGTTCAAAAGCATCAATTCTTCAGTGCTCAGCTTTCTTTATAGTCCAACTCTCACATCCATACATGACTACTGGAAAACCATAGCCTTGACTAGACAGACCTTCGTTGGCAAAGTAATGTCTCTGCTTTTTAATATGCTGTCTAGGTTGGTCATAACTTTCCTTTCAAGGAGTAAGTGTCTTTTAATTTCATGGCTGCAATCACCATCTGCAGTGATTTTGGAGCCCCCCAAAATAAAGTCAGCCACTGTTTCCACTGTTTCCCCATATATTTGCCATTAAGTGATGGGACCAGATGCCATGAGCTTAGTTTTCTGAATGGTGAGCTTTAAGCCAACTTTTTCACTCTTGTCTTTCACTTTCATCAAGAGGCTCTTTAGTTCTTCTTCACAAAATTCTGCCATAGGGTGGTGTCATCTGCATATCTGAGGTGATTGATATTTCTCCCAGCAATCTTGATTCCAGCTTGTGCTTCATCCAGCCCAGCGTTTCTCATAATGTATTCTACACAGAAGTTAAATAAGCAGGGTGACAATATACAGCCTTGACTTACTCCTTTTCCTATTTGGAATCAGTCTGTTGTTGCATGCCCAGTTCTAACTGTTGCTTCCTGACCTGCATACGGATTTCTCAAGAGGCAGGTCAGGTGGTCTGGTATTCCCATCTCTTTCAGAATTTTCCACAGTTTATTATGATCCACACAGTCAAAGGTTTTGGCATAGTCAATAAAGCAGAAATAGATGTTTTTCTGGACCTCTCTTGCTTTTTCAGTGATCCAGCGGATGTTGGCAATTTGACCTCTGCTAATCTCTCCATATTTAGGAAAGCACTAAAATCATTAATGGTGACATCTGCTCCTCATGACTAGCAACAAGCCTCTGCCAAAATATGTGCTTGACCGCATGTAGCCCTCCTCACTAAAATCATATATAACAATGACTTCTCCCCCACCTCTTTGGAATAGCTTCTCAGAGGTATTGCAAATGCTGTCTCCTGGCTATAGTCCTCACTTTGCCCCAATTAAAACTTAACTCACAACTCTCAAATTATGCGTCTTTTTTCAGTTGGCATTCTCTTTAGTCTTCCTTTTCTGTGGTCCCTTTTGTACTCTCTCTATTCTGGCAGCTGTTATACACAATGGTGCTTTTTAATATTCATATTGTCTCCCTATTAGACTATGAATTTCTAAATGTGGGACCATCTTTATATTCTCAGTCATACAATTCTCAGCATAGCAGCTAGTCCTTAATAAGTACTCAACAAAACAGTGTTGACCTAAATCAAATGTTTGTTGAAGCATTCCGGCTCATAATTTGTTCTTAGATAACTGACATTTCAGATAATGAAGATAGTGATAATTTGCTGAGTTAGAAAAATGGCTTTTTGGGGAAAAAAAATCAGATATAGAGTTAGGAAACTAGAGGAAAGAACAAGCAAGTATCATATAAACTCCTGTTTTTCATATAAACTCCTACTTTTTGAAAAATAAAAATGTCCACTCGCTGGAGTTTAACATTTAAAATATAATTCTAAGTTTACCTTCTGGAGTCAAATTGCTCAGGATCAAAAATAAATAGAAAATTTTATACTAATCAAAAAACAAGGAACTGCCATTTCATAAGTCTTTTCTCTTAAGGAGTTAGGATGGACCAGACGTAACTTCAAAGCAGTATGCATGATGGTTCATTTTTTTTCCTTTCCTCTTAAACTTAGATTTGATTTTCCTTTCTCCCTAGAAGGTTTAACGCTTACAATGATTGTAAAGCAATAGTAAGAGTAAAGATGTAGTTTTTCTTCCTTTTACTGGAAACAACTAGAAAAAGATCATAAATGGAAATACCATACATTGATGAGGAAGATGAGATAGTTGTAGGTGAACCCAAGACAGGGTATGTCATTCCCACAACTGCAGTGGGGAGGATTCTGAAGGGAGAACACAACAGTTTGCTGCTTAGCCCACCTTACTGACTTGCTGTAACAAGCATTTAAAAATAAAAAGGAGGAAACTGGTAGAAAGTGGTTTTGGTAACAAAACTATGCAAATGTGGCTAGATAGTCCATAGGCTAAGTAAACTGAAAAAAAAAAAAAAGTAGCAGAGAAAAGTATCAAGGATTAAGCTATTTCTAAAGGTATCTATGCATCCTGTTTAGAGATTTTACGGACATCACCAAAGAAAAGGAGCCTCTAAATCCATAGTAGGGTGTTTCTACAGGTACTTTCAGAAGCATTGCAATGTATGCATTTGTGATTGCAGTTCTATAGGAGATTTTCTGTAGATCTATATTAGGAAGTAACAAAGAAATTCCTGTCAGGTCATTGGATTTGTTTGCATGCTCAGTCACGTTAGTCGTGTCAGATTCCTTGCGACCTTATGGACTGTACTCTGCCAGCCTCCTCTGACAGGCATGGGATTTTCCAGGCAAGAATACTGGAGTGGGTTGCCATGCTCCCCTCCAGGGGATCTTCCCAACCCAGGGATCAAACCTGGATTTCCTACATTGCAGGTGGATTCTTTATTGCTAAGTTGCCGGGGAAGCCTGGATCTCTTCATATGGTGGCAATTTTAATATTTTGCTGAAAA
This sequence comes from Ovis aries, assembly GCF_016772045.2. NCBI lineage: Eukaryota > Metazoa > Chordata > Mammalia > Artiodactyla > Bovidae > Ovis > Ovis aries. The sequence goes on along the minus strand of NC_056056.1, from coordinate 68,132,749 downwards.
CCAGTGATTTTTTTTTTTAATATCTTGTGTGTGTGCTCAGTTACTCAGTTGCCTCTGACTCTCCAACCCCATGGACTGTAGCCCACCAGGGTCCTCTGTCCATGGAATTTTCCAGGCAAGAATACTGGAGTGGGTTGCCATTTCCTTCTCTAGGGGATCTTCCCAACCCAAGGATCAAATCTGTGTCTCCTGTATTGGCAAACGTTCTTTACCAGGGGTCCTTTATTATTTTTTAATTAATTTATTAATTTTACTTATTAGTTTGTACTGGGTCTTCATTGTTGCAGTTGGGCTTTGTCTAGTTGCAGCAAACGGGGGCTGCTCTTGGTGGTGGCACACGGCTTCTCCTTGCAGTGGCTTCTCTTGTTCAGAGCGCAGGGTCTAGGGCATGTGGGCTCAGTAGTTGTGGCTCATAGGCACCAGAGCACAGGCTCAGTAGCTGTGGTGCATGGACCCAGCTGTCCTGAGGCATGTGGAATCCTCCCACACCAGGGATTGAACATATGTTTCCTGCATTGTCAGGCGGATTCCTAACCACTGGACCACCAGGGAAGTCCGAGGCCAGCAATATTTACTCAAAGCTGGAATTGTTTATATACATCCTGAAAACTTGGAGGGATTCTCTTTCTTACTGCAAGCTTGATTTTAGAACATAGCACAAGCCATTGGGAAGCACACAAGCTTTGACTGAGGAAGAACTGGACGTGATTCCTGGTTCTACCACTTACTAGCTGTGGGCTTTAAAGGCAAATTATTTTGTGTCTTTGAGCCTTGGTTTCTGCATTTAATACTTGTGCATGAGATTTTTAGAGCCAAATGTGATAATATCTGTGAAAATGTCTACCGAGTACAGAATCTGATACCTATATACTCAATTAACTCTAATTTTATTTTGCTTAATTTTACTACCAGGTGTTTTGGTTAACAATTATTTTTTTCTATTCTCTTTTAAAATGTCTAACCTTTAGAGTTTAGAAAAGATACTAAAATTCCACTCTTATTTTTTATGCTTGTGTTGTCTTTGTTATTTTCCTTCTTCTTAGAAGGTACATATCTGCTTCTGTACCTTGCTTAAGTTACTGATTCACTACTGGTGTACCAGAGTAGACTAGGGTGTAGGTCAGGAGGTATTTCTATTTCTACAGCTTCTGAGTTAACATGATGTTTGTAGTTTCTTAAGACCCCATGGTATCTAGAGTTGATATAAGCTATATTTATAATTCAATTTTCTCTTCTTTATGGACATGAACACACTATCATATGAGACATACTGTTTAGAAATCTAGTCCTCCTTCAGCCTTCAAGTCTAAATTCTGAAACATCCCTGATATTTGGATACTCTGGTTCACACTGAAACTGGAGTAATATTAATTTTGTCACATCTGAGTGTCTTTTGCAATCCTCCTTTTAGAAATTTATTCAAAATAATGAAGAAAATCTATTAAACAAACAAACAAACAAAAAACAACAACTGAAAAGCTGCTTCTGGGTGAGAGGACTTGTAAGAACCCATTCAGTATGATTCTCTTCTATGACCCAGTTTCCTGGCAGTTGTGGTGACCACCTGAAGTTTCCCCATATGAATTTCCTCTCTTTGATTTCTGGGCAGGAGTCACTCTCCAAGCAGTAACCTTTTTCAGGTCTGCTTCCTTTTTACCTTGTCTTCTTATTCTTTCTGGAATTGGGACTCTGAATCCCCCAAGGTTTGAAAGATAGCCAAACATTATTTATTATTTTTGTAGCCTTGTAGGCATTCAGAAAATGTTTGGCTTCAAATTGGTTTCAATAAAATAGTTGGCTGGAGTTACAAATGAGCATTTTGGCTGGAATTTTGTTAAATACCAGTTTGAAGCTGAATTTTGGTAAAGCTGCCCTGAATACATCTATCTTTGTCAATGGATTTGTTTGTTTATTAAGTGCATACTTTCTGGATTTTTGTGGGAAGAGAAGGTCAGACAGCAGAGCATGAGGATTAGAAGTGATTACGAATAGAGAAAGGGATTCATGGAGAATGGTGTCTAGAGATAAGGCGTTACGAGAAGGAAGTCTGAGTCATACTGTGCATAAGTGGGTGTCCAGCCCAAGGCTGAAGCCAGAACTGCCATTGAGCTGAGCTTCCCATTGGCATGTTTTCCACATTCTGAATGGTGGAGACATTCTTGAATAGGTAGTCACAATTAAGGACAGAGCAGCAGTGTAATTGATGTAAAAGATGGCTCCCATTAACAAAGGTTTTTCCTTCTCTAGTTCAGACTTCTATAAAGGTTTAAAAAGAAGCCAGCTGTACTTCAAGGGACACAATATATCTTTCATAACTGCAGCCAAGCAGATGAATAAATAATCTCTTCAAGGGGAGCCATTAGCAGATTGGATAATATTGACATGAGTAATTGGAGAGAAATAAATGAAGTAATTGCTTTAAGAATAGCTGTTAGAGATTGCCTATGTATAATTGGATTGTAACCCTTAAGACTTGGCATATGCCACTTTCCCTTTTAAAGAAGAAAGAATTTTGGAAGGTCCTCTTTCTGGAGGCCAGAGAAAGCAATAACTAGCTTCAGTGACAGGAGACACTGATCATGGCTCAACAGGACTGTAGTCATAGTGGCCGAATCAGTTTAAACTTTCCTTCTTTTGCAGAGTACACCTGCAATAAATGAAGGAGGGAAGTTTATCCCTGAAATTTTTAGGAGAGAATCCCAGGTCTAGAATCCCAGACCTCTGAAGATTCTTGCAGCAGAGAAGAAACTTTAGTCTGTAAATTTGTCACCAAGATGATCCTTGGTTTGGGATGATAGAGGAGATGCTGAAAGCAATAAACACAGAAGAGCAGAAGATGACTGGGTACCTGAAGCTTGGGAAGTTTTAGGTCTCAATGACAAAACGGTGGGCAAAGTTGGAACAGAGTTGACTTACCCACTGTCTGTTCTTTAAAGGGTGGGGTCTGGTTTGAGACTTCTTTTCACAGAGCCAGACTGGGGTCCAGGGGCTTCCTCTTGAGGGTTCAGGTGTCATGACACAGTCTCACAGGATGCATATCCTGCAGGAAGGTGGTTATTTCAGAAGCAAATGCATCCCCATGATCATTTTAATTGGCTAATGACCCAGGAAAATGGTGTGATTCCTGGAAAACTGAGCTTTTAAATTTTGAAGTGGAATCCCATTATCTGTTTCATAGGATTGCTAGGGGCTTAAATAAGACTATTTATATAAAGTGCCTAACAATAGCTAATATAGAACACTTAATGATAGCTGCTATTTTTTTTTGTTCCTGCAGCACTTCAATAATTTGCACAGGTTAAGAAATTTTGTATCCATATGAGATGACAGATGTTTACTAAATTTATTGTGGTAATCATTTCATGATGTATATAATGCATAACTCAAATCATTATGCTGTACACCTTAAATTTAAATATAAATGTATGTCGATTATAACTCACTGAAACTGAAAGAAAAAAGAATTTGAGTTGACTTTATTGTCATAACAGACAAAAAACAACCTTAGCTAATCATGCTACTATTAATAACCATAACAGAAGCTGCCATTTACTGGCCTAAACTTACACTAATAAGTATTTTATGTTGATTATAACCCTATCTGGAAGGTATCTATAGAAGTCAAGCTAAACATGAGAGAATGTCAATAGCAGTAATTTTCTATGGAGTTGCGAGGAAACAGGGAGGTTGTTTTCTGGAAATACAGGTTCCAGAGGTACAGTGAGAAAAGGAGAAAGAGGGAAAGTTTAGTCATTTTCTAATCAGATGCACCCCTCTTAAATAGGAGCTTGAGAAAGCCACTGAGCCAGCACTTGGAAAATATTTGGAGGTTTGTGGGCAGCCACAAAGGTGGCTACAGATAGTACTAAGAGGAAAAAATGAAGAAGACATTTTTATACCGTTTCTGAGATATTAAGAAAAGATCATGATCAGAATATAGGGGCTCAGTCTACAGAAGAAAGCCCATGGAAAAAAAAAGTCTAAAGGGAGAATATCTAGTGGGAGGGAGACCCTATGAACGAGCTCATAGAATTGAGGTTGGAGCATGAAGGTCCCTAGGGTAAGCCCGAGGCTTGCAGGAGAGGGAAACTAAATACTGCCTCGTGGAATCAGATATTCTGATTGTGGGCATGCAGGTGTTTGGGGGAGGGGATATCAGGACTCTTCATATATACACTTGCGTGAATAAGCTATTTTACTGAGGTAAATACACTTAGAGAAAAGTGCACATATCATTGTTGTACAGCTTGATGAATTATCACAAAGGGAACACACCCATGGAACTAACACCCAGGTCAAGAAAGAGAACATTACCATCTTTACAAACATTTTCTACTCATGGGTTTTACCTGCTTAGTTTCTTAAATGAATATGTATCCTTCTATGTATATATTTAAAGTCAAATGTGGTCAGTTAAAATATTTCACATATCAAATGAGAAAAAAGGGCTTGTACTAAAAATGAGTTAAGGAAAACACTTTTTTTAGATCCATAAAATTCCCTAGATATGAGATATTAAAATCTGAATAAAATCCTGATTTCAAAATCATAATTAAGTCCTGAAATAAGGGAAAATTTAACGTGCCTCCAAAACTCATTGCAGATTTAGTCGCTAAGTCGTGTCTGACTCTTGCGACCCCATGGACTGTAGCCTGCCAGGCTCCTCTGTCTATGGGATTCTCCAGGCAAGAATACTGGAGTGGGTTGCCATTTCCTTCTCCAGGGGATCTTCCCCACCCAGGAATTGAACCCAGGTCTCCTACATTGCACGCAGATTTTTTTTTTTTACCCATTTAGCTACAAGGGAAGCCCCCCAAAACTCATTAGGGCATTAAAAATTGGGTTTCAAACAGGTGTTCCTTCTAAAAAAGAAATATCTGGTCATTTTTGCTTAAAGCCTTCAAGAACATACAGCATTCAACACTGTTCCAAGCACATGGCGTGCTCAGCAAATATTTGTCAATAATGATAATGATGGTAAGTTACCTTTTTCATATAACACACAGTGACCCCTGGTTTCCCTAAACAATAACCTGTGCAAAGAAACATGACTTTTAGTTCTTCGGAAGCTCCTGTTTAGAGCCTCAGGGGAACGAATAATTTGTGTGAATTAGTGATGATGTTATTTCACACACTGGTTGAAATGATTTTGCTGTTTACCTGAACTCTTCCCCACAACCAAACACAGCTCTGAGTTTTGTAGCGATGAGGCACAGGATAGAAGGAGGGAAACAAAATAAGAAGTGAGGCAATGGGGAACAAAAGGATACAAAGAGAGAGCTAATGCTGAGTTAAAGCTACACTGGAAAGATCTCTTTGTTGTTTTCTTTTGCTTCAAGGAAGTAATATTACAACTTAGCATAGGAATTAACCATACTTCTGATTAGATCACATTTCATTATGTGCCATATTTATTTTGGTAGGTAATCAATTATGAGCTGAAGGAGGTTCTCCACGGCAGCCACCGTGGTGGGTTACTACCAAGAGAGAAATTGAAAGCCATTTTCAAATGGAAAAAATATTTTTTACACATTGTAATATCCTTAACGGGTCCTTCAGTTGAAACTTCACAGAAGACAGAGTTGACAATGTGTACATTTGACAATATGTAATGAATTTAGTAATGTTTACCTGTTTATGAGTGCTAATTCAAGTCTGGTCTTACAAAACCACAAAATTATTTTTGCTGTGCTTGACTCACGTGCATGCTCAGTCATGTCCAACTCTCTGTGGCCCCATAGACTGTAGTCCACCAGGCTCCTCTGTTCATGGAATTTTCCAGGCACGAATACTGAAGAGGGTTGCCATTTCCTCCTTTAGGGGATCTTCCCGACCCAGGGATCAAACCCACGTCTTTTGTGCCTCCTGCATTGCAGGCAGATTCTTTACCACGGTGCCATTTGATTTGTTTTGCCTTGGTTTTTAGGTTGCCAGCAGAAATTAGGGAAGGATAAGATCTCTTTCATAATGATTTGTGAATCTGATGGCTTGTCGTGTCCTCAGCAATAGTATTTATTATTATTATAGCAATAGCATTTATTATTATAAAATAGCACAATTTTAGCTTTTACCCATTGGTGTTAAAGTGTAAATAGGTGCAGAATTCATAAGAACTTCCTTGTTAAAGAGTAGATTATAACAGCTTTGATTTTGAGTCAGCCATTTGGCTTACATCACAGATTGAGTAATTCTTAGGGCATTTTTATAAGAATATAGACTGTTTACATAGGAATAAGTGTCATATGATGCAAAGAAAAACGGAAGTCTAGTTTCACGTTTACCACTGATCAGTTGTATGATCTGTGGTCACTCAACCTCTGGGCCTTAAAATTGGATAGTAGTTTAGATGATGGGCTTTGGGATCCCACAGAACTGGGTCAAAGTCCTTATTAAAATTCTAGGTGCTTCATTTTCACTTCTGCACACAGGACCACTAGTAGGTCAACTTCATATAAGATTGTTAGAGGAGTTACATGGGACAATGAGTGTAACATGCCTAGCATGCAGTCAGTGCTCAATAAATAATAGATTTAAAGCAAGTAGTCACTATTTTCTTTTCCAGATCTAAAATGTTAAGTTTCTGTGAATGACAGAGCTTCTGAAGTATCTGTTAGGACCGTATCCAATTAGGAATTTCAGATTTGGAAGGGGTGGCCCCTTACGTGCTCAGTCTCTCTGTTGTGTCTGACTCTTTGCAACCCTTCGTATTGTATGTGGCCTGCCAGGCTCCTCTGTCCATGGGATTTTTCAGGCAAGAATAGCGGAGTGGGCTGCCATTTCCTCCTCCAGGGAAATCTTCCTGACCCAGGGACTGAACCTGTTCTTCCTGTGTCTCCTGAATTGCAGGTGGACTCTTTACAGCTGAGCCATCAGGGCACACTGTAAGCAAGCTTTACTTCTGCATAGGCCTTCGGGCATTGGTGTATTTTAGTTACACATTGAGTGAAAACCTTGACATCATTTGAAAGAAGAAGAAATCGGTTACCCTGTCAGAAGAAAAACTATGTGAACTCATTTTGTATAGTCCTTCAAGAGAAGCTGTTTGCTTGCCCTGAAGATGGGTGGCCTTGAGATCACTAGAGTGGAAGGAGGACAATCAAAGATATTAAGCCAGTGTCCTTTGGAGGGGATAATTATGGGCAAATCAGTGCTTTCATCAGCTTTCTTTCTCTTGCAGTTTCCACATCGATGATAAGGGGAAGTAGCAAGAGATCAGGCCCTTTCCCAAACTTGCCTAATTCACCTCAACATCCTACATCCTATAATGACAACATCCTACATCTTCTCAGCTCTTTATTCTTAATAAGTAGTTTCCCAGTCAGAGGAAGTAAACATGAAAGAAGATACTTTGTTTTAAAGATGAGGAAATTGGACACAGAGAGGCCGTAAGAGGAGTCAAATATTATGATCCAGGTTTCTTGACCTGTAGTTCCAACCTTGTTCCTCCCTACTAATTTGTCCCAGATGTACAGTTGTGCAGATTCAGATAATTTCTTTTCTTTCCATGTATGTCTTTCTAAGCCTCAGTATCTTCATTCATAAAATGGCACTGTTCACAATACCTTCCTTACCAGGTTGATATGAGGACTAAATTAAATAATGTGTATAGAGTGCTTCAGGCTGTAGTTGCTATTAGCTGTTGCTATTAGCTGTTGCTATCAGTAGTTCCCCTTGGGAGGATGCTAAATTCCTAGCATCATTTTTTATTTTATCCTGCACTGAGCCCCGTGTTTTTAAAGATTTTGAATATCAAACTGCATATGTGTGTGTGTGTGTGTTAGTTGCTCAGTCATATCCAACTCTGTGATAGCATGGACTGTAGCCCTCCAGGCTCCTCTGTCATGAATTCTCCAGGCAAGAACACTGGAGCGGGGTGTCTTTCCCTTCTCCAAGGGATCTTCTTGTCCCAGGAATCAAACTGGGTCTCCTGCATTACAGGCAGATTCTTTCTGTCTGAGCCACCAGGCAAGCCCTTATTGGTTAATAATATTTTTATTATTATCAGTGGCCTTGGATTCCCTAATCAGTAACTGCATCAATACTAAATTGATTTAGCCCCAGTAAAAGCAAAGAACCCTAAATAAGAGCCTCTTCATTCTCGTCCAAGGAAATGTACTTCCTTCAGGTTGTTTGAGGTGTCTAAGACATCTTGCTGATCTCCAGCACTGTCTTTGCAGATTCTGGACATAGTTGGGCTCTCACTTTTCAATGACTAAGTCAAACCTTGTTATTATCATCTGAGTGAGTTGGTGTTTTGTGTGTGATCTAATTCAATTTTTGAATGTTACCATTTTTCCATCTTATCATGAGAAATTGTTGTGGTCCAGAAATAATAAGAATGAATTCAGTATGAATGAAACTGAAGATAAATTTTCAACATGCTGTGCTTAGTCACTAGGTCATGTCTGACTCTTTGAGACCCATGGACTATAGCCTGCCAGGCTCCTCTGTCCATGGGGAGTCTCCAGGCAAGAATACTGGAGTGGGTTGCCCTGCCCTCCTCCAGTGGATCTTCCCAACTTAGGGATAGAACTCAGGTCTCTTGCATTGCAGGCAGATTCTTTACTGTCTGAGCCACAAGGGAGGCCCAAGAATATGGGAGTGGTTAGCCTATCTCTTCTCCAGGAGATCTTTCTGATCCAGGAATCAAACTGGGGTCTCCTGCATTGCATGTAGATTCTTTACCAGTTGAGCTACCAGGGAAGCTACCAGAAGTTATTGATTAACAGACACTACCTGCTGATATACAAGAACTAAATTGTGTGTTTTATTCATTGTCAGTAAAGGTCAAGTTCAGTTATAATTTTTAATTTTTTGTGTGTGTTTTCTTTTACCCTTTCAGCTGCTCAATTTTATAATATCAGAGGGGAAAGGAAACTAACATTTTAAGTATACAGAATTAGATCTTTTATAAAAATTTAACTGTTAAGAGGGAAAATTGCAAACGATATCAAAAAAGACAAATTTATACTTGTCATCTCTTATTTTGAAAAGATGTGTTACATAGAGAACAAGTCTTGAGTCTTTCAAATATCATTGGGTCAGGCTAAAATAATTTCATTGTGAGAGCATTTTCCTTCTCTGTGTGCAGTCTAAGTGCATATTTTGTGCTGTTAGGAATAACTTTCCAAAGCTGTGTGAAGAATGTAGCAATAAAATCTAATAAGAATTATGGCTCATGACTTGAATGATGTCAGTATCCTTTTAATCCTCCCAAACATGAAAACGTTTTCTCCTCCTAAGATTTCTTAACTCTTTATTTCTAAGGAAATAAGCAGAGCTCTGCAATTTCATTGGCAAAGTAAGAGTTAAAGGAAGATGTTTCACTCTATTAATGCTTATGTTTATTATTAAGATAATTTAGAAAAGAATAAACATAAGATAATAATACTTTATGAACATATATTGTCTGATTTTTTTCATACATTATGTAACATCAGAAGATCTCAGTGCAGCAATAATCTTATTTTTGTTATCAAAATCTTATTCAGTCCAGCAATAATCTTTGTTTTTTTTAAGCCAGTGCTTCTCAGACTTCAGTGTGAATCAGAATCACCTGAAAGGCTTGTTAAACCACAGATTTCCGGAGCTCATTCTCAGAGTTTCTAATTTAGGAGGCCTGGGGTAGGCATGAGACTCTGCATTACTCATAGGTTCCCAGGTGATGCTGATGCTGCTAGGCAGGGGAATCTGGCAACAGCTTTAAGTCATATTAACTGTCTTATCTTACAATTTAATTTGGTGGGATTCAACCATCCTGAGATATGTATGTCCCCTTGGTTTAGAAGAATTCAAAGTTTAGTAAGTTACCTACAGTTTGGTTATTTGGCCAATCCAGATTTATTTCAAGTCAAAGAACTGCATACAGAAAAGTATGGTGAATGAAATGGTTTGATGTTTGAAGATGTCAGACTGTAGAATCTCTACGGGTAAGTGTGTGATTTCTTTAGTGACATCACATTTGCCTGCAGAGATTTTCCAGTCTGCCACTTTGAAGTTGTATTTAAGATGGAAAAAAGTTGCCTTCTTTCTACAGCGATCTTTCCAGAACTGTTACATTTTAAAACTATATTTATCCAAGGTTAAAACTGAATGGGAAAAAGGAGTTATGGTTGGGGTTCAGATAAGAGAGTAAATGAGAATGGACACTCTCTGATTCTGCCACACATCTCCCCAGAGACTGCCAAAAAAAAAGGGGGAAATTAAAGCCTCCCCAAACCACAGCCAGTTTAATTTGTAACTGGTTTAATTTGTTTTAGCCACACCAAAAGACTTATGGGCAATCCAAGTAAATATCCTTGAGTTTCAAGGAATTTTGTCTAATGATTAGACTTTGCAATTGGGTTTTCAGTCTATCTTAATTGATACTTATGTCTAACCACAAGAGAGATGAGTAGAATCAGGAGGTGTGTTTCTCACTTTTATTTTCCCTATTTCTCTACTATTTAGTAGCTGTCTTATAATAAATAACATTAGCTGCTACTAACTTTTATAGTGATGAGATAATACATGTGTGTGTGTTTGTTAGTTGCTCAGTTGTGTCCGACTCTGTGACCCCCACGGACTGCAGCCTGCCAGGCTCCTTTGTCCATTGACAAAGGAGAATCCAGTCAAGAATACTGGAGTGGGTTGCCATTCCCTTTTCTAGGGGATCTTCCCAACCCAGGGATTGAACCCAGGTCTCCTGCATTGCAGGGACATTCTTTACCAACTGAACGACTACTCCAGAAGCTCAAGAATAATCTGTGAATATCATGATATCATTAACTCTACAGCGTTGGTTTTTTGGTTCATTTTTGGGAACATACTTTTTTTCCAGAGTTAGCTGGAAGTTTATTTCAATATTTGAGTACAGTAGGGACTTTGTATATTTTGTTCCCTACAGTATCCTAGCACAGAGAATGGTTCCTGGCCCATGATAGGTACTCAATAAACACTTATATACTGAATGGACATTAATTAGGAATTTTTTGTGTGTGCAGATTCTTATGTATCATTAGAAAGGCAGTAATATATACATCAAGTCACATATTGTATTGATATCAGAGTGAACTTATTTAATTTTAGAAAAGACAAAAATAGAATATTAAATATGAAAAACCTGTCTTGTTAATAAATAACATTTCTATAATAAAATATTTTATAATGGAACTTTAAAAATCAATTTCCTTGTAGTCTAATGATGTTGTATTATACCTTTTTGGCATGTAGTTTTATTTCAGATGATGAGTTTTCTAGTCCTGGATTATATCCAAATTTATGTAATAATGAATCACAAAATTAGGTTTGATTTTGTTTACACTACATAACACAATGTCTTAATCATCTGTTAATCTGCCATATACACATCCTTTGGCCCTAAGATGACTATTCTGACTGTTCTAGATAAACCATAAATGCAAACTTAACATTAAATCACAAGTGTTCAGAGAATGTAACAGGTGGCCCTGATCTGATGTGAGTGCAGCTAAATAATGTGGTGAAATAATTGGAGCTTAGAAAGATAGAAAACATCTGGGCTTCAAGGGAGAACATTTGCATCCTTTTTACTGCCTTTTAAATAGAGGGCTACATCATTCTGGGTTATGTAGAAAGAAAGGGCTAGTGTTAGGAACTCCATGATCTTCATTCTGTTCATCTGATCTCCAAAGGGTGGGACTAGTATACTTGGTTATGGGAGAAAGATAAGGTTTCTTAGACCATTTTTCATTTTCTCTTTTCCAATCATTTTGTTTGTTTTATATGTGCTTGCAGGGCCTGGTTAACAGTATCACTTGTTCTTTTGAAGGAAATTGAACTTGTGAATGATGGAATCATAGTTGCCATGCCCGTGATTGTTGATATCGTATTTGTTTATTTGCTCCATGGAAAGGCATGGATGGAACAGAGCTGTGGAAAAGCAACATCATTTTAGCTCAATGACTAGGCTCTTTTAAGATAGCCAGCCTATAATACAGGGCTCCCATTAGTTTCAGCATTTATAGAGAGAGACCCTTTTATAAATGCAAACATTTGACATGTAGAGTGGGTAGCCTTTCCCTTCTCCAGGGGATCTTCCCAACACAGGGAACAAACCCAGGTCTCCCGCATTGTAGGCGGATTCTTTACCAGCTGAGCCACAAAGGAAGCCTAAGAATACTGGAGTGGGTACCCTTTTCCTTCTGATATTAACGTATCAGTACAGATGACGGATGTAGGAGCCTGGTAGGCTGCAGTCCATGGGGTCACTGAGGGTTGGACACAACTGAGCAACTTCACTTTCACTTTTCAGTTTCATGCATTGGAGAAGGAAATGGCAACCTACTCCAGTGTTCTTGCCTGGAGAATCCCAGGGATGGGGGAGCCTGGTGGGCTGCCGTCTATGGGGTCGCACAGAGTTGGACACAACTGAAGCAACTTAGCAGCAGCAGCAGCAGCACAGATAAATTTATAAGACGAAGCCTACAAGAGATTAAAAGTCTGAAAAAATCTGGAATAGTACAGTAACATTCTGAAAGATCAGGAGGCCAAGATCTACCCAGTGGTTCTCAGCCCTAACTGTACATCAGAATCATTCTGGAATTTATGAAACAGATTTCCATACCTAGCCCTGAACCTGAACTTCCAAGATGTGAATTCGAGAAGGCTCTATTTTAAACAAATTAATAAACTTTATTTTAAGAGGCATTTTAGGTTCATAACAAACTTGAATGAAAAGTACAGAGAGCTTTCATATACTCCCTGTTCTCATATACCCACAACCTCCCCTACTATGGACATCATAGTAGTGATGTAGTGATATGTTTGTTACAATCAATGAGCTGACACTGACACGTCACTATTGAGCAAAGTTCATGGTTTACATTAGGGGGTCATTCTTAGTGTTCTATGGGTTTTGGCAACTATTTGATGACATATATCCACCACTATAGTATTACACAGAATAGTTTTACTGCCTATGTACTGACTATTTATCCCTCCCTCTCTCCAGCCTCTGATCTTTCTATTATCTCCATAGTTTTGTCTTTTCCAGAAAGTTATAAGGTTGGAAACAGTATGTAACCTTTGCAGATTTGCTTGTTTCCCTGCTTAATATAATCTGTCTTTACATCTCCTCCATGTCTTTTTATGGCCTGATAGCTCATTTCTTTTTGGCACTGAATAATATCCCAGTGTTAGGATGTACCACAATTTATCCATATACCTACTGAAGGTTTGCTTCCAAGTTTTGACAACTATAAAGCTGCTATAAACCACATACAGGGTTTTGTGTGAATAAAAGCTTCCAATTAATTTTGGCAAATAGAGAGGAGCTTGACTGCTGGGCTCGGAGAAGGCAATGGCACCCCACTCCAGTACTCTTGCCTGGAAAATCCCATGGACAGAGGAGCCTGGTAGGCTGCAGTCGCTGAGTCAGACATGACTGAGAAACTTCACTTTCACTTTTCACTTTCATGCATTGGAGAAGGAAATGGCAACCCACTCCAGTGTTCTTGCTTAGAGAATCCCAGGGATGGGGGAGCCTGGTGGGCTGCTGTCTATGGGGTTGTACAGAGTCAGACACGACTGAAGTGACTTAGCAGCAGCAGCGGCAGTGACTGCTGGGCTATATGGTAGGAATAATTCAGTGTTCTAAGAAACTGCCGAATTGTCTTCCAAAGTGGATATGCCATTTTCATTCCCACAATGTTCCTGTTGCTACACATCCTTATCAGTATTTACGGTTGTCAGCGCTTTGGATTCCAGCCATTCTAATAGGTACATACAGGTCTCTCATTTTAATTTCAATTGCCTAATGACATATGATGGTGAACAGCTTTTCATATGCTTACTTTGTACTGGTATATCTTCCTCCTTGTCTGTTCAAGTCTCTTACCGCTTTTTAAATCTGGTTGTTTTCTTATTGTTTCGAGTCCTTAGCATACTTTGAATAACATTCCTTTATCCGACGTATCTTTTACAAATATATTTTCCCAGTCTGTGGTTTGTCTTCTCATTCCCTTGACATTGTCTGTTGAAGAGCAGATGTTTTTAATTTTAACAAAGTCAAATTCATCCATTCTTTCTTTCATGGATTATGACTTTGGTGTTGTGTCTTACAAGTCACTGTGATTCTCAAGGTCACCTAGGTTTTTTACTATGTTATCTGCTAGGACTTTTATAGTTACACATTTTACATTTAGGTCTGTGGTCCATTTTCTGTTAATTTTTGTGAGGGGTGCAAGTTCTGTATCTAGATTAGTTTGTTTTGTACATGAATGTCCAGTTTTTCTAGCACCATTTGTAGAAAAGACTATCTTTGCTGCATTGTATTGCCTTTGATCCTTTGTTAAAGATTGGTTGACTGTATTTAAGTGAGTCTATTTCTTGGCTCTCTATTCTATTCCATTTTTCTATTGTCTCTCTTTCCACCAATACCACACTGTATTGATTACTGTAGCTTTATAGTAAGTCTTGGAGTTAGGTAGTGTCAGTCCCCTGACATTGTTCTTCTCCTTAAATATTGACTTGACTAATCTGAGTCTTTTGCCTCTTCAAATAAACTTTTGAATCTGTTTTCAGTATCTGCTGGGATTTGAATGACATTGCAGGACGGGAACAGGTCAGTTTTCATTCCAATCCCAAAGAAAGGCAATGCCAAAGAATGCTCAAACTACTGCACAATTGCACTCATCTCACACGCTAGTAAAGTAATGTTCAAAATTCACCAAGCCAGGCTTCAGCAATACGTGAACCAAGAACTTCCAGATGTTCAAGCAGGTTTTAGGAAAGGCAGAGGAACCAGAGGTCAAATTGCCAACATCTGCTGGATCATCAAAAAAGCAAGAGAGTTCCAGAAAAACATCTATTTCTGCTTTACTGACTATGCCAAAACCTTTGACTGTGTGGCTTACAATAAACTGTGGAAAATTCTGAAAGAGATGGGAATACCAGAGCACCTGACCTGCCTCTTGAGAAACCTGTATGCAGGTCAGGAAGCAACAGTTAGAACTGGACATGGAACAACAGACTGGTTCCAAATAGGAAAAGGAGTACGTCAAGGCTGTATATTGTCACCCTGCTTATTTAACTTACATGCAGAATACATCATGAGAAATGCTGGTCTGGAAGAAGCACAAGCTGGACTCAAGATTGCTGGGAGAAATATCAATCACCTCAGATATGCAGATGACACCACCCTTATGGCAGAAAGTGAAGAGGAACTAAAAGCCTCTTGATGAAAGTGAAAGTGGAAAGTGAAAAAGTTGGTTTAAAGCTCAATATTCAGAAAATGAAGATCATGGCATCCGGTCCCATCACTTCATGGGAAATAGATGGGAAACAGTGGAAACAGTGTCAGACTTTATTTTTTTGGCTCCAAAATCACTGCAGATGGTGACTGCAACCATGAAATTAAAAGATGCTTACTCCTTGGAAGAGAAGTTATGAGCAACCTAGATAGCATATTCAGAAAAGGCAATGGCACCCCACTCCAGTACTCTTGCCTGGAAAATCCCATGGACAGAGGAGCCTGGAAGGCTGCAGTCCATGGGGTTGCTGAAGGTTGGACACGACTGAGCAATTTCACTTTCACTTTCATGCATTGGAGAAGGAAATGGCAACCCACTCCAGTGTTCTTGCCTGGAGAATCCCAGGGACGGGGAGCCTAGTAGGCTGCCATCTCTGGGGTCACACACAGTCAGACATGACTGAAGCGACTTAGCAGCAGCAGCAGCAGCAGATAGCGTATTGAAAAGCAGAGACATTATTTGCCAACAAAGGTCCGTCTAGTCAAGGCTATGGTTTTCCAGTTGTCATGTATGGAAGTGAGAGTTGGACTGTGAAGAAAGCTGAGTGCTGAAGAATTGATGCTTTTGAACTGCGGTATTGGAGAAGACTCTTGAGAGTCCCTTGGACTGCAAGGAGATCCAACCAGTCCATTCTGAAGGAGATCAGCCCTGGGATTACTTTGGAGGGAATGATGCTAAAGGTGAAACTCCAGTACTTTGGCCACCTCGTGTGAAGAGTTGACTCATTGGAAAAGACTCTGATGCTGGGAGGGATTGGGGGCAGGAGGAGAAGGGGAAGACAGAGGATGAGATGGCTGGACGGCATCACTGACTCGATGGACGTGAGTCTGAGTGAACTCCGGGAGTTGGTGATGGACAGGGAGGCTTGGCATCCTGAGATTCATGGGGTCGCAAAGAGTTGGACACGACTGAGTGACTGAACTGAACTGAACTGAATGTAAATGACAATGTGTTTTTAATTTCAAATGCAACTTGCTCATTGCTGGTGTATAGGAACGTGACTTTTCATATTAATTTTGTATCCTTCAATCTTGTTGGAATTGTTTATTAGTTCTAGGACTTGTTTTGTCAGTTCTTTCAGGTTTTCTATGTAAACAATCGTGTCAAATGCAAACAAATATTTTTATTTCTTCCTTCCAACTCTGTGTACTTCTTTCTTTTCCTTGTCTTATTGAATTAGCTAGAACTTCCAATACAATGTTGAAAAGAGTAGTGAAATGGGACATCCTTGTCCTATTTTTGAACTTAGCACGAAAACTTCAAATTTATCACAATTTAGTGTAATGTAGCTGTAGGTTTTTAATAGATTTTTAAAAATAGAGTTGAAACTCCTCTCTATTCCTAGTTTGCTAAGAATTTTTGTCATGAATAGGGATTGCTGATGCTAAGCCACTTCAGTCGTGTCCGACTTTGTGTGACCCCATAGACGGCAGCCCACCAGGCTCCCCCATCCCTGGGATTCTCCAGGCAAGAACACCGGAGTGTGTTGCCATTTCCTTCTCCAATGCATGAAAGTGAAAAGTGAAAGGGAAGTCGCTCAGTCGTGTCTGACTCTTAGCGACCCCATGGACTGCAGACTTTATTAAATGCTTTTCTGCATTAATTAATATAATCGTGATTTTTTTCTTTAGTTTGTTGATATAATGAATCACACTGTTTTTTAAAAATTAATTAATTAATTAATTTTACTTTACAATATTGTATTGGTTTTGCCATACATTGACTTGAATCTGCCATGAGTGTACATGGTTTTTGAATGTTGAACTAGCCTCACATTGCTAGGATAAATCCCATTTGGTCATGGTATATAACTCCTTTTATATATTGCTTATTTGATCTTCTTATATTTTGGTGAGATTTTTGCATTCTTGTTGGTAAGAGATGTTGATCTATTTTGTTTTCTTTGTCTCATTTTGGAATTAAAGTAATGCTGGCCTTGTGGATTGAATTAGAAAATGTTCCCAATTTCTTTAATAGATTAGGCCATTCAGATTGTCTGTTTAATCTTGTGTGAGTTTTGGAAGCTTATACTTTTAAGGAATTGGTCCATTTCATCTAGGGGTTATCAAATTTGTTGGCATAGAGTTGTTCACAGCATTCTTTTATTATCCTTTTAATGTTCATACAGTGTCCCTTCTTTCATTTCTGATAATGGTAATTTGTGTCTTTTCTCTCTTTTGTTTCTTTGTTAGCCTTCTTAGAAGCTTATTGATTTTATTGATCTTTTCAAAGAATAAGTTTTTGGTTTTGTTGACTTTTTATTTGATTTCTTGTTTTCAATTTTGTACATTTCTGGTCTAATTTTTTAAATTATTTCTATTCTTCTGCTTATTTTGGATTTAATTTGTCCTTCTTGATCTAGTTTCCTGTGGTGGAAACTTAGATGATTGAATTTAGAGCTTTCTCATTCTCTAATATAGGCATTCAATGCTATAGATTTCTCTATAAGAACTGCTTTTACTGCATCCCACACATTTTGATAAGTTTAGTTCAAAATTAAAATTTCTTGAGATTTCTTCTTTGATCCATGTGTTATCAAGAAGTGTGTTAATTTCCATGTATTCTGTGATTTTTCCAGTTAACTGTTATTGATTTTTAGTTTAATTCCACTGTGGGCTGAGAGCATATTTGTATTATTTTAAATGTGTTAGGTGTATTTTATAAGCTGTGGTCCATGGGGTCACTGAGGGTTGGACACAACTGAGTGACTTCACTTTCACTTTTCAGTTTCATGCATTGGAGAAGGAAATGGCAACCCACTCCAGTGTTCTTGCCTGGAGCATCGCAGGAATGGGGGAGCCTGTCTATGGGGTCACACAGAGTTGGACATGACAAAGCCTTTGACTGTGTGGATCACAATAAACTATGGAAAATTCTGAAAGAGATGGGGATACCAGAGCACTTGACCTGCCTCTTGAGAAACCTATATGCAGGTCAGGAAGCAACAGTAAGAACTGGACATGGAACAACAGACTGGTTCCAAATAGGAAAAGGAGTACGTCAAGGCTGTATATTGTCACCCTGCTTATTTAACTTATATGCAGAATACATCATGAGAAATGCTGGTCTGGAAGAAGCACAAGCTGGACTCAAGATTGCTGGGAGAAATATCAATTACCTCAGATATGCAGATGACACCACCCTTATGGCAGAAAGTGAAGAAGAACTAAAAAGCCTCTTGATGAAAGTGAAAGAGGAGAGTGAAAAAGTTGGCTTAAAGCTCAACGTTCAGAAAACTAAGATCATGGCATCTGGTCCCATCACTTCATGGGAAATAGATGGGGAAACAGTGGAAACAGTGTCAGACTATGTTTTTGGGCTCCAAAATCACTGCAGATGGTGACTGCAGCCATGAAATTAAAAGATGTTTACTCCTTGGAAGGAAAGTTATGACCCACCTAGATAGCAGATTCAAAAGCAGAGACATTACTTTGCCAACAAAGGTCCGTCTAGTCAAGGCTATGGTTTTTTCTGTGGTCATGTATGGATGTGAGAGTTGGACTGGGAAGACAGCTGAGCGCCAAAGAATTGATGCTTTTGAACTGTGGTGTTGGAGAAGACTCTTGAGAGTCCCTTGGACAGCAAGGAGATCCAACCAGTCCCTTCTAAAGGAGATCAGTCCTGGGTGTTCTTTGGAAGGAATGATGCTAAAGCTGAAACTCCAGTACTTTGGCCACCTCACACAAAGAGCTGACTCATTGGAAAAGACTCTGATGCTGGAAGGGATTGGGGGCAGGAGGAGAAGGGGACGACAGACGATGAGATGGCTGGATGGCATCACCGACTCGATGGACGTGAGTCTGAGTGAACTCCGGGAGTTGGTGATGGACAGGGAGGCCTGGCGTGCTGCAATTCATGAGGTCGCAAAGAGTTGGACACGACTGAGTGACTGAACTGAACTGAACTGATGTGACTTAGCAGTAGCAGCAGGTATATTTTATGGCTCATAATATGGTTTGTCTAGGTGAATGTGAGCTTGAGAAGAATGTGTAGTTGTTGGGTGAAGTAGTTTCTAGATGGCAACTATTTCCAGTTCATTGATGGTGCTATTATGTTCAACTATGTTCTAACTTATTTTTCTGGGTACTGGATCTGTCTATTTCTGAGAGGGGGTATTAACAGCTCCAACTAAAATAGTGGATTCATTAATTGCTCCATGAAGTTCTACCAGTTTCTGCTCATATATTTTAACACTGTTATTAGGTGCATACATGTTAAGGATTGTTATGTCTACTTAGAGAATTAACCTCCTTATCCATATATAACATCCCTTTTTAACCCTAATAACTTTCCTTGCTCTCAAGTCTGCTCTGTCTGAAATTAATATAGTTAGTTCCACTTTCTTTTGGTTAGTGTTAGCATGGTATGTTTTCCTCCATCCCTTGACTTTTAGTATTTTTATAGTAAAGTGTATTTCTTTAAATATCCAACAAGGGTCTAATAAAGCAGATGAAATTCTGCTCAATGTTATGTGGCAGCCTGGATTGGATGGGAGTTTGGGGGAGAATGAATACATGCATATGTATGGCAGAGTCCCTTTGCTGTTTACCTGAAACTATCACAACATTGTTAATTGGCTATACCCCACTACAAAATAAAAAAGTTTTTAAAAAGTGGATTTCTTATAGACAATATAGAGTTGGGTCTTATTTTTTGATACACTCTGACTATCTTTTAATTGGTATATCTAGAACATTGGCCTTTAAGGTAATTATTGATGGATTAATGTCTACCATATTTGCTATTGTTTTTCATTTGTTGCCTTTGCTCCTCCTGTTTTTAGCTTTCATAATTTTTCTGCAGTTTTTAGATTCAGTTCAGCATTTTACATAATTCCTTTATTTCTCCTTTCCTAGCATATTGATTATACTTTAAACATTTTTTTTCATAGTTTCCCTAGAGTTTACAATATATATTTACAACTACTCCAAGTTTACTTTTAAATAACACTATTCCATTCCACAGGTAGTATAAATACTTTGTAATAACAAAATATCCCTAGTTCGTCCAAACTATCCATTGTATGTGTATGTGTGTGAAAGTCACTCAGTTGTATCCGACTGTTTGCGACTCCATGGATTATACAGTCCGTGGAATTCTCTAGGCCAGAATACTGGAGCGGGTAGCCTTTCCCTTTTTCAGGGGATCTTCCCATCCCAGGGATCGAACCCAGGGTTTCTGCATTGAAGGCAGATTCTTTACCAGTCGAGCCACAAGGGAAGCCCAAGAATACTGAAGTGGGTAGCCTATCGCTTCTCCAGGGGATCTTCCAGACCCAGGAATTGAACCGGGGTCTCCTGCATTGCAGGTGGATTCTTTAACAACTGAGCTATTAGGGAAACCCTTGTATCATTGTTGTAATTCATTTCACTTATACATAAGCATCATAAGCATATAGCTATACCTACCTAGATATATATCACACATATACATATATAATTTAATATGTTATTATTTTGAACAACTTTTATCTGTTAGATCAATTAAGAAAAATAAAAATAAAAGTTTTTATTTACCTTATGCATTTTCTGATGCTTTCTTTTTCATTATTTAGATCATAGTTTCTGGCTTATATCCGTTTCCTTCTCTCTGAAGAACTTTTAACATTTAAGGCACATACTGGCAACAAATTTCCTCAGTTTTTGCCTGTCTGAGAGGTCTTATTTCTCCTTAACTTTTGAAAGATAATTTCAAAAGGTATAGAATTCCAGGTTGATGGTTTTTTTCACTCTCAACACTGTAAACATTTCAGTCCATTCTCTTCTTGCTTGCATGGCTTCTAGATAAGCCTAATGTAATTATCGTCCTTGCTTTTTTTTATAGGTAAGGTGATATTTTTCTTCTGACTTTTTCTGAGATTATCATTGATTTTCTGAATTTTGAATATGATATTCCTAGTAGCTTTGTTTTATTTTGCATTTGTCCTGCTTAGTGTTCTCTGAGTTTCCTGCATCTGTGTTTTGATGTCTTATAATAATTTTGGAGAAATATTCCATCACTGTTTTCTCAAATATTGCTCTGTTCCTTTCTTCTACATTTGGTACTCCCGTTACACATACATTACATCCTTTGTAGTCATCCCATATTCTTAGATGTTCTGGGAGTTTTTTCAGTCACTTTTCTCTTTGTTTTTTAGTTTTCAAAGTTTCTATTGTCATATTCTCAAGCTCTGAGAGATTCTTTCCTCTTTTGTGTTCAGTCTACTAATTAACCTATCAAAGACATTCTTCATTTGTGTTACAGTATTTTTTTGAACTCTAGAATTTCTTCTTGATCTTTCTTAAAACTCCCATCTCTCTGCTTACATTAACCATCTGTTCCAGCACATTGTCTACTTTTTCTAGTAAAGACCTTATCATGGTTTTTCTTTTTCTCAGTTTATGGTATGATAATTTCAAACTATGTTTTTTTGCTATTTAGTACACTTTGTCATTTTTTATTGAAAGGTAGGTATGATGTACTCAGAAACTGTGGTAAATAGATCTTTAGTAACATAATTGAGGGAAAGTGTTCTACAGTGTTATAATTAGATCTCAGTTGTTGATGAACCTGTTCCCCTGCACTGTGAATTTCACCAGTGTTTCTCATTCTCCCAACCCTCGCACCTTAGGTGGGACAAGAGGGGTAGAGGGAGCTGGAGTTTGCTATCTCCCTTCCCCTAAGCCAGTTGGGCTCTGATAAAACTCCTATAGGTTAGGCTCTGATAAACAATTTTGCCTGAGGGCAGGCCTTGTTCAGAAGAACAGAATGCTCTGGCATATTTGAAAATGGTATTTTTTACCCTGGCTCTGCTGGAATCACAGGATTTTTCTCCTGTATATATTGCTGGGACTTGATTGAGCTCCTGGAGGTAAATCTCACAAAAGTATGGGGGCCCTTCTACAACTGAGTCCTTCCAGAGCTTTCCTCTCAGACTTGTCCACACTCAGTCACTATAATTCATCAGTTGCATTTTAGGTTTTCCTGCATTGGCACTGGTTCCCATGGAGGTTTCTCTCATGGGTTTCTACTCCAGAAAGTTGTGACTCTGAATTCACTTGTCTATCCAATTTGGGGGGAGTGCACTGTGCTCTGAACTCTCTTCTCTGAGGAATCTAAAAAAAACTTGTGGATCTTTCAGTTTACTCAGCTTTGATTTACTGTTAGGATGGTGACTTCACTTCTGAGCTCCTTACATGCCAAATGAGAAACCAGAAGTCTAGAAGTCTATCTTTCTCAGGATGAATCTGATGCTTATATGGGTTTTGACCTCATTAGCTTTTAAACTTAAAAAAAAAAAGTACCATCTTGTTTCAAAGAACATCTACAAATTTGTTTAAAAATATAATATTGGAAAAGTGAGGGCTATTCTGGTTTTAAGTGTGTGTATTGGAGAGGCAGGAATCTAGAGTTTTATCCTCTCAGACCCTCCGCTGATGGCAGCCCCAACTTCCTCTGCAGAATCTCTCATTTGTGAGGGGTGCTGCTCTCTCCAGGATGGGGTAAGGCAACTATTTCTGAAAACTCTTAGTGGTGGTGGTTGTTGGGTGTGTGTGGGTGCCTGTATGTATCTGAGTAGCTAGTCAGCAAGAAGGCAGCACCCAAAACAGCACTAGCTTCAGATATTTGCCCTGAAAAGTGAAAAGGGCAGGAAGGTGAGGCAATTGGAATCAAAGTTAGCAGTGGGTTTGCTGTGAAAAAAGACCATTTTGCAACTTGCCTCCTTTAAGTGATCCTGTTAGTGCAGGGCGTTATTTAGTTAACACAGCCTAACGGGATGTTTTAAAGGTGGAGGATTGCCCTGGTGATGAACAAATATGAGAAATAAACTTCCAGTGGGGCTGGGTTGCCTGCTGACTGTGATTTCCTGATGATCTACAACAATGGTTATTCACTAACAGCTGGCGCATGTCTCCCTCAGACAAAGCCACTGGGAAGCGCAGGCGCTCGGATTGGTGAACCAGAACCGTTTCCCTGGTAACAGTTAACTAGCACGTGTTTTATTGTTTCCAACTGCTTTTCTTGGGGTATTTGCAGGTGGTGGGAGATGCTTTCTTAAAGAGGGGTCATAACCTCATGAACTTTCAGATGTTGCAACAAATTAGGGAACAAAACATTTTTTTTCTTTCAAATATATTAAGTAAATCTTATTACATAGCATTTTCAAGACAGATGCAGCCCAACAGTTTTCTATTTTGCCATTGTTTCCAGATGTTATCAGTTTTAAAGTCAGAGCTCCATTTTATGATCAGGAAAAATAGTAAGGTATAGGAAGGTAAAATTAGTGATGTGTATGGCAGTAAAAAAAATTTTTGGCCTCTTGGGAGTGTATTCTAATTTTATATTTTGCTATGAAATATGAGATCAGACCATAAAGTGTGAGTGTATTTGTAATTGGCCTTTTAATGGTTTGTATATTCTGTCTTTTCATTAATTTATTTAGCTCATTGTTTTTGCCCTTGCTGGTAGTATTTTTTATTATTTTTAATTTATAGAAAATTTATAGTATTGCTATAAAATATTACACCAAAAAAGATAAGACTTGATCATATTAGGATTTCTTTTTATATTTATTTGACATGTTTTTGAAAGGATCAGTTAATTTCCAGATGGGTAGCTCCCTCTTCTGTCTGGTTTGCAGAACTCCCATCTTCTGAAACCATAGTTGGAAGGTAAAGTATGTAATCACAGAATTCTCTAACTTGGCTGAAGGTAGTTACCATCAGAATAGCAAATCTCATGAATTGGATTATGAAGGATGCTTCCATTGTAGTAATTTGGTTTAAAATAAGTAATCAACCCTGTTAAAATTGCTGGCTGATAGTAAAAAAAAAAAAAACATTCTTTTAAGTTAATATTGAATTTTATCTGCTGACAGCACTGAAAAAATGCAAGCCTGATCAATCCTTTGTCTGAACTCTATTCGATGGACTTTGGTAAAATAAGCATTTGTCACTTAATTTGCTTACAATTCAAACAATACTGCAACTCAAGGCTTCTCTTTAGTCTGACTTGCAAGGGTTTTTCTGGTAAGGGGTCTTCATGGATCTTCAAATGTGCACTCACTTGTACCTTATTAGATTAGTAATATGCAGATGTTCTTCCCCAGGACCATAGAATTTTTTAAAAACTTTAAAAAAATTGTTTTTGTTTCCTTGAGTACAATTCAATCGCTAAAGCAAGAGTTCAGGCTAGGCTCTGAAAGTGAAAATGAATACAAAAAGATCTGTGACCTGAACTCATAACCACAGAAGCAAAGAGCTGATAAAACTGTTTATAATGATGAGAGTACTTATGTATAGTCTTTGTTCCTGGAGACACTATGGAATGATAAATTTTGACTGCAAAGAGGAAAACGTGAATTCATTCAGACTGACCCCTCTTTTTTCCTTCAGTGGCAGGAGGTTGGGGCACTATATGATCCTAATTACATGAATATATATCGAATGAGTCTGTTGACAATTCTCCACTTTTCTTTCATGTTGGGTAGGCGCACTTAGGGACCCTCTGAAAGAGAAAGCTCATTTTACCTTATACATTCCTGTTGTACTGTGTCACTGTATTCTTACTTTATAGTTTTGTTAGCGGATTACCAGGAACAATTTGAATATAGTGAAATGGGAATCAGAGGACTATTTATTATTGAAATTTGGAGACTTAAGCATGCATTTAAAGATTTTTAATTTTGTCTTTATCTCCAAGTAGGTGAAATAATATTCCAAGTAATAAAATATTAGATAGTAAATCTCATTTGGAATGAGGGATTGTCAAAAATCACAGACCATAATATACCCAATTCCACCTTCCCTTTAGCGGCATTGAGCAGGGAGAGAGAGGGTAGTTGTTTGTTGAGGGTTCTGCAGCAAGATGGTTACAGAAATCTTTGTGTTTTTCTGGCTTCTATCTGACTAGTCTTCTATTCGACTAGGCCATACCCTGCTCAATGATCAAGGAGTTCTTTACTACTTGGCTGTGGCTCCATAAATATGAAGTCCGTGATTTCTTTCTTCTTCTACGTACAGACACCCTCACCCCTATTGCTCAGATTTGCATCCCAGTGACTTAATAGCTGAGTGACTTTAGACTAGTTAACCAAACTTGCTGTGCTTTAGTTTCCACTTCTAGGAAGTGAAAATATTAATAGTGCATCTCTCACAGAGTTAATACCAGTGATGGCACAGTGTCTGGTGCATAGTAAGCACTTGATCAACACTGGCTACTTTTTTTTATTACTGTCATTTTCTACCAGTCTTCACACAATATGTGCTGTGGTCTTTATTTACTCTATAGCACAAAGTAACCACATTCTAAAACAAATGAATCAAGTATCCCCATGTTCATAGCAGCATTATTCACAATAGCCAAAAAAGTGGAAGCAACCCAATTTGCTTTTAATTCCAATTTTGTCTATCCATGGATGAATGGATAGGTAAAATGTGATATATACATACACTGGAATACTATTCAGCTTTAAAAAGGGAGGAAATTCTGACACATGCTACACATGGATGAAATTATATTAAGTGAAATAAGCCAGCCACTAAAATGCAAATACTGTATAATTCCACTTACATGAATAATCTCAAGTAGTCAAATTAAAAAAGACAGAGAGTAGAGAGGTGATTGGTAGGGAGTGAGAAGAGGAAATAATGGGGAATTAAAAAAAATAAATACATAGTTTCAGTTTTGCAAGATGAAAAGAATTCTGGAAATTGGTTGCACATCCATGTGAATGTATTTAACTGCTAACTGAATATTTAAAAATGGTTGATGGTAAATTTTATGCTGTGTGTATTTTATTACAATTTAAAACTCTTAAAGATTAAATAAAATTGAAGGGTCTAGTGCAGTTGGAGGATATTAGTTAGATATTAGTTAATCTGGAAGTTTTAACTTCTTGGTCCCAGAGTTCTGGGCCCACGTTGGGGGTTGGGTTAGGTTTTTCTGGGTGGCTAAGTATGCAATAGCAGTTCTTGAACATTGTGTCTGTTTCAGTTCTGTTTCTTTCCTCTAAGATTGCTGATTTCCAGCCAAGGACGGACTTAATTTCCAGGGACTTATAGTTTATGGACTCGAATGAAATTACAGAAGCACACTTTTCTCACAAACACATGACGAAACCCCACAGAGACTCTTCAAAAAAAATGCAAACACATGAAAAGCAAATTTGAATCAGCAAGTTTGCCATTAACAAAACCTCCTTTGGGGAATGGTCTAGGCTGTTAGAAAGAAGCTTAGAAACTGCCTTATTGAACAAAGTAAGAGAAAAGGTAGAGAGAGAAAAAGAGAAGAAAATTCATCTTGGTTTGGAATTTTCTTTTCCAGATTTCTGTTTAATTACTATTATCATCTATAGAGATATTAAAAACATCATATATTTCCAGGATAAAAAAGCAAGTGCAACTGGAAAAGGGTTTATGCTAAATTGGCAATTGATGATTTCTTATAACAATCAGATGTAAAAGTTGTTTCCTTTTTATTTCAATTCAAAGATTCCTTTCATTCAGTATTTAATATCCTTTTAAATTCCATTCAGTAACATTTACTGACTATCTGCTATGCAGTGTCTCAGAGAAGCAACTGCTCGGTTGGAGGTTTTTTTAAGTATTAGAAGAAGATAAATACTTCAAAACATTTTTTTTAATGTTTGAAGTAAATGTACTGGAAATAATAATAGCTATTCTTTCAAGTGATGTTTTCATTATGACCAAGGGACTTATATAAACTAAATATTTGCTGAAGAAAATTCTTCAACTATTGTGTAGCAAGAAAGTCTTCTTTCAGATAACTAGTAGGGAATAGTCACCACATGGGTGAATTGTCTGCTTCAGCCAGAGTCATAAAAGAGACAAGATATGTACTTCTTTTGTCAGCTTGTCAAAAATAGCAAAGAAAATGCTTAGTAGCAGGACAAGATTAAAATGTGTCCAACTCATTACTTTCAAAAGGCCGCATTTTAATTTTATTTTGTCCTTTTAAAATAACAATGAGAAGTTTTACCTTAAATGTTATAAATTAAACATTGAAATACAATTATTAGCTTACTCACTGCTACAATCCTCCTTTCAGTGTCATCTTAATAAAAAGTTTGGGTTTATGAATCCACCAATAGGCCTTTTATTTGAATCCCACAAGCTCAACAACAATCTTGAGATCACAAAATACACATAAAGAAAAACATGACTTACCAAGAAAAATAGCTGTAACAGCGCAAGACAAAATAAAAATTTTGATGACATTATTCAGCTCTCTCATCTTTCAGCACTAGAGACTTTCTCTGACTATCTGAAGACTCTAGACAAAGGTGGGGGGAAATAGGGGGTGGTTTTAATATTAAAAGCTATGAAAGGTGAGAAATAGGCCCTGAAAAGCACATCTAAACACAGCAATGTATTTCATAACAGAAACGTTTTCCTTTTCATTCTCTATATTTCTAGTTGAACAAGTACCCACCACCTCAAGGATTCTCAATAAAAATATTTTTACCCTTTTGAGAGAGAGATAGAGACATCATTAAGTTCATTTTGAAAGATTCACATTTAGCTTTTAGCCAAAAGGGAACCTTTGGTGGCTTTTGAATCCTTTTCAAGTCATGAAACCTGAGAGAGAAACTAAAGAGATCAGATCTTAGCCTACCTCTTTCAGCCCTTGAGAATTCCCTCTCCATGTAGTTTCTTAAATAGTGAGGCTGCATCAGAATCCTCAGTTCTTCTCGGAAGTTATTAAATCAGCAGAAAGATCAACAATAATGGCACATGAAATCTAAGTTTTGTATAGGAAACGGACAGGCAGTCTACACTTTGTTATTCACTTGATAGACACAGCCATTTTGACAGCCCTAACCTTGGAAACCACAGGTCCTGCTGAGCTCAGCAGGAGTCAAACGCTGAGTACCATCTGTCAAAGCTTTATTCCCTCCTCCTTCTTATCCACGCCTTTACTATAAGATGCTAAAAGGCGATGAATGAAAGTCGCTAGCTACAGTTAAACTTGTGTGCGTGGTAACACTAATGTTGGGGTAAGAAATTCACTCTGCAATCTACCAAATTTGAGTGAACTGAATTAGGTATACTATGTTATTTCTTAATGGTTAGCAACAGAAGAAAGTGTGTATTGAGGAGCTCCAGAATTATACTCCAGCAACAAATGCTACAAAATAAGGAAATTGTACATCATTTGGTATGGTTTTGCCAACCCTGGTTCAAATGATAAATGGTTTAGAAAGTTCTTAACCCTCAGGATTCTTTGTTTTTCCTCAATGTCATTTAATTAAACATATATAAAAACACATTTGCTTCTTCTTTTCAAAAGTAAAGATTTTGCTGAGTTAAAGTCTTCATAAAAAGAAATCCCATTC
Source organism: Ovis aries (assembly GCF_016772045.2). NCBI lineage: Eukaryota > Metazoa > Chordata > Mammalia > Artiodactyla > Bovidae > Ovis > Ovis aries. The sequence continues at coordinate 68,104,144 of NC_056056.1, read as the reverse complement.
AGAACACACTGTCTTCCCCTCTCTCTAGCATAATAAATTCTAAAAAATTAACAAGCCTTATTATAGTATAATCAATTAAACCAAGCTATAGTTCATGCTGCACTCATACAGAAGACAGAATATCTACTGATAACATAAAGGAGTTAGAAATGACATTGCTTTTGATTAAGTGCTACCAAAATGCTACTTATTTCTGAAGTATAGATTTATTTTCCATTGCACTTAAAATTTTTGTATATTTAATAAAAAGTTTTACATATCTATTTAAAAATCTTTAAATTTAGAATGCCATTTCTAGCACACACAGTTCACTCAGCAATTTAGAAAAAGTCCCCATAAACACAGAATCATACTAGAAGTTTAGAAATTAAGAATAGAAGAAAGTGAGGTCTTTAGTAGAATTATTCCAAGTTTTAATTTTTAGTTAAATTTTATGCTTTATTCTTTAAACTTATTAATCTAATTTTTCTTCTAATCTTCCCAAATTCAAAAAAGTGGTTATTTAAGATATTATGTCATGATAATCCTATATAAAGTCTGTGTACTAGGTGTAATATACTATAGCAAGTACTTATTCATTGCTTAATGGATAATTACATCATCAAGAAGACATTGTGAACACATACTTTAATTAATTGATGGTTATATTTACACAAGTGTGTACTTTTACATTTTACATTTTGCTCAATGTGTCATATGTACTTTTTATAGAGATTTGGGAGCACTCACATACAAATGCTTGAAATGTTCTATACGAAATATTTTAAATAAGTTGCATGCCCAGACAGTGATTTTGTTAAAGTGATCAAGAAAATCTTGCAATGTCAAAACTAGTTAATAATAGTTTCTAACATTACAAGATTGAATTTTTTGTGCATCAGTTTTGCAAGACACTTCAGCCGCATATATGATGGTGAACATATACCCAAATGCATTTGAATAAAGTGTGAATGGTGACATTTGATTGGGGCTTTCTTTGCCCCGTCTCTGAGCTTTCCTCACTTGTCCTACGTTGGAGAGCGGATCTCATTCAGAGCCTAGGGAAGGAATCTGCCTTTGCTGATAGATTGAGTCCCTACTTGGTAAACACCTCTATAACCAGTGTCTTAATGCCTGAAATCCTTTCTCCTGGGGCAAGAAACAACTTTCACCATACTGAGAGAAGATTCAAAGGCAAAGGCCCTGAGGGAAAGAGAGTGCATGGCTTTAAATTACTCTTGCTGACAGTTATTCTAAGAGCAGAGAAGCAGAGGTGAGGAGGAAAGGAGGCATCTCCCGACGAAGAAGGGGTGTGGACAGGTGAGGCAAACCTGGGCTTCCTCAGGGTTTCACCAGGCAGGGCTGGTCAGTGTCCACAGGGTCGTACAGCTTTTCATCATGTGCGTGTAGACTTTCTTGATTCTCATTGATATGCGCTCATTGCTAATATCAGAATCTCAGAGTTTAAGGGATGTTAAGGAACATTTAATGCAACCATTTATCACAAAGATGAAGAGACTGAGACCCAGACAGTTCTACCCTGTGGTTTACCAAACCTTGGTTTTAAAAAGAAGCCATGTTTCAATGGGATTTGACTGTGTTTAAATCTTTCCAGGGACTTTAACTTAATGATTTGCTCTATAGTCTGTCAGTAACAATTGTATCCTGTATTTTATACTTTATTGTATATACTGTATATATATATATATACACACACACAATATGTATGTATTTATACTATAGCTGTTTCTAAAAAGTATAGAGGCAAGAACTTATGTTTATACTGAAGTTTGTCTGCATGTGCGCTGAATCGCTAAAGTCATGTCTGACTCTGCGACCCTATGGTGTGTAGCCCACCAGGCTCCTCTGTCCATGAATTCTCTAGGCAAGAGAATTGCCTAGAATTGCCATGCAGTGGGTTGCCATGCCCTCCTCCAGGGGATCTTCCCAACCCAGGGATCAAACCCACGTCTTAAGCGTCCTGCATTAGCAGGTAGGTTCTTTATCCTAGCACCACCGGGAAAGTCCCACACTGAAGTTTAGAGTTTGTGAAATGCTTTTTGCATTGACTTTTGGCAACACACTCCAGTATTCTTGCCTGGAAAATTCCATGGACTGAGGAGCCTGGTGGGCTACAGTCCATGGGGTCGCCAAAGAGTCGGACATGACTGAGTGGCTTCACTTCACTCACTTCTTACTAGTTGATCTGGCATAGTAGCTTTTCTTTTTTTGTTTCCTTTTATTTCATTTTTTTGTGAAAGAGAGGAGTCTAGGTGTCATGTATATTATTATATCTGTGGTCATTTCATATCTACTGGGTTTTTTTGGTATCTGCTAGGGTATACAGTTCTTTGATAATTTGTGGGGGAGGGAGACAGGGAAGAAAATATTCACTGAGTCATTCAACAAAGATTCTCAAGGATTTGTTATGTGCTAAGAGTGGGGGAGACAAAAAAGGCCCTGCATTCAGGGAAGCTGTGTTTTAGCAGGTGAGGTGACAATAGGACAAACGGGGACATTAATTATAGAATCATGCAAATATTATAAAATTACAAGTGCTCTAAGTGGCATGAGGGAAGGAGATGTGAAGCTATGAGTGAGTACCACAGGGTGAGCTTTTCCTGTCAGAGAGGCTCCCTGAGAAAACTGACTGAGCTGAGGTGCTCTGGGGAAGGGCAGAGCAGAGAGATGCTCAGGCAAACGGAGCATTGTGGGCAGAGGCAGAGGATGCACAAGCTAGTGAAAGGGAGCTGGTGTGAGGGCAGTGTCGGATACGACATGGAGGGTCCTAGAGTAGGCCAGACCTCATAGGGCCATGAGGGCTGTGCTTGGGATGGTTGGGATTTGTTCTAAAAGCAGCGGAAGCAAATGGATTGTTTGAAGCAGCATAGTAATGTGGTAATTCGATAAGATTTGGTTTTGAGATGACCACTTTGGTAGCCATGTGGGTAAAGAATTGACTGGGCAAGAGTGGAACCTTGACTGGAGGGGCTGGGCAGTGAGCTAAACTTACTGAGTGAGCAAAACCAATACATGTTCCCATTGTACAGACAGGGCAGCTGAGGCCTGAGAAATGACATGGCTAGGTTCAGAGTCCATTTCTCCTAATTCCTAGGTCAGGTATTGTTGGCGAAACTATCCCACCTTCAAATGCAACCTGTAGGTCTGCTGCTTGGCATGTGGGCATTGAAAATAATATTGCTTCAGGAGTGTTGGAGGATGCCACCTAAACCTGTGCCCTTCTGCAAGGCAGGCAGCCTTGCGTGGTGACAGTCTGTAAAGGCCAGCACAATCAGAGAGCTATTTCTGTCCCCACCTTGACAGAAAAGTGGAGTGCTTCCCCCTCCCCTACAACCGTTAAGTTTCTACTCTCTTGATGACCACTATATAGACTATACAGATTAGAAAGCCAATATGTTTTTAACCCTCAAAAAAAAAAAAAAAACCTGCAAGGTGAATATTATTACTCTCTCTGTTTCACAGAAGAAGAAACCGAGTTTCAAAGAGGCTGAGTGCTGTGTGTTCTGGTTTTCTCATCTATAAAAGTGGAAATGATATTACTGACCTCAGAGGATTTCATGAGCAATCTGATGAGGCATTTAGCACAGGGCTGAGCACAGACTGAGTGCCTAGTAATTGTTCCTTTTTGTTATTATTATTATCTATGGAGTTCAGAGCCAGATTTAATGATAAATTATTCCCTGATAGCTCAGTTGGTAAAGACCGCCAGCAATGCAGGAGACCTTGATCTGATTCCTGGGATGGGAAAATCTGCTGGAGAAAAGATAGGTTACCCATTTCAATATTCTTGGGCTTCCCTGTGGCTCAGTTGGTAAAGAATCTGCCTGCAATGAGGGAGACCTGGGTTGGGAAGATCCCCTAGAGAAGGGAAAGACTACTCACTCCAGTATTCTGGCCTGGTGAATTCCATGGACTGTATAGTCCATGGGGTCTCAAAGAATTGGACACAACGGAACGAGTTTCAGTTTCATATTAACTGTTTGAGGGCTTGTGGTTACTATTTTTGTTTTCATTTCCTTTTTGTAATATTTATTTTCTTTTAAAGAAATAATAAAAATAATTTAATAGCTACTAAAATTTTGGAAGATTATCATCTATATCCTGTTTATCCTGTTAGAGTATGATAGCTTTCATATATGTTTTCCTTATTTTTTCCCTAGAAGTATACCTATCTATACTTAGTTGGAATCATCATGTATCCCAATTTTATAACCTGCTTTTCCTCTTGACATTTTACCAGAATTTTTCATATTACTGCCAAGCCTTGGTGAACATAAATGAATAAATGTCCCATAATTTAATTAGCTATATCCTGATCATAGTATATTTTGGTTGCTTTCAGTATTTTTCTATCATAAATAATAATCTAGCAACCATTTGATACCTATAACATTTGCTTCTTTGAGAATATTTTATTAGGATACATTTCAAAAATTAGAACTTGAAAATTTTGTAATATTTGCTATTTATTGCTAAATCATCATGCCAATTTTTAATTTTTATTTTATTAATTTTATTTTAGAAATGCCCTTTGTTCTGTTGGGCTTCCAACATTTTTTTTCTTTTTCAAAGAAATGATTTATTGAAGATCATGAGGATGAGGAATGACAGAACCAAGATTTGGAGTCTCTTCCTACTATACCAATGATGGCAATGGGAAAAAAATTCTCAAGGCTCAGATGTGAAAGAGCCAGTCATTCCTTAGGGACCAGCTGAGGCAGCAAGAAGGCTGAAGTCTAGAATTTGGAAGTTTGGAGTTCAAGTCCTGCCCCCCAATCATATATTGGTTGACTTTGGTCTCCTCAACTGCAACATAGATCCACTGGTTTTTGCCCCTTTTCTCTGGGGAGTCAGGCTTAGATAATGCATGCAGGTGCTCCTGGAGCAATGTTAATCAAAGCTCTGGTGTAGGGTAGTGTCTTGCTCTGGATCCTGAACACTGAGCTGCTCTAAGAAGCTATAGTACAGTGTATCTCAGACTTGAATCTGATGTGAATCATCTGGGAATCCTGTTACGTTCTGTTTTAATAGGTCTGAGGTAGCCTGGGATTTTTACATCTCCTACAAGCTCCCAGGCAATGCCTAATGCTGCTGGCTGCTGCTGGGGCCATTGACCACATGGGCCATACCTTGAGAAGCTGGCGATAGCAGCCACTCCAAGTGGTCATTTATTCACACAGATGATTGCCCCCATGGTACAGAGCACCCTGCTCATGGAGCAGTTTCAATAAGTGAAAAGGATAAGGATTAATAGTAGCTAGCCAAATGCTCTTGAAGTGGGGTCTACTATGCTATATAGTATGTGAATATTCCCCACCTATTGTGGAAGCTGAAACTCCAACACTTTGGCCACATGATGCGAAGAACTGACTCATTGGAAAAGACCCTGATGGTAGGCAAGATTGAAGGCTGGAGGAGAAGGGGATGACAGAGGATGAGATGGTAGGATGGCATCACTGACTTGATGGACATGAGTTTGAGCAAGCTCTGGGCATTGGTGATGAATAGGGAGACTTGGCATGCTGCAGTCCATGGGGTCGCAAAGAGTTGGACATGACTAAGGGACTAAACTGAACTGATTTGTGGAAGACATGTTATCTGCTATGTTTCCTCTTGAATGCTGGAGATCCCTTATCCCTTGAACCTAGGGATGTCCCCTTTCCTGAGGTATGGTAGGAAGAATAAAGCAATAACCTGAAATAATAGAGTAATAGGGAAAGTCCTAGCCTTTCATTCTTATCATTTCCTTACCTGATCATAAAGCCGTGAAATGACCTTTTCCATCCTTGTTTTATATTGTTGGAGATTTCACCAAGCTCCCCTTAAAAGCTGATCAAGAAAGTCTGCCAGCACCAAGTTAGAAGCATAAAGCATTGTTACAAATCTTTCCAAGCATCTGCTACATGAAAAGAAGCAAGATCCTGCAATGACTGAGGGCAAGAGGGCACCTCCAAAGTGGGATGTCCCAGCGCTGCTTTGGGGAGGCCCTTTCTCTGCACACAGGCTGCCCTTGGAGGCTCCAGCACCTGTTCTTACACATCCCTGCTGGCTTCTGTTGTTTGCAATCACTGTCAAAAGCTTCCCAGGAGAGTGCTGGGACAAGCCTTGTCAGGAAACAAGAAAAGCCCGGAGTGTGGCAGTTGGCCTCACAAATGTGAGGATGTTCAGAGTCCCAGTAGGGACTCTCATTTCCCTTTTCACATCACCACGAGCCTCATGTCAAGAGGAAATCCTTTGAGTTTAGGTACTGTGGCAGAGAATGGTCCTTTGAAATTCATGTGACATAGATAGCTGAGTATAATTTTACTAAAACTGAAATGTAATGAGCAGTACTTGGAGGTACATGGCCCTCAGGCCCTGTGGAGTTCTTGCCCAGAGCATTGCGTGCTACGTGATCAAAAAGAAAGAATCCTGGGTTGGGAATAGAGGGAAAATAGTCTGTGTCTTAGACCTGAGCTTTGAAAGATTAGTGTAACTTTCAAGGAAGATTCCACAGTAGAATATGATAAATGTACTTTTATTTTTGCTCTGAAGACCTCTTTGATAGAACTGTGCAGTTACCTCAAGTTGATAGTGCAAGTGGCTCTGTCTTGATACTTATTAACTATATAACTGTTATTATAAGCCTGCATTTTGGATGTGTAAATAGTTTTTGATATAATAAAGACACAACTTTCATCATTTTTTGTCTTTATCTTATTGTAAGCAGTGGGGAAGTAGGATTCTTTTGTCTCAAATTAAAAGTTTTTCTTCTTTTTCATTGATCATTTAAAAATGTCTCAGTATAAAATTTAAAATGTTGAAAATTGTTTTTGAAATACAGAGAAATACTTTTCAGGGGATGCTTAACCAGCAGATCTTATGTAATTAAACGTGAACTTACGAAAAGATACGATTTTGGTATGCCAAGAGATAGTGTTTACACTTAAAGACTGCTTTCTTTTTCATGAACATCCTCCATCCTAGTAGTTTTAGTTGAAATTTAGATGAAACAAAATGAAGTTACAGCCTGGATTTCAGAATATAACTTATTTATCAGAAGTGTAATCACTGTTTAGGCCCTGAATTTTCTTCACTCAAATATTAATATGATTGACTTAACTGAGCTTTGATTGTGATAAAAGATGTCAGAGCTATTTAGGTTTCTGGAAACTTTTCAAATCTAAATAGCAGGAAAAATCAGCAATGCAAACTTATTTTCTTTATTTAATGGAACACAATTTACATCTAGGAACTGCATTCACAGTGAATCTGCCTAAGACATGAAACAAGAGGTCTGTCTTTGAAATGTTCTTCCCTTCTTGATCAACTAAATAACTGAGTTTTGGGTAAACTGATATTTATTAATTCCTTTGGTTCACTTAAGGTTTTATATATATTTGAAAATAAAATATTATCATCTAGAAAACTATAAAATGATGTCTTTGACATTAAAATCAGTGTTATTTGGCTACCAAATAAATCACCATTATTTTCCTTTGAGATTTTAAATTCTACTGTATTATCAGGATTAAGGTCTTTTAATATAAATTAAAAATGTAATTTTATACTGGCTATCAATTACTAATGAGTATCATATGAGTTTAATAAGTGTTTTTAAAACTAGTATGATCCATGAGTAAGGAAATCTGATTTTCAAAATGGCTGGTTTTGGCTATTGTAGAATTATGGACAGATCAGCGTAAAAGATTCGTATAATGCAAAATTCAGAAAAAGGAAATCTGGTCATCTTACTCAAAAGAAAGAGATGAAAATAATTAGGATTAAAACTGTCAGCCTAAAGGCAGGTATATTTTCACTGTTTCACAAATAGAGAACTATCTTCTGTCAGAGGAAATTCTAGTAATTTTGCAAGTCCTCTTATAGAGGACAATGTCCAGGTTCGCCCCTCCCCCACTGCCACCCAACCCCTCTATTCAGTGGTAGCTTCTTCCTTACCCTGCCAATCTTCCTTAGCAGAGAATGAAGGAGCTCTCCAAGATTAGGATAATTGGAGGCTTTGTTAAAGGGGAGGTGGCATACTTCCAAGTCTTGCCTCTGCTTCTAAAGGGGGCATAAATTGCAAGTCTTTCTTTCATTCTTTCAAAGTCCCTTTTGCCATTTTTTAAAGTCAACAATGGGAATATTGACTCTAAAGAGGGACCTGTCACTTCAGGGAAGGAACTCGGGCTGTAGGATTGAGAACTGTCTTTCTACCATCCAGTTTATCCAGACATAGGAGGACCAGGGAGCCTGCTAGATAAAAGCCTGACTCTGGAGTAAGTTACCTTTGGGTGAGAAAGTGCCAGTAAAGGGACATCTCTGCTACATGGATAGCCACACAACCTTAAAATTTTAAAATTCTGTTCTGGAATAAATCCTTCATTGCCCCTCCCCCCCCCCAAAAAAAATGCGGGGGCGGGGGAGATGAACTCTAGTGTGAACTGGTCAAACCAAATTTTAGTTTTTAGGTAAAAGTAATTATGACACTGTACTTCCTCATCTTGTACATTCTTGGAAAATCCCGAAAGCATACATACTCATTTGTAAGCTCATATAGCAATTGACTTACAGAAAACTTTCAATACATCCTGTCAGAATAAAATGCTGTTTCTTGCTATTTATTCAGCCTACTGAATAAATTTCTCCCACACAATAGCCTTCCTGGCAATGTGTATATTGTCACTTACTTGTATATGCTTTATGGGGTTAGGCACTTATGGAGTATTTTTCATGCTAGACAACCTAAGGAAGCTAAAAGCGGTATGGCTGACTTAGTTTATAGGTCATAAGCAAAATTTACATGGAGAGCCAAGTTTCCAGCTTTAAGCAAATGACTTATCTGTAATATGATGCAAGTAAAATGACTGACCTTTCAAATGTTTGTTGGGCTTCAAGTGTCTGGAACAATCAATATGCACATTATTGTTTATACTTTATGCTCCTGATCCCATTAATGTATGCCTACAGAGTGCTGGGACACCATTAGTTTCTGATACTTCTGAAGCTATTGGGTGGCATTTATCAAACAGAAAGGCAGCCCTTATTGACTTGTGACAGTTTCTGCATTTCTCGAGCTCAGTGTTTCATGAGCTGCTTGTCTAGTTTTGGTAAGCAAGCCCTTTATTGCTCTGAAGCCTTCTCAATTAAATAATAATGAACCAATTTGTTTAAAAAGAATCTTTAACTTGCAGACTCATTAATTTCTCTATTGTGAATGTCAGAAGATGTATTCTCTTGGGCAGGGGAGACTAGAGAAGCTTGCTGGAGTGGACTGATTGCTGGGTGTGGGAGTCAGGAGGCTGACAGACTGTCTCTAATGGGCTGTGTGACTTTGGACAGGTCTCTCAATGTCCCAGAGCCTCTGGTATCCCAGTTATGAAGTGGGTGAGGTGTACCAGATAATCACTAAGATCCCTTCCAGTGTGGACATCCAATAAATAATAGAATATCTATATGCAAATATGTGGGCAGTGGTGCAACATTACCAGTAACTGCAAAACTGAGATGTGGAGAAATCCTTTAATCACCCTACCTCTGCTCTGAATAAGGAAAGAAGGAAAAGCTGCATTCCTTCCTGTTTGCCCAGAACATGTTGGATTCACTGTAGGTATTGGGAGAGAGGTATCTGTGACATACATACATGTATAACAAAATATAAAGAGATATATAAAAATGTTAAATATAGAAATACAAGTATAAGTATTTCATAAATATACATGTACAATTATATAAACTTATATGTGCTGTGCTGTGCTTAGTTGCTCAGGCGTGTTGGACTCTTTGTGACCCCATGGACTGTAGCCCGCCAGGCTTCTCTGTTCAAGGGACTCTCCAGGCAAGAATACTGGAATGGGTTGCCATGCCTTTATCCAGGGGATCTTCATGTAGGCCTATAATTATATAACTATACATATAATAATAAGTATTATATATAGATCCTCTTCTTCTTCTTCTTTTTTTAACTTTGCTTTCTCCCATTCCACACACCTTAGCCCCACCGCCCCCAAAAGGACTCAAAGTGAAAAGTACCACCACCTGTTATGAGGCAGAACAGAAATTCTGAGTTGTCTGTTGAAGAGACAGGGGACAGTTACCCATTTCTGTATTAATTAGCTCTCTCTTTATAGGGTTTTGTTATTGCAGAGTCTAATGACTTAAAATTAAACATCCATGGTCCAATTAAAAACTATGAATTGATGAATTGGTTTCTAAATTCTTTGTGTTATCGACAAGTTTCTGCATCACTGAAGCTGTAAGACATGTCATCCATTATTAACTTTGATGGCCTTAAAAAAGATAAATTAGATCTTTTAGGCAGAAACAATTTCTCACAAAGGCAACACTTTGAAAGTGACGTGGTCTCAATTTTCTCTGAGTTTCAAACCTGCTTATTTGTTTCAGTTTATTCTGATTTCATTTAGATTCTATTGATTGTTTAGTCAACACTATAGTTTAGACAATAGTGGAGAAGGAAATGGCAACCCACTCACTCCAGTATTCCTGCCTAGAAAAGTCCATGGACAGAAGAGCCGGGCAGGCTATAGTCCATAGGGTCGCAAAGAGTCAGACAGGACTAAGTGACTGTCCACAAAATAGAGTTTTCTTAATATGAGCAGATAATAGATAATGTATAATGCAGTTTAAATAATAAAATACTTTTGCCAGAAATGTAAATTCTGCCATAAGGACGGAAAATGCTTTCATTAAAAAATTAATATTTACACAATGAAAATTTCAGAAAGAAAAACCTATTTCTTTAAAGGACAAAATGTTAAATTTACTCTTAAGACATGAGCAATAGATAAGAACATATGAATAAAACATGCTATTTCTAAGGTACATCTAAAATACTAGCATATACATTTTAGGAATAAATTAGTTTCCTTTGAACTCCTGTAGTTTGTGCTAGGATAAAGATTAAATGTCAGTAATACAAACAACCTAAAATAACATTCAAATTTTGAGCTCAATAACCATAGTTGATTTATTGTAGAGGGAAAATGTTCTTACCTTAACTTTTGCAAAACTCCTTATTCCTACTGTTATTTACTTCTTTAACCTAGAATAACCTTTGGCTTCATAGTCAGAATATTGCTTTTCTAACATTGTAGGTATGAATCTCCTGTTTAATTTCCAGTGTTGGCTGCGATGCAAAATGTGTTGGGGGAAAAAATGACTTAGGTAAGTTTTTAACACCTCAAAAGGACCGCCCTTTATCCCACAATCCCTTTTGTTTGCTTCATTATTGATCAGACTTATGCAGTTTTTTGAAACCCTGGAATTACTAAGGCAGTACTTTATTTGATTATTTATCTCCTTAGCAAAATTGTTGCCATCTCTGACCTTTCAAAAATGTTTATGACAAGGTGTTTGCTATTAATCCCACACAGGAAGGAGTAAGAAGCCTCTGGGTTGGGATCTCTTGTCAAAAGATACGATTTTCTTGCAAAATCACAGTTTTAGAGGAGGCAGAGTTTGGTTGTTATTTTTACTTTCATATAATAATATAGCTTGAGAAGGTTAATATTTCCTAATTAACAGACCCATTAGTAGGATAAGTAAAGACAGAACAAGACTTTCTACAAAGTATGCAATACCTCTACCAGCCTAGATCTGTTTGCATATCTAGTGGAAAGTCAAGAACGGAGATGTAAAATCACAGATTAGACATAAATTTAGAGATTACCTAATTCAATCTATTTTATTCTGCAGATTGTGAAACAAATGTGTACGAATTAAGTCACTTTTGTTACTTAACCAGTAAGGATCACATCAAGTCCTTTGACCACCTATCAAACATTTTGTGATTGTCAGTAAGACACAAAGCTCTACTTAAATGCTGCTGATTATGTTCTATTGTGGGTTGCCTCTATGGGGACCACAGTCCATGTGGATGGGCAAATTTTTCAGTTACTGACAAAACAGAGAGGCATTCTCTGACTTATAAGGCCCCACTAGATTTAGCCCTGCTTACCACTTTTGGCTTCATTTCTCCTCACTTTTCCCATCATCTATGATGTTCCCATTACACTACCTTTTTTACTTTTTCTGGGATCTTCTCAAGCTATTCCCCAGCATAGTTTTCCTTCAGCCTAGAATGATCTTCCCCCGAATCTTTCCTGCTAGTTTCTACCCATAATTTAGGTTTTAGCTCAGATGCCACCTCCTCAGATGGGCCTTTTATTGCCACCCAATATAATAATTAGAATAGTAATATAAGTAATTAATCAGCAGTTAACACTTACTGAGCTCTCAATTAATGGCAGGCACTGTTCTATGCACTTTAGAAAGCACTTACCAATTCATTAACCCTCAAGAAAACCCCGTAAGACATGTAGTGTTATTATTTTCATTTCATAGGCCAGGAAATTGAGGCAAAGAAGTGACACAACTCTAAGATCACATAGCTAATTAGTGGCAGAGCCAGGATATGAATTCAGGTTATCTGGCCCCAGTACCCAGAAGCTCCTTTATCTTTCATAGCCCCCTCCTTTGTCACTCTCTAGCCTAGTATCCTGTTTGACTGTCTTTGTAGATTTTTTTGCTAGCTGATTAGATCCTGTTCTTTATCTCCCTTCCACCCCATTAGACTCTAAGTTCCATGAGAGCTGGAACCTTTCCTGTCTTGTCCATTGCTGTTTTCACCCAGGTATAGAATAATGCCTGCATCTATAGTGGTATCTCAATAAATCCTGCATGAATGTATGAATTTGAAAAAAAAAAAAAAAAAGCATCAGGTACAGTGAGAATGAAAGGGGCCACTGGGCTGCGAGTTGACTCCTTAGTGAACGTAGTATGAGAATCCTCCCAGTAGCAGAAGCAAGACTAATGAGAGGGAATAAGAGCAGGGTGATGGGAGGAGGCATTACGAATGGGCTAGATTTTGAGAGAGCTTCCCTGGTGGCTCAGTGGCAAGTAAAGAATCTACCTGTGGGAGATGCAGGTTCAGTCCCTGGTCTGGGAAGATGCTCTGGGGAGGAAATGGCAACCCACTCCAGTATTTTCATGTGGGAAATTCCATGGACAGAGGAGCCTAGTGGGCTATAGTCCATGGGGTTGCAAAGTGCTGGACACAACTGAATAATAACAACAAATTTTCAAAAGACTGATAGTAAAGGGAGCAGGGGATGATACATAGCACCTGTAATTTTATGCTTTAGTCAGAAATCCTAGTGGAAAACTTGTACTCTTGCAACTTAAAAACTCCCCCTTGTAGCTCTTTAATGATTATAGATATGTGAAGACTCATTTCTGTCTCGTTTCCCTGCCTATTTAACCTGCTGAAAAAGCAAAACAGTGGTTTAGTCACAGAATTGTTGTCTGGCTTCAAGCATTTCACAAAGACTGTACTCCTCGGCAGTCACTGCCTAGGATCGTCCCTGAGGGAGCAGACCTTCCCTCATCACTTTCTGTAGAGTTGGGAAGTCTGTACAAAGTATTCACAACTTGCTTTGGAATTTCAGGATACACATCATCCGTCCTTTTCTACACACTCTTGGAAGGTGCATACAGTATTACAATCATAATTTCTCTGAAATTTGGGCCTCCCTGGTGGCTCAGACAGTACAGAATCTGCCTGCAATGCAAGAGACCTGGGTTTGATCCCTGAGTCAGGAAGATCCCCTGGATAAGGGAATGGCTACCCACTCCAGTGTTCTTGCCTGGAGAATTCCATGGACAGAGGAGGCTGGCAGGCTATGGTCCATGGGTCTCGAAGAGTTGGACACAACTGAGCAACTAACACTTTTCTTGGAATTTGCAGTGGGAGAGAGACTATGGAAATAGTGAGAGTCAACTTTAGTGGCTCTGAACTGTCCCCGTTGTGGTCTGTGTCCTGTGTGGTTAACCAGAAGTGTTTCCATGACATCATTCTGATGTATGTGTCCAATAGGTAACCCCTCATCGCCAGTACAACATTTGCTACCATCAAAGGAGGGTGATGCCAGAAATCTCACATGTGAAAGCTAACCTCTCTAAAATGGTTTTGGTAAGCTTTCCTTCTGGCTTCTCTAATGAGGGTGCTGGTGTGAAGTCGCAGCAGGAAGGAACATCTTGGTTTTGCAAAGACTCTCTTTGTTATGAAGCCAGATACTGCTACTAGTTCAGGGAAGAAAATATTGCCTTCCTTTCAAATGTTGTCTCTTTCTCAGCATCAATTATAAACAAAGATTCTTTGTGGAATTCTTTTCTTTGTGTTTGTGTATGTATATGTGTGTGTGTGTTCTCTTGTTGTCAGTCACTTAGAAAAGTTAATAATTCAAGTAGAGCCTGGCAATAATTATTAGAGTGCAAATGTTATAACATGACACAATCTGGCCCAAGGTCTCTCAAAGATGGGCGTTTGGGATAGGTGTGTCTTCTGGGATAGGCATGTCTTCTTTGTGAGCAAAGTCCCAGGCATTGCAGGATGTGGAACATTCCAGGTCACAACTTCTAGTAGCACCTCCCAATTATTTTGACAGTCAAAAACTCCTCACATGTTAGCAATCGACCTGTAGGAGTAGGTAGTATGTCCCTGGTCTTGACCTAGCTCAGGAATCATATACTCAAATGCCAGTGGTGCCACAGGCTAGCCAGGTAACATAAATGTGATCCTCTGGCCCAGTGTTAGGCAACAGGGAGTGGTGTGTTCTGGGCTTGCTGGGGAATGTGCATCATTTACTTAGAGATATTCAAAATCAAAGTTTAATAGAGTTTAAATTAACTCTTTGTAGCTACCTGAAGGTGCCAGGATCACCCCTTTCCATCTCCTGACCTTTGCTTTTTCATCTACCCAATCTTTAATTCCACCACCTTAACTTTCTTTAACCACCATCTGCCCAGTACACTGTAATGCAGTGAGTTACTGCCATGGTTTTCTGCTCTGTTGAGCTGTGAGCTCCAAAGGCAAGGATCCTTATCTTATTTTGTTCTTATATCTCTAGTACCTAGTACAGTACTTCACACATAGTAGGCCTGTCTTAAACACTAGCTGAATGAATGAATGAAAATTATTATAGATCCTTAACTGATTTCTGAGGAGTTTATAAGAGGGATGTTGAAGTTTTAAATTTTCTGTTAGGCAACATCTGCTGGGAGTCCTTAGAAGGCACCTCTGAGTTTCCTTTAGGTTCTCTCCTGGCACATAGAGCAGGGCTTACTTTCATGTCTCTGCACCCATTCTGTTTTTTCACTAGTGCATTGGTTTTGCTGCAGAGTTGGAATAATTTTAACCTGAAATTGTAAAAACCTGCTTCATGAACTCTCACCACTGTGTTTTGCCCAGGATCACATGCTGCTTCCTCAGAGATGTCAGGGTGCAGCTGCTTGTATTTCTCTGTACTAACAATAAGCTCCTCAGAGAAGGAAATGGCATCCCACTCCAGTACTCTTGGCTGGAAACTCCCATGGAGGGAGGAGCCTGGTAGGCTACAGTCCACGGGGTCTCGAAGAGCTGGACATGACTGAGCGACTTTACTTTCACTTTTCACTTTCATGCATTGGAGAAGAAAATGGCAACCCACTCCAGTGTTCTTGCCTGGAGAATCCCAGGGAAGGCGGAGCCTGGTGGGCTGCCGTCTATGGGGTCGCACAGAGTTGGACACAACTGAAGCGATTTAGCAGTAGCAGCAACAGTAAGCTCCATTTCTTGTTCTGGTTCCTGAGAGGGAACCAGGGATTGCCTTTGCCCCAGTCTGGCCTCATTAGCATTGGGTAGTGATTTAGTGGAGCTAAAAACTCCTCCCATTTCAAAGTCAGGACTTCCCTGAGTATCTCCTAGATTCCTCTTCTTCCCTCCCTCTTTCCTTCCTTCTTTTCTTCCTCTCTTACTCTGTCTCTTAATTTTAATCTATTAGCTTAAAAATGAAAAGTCAATTTTGCTGGTTGTCCACCCTCTTCCTGCCATCTTATGTGGCTGTAGAGATGAATAAGAAATGTAGCATTCAAAGTAACAGAGCAAACTTCTCCTCTGTCCCCAGGAACTTAAGCAAGTGGGCCATCAGGATTTTATGTAGAAAATCTTTTCTGCTAACTAGTTCATTAAGACATCTGAATGCTTACAGGATACCTCATCTGTTTCCATTCATTTTATTATTTCCCAGCAATGTTTTTAAATATAAAGAAATATTGTTAATGCACACATTTCTTTTTTTCCAATTTCCCTTCCTGTAGTCTGCCTTTGGTTTGGTTGGCTTTTAAAGACAGTACATGCTTGACCAGCTGTTTGGTTTCCCATAGCCAATATACACATACCCATGGTGTTCCCCTGTGATTTTCAAGGCCTGGTTTTCTTCTGATAAGGTCGGAAGCACACAGAGCTTAGCCACATCTGCTGTGTTCCTTGAGGTCAATCAGAGTGTCCTTCCTCCTGGGACTGATGGGAATCTCCCAGAGAGAAACAATTATTGCACTTGAAAAATCTATTGAGCTACATTGTGTGGTTCACCTGGTATTTGGGGTTCAGGGATACTTTCTGAAAATGGAAGATCAATTCAGGGGATTCAGAATGAGAAGATGGTAGTGAATACACTCATGCTATACATTTTCAAGGTTTGTTGCTGCTCCTATTAGAATAGCAGAATTCTGAATTCATTTGCTGCAAAATGTCAACAGTGTAGGTCACCTAGAATTATTGACTTCATTGGTTGAGTTGCAAGTTCATGATGATAGTATTGGGCACAGTCACAGATGAAAAATAATCACTGTATTTGTGATTATTCCTGGTAAGTATGCTTTCCCATTTCCCTTTTATCTTTGCGTAAATCTGAGGCCCTATTTTTAATGTCTCCTGATGATGATCTATATGGATATATGAAGGCATGTTGCGGAAACTTCCCATGTGATCTATGTTGAAATTGTCAAAAGAAGCTTGGGAGCAGGACAACAGTCTATGTATTGCTAACCAGATCCAGAAATTGGATAAATAATTAAAACCCTTCAATAAGCTTTCTTTAGTTTGGCTCTTTGTTTCAATTTATTTTTGTTGTGAAATACTTCTGCCCCGCAGTTGCAAGCCTGAGTCCAGTTGCTTACCCTCCTTTAGGAATTAGAAGATCCAGATCTAAATCCCAGTCACAAGCTTACCAGCTATTTGTATCTTTGCTCTGGGTTTACACCTGCAGAATATGAAAGATATTCTTTCATGGTTTCCCATAGCACATAGTAGACCCTTTAAACATTACCTGGATTTCTATCTTTATATTTTGGAAAGTCTAAGAACAGTGAAATGACCTAAACACTGAAGAAAATACTGAATAAGTCTAAGGGTAATATAATTGAAGTTTTCTGGGGAAATATTTGAATGTAAACTTTTGTTCCTTATGATGATACTTCCTGAGGACATCAGAGGGGGAAACTTGAAAGTTATTGTTCCATTAAGGAATAAAGTAAATTTCTGAAGGTTTTATGTAGGGGCATTTATTTATTGCTCTTAAAATCTCATGTCTACCTAAGGAGTCCACTGAGTGTTCACTGATTAGTAGTCTCAGTCTTATTATCTGTGAAATGGAGTTAGTAATTGTGACAATCTAATAGAATTTAGTAAGAATATAATGAGATAAAGTATATAAAGAGCTTTGCATACCACCTGGCACATAGTAACTATTCGATAAATGTTTGATTACTATTATTTTCTGTACTAATAAAGATCCTACCACAGAGGTTGCTACATTTTCAAAGGGAGGTTGAAAAGGATGGAACAGATTTCCTCCAACCTCATTCCAGCTATTAAAATGTACATGCATGCCTGCTCAGTCATGTCCGACTCCTTGTGACCTCATGGACAGTAGCCTACCTGGCTCCTCTGTCCATGGGATTTTTCAGGCAAGAATACTGGAGTGGGTTGCCATTTCCTCTTTCAGGGAATCTTTTCAACTCAAGGATTGAACCCACACCTGTGTCTCCTGCATTGGCAGGTGGATTCTTTACCACTGAGCCACTGGGAAGCCCATAAAATGTACATTTTTGTAATTTTGATAAATCTAAGGCAATAGGTACCAGGAAATTTTTAAAGGCTCCATTTTTTTTTGGACTTGGAAAATTCTAAATGACATCTCTCACATATGAAAACACACATTTTAAAATCTCAAAATGTTAAAAAACCCTAAGACAAGCGCTGAGTAGTATCTAGGCATTTCTTCCTCTCAAATGGGTATAATTTAGTAATAACTTATCCTTTTCACTTGCAGAGATTCTCAGGTTATTCTCTACTTTTTCAAGAAATATAACTTAAAAATAGGGGAAATATACCAATCTGTATGAATATTTTTCTTCTGATTAAACAACATGATGACTTTAGTTGTTTGTACTCCGAAAGTGCTGATGCAGGAAGCCTTAATTGATTAGAACAATATATGGACTGGCTTAATGCTTTGGGTCATATCCTTGGGAAATTTACATTCCGTATGCAAAATTAAATGTGTTGCAAGCATCTTTCCTGTCAAATGCCCTTTGTTTTCTTTTGCTCACTTGGCTCCAAGGGTGACTTCTGGAGATGAACTGTGGGTATAATTGGCACATAGATTCAGCTGCTGTTTGTAGACAGCAGTTAAGTTCTGACTATTATTCTTGCTATTTTAGTTTTTATCAATGTCTCCTTTTGTCATTAGAACAACTCAGCATTTCTCCTTCTTCTATTTGTAATCTGCAGGTTGTGGTTGGGTCCTATTTTGGGATAGTGTTTTTTTTTTTGGGGGGGGTTCTGTCTGAGCAATTCAAACTATCATCATGTGCTTTGAGTTCCCTGTAGATGGGGAGTTATACCCAACCTGCTCTTAGAGTATCAGGGCCCTCAGAGAGGTTAGCAGTACTCTCACTCAAACGGGCATGTTTCTTATCACTACTGCCTTTCCCTGTGGTTACCTGTCCTTACAGCTGAATACACGTCCCTGAGCTGTTTAGAGGTAAGCAGCTGACCAGCAGGCCCTTTGTCCTCTCCTTCAGTTCTGCAGCTCTCAGCGCACAGGCCAGTTCATTGCTGATGGGCCTTTTCTGATCTAGAGTTGACCGGACACGACAAGTGGATGTGAGCAGGAAGGAGAAGGAAAAATGGAAATTAACTATTAGGTTAATGGTTTAGAGCTACTGATGGAAATAGTGCTTTAGTACTATGACAAGGAATAAGGAAATAGGTTAGGTTGAAAAAATATTAATAATAAGGTCGATTGGTTTTAGATGTGAACTTGCTCTGCCTTCAGATCAGCCTTCAGGTGGAGAAGCACAGAGGCCCCTGGAAAGAATATCTGTAGCTCAGATAAGTAGGAGGTTGGCTGCTCAAAGGGATGATCTATACCTTAAAGTCACTTTTAGGAAAAAAATGAACATATTCTTCAATTATGTGAAATCAGCCATGGGTTACCTGGAATGTGTGGGCACCCCTTTTATAAGAATTTCCTGACTCCCAGATGTTTCTTTTAACTGACAAAAATTGATACCTGCACTGTTTCTTTTTTTTTTTTCCTTTTTACTGTAGAAAATTTCAAACATATACAAAAGAGAGAGAATAATGTAAAGAACTACCACTTACTACTGCCTCACTTTACCAATTTTCAACTCATGTCCAAATTTGCTACACTTAAACCAGTCCCACCCATTTCGTCTCTTCTGGGGGACTATTCTGGAGCAAATCTCAGATATTATATTGCTAAATCAATAAACATTGTGGCATGTATCTCTAAAAGATAAAACATTATTTTAAAAACATAAGCACAATATGATTATCCCATTTAAAAATTAACAATCATTCCTTAATGATATTAAACATCCAGGCAATATTTAAATTTCCTTATCTCATAATTTTTCAAGATGATAATTTATTGAGATTAGTATGGAAATACGGCTTCTACATTGTAACCTGATACGTTTATGAAAGTTTTTCTTCTTAAGATATAGGTTTCCCTTCCCCTTTCTCTTTTTTTCCTCTCAATATGTTTGTTGAAGAATCCAAGACAAAGTCAGATTTTAAATTTCAGCACTGACTACATTACCAGTAGTTATCAAAAACTACTGGTGCTGTTGAATAAGCCAGAATTTCAAAGAGTGGAAGTCAAAGAAATCCATTCCTAAACTCAGCAGCACAATCTCACTTTATAATCTTGTGGCTAGAGGGAGGTGCCAGCAGCATGGGGGAGTTTCCAAATGCAAAACAGTATAGATGGACTAGGGTGGGTCCTTCCATAGCAGCTTCTCTAATTTCCCTCAACAGTTTTCACTCAAATCAAGGTTAAATACAAACTTCTATGTTAATATTTCAGAGAAGACAATGGCAACCCCACTCCAGCTTTCTTGCCTGGAGAATCCCAGGGATGGGGGCGCCTGGTGGGCTGCCGTCTATGGGGTCACACCGGGTCGGACATGACTGAAGTGACTTAGCAGCAGCAGCGTGTTAATATTGGGGCTTCCCAGGTGAGATGCCTCAGTGGTAAAGTATCTGCATGCAATACAAGAGATGCAGGAGACATTGGTTCCATCTCTGAGTCTGAAGACCCCCTGGAGGAGGAAATGGCAACCCATGTCGCTAAGAGTCAGACGCGACTGCGCGACTTCACTTTCACTTTTCATTTTCACGCATTGGAGAAGGAAATGGCAACCCACTCCAGTGTTCTTGCCTGGAGAATCCCAGGGACGAGGGAGCCTGGTGGGCTGCCGTCTATGGGGTCGCACAGAGTCGGACATGACCGAAGCGACTTAGCAGCAGCCAGTATTCTTGCCTGGAGAATTCCATGGACAAAGGAGCCTGGCAGGCTACAGTCCATGGAGTCACAAAGAATCAGACATGACTTAGTGACTGAACATGCATGCACGTGTATTAATATTAATTAAACTTTAGAGCTAGTTATCCTAAGCCCAATCAGCATATACTTATTAAGATTCTACTACTTTTGGATACTCAGGTTTGTCACCATACTTGGTTACCATTAGAGGTTTTTAGTTGTGAAGTTTTAAGAATGATTTCTCTGAAAATCTCGTTTCCTTACCTCAAGAAAGACTGAGTAAGTATATGTTTTGGTGTGGGTTGGTGTGTTAACAAAAAAATATGTTAATAATTTTTTAAAATCAATTTTATGCTCATGTCTTTTCACCTTTATCTTTAGGTTGGGCTTCTCCGGTGGCTCTGCTGGTAAAGAATCTGCCTGCAATGCATGAGACCTGGGTTTGATCTCTGGGTTGGGAAGATCTACTGGAAAAGGGAATGGCTACCCACTCTAACACTGTATAGTCCATGGGGTTGCAAAGAGTCGGACATGACAGAGTGACTTTCACGTTCACTTTATCTTTAGGTTAGGGGCCATGGACCTTAGAATTTTATGTTCTTTGTAGAATTTTCTAACCATTCCTCTGGTTGAAAAAAATGAAAAAGTGTTAGTTGCTCAGTTGTGTCCAAAATTTTGCAACCTCACGGACTATAGCCTGCCAGGCTCCTCTGTCCAAGGAATTGTCCAGGCAAGAATACTAGAGTGGGTAATCATTCCCTTCTCCAGGGGATCTTCCCAACCCAGGGATCAAACCCTGCTCTCCCACACTGCAGGCAGATTCTTAACCATCTGAACCACCTTCACCTTTATCTTTTAAGTTAGGGGTCATAGCTTTGGGGGAATTTTATATTCTCTGTAGAGTTGTCTACCATTCCTCTGGTTAAAAACAGGCAAATCTGAAACTTACAGATCAGAGGTGATTACTGATTGGGATATGGGCTCCTGAATGTGTTGTGGTCTGTAGGAACCTGAGAATCAGCACATTGCAGTGAACTCTCTGGGGCATTAAAGAGTAACAGAAGGATGATGCAAAAGTGAGCAATGCTGGCATTAGTCTTAGGATGGTCTTTGAGAACTTGGGACCTCTCTTCTTCAGCAGCTACAACAGTACTGTTCTCTTTATACAGATGAAGAGTGAAATCCTAGAGAGCTTCAGAGAGCTCCAGTGACCCAGCCTGTGTCACACAGCTCAGAAATGGCAGTGGAGAGCAAACGGATGTGGATATATTGGTACACTGCTCTCATCACCATCTCACTCTGCCACCCGTAAAATATCATGGTCCGGGACAGGGAACGTGGGCTTCCTTAGCTCTCTCTGTAGATTTTTCAGCTCCTGGAAGGTTGAGTACATGCAGGACTTATTTCAGCAGGACTTATTCTTCTATCTTCTGCCCTCATTTCAAGCCCAGCAAGAGAGACAACACTGGATAGTGGTTGAGAACTCAGCCACTGGAATTAGACAGTCCTGGCTTTTCAGTGTGAGCTCTGCCTTTTACCAGTTTTATGACCTTGGGCAAGTTACTTAATGTCTCTAACCCTCAGTTTCCTTATCTGAAAAGTGAGGGAAATAATAATAACTACTTGCTTTTGTTGTCAGGATTAAGTATATGATAATCCCTGTAAACCACATAGCATGGAGCTGGACATAGTGATGCCCCAAGACATTGTCTGCTGTGGTTGTCATCAGCCTTTGTTTTTTTCACCTTCTACTTCTGCCTTCTCTGCTCTTTTTTAGAGAGGTTTGAAGTTATGGGGGGATCACACTCCTGGGTCTCTTGCACCGACCTCTCTGCCCAATGCAGGCTCTTACTCCTTAGACCCTTTTCTTCCTTTTCAACCAATCAAAATTTTTCCTTACTTGCCTTTCACTTAGAGGAAGTAGGATTCTGATCTACAGGTTGGATCTAGCCTAAGAAGTACTTTCTTTAGCTGGTACAGTGTTTAATTTTTTGGAAAAAAATCGTTAGTTACTGCAGTTACTGAGTTTAAACAATTTGGAAATTTCACATACAAGCTAGAAATAGTATGTGTCTTTGGGCCTACCCTTCCTAATGGCAGCGACCAACTGTTCTCTTCAGACAGATAGGTGCTACCCAAGTTTGCCACAGTCTCTACCCATCCCTAGAGTCTTATACCTAGCCTGCTTTATTATTTGCATTCCTGCCTGATTTCTATAGTCATTTACTACTTTACTCAAAGGTAGTAATTGGTAGAGTGAATTAACGAAATATACAACTTTCCCATGTTCCCTATGTATTAAAAGTCAGTATACATGAACTGCATTTTTCGTGGTGAATTAAGATGATAAATATTTCAAGCCAATATAATGTCAGTTTAAACTTTATCACTGTATTTTCTTATATCAGTATTTGAGTGATATATAAGTCTTTGTCTAACTTTGACTTTTTCTATTTAGATTGTTATGGAGATAATGAAAATGCTAATGCTGATATTTAAGGTTTGAAGTTACTCATTGTAATACTTGTTAGGTTGATTCAGCCACTAATTGATGTCTAGGCTGGAAACTTCAAGATCATGTGTCAAATGTAGAAAAGATATCAATTACCAGGTCTAAAAGAGGAGGTGTATCTTTTAATATTTTAGCTTTCTGAGAATGGAATTATCCTTAGAGCATATAAGTTGATTGTTTCACTTTTCCTTTTTCAAACTTGGTAGAAGTTTTCTGGGACATAGTATGCATGTAATATATACTACCTGTATTTGTTTGTTTGTTTTTGAGTACTGTTACAGATGCCAAGTCTTACTCAAAGGGAACAAAATTTATTGGTTGGTTTCTTTAGCGTCTGACATAGGCCTTTAGGAGAGATCTGAGGGGAAATACTAAAGCACTTAGGAAATGCTAGGCCCTCTTGAGTTGTCACAGAAGTCCTGGAAGTAGGAACGGTCCCTGTTTGGTAAGGAAGTACTGGGGATCTCAATCTGCCAGGGTGTTTCCCAGCTCCTCCACTGACTTGCTCTGGACTTTGGGCAAGCAAAATAACTTTTCTAAGTCTCAGTTTTATATCTATAAATTGCTTTGTTGTATTATATGAGGTAATGTGTGTTAACGCAGTTGGTGTAATTCCTGGCACAAAATAAGCCCTCAGTAAATGTTAACTGTTGCTGTTATTTAGGGTAAGGCCTTGAAACTCTTCCATTTTGAACAGTTTCCTACTCTGTTCTTTCTCCAGGTGGACTGTGCTTGGCTTTTTAAAGGCAGAGGAGGATACATCCTATGTCAGGTGACCTCCTCCCTGCTGCACAGACCATTTGAGGAACTTGCTTGAAACTAGAGATTTTGCCACTCTGGTTCCATCTCTGGTCCCTCCTTTCTCATCCTGACCTTCTGCATAGCTTGACTTCCAGTCTATTCATGGCTTCCTTGCTTAAAATGAAATTAACTTCTCCCTCTGGCATCATTCTCCTGGGCTACCTGCCTGCTATTTCCCCATAAAGTTCAAGTGATTTCAGTGTTTCAGGGAGCTTAAGGTGAGAAGCATGGAAAGGTAGGGGAACTGATAGTTCTCAGCCCAGCCAGCAGTTTTAATTAGAGCGACTGTGTAGTGTGCAGTTAATTAAATGGGAGTTATTTTTAGATGTGTGTGTTCATTTAGTCCTTCTGAGCACCTCTTCCTTCAGATTTGTAAAAAACAGGTTAATTTATGGCCTGGTTAGAAGCCATTAACTCTTTATCTTCACCTTGTTCAGCAAAATCACTCATGGGGCTTCTGTGTTGCTAGAAAATCTGAGTGAAGGCAGGATGGACACTGCACTTGGAAAGCAAAGCTGCCTTTTTCCTCTAACACATTCTCTCCAGTGATACCTTCCAAAGACAGAGTTCTAGGCTATGGAGATTTGCTCCAAATACTCCTGTATTACATGCTTTGGAACTTCATCATAGAATCCAGCTCTCAGAGCAATTGAGCCATTGTAAGAGCAGTAGGCTCTATTCTTTGTCCTGGGATGAGTCACCCTTCAGTCCACCCTAAAGGGTTGTCTCTAATGTCTTGTCATAGATTGTTATCATGCTGAATTTAAAAAACACTCTTACAAAATTTGAAGCAAGATTATACAAAGTAAACATAGGTATGTGATTGTATATGTGTGGTGTGTATGTATGTATGTGTATATATATATATATGTGAACCATATATGTACTTTAAAAATAGATTGATCTTCAAACAAAGATTTATATAACACTCTCAAACTGACAACACTATAGAAATAGAGACAAGATCAGCGGTTGCCAGGTATTAGGGACAGAGTGACTGTAAACAAAAATTTGTGGTGATGAATCATTTCCAGATCTTGATTGTGGTGCTAGTTATCCAAATTTGTTGTTGTTGTTTAGTTGCTAAGTCATGTCTGACTCTTTGTGACACCATGGACTGTAAACCCACCAGGCTTCTCTGTCCATGGGATTCTCCAGGCAGGAATACTGGAGTGGGTTGCCGTTTCCTTCTCCAGGGGATCTTCCCGACCCACGGATTGAACCCTTGTCTCCTGAGTCTCCTGCATTGCAGGTTGATTCTATACCACTGAGCCACCTGGGGAAATAAGTTTTTACATGTGACAAAGATCCATAGAACTAAACACACACACACCAAGAAAAAATAGAAAAATAATCCCAGAAAGATGATTATGCATTATAACATGCAGTAAGTCAAATATATGTAAATACATAAAATAGAAAACAAAATTTGTATTGCTAAGATTTGGGGTAGACTTATTAGTAGCTGTTGCTGGATTGGCAAATTATTATTGTCATTTAATCAAGTCCTATTTACATGCAATGTCAGTTGAAAAAGGTTTATTGAAGTCTTCTGCTTTGATATGGTGTTTAGTGTTTATTAATGAATAACAATACTTTTGCATTTCCTACAACTATGTTATGATTTTAGTACCTTGCATTTTGCTTCAGGCTTTGTCAGTAATTTCATGTGGTTCTTTCTATGGTCAAGGCATTAGAAATCTTAAGTTAACAGAGGGTTATTTTTTTGCATTAGAACAGGACAGAGCTTTAATGCATGAGTTTATAAGTGCTCATTATTGTTGTGGACATTAGCTTCTGTGTGGTCAGTCATCAATAACACAGAATTTATGGGAAATCACTTTTTTCTCTTTTCCCTTTATCACGATCATCCCATTCAATATGACTATTGACTCTGATTTCAGAAGTGTGGGGGTAACTAAGAAGACCACCTTTCTCTTAGTTTCTGAGTCTTGATTTTCTTGGAAACATTAACTCCTTATAGACTATTAGTCTTGATAGGTTGTAAGAAGCTTATTTTGTAGGATCCCTCCTTTTGTGTATATTGTCTCCCTTTTAATTATCATTTGCACAACGTTCCCAGTGCCTTCATAGGGCTGAGGTCCTGTTTCTTATAATGTTGAAAGTGATCTGATAAGTAATATGACAACATGTTAAGTCATCTAAGGGCATTTTCATCTTAAGTGAGATCTCCAGAAAAAATAAATGTAATCTATTGTGGTAATTTATTTAAGCAGTTCTTATATCTAAAATACCAGTACTTAAAAATACCTAGGAAAAATCTAAATAATAGCTCACTGGTACTGGAAGGAAATTAACCTAAAGGAATGAATTTCTAAACTATAGTAGAATTTTAGTCACTATGGCACCTGGAAAGGAAAGAAACTTTCAAGGGATACATGCAAGTTGGTTTTTTTATACTGTTCGTGTTATGACAATTAAGTTATCATTCAGGTCAAGTATGAAGGTTTCCTTACCTCTGTATGTTCAACTTATTGAAGTTTTTTGAAGCCAAATAGAATTTGGGGAATCTGTGGATCTTGGCATCTTTACCAGATTTTAAGTTCTTTGATAGCAAGGCCATGTCTTTTATAGCTTTGTGTCTTAGAACTATTTAGTAGACATTTAATTACTTAATATATTTAATAGTAGATATTTAATAAAGATGAGTATGTTTAATGAATGATATCATCAAAAATTTAGATGCAAATACACTTATGCACAGGTGAGGACAATCACTTATTTTTAAAAATATATATATATATATATTTTTTAATGTAGACCCTTTTTTAAGGGGCTTCCCAGTTGGCTCAGTGGTAAAGAATCCACCTGCCAAGCAAGAGACCTAGGTTCAATCTCTGGGCTGAGAAGATCTCCTGGAGAAGGAAATGGCAACCCACTCCAGTACTCTAGCCTGGGAAATCCCATGCACAGAGGAGCCTGGTGGGCTACAGTCCATGGGGTCACAAACACTTGGACACAACTAAGCAACTAAACAGCAGCAGCAGTGGAGAAAAATAATGTTACAGAGGAGATTCACCTGGAAACACTACTGGGATCTCAAAACATTGGCAGTAACAAATGTTTAGGAGAAAATTAGTAATAAACTGTGGAATCTGCAGCTACTGACACACAGAGTGGCACTGGCTTCAAACAGAATAGTCAGGTGCTCTGGTGCCCAGGTGAAAGGAGAGCAACCTCATTTAGTGATATCAGTTGGTAAACATCCATTGGCGCTCTCCCAGGGTGATGTGTATCGACCAGATGGTTAGGTGCAAGCACAAAACCAAAGGCTGAGAAGTTTATTTTTGATAAATTGCTCATTGCCACCTCTTTGATACTAAAATGAGTATCAAATGAATATGAAAATGGGTACCATAGGCACTCAATTTCTATATTAGATAAAGGAAAAAAATAGCAATCCATTGCTCTTCCATTTAGACCAATCTAAATTGATTATCTTCCTCATCTTCCATTTACTCTGCTACATGTCTCTCTTAAACCATAATTTCAGGACTAAAAGTATTTTTACATTTTTGCTGAGATCAGGGATTTTAATATGCTGAGCAACATATCATTCAAGGAGCTGACCTGCAGTTTTCTGATTGATAATGGAAATGTTAATATATTGTTAGGCTTCTTATTTTTGGCCTAAAGTGAGCTAATAACTAGAATCATTATGTTGTGCCTGTAAAATGTGTAGGCAAAAGGGAAGGTGCAGAAGTTGAAGTCTATTTTTCAAGTTTATTATAATATTGGAAATATGAATTAGCCAGAAGGAAAAATCCAATTTCACACCCTTTTGCTGGTAAAAGGGTGGGGGAATGGGTGGAATAACCAATTTCTAAACTCTGTAATGCTATTCTTTAGATAAGTTTGTTGCAAAAAGTTTTCCCATTAATCTATGTCTTGTAGTTATTAGTACAACACTTGTTACTGTGGAACCTGAGATTGCACTTAGTGAAACACACCATTGCTCCAGATTTGTTGTCAATCTCTCTGCTCTGATGCTTTCATGTTGCCATAACATTCCAAAGAGCAGTTACCCAGTCACCTTGAGTCACCTTCTAGCTCTGTGCATGCAAGGCTCATACTGAGTCTGAAGGAAAGAGAGAGAAAAGATGAAAAAAAGAAATGCCAGGAGTGGTGCCTGGCAAGTTTCCAGTTGCTTCTCTACTCTCAGGGGCAGGTTTGTGACTTGCATTCTTAAGGGGATAGGTATCCCATCCAGTGGGAGGGATCAGTGTCTGAAGGATACAGAAATCTGAGGCATTACAGTGGCTTGTTGCCTCCTAAGGGCCACGGTACACAGATCAGCAGTATATCAGTGGCATTAAAATGTCAAGGAGATGCAGTTAGGAAAAAAAAAAAAACCTAAGAAGATCGATTAGAGGGAATATAATGAAAAAAAAAAAGATTAAGACACATGGCTTTGTGGGGAAGAAGTTGGGTCCTTTTGCCTTTTTTCTCAAACTTTCCAAAGTACTTGATTTGATCAAGTGGACTCTGGATACCCATCTGCTCATGGATGGTGTCTAAGTCCCACAGGTGCCCCAAGTTTGCCTCGATGTGGGCAGAGGGAGAGGCCTAATCCCCAAAGCATTGGTCCTTACATATTATTCTCTGGTTCTAGTTCTCCAGCTCCATGAGATGGGGTTGAAAAACCAGTCAAATACTAGTTGCACAGTTATATGCTACTATGTAGAATGGCATATATAGAGTTAACTGTGATGAGCAACTCCGAAAGACTTGACAATCTTGGGAGCATTTTTATGATGGCTGGTTTTACTATGTTTAGAGGAGAGGACTAAGGTTTTTCTTTTCCACCAGAACAATTTAAATTTTACTCTTTGTGAACGTCAGCATTCTCAATAACCATCCCTCTTCTCTATGCTGGGGGTGGAGAGGTGGGAAATGGTGAAGGAAGCACACTAGCTGCCCTTTCCTTGTTCCCACCCTCTCCCTCTGTAAGTACAAAGAGTCAGTGAAAACTAAGTGCCCTGGAAGACTGAGAACATTTTCCTAATCTGGCTCCTTTGGTCACATCAGCTCTGGTTCTCTATTTCTGGGGTAAAACTGCAGCTGTGCAGTGTAGACCTTGAGCAGCTGAAGGTCCAGTTAGCAAGAGTCTTGGGCTGACATGTTCACATCCAGAAACCTCTTTGGATACAACCTACATGGAAGTTTTTTGAAAGCTCTCACCTCTGAAGCTGAGCTCTGTCAGTCAGGAAATAACAACAACAAAAAAAAGCAGTGAGTAAAATTTGGAAATGACATTAGAATCTAATGATCATTCTTCTTTGCCATATATTTTTGCAGAGTAAATCATTCTACAGAATGAGAGAGTGGTCAAGCAGATATTTATCAAGTGCCAGACACTGCTGCCAACATTGCCAGGAAGTAAAAAGCAGTCTGAGTGTGATGAAGATAACAAAGTATAAACCCAGCTGCAATAAAAAAGCAGAATTTGAGCATGTCATAGAGCACACAAGAATGGATGATCAAAGAAGAATAGATTACACCTGACTGGAAGGGCTAGGAGAAGCTTCCTGCAGAAGGGGCATGTGAGGTAGGCCTGCAAACAAGGAAAGTATTTGAAGGCAAGATGGTAGGAAGCATGTTCCAGGGGGAGGGTGGAGGTGAGCAGAAGCTTGTCACTGGGAAAGCACAGGTGTGTTAAGGGAACAAGCAGCTGCTTCTTGGACTAGGAAGTTAGATGTGATATTTGAGAGCACAGTGTCCTCTGTGGAGGGCAGAGTTACCTTGTAAATGTGGAGGAAGGAGGAGCAGAGCTAGCAGAGGCTTCAAGCTTAGACAGCTCTTTAGAAGGCCTGGCGTGGAATTCAATGTCAGAACAGCTTCCCCTGCAGCAACACTACATGCATCTCAATTTTTCAGGGTTGTGTGAGTTCACCCCCTTGATTGCAGGCCTAGACGTCTTGGTATCTGTGTGAGAGACCCAACACTGAAGGGCCATGGAGGAGAGTTTCAGAGAGACAGGCTCTTTCCTCCATCTACTCTGGATCCAAGATGAAGTCCTAGAGGAAATGTGTGACGCAGGTTGAATGGAGGCCCCTGATTGTGCTAAAGCAGTAGGACTCCTCCCCTGGTTTTCTTGGATACCATAATGAAGTCCTGACCTCTCTGGACTTCCTTTTCCTGGCCTCATGGATGGTGCTATTGCCTTCTCTACATCAAGATCCAGTTAGGATCTAAGAGGATCATACATATGAAAGCACTTTGAAAATTTTTATTTCTAGTGTAGTATGAACTGGTAGTTTTGATTAATAAATTAACATTTTTTTTCATGAGCTATTTGCTCCATTGGCCTAAAATACAGAATCTGAGCCTTTAGGAGTCATTTTAAACTAAATTGAATGTGAACATTAGAAGGGACTTTAGTACTATCTAGTTCTCCTCATCTGCTGAAAGGCAACCTATCCTAGAGATTAAGAGTACAAATGCTGGAAATAGACTGAACATGTCCAAATCTCATCTCTGCTTCTCAGTTACCTGATTTTGAGCAAGATTATTCTAACCACCCCATGCCTCAGTTTCCTCATCTGTAAAGTGGTGATGAAAAAATGTTCCCTATCTCACAGAGTTGTTGTGAGGAGTTGGTGCATGTGTGAAGTGCCCTGAGGATCTGCACACAGTCGATGCTGTGGGCACTGGTACAGTTAGTTCAATGGGCTCCCTTTTGCAGATAAGGATACTGAGGTCTGGAGAGGTGAAGTAACTTGCTCCAGGCATTCATTTGCTCTGCAGCTGAGCCAGGACTAGAACATGTTTACTGTCCTCTGTTTATTCAGTCAACAAGATTTGCTTCTGATGAACATTTTAAAATGAAGAAAAATCTTTAAAATCTCTCAGGTATCAGGTGGGAGAAAGTCAGGTATCTTCAGGAAGAAGGAAGAGCCTCTTAGAAAGAACTGTGGAAAATGTGTCCTTACGTGTAGATTAAACTGGGTAAATTCTCTGAGAGCTACCAAATCTACCCCCATGGCTGCCTTTTCTCATTCTCCTGAGGCATTTACATCACACTTCTGGACTGGGTCTTTTGGCACATTGGATGAAAATCATGCAAAGTTCTCCCTTGGCTAAAGGAAGAAATAAATTGTAACCTGTTGCCTTGAGAGTAGAGTTTACATTTCTCCATACTTGTATTCCAGCACAGCATCTAGGGTACTCAGTAGCCATCCACTAAATTAACATGGAACAAAATATTGCTTAGCTTTTGACAGTGGAGAAAAGTTCTGCTTATGCAGCCTCATTGTTGTCTACCAGAGACATTCGTTTTCTATTGTTTCTACTCAGTTCAGGGACTCACACAGGAAGCAATGAGGGCTCCTTCCTGGTCCTTGGGAGGGAGCCTCCAGACTTCTCAGGACCTCAGTTTATGTACCCATGAATCCATGAAAGGGGAATCATAACCAGGAAAATGTCTTGCAGATGAATGAGCATTGATCTGCAAAATGCTTAACCAGCTGAGGGGAATGATGTTAAGAGGCTGGGGGATGCTAGGAAATAATAAAGGGGCAGGGAAGTATCCCCTGGCAGCCTGCACATTGGAGTCTGGCTGGACAAGGCGGTCAGCCTCAGAGAGGGTGTGATAACAATGCACACCTAGAAAGGGGCCCAGTGGGGCCTTCCATCCTCTTCTGTTCCTTGGAGGCTCAGGAAAGACAGGTGGCCCAGGGCTCCAGGACCTGGGAGAGGTAAATCCCTGTCCTGCTTGTCTGTGCCAAGGAACAGTATGGTGGCACTCTAGTATGTAGGTGAGGCCAGCTCCTAGGCAATCAGCATCTCACTCAAATTTGTGGACCACTTAGCATTCCGTTCCAGGCACTTGTGTTCCAGGCACTGTGTCTAAGTTCTTTGTATGCATTATATTATTCAAATATTATCAAAACTCTATGTGGTATGTATGTATTGTTATATTATTCCCACTTTGCAGAAAAGTAAATTGAAACTTTCTGTGCTTAGTCACTCAGTCATGTCTGACTCTTTGAGACCCCATAGACTGTAGCCTGCCAGGCTCCTCTGTTCTTCTAGGCAAGAATACTGGAGTGGGTTGCTATGCCCTCTTCCAGGGGATCTTCCTAACCCAGGGATTGAAACCAGGTCTCCCACATTGCAGGTGGATTATTTACTGTCTGAGCCACCAGGGAACCCAAACTGAGGCTTAGAAAGGTTAAATTATTTGTCTGAGGTCTCAGCTTATAAAAGGCATAGTCGGGGCCTGAACCAACCTGTCTCTCTGGCACTTGGGCCCATGCACTTCACCACTAGACTAAGTAGTCACCCAATAGTGCAAGCTTCCTGGGAAAGGGATTATGTCTACTTGTATGTCTTGGCAATCTCTTAGCTTATCTAAGATCAGAGAGGTGAAAAAGACCACCTAAGTGCTGGCAGAGAGCTGAGGATTTGGAATTTGTGGATAGAACTTCTCTGGTTATAGAGGATGATAGTGAAAGGCAAGATATTTTCCTCCTTAATAGCAGGAAACTGGAGTTGACTTGTAATTGAATAAAATAGGAAAAGTGCTATTCTTAAGGGCCCATAGAATCCATACAAACTAGAAGATTTTGTCAAAATGAAGTGAGAACCATAGCAGAGAACAGGAAGGTGAAAGTGTATCTAGAAATCATAAGCATTTATGAACAAGTGAGAAACCCTTTGCCTAGTGGAAAGGTGGTGGTACATTTTAGAGGTACAAGGAGTGAAATCCTGAGAAGGGAAATCTACCTCAGTACTCCTCCAGGTGGGGCCACAGCTGGAGAGCATCTTTATCACCTGGTGTTTTATTAGAAATGGAGATCTGGGGGCCTACTGAATTAGTTTCTCAAGAAGTGAGATCCAGAAATCTGTGCTTCTTGTACATGTTACAATTTGAGTAGCACTGTGTTACAGTCTTTTCCTCAGATCCCATCTCATGTAGCCCTGGCTGTGCTCCAAGCTTTAGGACAGCACATCACCCTGAGATGCCAGGCAGTCAGTGCTGACCTCAGAGCACTCATCACTCATTTGGCACTGAGGGTGATGCTCTGGACCATGGCACTTTCCTATCACTCTCTGTTACTACTCAACAACTGCTAGAGACATTTCTGCAGCAGGTTCTGTAGGAGACATCCTTACATCCCACATCTGAAGATACCAGTAAGAGGAGAGGACAAGTCACATCTATTTCTGGCACATGAAGAAGAACTGATGGTGAGTGTGAACAATCCTCTATGTTTAACCTTTTAGTAACACTTTCTCTACAAAGTGGGAAAGAGAGATGCTCACTATAAGACAGAGAGCCCAGTGGCTCTGTATTTCAAGAAAAAATAAAAGAGCTTTTAAAAATACTGCCTAAGGAGGGAGAATGTTCACATCTATTTTGGAATGGGTGAAAGTGAGTGACTTGTGTTACTGGAAGATTTGATCTAATGTGTCCCAGGTTCTTTGAGTTTGTCACTGGCCCAGAGAACACTCAAAGAGTTACCTGGTAGCATCTCAGAAGGTGATACTGCTACATATCTCCCTCACCAAAATTCAAAATGCCTGAAATTTCATCATTAGAGATGACTTGTTTATGGCTAAATATTCTACCCTGTTATCTTTCTTAACAGATCGGGGGAAAATATGGCCTACTGATGTTAAAACCCCCATGTGAGTTGGGACTCTGGGGATCTGGGGCATCTGGGGATGATCTGGAAGGAATGAGAAAGGAGAGAAATGATGCAGAAAGGGAAAGAGTAACTTTCCTAAAGTTTACCTTATGTGAAGTCATCGCTCTCCCTAACGCTTCTTTGAGCTAACTTGCTAACCTGCCTAGAGCCAGCTTTAGGAGTTCCTAGTTTAGGGTGCATTAAATGCTGCTGGTCAGGGAGCCCTGACCAGAGAATACAGCTGGTCCTTTTGACTTTGGTCTGTAACTGAGGAAAGGGCAGTTTCTTTACCAGTGAGGGGCACTGCTGTAAGACCAGGCAGTGCTGCCAGTGTGGGCAGTACTGGATACTCCCCTCCCTTCTCTCCCTTCTTTCATCTGGTTACAGGCATGCAGGTCAAATGCCAGGTCCTGATGCATGCTTCCTTAGGTTTTCTATCTACTTTACCAAATATTATCTCTACTGCTGACCATTCCACGTGCAGAACTATGTTCTATGGGTCTTGACAGGAGTCCCTTCTAAAATAAAATATCCTTCGGTGTGGCTGTACTTTGTTTTACTTTCTGTTATCCCCTTGATCATCAATTAATAATAGCAGATTTCAGTTATGCTCTTTGACAATAAGGAGATTATTTGGGGAGATTGTGATATAATACCAAAGTGTTTCACTCTCCAGAATGACAGGACTTTGTAGAGACGTAGAAAGGACAATAGAAAATAAAGCGAAAAAAATAGAACTTGCCAAGATAAATATGGCAACTGTGATGATAAACTGTCTCATGTAAAACAGTAGTGTTGTAAGAGACTCAAGTATTTATAAATGATGGTGATTTAAGGCTTTTGGTTTTTAAAAGTTGCTATTTAATAAGATTTGATATTTAGATGCATTTTATATGGCTTTATTATATAATTATGTATATGTTACATATAATATATGTATAATATTTTTAGTGTATTTATTTAGTTGTAGCAGGGGATAAAATATGGAAGAATTCCTGAAGGAACTAAATTTTAAGCCAGTGTTTTAAAGAAGCAGGAACTGAAGAGAGAAAGGGGAAAAGCGTAAAAGGATGGCATAAGCCCAGGGAGGGTAGAGTCACCCACAAGAGGCTACAGGCTCCTTGACTAAGGTAGAGTGGCCAAGGGGAGGAGGCCAAGTAGAGGGTTCAGCTGATGAAGCAACCAAGGTGGCAGCTGCGGGAGATGGGTCTGGAGGTTCCTAGGGAGCTCCTGAGCAGGATGACTCAATATGAAGGGTGTGAGGGAGGGGCTGGAGCAGCACTTAGGTCAGTGCTGACAGAAGAGACAGCGGACTACAGGGTATGAAGTGGCTGGTTACTCTCAGATCACAGGAGGGTGAGTCTCAGAAACAGAAACAGTATTTCTACTTCCCTCTTAGGGTGGGAATGGGGGTGTCTGCTCTCAGATCCCTGTGTGCTCTTTTGTCAAAGCTAGTCCTTGGACAGAGGTAATGAGACCTGGGGGATGGTTGCCCCTGGTTATGGCTACAGATGGGCCAAGTGACTCTTTCAGGTGATCTTAGCCTGACTCTATGAAGGGGCTCAGGCTCCCTTCTGTGGTCAGTAGAGATGAACCATTAGCAGAGCCATCTTGTCCAGGGAGTCAAAAGTCCCTTTGCCTGGTGGTGGAACCATGGCAAATGAATTCTGGTGGCTGGCTCTGTTTTTGGAGCCCCCAAAATGATAATAATCATTAAAAAAAATTCCAGATTGAAACAACAGGCCAAAGTTTCAAAGTGGCTCTTCAAATAAGTGGGCAAACTATGTTAATTACACATTTTCAAGAGATCTTCCCCCTAGCCCTGCAAATTGATTTAGAGACTGTCATTATTTGAGAATAGAGAAGTAAAGAGAGGAAATTCATTTCAGTCTGACTTGCTCTTAGTCAGTTTAGAGAGACAAAGTCACAATTGGTGTTTGAGGGAGAAAAATTGAGCCCCAGATGCTTCATGGAATGAGGAAAGCTTCCATTTACTTCTCAGCCTTAAAGAACACACCTTCAGAAAAATGACTGAAGCCTGGGAAATTATGAATATCAAATTAAGTAAGTAAGAAAACCAGTGAACAGCTGAAATTTTCTGCCAGAGGTTTTTTTTGTTTTGTTTTTGTATTTAAGAGAAAGGAAACCTTTTATGCATTGGGTTTTCCAATTGATTCCAAGAGTATATTATGCTAATAGATAGTAGCTTTACAAAATAAAAAGACATTTGGCTTTCTGTTCTGAATTTCAGGCATAGGGGTGCATCACCACTGTTCCATCACTCTTATTCACTGTGATGAAAGAAAAGAAGATTGAGCATTAAAAGCTGAAGGTCATCCATACAGTGGTCCCAATAGCAATCTATGTACCTTTAACCCTGCGGAGGAAAAGTAATTACCCTTTGACTTCTGGTGACCTCAACTAACCTTTGTTGAAGGGCCAGAGAAAATAAAGGCTGACCATCAGCCTGCCCTCACTGCCCTGGGCTTAACCTGCTGTGTGAATGAAGAACAGCCCAACAATAGGATGAGAGGATGTTGCCATGGAAATAGCCCTGGACGAAGGAGCAAAAATCAGAAATTTATCACAATTAATTGTTTTATTAAGAACCTCCCATCTTTTGGATTATTCCCCGGAGAGTGGGGAGGATGAGCTCTCATTTAGATCTTACAAGAGGAAAATTCTGCTCGAATGAATGAAGCAGCCCATCCAGTAAAACCATAAGTTGTGGGTAGAACTAGACAGTTTTCTGAGAGGATCTACATGTTCACATAATTTACACAGATGCAAATGCAAACAGTCAGGATGAGGGCCTCAATACCTCACACTACCAGACAAATCAGTTGAGGTGCAGATTTGGGCATCTGTCTTTGAATATGTTCAGCAGATGTTGCCTGTACTTCTATGCCTGGACAAGGTCTGGAAGATATAGAAGATCATATTTAATACTCTATCAGTGAACAGAATTGCAATGTCTCATTTTGTCATCCTTACTTAAATATTGTGTTAAATAGACTCTAAATTCTATGTATTTTTAAGGTGAATTCATTTAGATTAGAAAATAGAAACTTGCCACCCAATTATGTTCAGATTAAGCTAGATGAGCCCAAGACAGTCTGGCTGATATGGGCTAATTGAAGGAAAAAGAAGCCAAGTGAGTCAGAGACAGTTCTTTTAAGGAGAGCCTGCGAGTTATCACTCAGGTATTATCAGTCTTGTTTAGAAGCAATAATATTGATTTTTAACATTAAAATATTTTCATTTATTTTTAATTTTTATTTTATGTTAATACAAGGATTAAATTAGACTTTTAGCAAAAATGTGGATTTTTATTAGTTCTTTCATTTATTTTTATTAAGTAGATTAATGTATTGTTAAGTAGATAAGAATTGGATATTACCTTTTTTATTTTCCTTTTTCTTTGTAGATGCTATAATAGCAATATGAAACACTCATTTGTTGTATTTCCTAACTAGTGAGTTATTTATGTTAATCAGTTTTAAAAATAATTTGAGGTACTAAAACAAAGCAGGAGGTTACGCTCAGATATTCATTTTCTTTTTAATGGGTATTTCATCAGTGAAATTGTAACCACCGATAAAGGAGAGAAAACTGTAGCAGGTGTTTACTGAAGACCCCTTTCACAATGAGAAGATCTGCTTTTATTTTGGTCATGGCATGAGAAGGCAACATGAGTTTCATTTATGCATTTTAACTCCAGATGTTCATAGGAAATTAATCTCATGTTGAAGAGAAAGCTTATTCGGTTTTCATTAGAACTTGGAAAGTTATGTTTAATACACATAAACTTTTAAAACAAAAGAATGTTGTTGGCACTCTGTTAACTAACAATGAAATTCAGTTCTTGAGCTCCCTGTTTACTTATCTCCTGCCTGCAGTTGGTTTCTCACTCATTCTGTGTGTTCCTCCTATTGTTAGGGCCAGAATTCTCTGTCTGCTGACACTCCAGGTACCCGGGGCCGTAAGGCCCATCTCAGATAATATAGTAGACGTGGCTAGACTGGTGAAACAAACTGTGGCCTTTGGCAGACGTTTAATCTTTTTCTTTGCTATAGATATCAGTTTTTCTTAAGTGGCAGCAACACATCTCTAAAAATAAACCTGCAACACAGTCTTGCTTGTGCTTACCTTATAGTTCAGCAGCACCTTTCTTGTGATCATGCTTCTTCATTTCCAGCTTCTTTAGTCTTGGGGGTAGCCCATACCTGCTTGTAGGGCACTAAGTACGTTTCTTCTGGCTGTGGTACCTGCAGCATTGAGCTTGGTCTTCAAGGTCCTTACTATATTTGGACCATCTCCAGATTTTCTGTGTTTATTAACCCGCAGCTAGATGGCTTGACTGAGGCAGTGGAACCAAATGTGAAGATGGTAAGGAGTTTCTGTTGTTTTACCTGTTTGAGCCAATAGAAGAGTGAGATAGAGAATGATGATACAGATCTAAATGTAAAGATTAAGGCTCGTCTGTCCTTATGGGAAAGCAGCAGATATTCGCTCAGTCTTAGTCTCCTCCATTCAGAATGATTATGTGTAGTTTCTGCTGATTTGGGTAATCACTTCTATATTAAAATTACTGAAAGCTATTTTACTATATAATGTTTACTTGTAGAGTACATTTTTATTGCTCTAATTTTGTTTAAAGGAAAGACATCATATGTATTTAATTTATATGAACGTCTTCCCAGAATAATTTTGCAAAGATCACGGTAAATCAAATTTCTCAATGACTAGGTAGTTAAATGAAGACATGAGAGTATTTACTGGTTTATAACTAATAGTGCTTCAACTTAACTGCTCTTCAATATCAGCCATAAAAATGTTATTCAAGTATGAAGAGTCATTTAAAAGATGAGGACTACAGAGAATAGTCCTTTATATTTTTCTAGTTATTGACTCTTTGCTTCCAATTCTTAATCCTATGTCTGCACACAACTACTAAATAAATGTATAGGCTATGCAGTGTAAATGAGGGACTAGGGACTAAATTCAATATTCCAGAAACAAAAAGTTAAATATGCAATAAATGAAAGAAAAATTAGATATCAAATATATATGGAAAAATTCTAAAAATTGCCATTCATTGCACATTGAATACACACATATAGAGAACATAGAAATTTAAAAAAATGACTTTGTCAGCAGAGTTTACAGTAATTTTGGGTTGAATGGATACTTTCAACTGAAGGGAGGGAAAAAACAATTTTAACAGTAAATGGATGTTAATACTACCAGCTCCAAATTAAGCATACATTAATGGCATGACATTATTCTGCTCCATTCAGTATTTAAAATATCTTTCCAAGTATTATGTGCAGTGTAATGGATTGTATATGAATATAGGGAGTTGCCTAACTGTGACTTTAACACTGGATTTGGGTTAAAGGATGCAAAAAACATTGTTAAAAATTATATGGCATCAATCTTCCTTATAATTCAGCCTTTTTCAACAGACTGATAGAAATATAATGCTGTTAAGCTCTCCATAGTTTCAAGCACAATGTAGAAGGAAAGTAACTTACAAAAACAAATTTAGATCTATTTAAATGCATCTCAAAAAACAAAGATATTCCCAAGAAATGGTCATATGTGCCTTTAACAAAGTCTTACACGGTTCATCCTGAGTTTGAAGCAGGGAGTAGGGTTTTAATAAAGCATGTCATTTAAAATTATATATTATATCATTCTAGAGCAAATTATTAACTCAGCTGAAAGTCCCAACCACCAGAATTCCATATACAATAGTACCATGTATCCATCTGGGAAGTCGCTGGATTCAGTGCCGTCTATTTGCACCTTCACACCACATACATATAAGTACAGTTAATAGCTAAGCCTTGAGCAACAGTATTAGTTACCCTTAAAGTTACCTTCAAGATTAAATACCTTTAAATGCTGCGGCACCCTGGATTTCCAGTTAACCAAACTATATTTCCAGCAGAAACTCTTGGAGTGTAGAGTAGTTCTCCTCTGTAAGCCCTTCTTGCTGGTCTTCTTAGAAAGCGGTGCTGGAACGGTTTTTTTTTTTTTTTTTTTTTTTTTTAACCCTGTTGATAATTTGACTCTCTGTCAACTAGTGCTTGTCGACCCATCACTAGCTTTTCTTAGGGTGGAGTTGACTGGAAGGTTGAAGGGCTGAAGGCCAGACATCATCTTCCCCTTCTCAGTGTACCTTAGTATGAACAAGGCATCGGGACTATGAGGAAAGGAGGGAGAGCTGAGCTATCATATAGTCCACAGATTGCAGGCTTTCCCTCTGTCCTGCAGTGCTGGAGAAGGGGATTATTGCTGCAGGGAAAAAAAAAAAAATCTGGCCACACTGTAAAAATAATCACCGCAGTTCAGATCTCCCCCCACCTCTCTCTGTTCTTCCTCTCTCTCTCTCTCTTTCTGTCTCTCCCTCTCTCTCTGGCTCTCTGTGCGAGGCCCCAGCTGATTCAGGCTGCATCCATCCATACATAAATCATTCCCCTTATTCTATTGGTTACATGGTACATGGCAAGTATTGATTTTTTCCGTTGCCTCATTGCTGGAGAACACTTGGTTTTTGTGAGACAGAAAAAGAAAAAAAAAAAAAAAAGACAGACCAAACCAAATAAAACAAAATCCTCACCGGAGTTCAGTCTAGATAAAAAATTATCAGGGAGGTTTGTACCATCCTAACAATAAATGTGTTCCAAAAAGAGCATACTTTGGGGAAGGCTCTTTCCTATCTGTTTGCACGTTCTTCTAGTATACTCTGTCTCAAAATAAAAGAAAAAGAATTGTTCCCGGTTGTGAAGAGCTCTGGGTGCAGGAATCAGGAGTGGCATACAGAAACAGAGATGCTCTCTCATTGTGCAGGGCAAGAAGACATCTAATGGATCACTGTTAAACCAGGAAAAAAAGAAAGTTTAGTTAAAACACAACTTGTTCTAACAACAACAATAAGGAGACAAGAATAATGCATCATGGCCAAGTGACATACATGTATGGGACAGGAAGAAAGAGATGTTTTTCTAGGTTTATTTTGTGTGGTAATAACATGTGTAAGGGTACCTTGTTTGTGCAGAGTATAAATATAGATTGTGCCTCAGCTGTCAAAATATTGTGCCTTTTCATACTCAGAGACAGGACAGAGCCAAAAAAGTGCATTGGTCTTAGTTTAGTATTCTGACATTTGAGTAACAGAGATAGAGTGTTCTTCAGAACCTAAGTTAAGACATCCAAGAGTCTTAATATGTGACTTGTCACAAAAACCAATTTGTTTTAAAGTGATAGTGACTCTTGGACTCAGTCCAAAGGGCTTTTATTTCTGAAATATCAAAATGACTTCTTTATGAGGTTATTTGATCCAAAGGATCATTCCAACAAACAGGAGGTTGTTGCAACGAGGAAATCATTATCAGAAGGTTACAGAGAAAGTATAAGGTGTGAAAAGACTGTAAAAAGCCCAATTTCAATGCTTAAACTTATATGACCATTGATTGTCAAGCTAACAAAGGGTGAAGCTTAGGAACACACAATTCAGCATGCTCCACAGGTGACAGGAAATTTTCTTTTGGATTTCACTTAGAGCCATCAACTAACAAAAATACCATGCACAAATTTCAGATGTGAAGTAGTAAAGGCTTCTTTAATTTACTATAAGGTTTAAAAGAATTCCTCCTAACCCAAAATATTTACTCTGCACAATAAAAAGAGTCTATTAAGTTAAGCTGTCAGTAACCTCAGAAGTTAGCTCAGGATTTCTCCTCTTTGCCCTCACAAAAGCTGTCTGGGAAGTTCTTTTTGTTCTTGGTGTTTGTTAGTTTACTTTGCGACCCTTGGTGCTTGGTTCATATTTATGATAGGGTTTGCCCAATAGAAGATTCTGTGGCGTGAACCTGCAAGGGACATGTCCATGGGAGTTGTGGCCAGCCCATCTAGGTGCACAGAATAATATATCTCTTTCTTCTTATTGTTAAGTTCCTTTTATTGAAGGACTCTGAACATCTCTTTTTGCATAGAAGTACTGATGCTTTTGAACTGTGGTGTTGGAGAAGACTCTTGAGAGTCCCTCGGACTGCAAGGAGATCCAACCAGTCCCTTCTAAAGGAGATCCATCCTAGGTGTTCATTGGAAGGACTGGTGCTAAAGCTGAAACTCCAATACTTTGGCCACTTCATGCAAAGAGTGGAAAAGACTCTGATGCTGGGACGGATTGTGGGCAGGAGGAGAAGGGGACGACAGAGGATGAGATGGCTGGATGGCATCATTAACTTGATGGACGTGAGTCTGAGTGAACTCTGGGAGTTGGTGATGGACAGGGAGGCCTGGTGTGCTGCAGTTCATGGGGTCGCAAAGAGTCGGACATGACTGAGCAACTGAACTGAACTGAACTAGTTTATCTAACTTGCCATTTCAAGAGAATCTCTTTGAATGAAGATGTGGAAGGAGGGAGGCCTGCGTGGAATTCTGTCCAAATTAATGTTTTGTTGTATTGTTTTGTTTATGTGGCTGTTATTATTTTGAGCTCCAGTTTAGATGTGTGTTCTCTCAGCAGTCTCTGAGGAGAGTAAGATGCCTCTCTACCTACCTACATGGTGAAAGAGTCCATAAACGACTTTTGGATTTAAAAGAGTATTTTAGATTTAAAAGGGAAACAGACAATAAGATAACAAAAATGATAGGAAATGCTTTGAACCTGACTTCCAATCCAACAATTTAAACACATGTTTATTGAACACTTCTTGGGGACCAGAATTTACTGGAGCAAGGGGAGGCTTCCAAGATATATGCTGGTGCTGTAACCCAGCACAGGGACCTTGCCCAGTAAACACCCAGTGTCCAGGCTGCTGCCCAGCAGAGGTAGGTCCCTTTTGCCTCTCCCTTGATGAGGCTTTGGCTATGTCTCTCTTTTGTATTCTCTATAGGTTGCTTCTCTAGAAAAGTCATATAATTACATTAAGTCATTAATGCTTTTTTATCCTCATTAGCTGTAACAAGATTTAAGTGACCAGCACAGAGCCTTGCCTAAGCACTTTATGATACTTTGAGGCCCTATGGACCCAAATGGAGAGATAACTAATCAAAACTAATGATTGTCAGGAAGTGAGGGGTTTAAATGCATTGTCATAATTTTCACAACAACCCTGTTTCTAAATAACCTTATTTTATGCCCATTTTAAAGAT
Source organism: Ovis aries (assembly GCF_016772045.2). Lineage (NCBI taxonomy): Eukaryota > Metazoa > Chordata > Mammalia > Artiodactyla > Bovidae > Ovis > Ovis aries. The sequence goes on along the minus strand of NC_056056.1, from coordinate 68,061,338 downwards.
GAAGAAATTGTGGTGGAGAGAGGTCAAGTGAATTGCCTGAGGCTGACCAGTTACTAAACTGGGGAATCAGGTTTCAGACTCCTGCTGCTCTTAACCACTGCTCCTGTAGGGGAGCAGAGACGGCCAGGCTGGCTGGCTGAGGCCCATAAATTCCAGCTGGAAGTCTTTTGAGAGAGGTTATGACCGGGAAATGGCTTCTGTGCCGGCCCTGACGCATGTTACATTCCACAGTCTTTGTACCTTATGGGTATACTTTGAGTCACCATGGGGAAAAAAAAAAAAAGGAAACATTTAAATCTGCTAGTGGAGATTACCACCATTAGAAGGAATTTGTGTGTGTGTGTGTGTATGTGTGTGCGAGCCCTTTTGAACATGAATTTAACTTTTAGATATGAAAGTGTTTACCTATTAAATTACCTGTTAGGATAGATCTGGACATTCCTGGGTGGGGTTCACCCAGATGAGGCTCACTCAGAGAAGTGACAGAGACAGGCCCCAGCAAATGGGAATCCCAGGCAGAATTCAAACACTGCCTCTGAGCAATAGTGACTCTATGACAAATGGCAGGTATGCTCAGTTGAATTCATAGGTTTTCTTTTTTTTTTAATTTATTATTATTAAAAAGTTTATTTTGTTCTTTCCTTTTTTAAAATTATAGTTTATTTACAATATTACATTGTAAACCATATATTATACACCTTAGTCTCAGGTGTACAACATAGTGATGCAATATTTTTATAGATTATATTCCATTTAAAGTTATTATAAAATATTGGGTATATTTCCCATGCTGTGCAATGCGTCCCTGAGCCTATCTTATACCAATAGTTTGTACTTCCCACCTCCCAACCTCTATATAGCCTCTCCCCACCCCACTGGTTACCACTAACTTGTTCTCTATATCTGTCTGATTCTTTTGGTTATATTCACTAGTTGTATTTTTTTAGATTCCACATATAATAGATATCATAAAGTATTTATCTTTCTCCCTCTGACTTATTTCACTTAGCATGATGTCCTCCAAGCCCATTCATGTTGTTGCAAATGGCAGACTTTCTTTTTTATGGTTGAGTAGCAGAAGGCAATGGCACCCCATTCCAGTACTCTTGCCTGGAAAATCCCATGGACGGAGGAGCCTGGTGGGCGGCAGTCCATAGGGTCGCTAAGAGTCGAACTCGACTGAGCAACTTCACTTTCACTTTTCACTCTCATGCATTGGAGAAGGAAATGGCAACCCACTCCAGTGTTCTTGCCTGGAGAATCCCAGGGACGGAGGAGCCTGGTGGGCTGCCATCTATGGGGTCGCACAGAGCTGGACACGACTGAAGTGACTTAGCAGCAGCAGCAGTATTCCAGTGTGAGTGTATGGAGGGGCACATCTTCTTTATCCATTCATCTCTGATAGACACTTAGATTATTTCTTTGTTTTGGCAATTATAAATAATGCTGCTATGAAGATTGAGATGTATGTATCTTTTCAAAGTAGTACTTTTAGTTTTTTTGGAGATAGGCCTAGAAATGGAATTGCTGGGTCAGATGGTAGTTCTATTTTTAGTTTTTGAAGACTCCTCATACTGTTTTCTGTAGTGGTTGCACCAATTTACATTCCTACCAATAGTGTACAAGGGAACTCTTTTCTCTATATCCTTGCCAACATTTGTTATTTATAGACTTTTTGAAGAGAACCAAAACATGACTCTTTCTTAATTCTCTTCTAATCAAACACTGCCAGGTGAGACTGAAAGAATAGTGAGTGAATATTCATTTGTAACATCATTTCCTGATCTTTTCAAAAATTATGAAGTAGGAAAAAGTATAGTTGTGAAGTGCGTTGACTAGCTTGTTTGCAGTCAGCCCCTTAAAGGAGGAAGCTGGTTTAAACTTGTCCTACAGGAACTGAGTGCTTCCCCAGTGACTCAGTGGTAAAGGATCCTCCTGAATTGCAGGAGACACAGGAGTCATGGGTTCGATCCCTGGTTCGGAAAGATCCCCTGGAGAAGGAAATGGCAGCCCACTCCCCTGTCCTTTCCTGGAGAATCCCATGGACAGAGGAGCCCGGCGGGCTACCCTTCATTGGGTTGCAAAGAGTGGAACATGACTTAGCAGCTTAGGACACATGCACCAGAACTGAATTCATATTGTCCTGCTTGAGTCCCTTCCTTCCCAGTGTTCTTTGTCTCTATAACACAGTGTTATCTACTTAAAAAGCATTTATGCAAGCATTGAAGGCAAGGAGATATTTCAACAAGTAACAGATAACGATAGTAATTATAGAGTTGATACTAATGTAGACAAACCATCATGAGGCATACATTCTCCTTCCTTTCCATTAAATCCCTGTCATTGCTTTTGGTCTTGTGTCCATCTGACTGATAGATTGACCAGTCCCAAAACAGAGATCCAGAAGGTACATTATGATAGTGGAAATGTATGATTATGCCCCAATAAAGCCTGCTCCCCAGTCATTTATTTGATCTCCAGCCTGTGTCAGCAGCAGACAAGTCCGCAAAATCAAAAGCTGTCCAAGTTATCAGCACGTATTTCATGGCTTGGATGGATAAACAAAAGAGGTGTGAGGGAGACAACCCAACCTATAACCTGTGTTATAAACCGGACCGATAAGAACCAGGAAACAGTTATTTTACCTGAATTTATTGCTTAGCAACAAAGCCTCTACCTCAAGAGAATGCCATTCTATGGGTTACCAAGTAACTGACTGTGACAATTACCAAACAGCTGGTCAAGTAATCTACATACCCTTTAACCCCTGCCAGTTGAACAAGGGACTGTGGACAGCTCCCAAACAATAGACGCACATCTAATATTTTATTGAAGAGTTGACAGAAGCCACAGCTGTATTGCCACATGGATTTAACTATTTTAATTTGGACATCCAACTCTAGGATCTGTTGTGCTCAAATGGTTATTGAAGCAGGGGAGACACCAGAAACAGTTCCTACCAGAAGGCTACCTACCTGTAGAGCTTTGGGAGAAAATTTTTCCTAAACACAAGTTTTTGCTGAGAGGGAAGGCCCCTTAAAGTTGCTTGGAGAAAGGCAAAACAAAATCTGGCACGTCACAATTTCTTTCTTTCTTTTTCAAACTTTTATAGGAGCATAATTGCTTTACAATGTTGTGTTATTTTCTGCTGTAATGTGAATCTGTCATACATATACATATATCCCCTCTTTTTTTGTATTTCCCATTTATGTCACCATAGAACATTGAGTTTTCTGAACTCTACAGTCAGTTCTCATTATCTATTTCATATGTAGTATCAATAGTATATATACATATGTCAATCTCAATCTCCCACTTTATCCCACCTACCCTTTTCCCCCTTGGTGTCCATATGCTTGTTCTCCATGTCTGTGTCTCTATTTCTGCTTTGCAAATAGGTTCATCCATACCGTTTTTCTAGACTCCACATAACTAATATATGTTTTTCTGACTTACAATATTTTATTGAAAAACGCTGAATTGGCTAGGCTATAGAATGGGCTTCCCTTGTAGCTTGAATGGTAAAGCGTCTGCCTACAATGCAGGAGACCTGGATTCGATCCTTGGGTCGAGAAGATCCCCTGAAGAAGGAAATGGCAACCCACTCCAGTATTCATGCCTGGAAAATCCCATGGATTGAGGAGCCTGGTGGGCTACAGTCCCTGGGGTTGCAAAGACTCAGACACAGCTGAGCGACTTCTCTGGCTATAGAATATAATGCATACACAATAGATTAGAACTTTCCAGTACTCTCAGATGTAGACAAGTGTTTTGTTGTTGTTCAGTCACTCAGTCGTGTCTGACTCTCTACGACCACATGAACTACAGCATGCCAGGTTTCCCTGTCCTTCTCTATCTCCCTGAATTTGCTCAAGCTCGTGTCTGTTGAGTTGGTGATACCATCCAACCATCTCATCCTCTGTTGCTACCCTTCTTCTCCTGCCCTCATCAGGGTCTTTTTCAGTGAGTCAACTCTTTGCATCAGGTGGCCAAAGTATTGGAGCTTCAGCTTCAGCGTCAGTACTTTCAATGAATATTCAGGATTGATTTCCTTTAGAATTGACTGGTGTGATCTTGCAGTCCAAGGGACTCCCAAGAGTGTTCTCTAGCACCACAGTTTGAAAGCATCAGTTCTTTGACATTCAGGCTTCTTTATGGTCCAAATCTCACATCCATACCTGACTACTGGAAAAACCATAGCTTTGACTATGCAGACCTTTGTTGGCAAAGTGATGTCTCTGTTTTTTAATATGCTGTCCAGATTTGTGATAGCTTTTCTTCCAAGGGGCAAGTGTCTTTAAATTTCATGGCTGCAGTTACCATCCACAGTGATTTTGAAGCCCAAGAAAATAAAATCTGCCACTGTTTCCTTTTCATCCCAATCTATTTGCCTTGAAGTGAATATCACCATTTTAACACCAGAAAAAATGGATTTAGATATCCTGGTTCTAAAGGACCCTATTATAAACCCAGACTACATACCAAGTAATTTCTATTCTGGACTCTGAGAAGGGAAAAAAATCTCAAGATATATTTGTTTGCAGTATTTGAATGCATGTCTTAAGGAGTTTTACTTATATCTAAAAATAATTTTCCCTATACCAGTGAACACTCCCCACAAACACCTATGCTTCAGGTTGCCAGTTTATGCATTTTCCACCCACAAATAGCTGTGGAAGGTGAGTCTGTTGTATATTGGGGTGTCCTGAATAATTTAGAGAAAACCTCACTACAACCCCTCCTTCCTCCATAAGACCCACCGTGGGCATCCAAGAGAATCTATTTTTAGTAAGTGAAATCATGAATGAAAATTGTCTTTTAAAAACAAATGTGCAAGAACCTCCGCATCCAAGTCACGAGGGGTCATTTTTAAAAGCTTTGCTTCTGTTTCAGTTGTCATGCTATTGTGAGAGATATCTTTGGAATCTTCAGAATTAGTTTACCATTACATACAAAAGTCCATCATCTTACTCAGTAGTCACATTTCATTTGGGACCAACTGGATAATTTAGTACCTAGAACATTGTCTGGCACACAATTGCCCTTGATCCTTATTTGTGAATGAGTGAATGACTTCAGCTTTATCCACTCATCTTATTAACTAGAAAGTGCTAAGTGAATTTGGCCAATTCAAAAATTAGAATTCATATCCACTAGATAATTCAGTCACTTTTTAAAATATTCAAAGGAATCTAGTGTCCATTCTTCCTTTTTTTTTTTTTACTCACTGAACAAAAGTTATAATGTTATAAATGTTTATAAGGTGCAGATAACATTCTATGTATTAGGAAATAATGATGAACTAGGCAGAAGTACACTTGACTTTCAGCAATGGGAGACAGAAAATAAGCAAATATATAATAAAATGTCAAGTGATAATATATACCACAGAAAAATAAATAAAGCAGAGAGGAAGGGATTGATGGGATGGGAGAATAAGTGTCTCTAATCAGTCCTAAAGGAAATCAGTCCTGAATATTCATTGGAAGGACTGATGCTGAAGTTGAAACTCCAATACTTTGGCCACTTGATGTCAAGAACTGACTCATTTGAAAAGACCTTGATGCTGGGAAAGATTGAAGGCAGGAAGAGAAGGGGACAACAGAGGATGGGATGCTTGGATGGTATCACCAACTCAATGGGCATGAGTTTGGGTTAACTCTGGGAGTTGGTGATGGATAGGGAAGCCTGGTGATGGCACCCCACTCCAGTACTCTTGCTTGGAAAATCCCATGAATGGAGGAGCCTGGTGGGCTGCAGTCCATGGGGTCGCTAAGAGTCAGACACGACTGAGCAACTTCACTTTCACTTTTTACTCTCATGCACTGGAGAAGGAAATGGCAATCCACTCCAGTGTTCTTGCCTGGAGAATCCCAGGGATGGGGGAGCCTGGTGGGCTGCCATCTATGGGGTTGCACTGAGTTGGACACAACTGAAGTGACTACTGCTGCTGCTGCTTCACAACTGAAGCAGCAGCAGCAACAGTGGGGAAGCCTGGTGTGCTGCAGTCCATGAGGTCACAAATGGTCACACATGGGGTTGGACACGACTGAGCAACTGAACTGACTGACTGAACTGAAAAAGATGGCATTTGAGCAGAGATCTGAACAGATGAGGGAACAGGACATGGGAAATCTAGGGGAGATCTTCAAGGGGAAGAAATGGCAAGAATAAGGGGCTTCCCTGGTGGCTCAGATGGTAAAGAATCTGCCTGCAATGCAGGAGACCTAGATTTGATACCTGGGTTGGGAAGATCCCCTGGAGAAGGACATGACAACCCACTCCAGTATTCTTGTCTGGAGAATCCCCATGGACAGGGGAGCCTGGTGAGCTATAGTCCATGGGTTCGCAAAGAGTCGGACACAACTGAGCGACTAAGCATAGCACATGGCAAGAGTAAAGACCCCAATGAGGGGAGTTATGTAACTATTATAATAAAAAATCACTAATATAGGCAAAGTAATGAATAGCGTTTTTGGGGTAATTGCAGAGCCCCTTAAATGCACCTACTTTGTAGGAGGAAAATATTTATTGCATGTATAGGTTTCAGGAAGCATTTGCTGTAAAAATCTTATTAATCTAACCCTAAGACTGCTGTGCTTGTTACTAAATAGCTTTTTAGTAAGTATTCTGAAGGGCTTCCCTGATAGCCCAGTTGGTAAAGAATCTGCCTGCAATGCAGGAGGCCCCAGTTTGATTCCTGGATTGGGCAGATCTGTTGGAGAAGAGAGAGGCTACCCACTCCAGTATTCTGGCCTGGAGAATTCCATGAACTGTAGAGTCCATGGGGTCACAAAGAGTCGGACATGACTGAGTGACTCACTTTCAAGTGTTCTGAACCCTTTTTTAAATATGATAATCTTTAATTTGCCAAGAGTCCTTTGAAATCATATAATATTTACATGGCACTTAAGATACACGTATTGTGACATGTGTCCTGCGTGACCTGGTGTTGGAGTTGTTTGTGGGTTTGTCCATGCTTCCCTGGTAGGGTGGATACTCCCTAGGGGCATGTATCCACTAGGGGCATGATACACCTTTGTCTTTACCTGCCCACCCCCATCCCCATGTGTGGGGTCTTCCATACAGTGGGTGCTCAATAAATATGTATTTTAAATATACATAAATATAATAAAACATAAAGTTTAGCACACAACCAAACTGACTCCATGGCCCACTCTTATTCCAGCTCACATGTACCCACAGCGAGTGCTGGCCCCTCACAACCATGCTTTTGGGAGGATTCCATTTGAGCCAAAACCAGAGTTTCTTATTTTGTGACCTACCTCAGCACATCATACGCTGGACCAGGAGAGGATTTCTTTGCCTTCTATGGTCTGGCTTGTTCTTTCACTTTAGAATGTTTTTATGGATAAGTGGCCTATTGTGTTTTATATTTGTCGTAGCTAATAATGAAGAAAAAAATCTGACCCCACTTACCAGAACACTGCAATAGCAGTTTGACAACCTGAGGTTTGCTTAAAATAATGTGCTTTAATGGATTAATGGCCTTTCAGCTGAAAAAAGATTACCATCAGCTGAAATGGAGGGTTGAATGCTAAAATCAGACAGCCCTGGTAAATCTTAATATTTTTATAATTTCACATAAAATTTTCCAGGCTGTGCATTCCATAAGTACTTGTTTTTCTGGACATTTATAAATACATTGACTATTTTTGGAAATGAAATCTTTCCTAATGTTTTGAAATATAATTAAAATATCATGCATTTTCCATGAGTACACAACTTTCTGAGTATTTTCTACCTATTTCGTCAACCAAGTTAATAAATCCTGTGTAAATAATGGCTACCATTATTAAACCCCTACTAGGCTCTAAAATAAATGGATTTTTTTCCCTAGTATGTCAGAAACATCGTGTACTTTTTCTTAATAAAAATTTTTTTGGAATGAGAACAATCTGTAGTCTCTGACCCCAATACAGAAATAATTCCTTAAACTTTCAACATTTATTCAGCAAGATATTCATTAAGAAATTACTCTTGCTTATGTCCTGTGTTAGTGCTGCTGAAGTAGGATTCATAACACTTCTCCAAGAGAAATTGCAAGTGTATCTAGGAGTGTAGAGACATGTACAGCTGATGAAAACACAGTTGGGACGAGGATTCTAGTAGAGCTACAAACTCAGGGCTAAAAGACACAGGTTAGAAGGAATTTTGGTGGGACAATGGCAGCTGCAGAAGGCTCACTGTTTCATCCATACCTTGAGGGAGAAGGAGCTTTCGCTGGGCAGAGAAAACTTGGAAGAATTTTCTAATTGACATGACCACAAGAATGGCACAGTTGACGAATGTGGGTCGGTCTTTGGGGAAGTGTCTGTCACTTACTGTGGCTGGAGTGTAGTAGTGAATGGGGAGGGCAGTGGTGGACATGTCAGTCAGCAAAAGTAGCCTGAGAATTCAACCTAAATTGAATACATGGCACTTAGTTTCCAAAACTTTCGGCCTTTCATCTTTTAGTCTTTTATCTCTCTCCTGATTATTAGAATTATGCATATTTATAATGGAAACTTTGGAAAGTACAAACTAGTATAACAAATCAGAAAAACTAAACATAACCCTTGTCATGTACTGCTCACATAGCCATGTTTTTGTTATTCACATATTGAAGAACATTTTGACTATAAAACTTTTTACTAGGCTTTTCTTGCCTAACTTCTTGTTATCTCCATCACAATACCATCAACTGTGTAGTAGATGTGTTTGGTGCCTGCCCATTCCATGTCCCTGTCTTTAAACAATTACCTTGGACCCAGAGCTGCTGAGAAACATGTAGGCCTCACAAGTTCCATGTCAATGGGACACGCTTTTGTCCATTAGCCATAGCTGGCAGAACTATGTATAGAGACCTGGCCAAGTTGGGTTTATTATATCTTCTTCTCAGAAGTTTGGGACAAATGCTCTGAAAGACTGAGTCAGTACAATGGCACTGGGTTCTGAGGGCAAATTTGACGTTAGGGTCAGTTAAAACCACATGCAAACTAAAGTTATAAAGGAGGGATAGGCAGAGTTCCCTTCAGAAGAGAGTAGCGGGGACATATAGAGGGCCAGAGGAAGACTACATGGACGGAGAGATGGAGACAGAGAGAGGCGAGAGGAACTGCTCAATCATTTTCCTGTTCCCCTGAGTCCAGCTCTACTCCTCGTGCTTCATTCCAGTTAAATTCCCCACAGGAATCTGTGCATTTTTCACAGGAAGTCATGTGAATGGATACTCAATCCCTCAACCAAAACATTCCTACCTAAGCAATTTATTTAACTTCTTTTTAAACCTAAAGTTTTTTTCCCCCCAATTTTTGCTTTTGAATCTTTAAAATATATGCATGCTTTAAGATTTTTGATAATTATATATTTGATCTTTTCCTCTGTCATTACTTTCATTGCATTTAAACTTAAACAATCTTTCCCTAATCGGAGATCAGGTAAAATTTTACCTTTATTTTTTTCTGTAGGTTTGAAATGAAAACCCACTCCAGTATTCTTGCCTGGAAAAGTCCATGGGCAGAGGAGCCTGGCGGGCTGCAGTCCATGGGGTTACATGACTGAGCATGTTTGCATGAGGTTAGAGGGTGATGGGTTGGTAGCAATAAACTGGTAGAACTAAAAAAAAAAAAAAAGAAACAAACAATGTAACTCTTCACAGTTAAATCAAAATTTGTATGAAATTTGGTGTATATATTTTTGGTGAGATGAGGGTATAATTGAAACATTTTAAAAAATGCAAATAGTTATTTGCCCCAGATTCATCCTCCCTTTTCCGCCTATCTCCTAAATCATATGTTAAATTTATACAGATTACACATAGGTCTCTTACTAGGCTATCCTTTTAAAACAAAGTATTTCTAGTCTATGGACAGTGATGATCCCTGGAGAAACTGGATTTAAAGAAGGATAGTGTTAAGTTAGAGGCCTTGGGTTATCAAGTCATTTGATTCCCATGATTTTACTCTCCAGAACTCTGAATGACAAGTTGGTATTTATACTGAAGCACTTTCATCTTCTTTCTGGGGTAGCTTGAGTAACTGAGAATTTTGGTAATTTCTGAAGACTCAGTATAGGTTTTGTATGATACAATTTCAACTTAAGAAATTGTGTTTTATTTAAAAAACCCACAAAACTATTCAGAGTTTTACAATGTGTTAGGTTTGAGCACCTAACAGAGGTGACTAGCACATTTAGTCATGTTCTTCTTTTGTTTCCATCGTAAGCATGTTAATTGATTAGAGTCTTTCTTACCACTGAACTTGGATACATCAGATTCCTTCTTAACACAGTGCTTCAAGTGCTAACTTCCCCAGTGGCTTAGACAGTAAAGAATCTGCTCCAATGCAGACCAGGATTTGATCCCTAGGTCAAGAAGATCTGCTGGAGAAGGGAATGTCTACCCTCTCCAGTATTCTTACCTGGAGAATTCCATGGGCTAAGGAACCTTGTGAGCTATGGTCCATGGGGTCACAAAGAGCTGGACACAACAAAGTGACTAACACTTTCACTTTTCCTTTTTTCAGACTAATTCCAGAAAGAAATATAAATGCCTAGATCAAAGGTAAACTAGAGGAGTTGTATTATGGAAATGGTATAGATTTAGGCAGTATTCCTAAAAATTTTGACTTAAATCAATAATAATTAAGACATTGTATATTTCACATTTAACCATATAAAGAGGATTACATTGGACAAAAAGATGCATTTTAGAAAAAAAGATATTTTATGCTAATTCTTCAATATTGGAATGAATATAGGTTAGCCTTTTAAAAAATCTGTATTATTTAAAAATAAAACACTTTAGTGTTTAATATTCTTAGAGACTGATATAATCAGATGGAATGATTTTTGTCCTGGACTCTTTGTGATTTATCTGAACTAAAAAATTCAAATTTTTATTTCCCTGAACTTAAGTATCCCCTCAAGTCTTAGACTAAACCATAGTAGAAATTTGCCAATATGTAGAAACAAAGTTTGTACTATCATCAATTTTCAGATCAGGTGATATTCATTGTTTGTTGTAGACTTATAGGTTTGAGGATTATCTTCTCCCCTTATGCCTAATCATTATTTGGCTTAAAGAAAAAATTCTGGGCTAGATTCTACTATTTGCAAGCTGTGTGACCTTACCCAACTTAAACTTTTTAACTTGAAACCTACAGGTTTGTATTAGAATCTTACAATCTTTGTGCTTTTGAAAAAACAATGCCAAACCCAAATATCTCATCTTTTAAGTTTTGATCATTTCAGCTTCCATTTTGTTCTTCTGTCGGTATTATATCCTGTGTTAAACCAAATAAGGTAAGTGATGCCAAGACATGTTTACCTGAGCAAAGTAGGTAATATGAGAGGTATGTTAAACTGAGCAAAGTCAAGAGAAGTTAGGAGTATGCTTAGAGGCTGGATGAAGCTGGAGTGTGGATGAAAAGTATGGTGACTTTGAGTCTCCCCAAAGCAGGTTGCTCGGCATTAAATTACATCCTCTGGTTTAGGATTTGGCTTTGGCATTTAAAGTAGGCAGAGGAAATATTTCTAGGATTTAATGACCACTGTTTCCATCCTGTCATTAGGATCCAAAAGTTTCTAAAGATTTCAAGTGCTCTAGAAGTGTAATCAATACACTCTGCTGGAGCTCAAGGGCTTCCCTGGTGGCTCAGACAGTAAAGAATCTGCCTGCAATGTGGGAGACCAGGGTTCTATCCCCAGGTTGGGAAGATCCCCCGGAGGACGGCATGGCAACCCACTCCAGTATTCTTGCCTAGAGAATCCCCGTGGACAGAGGAACCTGGTGGGCTACGGTCCATGGGCTTGCAAAGAGTCAGACACAACTGAGCGACTAAGCACAGCACAGGACAGAGCTCAAAGCTGAAATGTCTTACTGTTAGGATTTCAGTTCTGGCAACCTTCTTTTTTCCGGTAGTAAGAAGTAAGGAATCCCTGGGCTTAACCAACACACCTTACTAAAGAGACATATTGAGAGATTTATGATGTTTGGTTGTAAGATAAGATGATATTCATAGAAAACTGGTATTCCTGGCAGGAAAAACAAGCAGACAGTTGGAGATAGTTCAGAAGTATCTGCTTCTACAGTCCAGAAGGTAATATATTTCAGACAGAGAGTTTCAGTGAGTTGGTTACTGACTTTAGACTTGAAGACAATGGAAATTTAACCTGTTGCCAAGTTTTGACCATTGTATAGAGTCATTGCCTTGTTGATAGTTAGAACATTGAAAGGTGGAAAACTTGGGATGTTATATTTCAGTGTACTGAGAACTTTAAAAGTACATCCTCATGGAAATAAAATTTTGATAAAAAGGTAAGAGTGCCAGATGAAAAGTGTATCTCCTTTCGTTATCTAAAGCCCTATTCCCAATGATATTTTCTGCTTTTAAAACTCTTCCAGTGGTTATCACTATAGCCTAAATATCTATTTTCGAAAGAACTTTAAATATCTACTTCTTGACTTATAAGTTCAAGCTTCTCTTTTAACTTCTTGTTGTCTTGTTGTGAAAAATGACTAATTTCATTTTACATCTACCACCCCTCTTCCTTTTGCCTTATATTTCCTCCCCCCCCTTTTTTTTTTTTTGCTTTTGGTCCTCCTATTTGTTATACTTCAAATAGCATGTTTGGCTTTTATTTCTTGTTCTGTCAATATCAGACGTTTTGGGTAACTTCCCATGGTGTAAGGTGTGGTGGAGCTGGTCACTTCTAATTCTCCTACCTCTTCTCCTCACCTCCAATACCTACTGTTGGTCAGTTCTACCCTTGTTTTTACATTTCAAAGATTTAAAGCATTTTCATCCTGAATGATAACTTATTAATTGTCTTTTATGCTTTATCTTTATATTGATCCTGAAAACCAAGTAGAAATAAAAATTAGTTACAATATTATGATATTGCTCAGTTTTATTCATTGTAGCCCCAGAGTGTAAATGTAGAGGAGATGTAATTTATGTTCTTACATCAAGTCTGCTTGAAGTAGAATACTTCAAGTTCCAATTTCAAGATTCTTTTTTTTAGACTCAATACATTTCTTATTATCATACTTTCTATTTTTGCCATGGTTTTTGTACAGCATTTAATTTTCCTGGAATTACTACATAAATTTAAATTTTTTGTTGTTGGCATCAGAAACATAAGCCTTCTTCATTATGCACCATTCAAAAGCCAGACCACAGATTCTTCAGTCAGCTGCATTATTGTCTGCTCCCTCCCAGGTCCCTAGTTCTAGAGGTCTTTTCATAGCGTAACAGTGCCTACCTTTATTAGGGTTTCTCTTGTGCCTCCTCTTCTACTCTGTGTAGAGTGTTTGTCTCTTTTCTGTTTTATCCATTAGTGTAATCTCATATACCATTCATCTTTAAGATGGTGGTTACCAGAATTATGCTTGCTCTAAGGTTGAAGGTTTACAGTTTAAAAATTTAAGCATATATTATTTTAATCTAAGTATCCAAGACATTTTTACTGACTATCCACCATTTTTCAGAGATAGGCACTGTGGGCAGTGTAAAAATGAATCAAACATACACCATTCCTCTTTAACTAGAATAATAAGAGAGATTTACCTCTGTAAATAATTACACAATATAAAGCAAAAAGTAGTAAGTATCACAAGAGAGATGCAGATACGTAATCCATATATTATGAGTGCTTTTCTTCTTTTTAGAGGAAAGATAGTATTGATGAACTTGAATGGACTGAGAAAAAAAATGGATTTGGCTCAGAAGACTTGGGTTATGTCCTGGTTCTTACTAAATATATGGCCGTGGACAAGCTACTTTGTAGCTTTCTCCACCCAGGTTTACTATTTCTCAAGTGGAGACAATAGTACTTTTGCTGATTATAATACGTAACTATTGGGAAGTTTATAAGAGATGATACATACAGTATTTTTATTAAAAATTTATGCAAAATAGACATGATTTCTTTCAGAGAGAGGCAAATCAGTTCAGTTCAGTTGCTCAGTTGTGTCCGACTCTTTGCCACCCCATGAACGGCAGCATGCCAGGCCTCTCTGTCCATCACCAACTCCTGGAGTTTACTCAAACTCATGTCCATTGAGTCAGTGATGCCATCCAACCACCTCATCCTCTGTCATCCGCTTCTCCTCCCGCCTTCAATCTTTCCCAGCATCAGAGTCTCTTCCAATAAGTCAGTTCTTCACATCAGGTGGCCAAAGTATTAGAGTTTCAGCTTCAGCATCAGTCCTTCCAATGAATATTCAGGACTGATGTGCTTTAGGATGGACTGGTTGGATCTCCTTGCTGTCCAAGGGACTCTCAAGAGTCTTCTCCAACACCACAGTTCAAAAGCATCAGTTCTTTGGCGTTCAGCTTTCTTTATAGTCCAACTCTCATATCCATACATGACTACTGGAAAAACCATAGCTTTGACTAGATGGGCGTTTGTTGGCAAAGTAATGTCTCTGCTTTTTAATATGCTGTCCAGGTTGGTCATAACTTCTTTTCCTAGGAAAAGTGTCTTTTAATTTCGTGCCTGCAATCACCATCTGCAGTGATTTTGAAGCCTCCCAAAATAAAGTCTCTCACTGTTTCCAATGTTTCCCCATCTATTTGCCATGAAGTGATGGGACTGGATGCCATAATCTTAGTTTCCTGAATGTTGAGCTTTAAGCCAACTTTTTCACTCTTTTTTTTTTACATTAATCAAGAGGCTCTTTAGTTCTTTTTCACTTTCTGCCATAAGGGTGGTGTCATCTACATATCTGAGTTTATTGGTATTTCTCTCGGCAATCTTGATTCCAGCTTGTGCTTCCTCCAGCCCAGCATTTCTCATGATGTACTCTGCATAGAAGTTAAATTAGCAAGGTGACAATATACAGCCTTGTCATACTCCTTTCCCAATTTGGGACCAGTCTTTTGTTCCATGTCCATTTCTAACTGTTGCTTCTTGACCTGCATACAGAGTTCTCAGGAGGCAGATGAGGTGGTCTGGTATTCCCATCTTTGTGATCCACACAGTCAAAGGCTTTGGCATAGTCCATAAAGCAGAAATAGATGTTTTTCTGGAACTCTCTTGCTTTTTTGATGATCCAGCAGATGTTAGCAATGTGATCTCTGGTTCGTCTGCCTTTTTTAAATCCAGCTTTGAACATCTGGAAGTTAATGGTTCACTTACTGGCTCTAGGTGAGTGATCATACCATCGTGATTATCTGGGTCATGAGCCAGATAATTGAAAAAAATATGTCTTTAAATACTGAAATCATATTCAGTGCACAGGACATGGCAGACTCAAAGCTTCCAGCCCTGGCTCACTTAAGCATGCTGTCTTTGTGTGGGGTTAAGTTGGCAATACTGTTGGGAGAGGAGTGCCTGCACTATTTAAATAGGATTCCCTTCTTGCTCATGCTGTCACTCTCTTCAAATTTTGTTTATTTAAATTTTCTTAAGATCAATGGGTACCTGATAATACAAAACCCTATTCTAGAATGTGAAAGGTGTTTAAGTGTGAAGATATGGGCAACTCCATTATCAAATGAGAGAAATTTTAGCCAGCTTCAAAATAACTGTGTAAAAATTGCCAGAGAGAAAATCTACCAGACTTTTATGAGGAATAAGGTAAAAATTCAACAGTAAGCTTGTTTTGGGAGATTGACTGAAGTCAAAAAACATAAAAAATTTCATAAAAGGTAAAGAAAGGGTAAGACATTAAAGTATAAACGACAGATCAGTGCATGCCTCTCCAAGGATGCTCATTGTGTAAGTGTGCGTTGCTCAGTTGTGTCCGACTCTTTGCCACCCCACGGACTGTCCCAGCCTGCCAGGCTTCTCTGTCCATGGGATTCTCCAGGCAAGAATACTGGAGTGGGTTGCCATTTCCTTCTCCAGGGGATCTTCCTGATCCAGGGACTGAACCCAGGTCTACTACATTGCAGGCAGAGTCTTTACTATCTGAGCCACCAATGAAAACTAAAGCTAGAATAATCCTACTTTACTGTAGCCTTTCTTAGGCCATTGCGAATACACTGCAGTGATCCAGACCCATAGAGATCATCCAGTTGCAGCCAAGCAGGGAATTTGCAGGGCTGATTGCTTTGCAGTCCCATTCTAATCAGGATGTGGCAGTCACTGGCAGGGCCCCCAAACCTGGAAAGTCCCTTTGTTACTTTTGTATTCTGTTTACATTATGGAGCCCTTAGACACAGGTGCATACTACATCCATCCAAACAGAGCAGTCATCCCAGCCAACATTTGGCAAAACCAAATCGGTCTTTCTCTAATACTGGTTCCATGGTCAGAAGCACTGGGAGTGTCCATGGCCTTATGTACCTGTGGGGTTCCATCTGAGACTGAGACTGTTCAAGGGAAAAAAAAATTCTCACTTTAAGAAAAGGGAAGAGGTTTATTTTTCTACTGTTGTCTTGCCTTCTAACTTCATTCATTTTACGTTAATTTTTAGTAACTCATACACTGGCCACCCCTAACATTTCAGCACCTGAGATGAGAGGACAAAAGGAGGCCTACAAACCATATGTCTACAGATATAAAAGTTCTAAATCAAGCTAACAGACTGCTAAATGAAATATATTCTTCTTTTTTTTACTTTGACAGCTATACCTCCATAATGACAAAATAAAACTAATGTGAGTGATGCCATGTATTTATGAAACAGAAAATTGGCAATAAAAATAAAGAGTATTTGTACATATACAATGAAAAGTATATAATTTAATTATATTTTGGAAAAAATATAGAGTAAATGGGAACATTTTTTAAATTAAAATTGTTTATCACATAAGCTTTAAGTTACATTTATCCAAAAATATTCAAGATTTATCAAAATTAAGGGGCAAAATACAAATTATAATTAACGAGTCTAATAATTTTTAAGGGCTTCCTTGGTGGCTCAGTGGTAAGGAATCCTCCTGCCAATGCAGGAGACATGGGTTTAACCCCTGATCCTGAAAAATCCCCTGGAGAAGGAAATGGCAACCCACTCCAGTATTCTTACCTGGAAGAATGCCTGGATGGAGGAGCCTGGTGTGCTACAGTCCATGAGGTTGCAAACAGTTGGACATGAGTTAGCAACTGAAAAACAACAACAACAAATAATTTTAAAATAAAGCCAGCATTTAAAATTTATTTTTAAAATTTGACTATTTTCATGAATATAAACAGCTTCCCAGGTGGTGTAGTTGTAAAGAACTTGCCTGCCAATACAGGAGATGTAAGAGATGCATATTCAATCCCTGGTTTGGGACGATCCCCTGGAGGAGGGCATGGCAACTTACTCCTGTATTCTTGCCTGGAGAATCCCATGGACAGAGGAGCTGGGCAGGCTACCGTCCATAGCATTGTAAAGAGTCAGACATGACTGAAAGCAACTAAGCACAGCATAGCATGAATATAAAACTGTTGCACAGTTCTAATGTTGAAAGCTCATCTGGTTGCCAACATAAAGAATTTGTATTATTCTTCATATATATATTTTTATTTTTCAGTCACTAAGTCTAAGTTGGATTCAGAAAGATACCCTGGAAAAAGAAATGGCAACCTACTCCAGTATTCTTGACTGGAAATCTCCTGGACAGAGGAGTCTAGAGGGCTACAGTCCATGGGATCGCTAAGAGTTCTTAGTTTCTCCCTCTTTCTGAATCCAACTCAACTGCCAGAGCCTTCCACAGACCTTTCCATGAATTGCTCAAGACATGGAATTTTCATAAGCAGAATCCGGAACTGGTAAACCAAGCACCAGGCAGGACGCAGGGATACAGGATTCTAGTCTCTCTCTGCCATTCATTTTTAGCTGAATGACATCGACATCACAATTGTTCAAAACATATGTAGTTTTACATTAATAAATTAAAGTATTTTCTCGGTTTTGTATATAGTAATGAACTATGGCAAGAAACTTTTAGGTCTGTTAGGTGCATGCACAGCAGATTAAATAGATATTTCTAATGTTTATATGGCTTGCAGGATCTGGCTGAATGATATTTATTTACTGACTCATTAAGAGCAAAGAAAATCTACTTGAAAACCATTTATTCACCACCACCCATGGTAGGTATTAAGGTTTTAAAGGTGAAGCAGCCAGAGTGCCTGTTCTTAAAAAGCATGCATACAAACAATTTTAGTAGAAAATTTGTGTCACTTTGTATCACTGAGAGTTCTTCAAATTGCAGAGGTAGTCTCAAAGAACAAAGGGATTCCTTGCTGAAGAAAAGGGGTGGGAGTGTTAGGAAGGCCCCTACATGAGGAGAACCCTGAGGGGAGCAGTAGGATTACTTTACTCTCTAAGCTCCCTAGTAGTGTGAGAGCTGTCTGGGTGGTAGCTTTTGATGAGTATCTTCTTTTCGGCAAAGTAATGAGATACTACTGATTGGAGTTACTGCAAATAGTGAGCCAGTGAGCATCAAACTTTAATGTGGGCATTTGATTCATGTGCTTTTCTATGACAGTGAATGGTTCAGGTTTCAAATGGTGCATGTTTTCCTGCAATGGGCCTAAGGGAGGACATATTGTTGAGCAGAGCCTTAGAGATGGTTTACAGGTATGTTACTTAAGCTTTTAGATTACTTGTCTCATTAGCAGTGGTGGGAATAACTAAGGGGAGAAGAAGGAAGAGGCCAGATTCGCTTGGTATGCAAATGATTTCATATTCATAGACTCAGAGCTCTGATAGCAAAATATTCCCATGTCTGCCTGTGAATCATCTCAGCCAGGGAACTTAGTACTGAGTCTGCTTATAGCAAGTTCTCAAGAAATATTCTCTGCATCAATAAAGAGCTATTAAGAGAAATATCAATAACCTCAGATATGCAGATGACACCACCTTTATGGCAGAAAGTGAAGAGGAACTCAAAAGCCTCTTGATGAAAGTGAAAGAGGAGAGGGAAAAAGTTGGCTTAAAGCTCAACATTCAGAAAACGAAGATCATGGCATCCGGTCCCATCACTTCATGGGAATAGATGGGGAAACAGTGGAAACAGTGTCAAACTTTATTTTTCGGGGCTCCAAAATCACTGCAGATGGTGATTGCAGCCATGAAATTAAAAGATGCTTACTCCTTGGAAGGAAAGTTATGACCAACCTAGATAGTATATTCAAAAGCAGAGACATTACTTTGCCGACTAAGGTCCGTCTAGTCAAGGCTATGGTTTTTCCTGTGGTCATGTATGGATGTGAGAGTTGGGCTGTGAAGAAGGCTGAGTGCCGAAGAATTGATGCTTTTGAACTGTGGTGTTGGAGAAGACTCTTGAGAGTCCCTTGGACTGCAAGGAGATCCATCCTGTCCATTCTGAAGGAGGTCAGCCCTGGGATTTCTTTGGAAGGAATGATGCTGAAGCTGAAACTCCAGTACTTTGGCCACCTCATGCGAAGAGTTGACTCATTGGAAAAGTCTCTGATGCTGGGATGGATTGGGGGCAGGAGGAGAAGGGGACAACAGAGGATGAGTTGGCTGGATGGTATCACTGACTCCATGGATATGTCTGAGTGAACTCCAGGAGTTTGTGATGGACAGGGAGGCCTGATGTACTGCGATTCATGGGATTGCAAATAGTCAGACATGACTGAGCGACTGAACTGAACTGAACTGAAGTACCCACTATGTAACAGGGACTGTAGTAAGCACTTAAAAATTTGTGGAATAAATTATTATAATATAATTAATAAAATGCCAAAGAAAAACCAAATGGCCTATGTGAGCATTTGGTTGCCATAAAAGGAATGAAATATTGATTAATCTCTAACCGCATGTCATACAAATGTATACTTCCCTAAATATGTAGCTTACCAATGTCATCCAAGGGAACAATAATTTTTGTCTTTGTAAAATGCTTACTTGGCAAGTAAAAGAGGAAATTAAGAGATTTGTTTGGCTTTGTGTTTATACTGGGTACTCTTCTAGCAGTTTTCTCTACCACTTTTCTCTGCTATAGACCCACGTATTTGGGATCACCTATGAAATACTGCAGCACTGAAGACCAAAAGTTGACATCCTAAAGTTAAAGGAAACTCTTCTCAACATTTATGTTTTTGGAGGGTTAGAGGAGAGTATAGACCAGGTATACTTGAATCATTTCAGGTCTATACAGGGGCAAAAACAAATATGAAAGTGTTTGAAAACATATATATTTGGAAGATTGGGAAAGGACAAAGAAAGAAGTAAGGAACTTTGATGCCTTGTTCGCTTCATAACCTTTTGTTATTAGGATGTAGTATTCCCAGTACATGACATTTGGAAACTTGCAGTTTTTATTGTGAATACTCTACTATTTTGTTACAAGAGAATAAAGAGTTCCTCAGCCAAGTTTTTAGCTACCTAATGTACAATGGCACCACTGACACAATGGATATGAGTTTGAGTAGGCTCTGGGAGTTGGTGATGGACAGGGAAGCCTGGCATGCTGCAGTCCACGGGGTTGCAAAGAGTCAGACACAACTGAGTATCTGAACTGAACGGAACTGAATGTACAATTGGCATTTGAAAATCACAACCAGTAAAGATAGAAAAGCTCTGTTTGTTGTGTCAGAGAAAATGATTTCTCCAGTCATCACCCAGACCAAAACATTACAGTTATGTGTCCAAGTTCTCCAAATCAGTCCAAACTCCTCCTTTTGGACAAGCCCTTTTTCTTTCAAAGAACTCATAGAAAATTTGGTTAGGACTCCATAGAACAGTATGTCTATCTGAAAATGGTCAAAAGAATTCTCAAAAATATATTGGAAAAAGATAAGAGTTACCTGGAAGGTGAGAAATAGAGGGAAGGAAAACTGTTAGCTTCTGGAGTCTCAATCTGCTCATGATTATCTGGAGAAGGAAAGTAAGTTGCATTGGAACAGTTTTTGGCAGGTAGGCTCATCTTCAGCTCAACTAAGTGATGATGCTAATTCAGTTCATTGAGCTTAAGGGCTGCATCTGGACCCAGATTTCCTTGCAGAAGGCTCATGATTTTCTTTGAACTCTTTTTTATTCTTCCTTACCTTCCAGAATTTGAATTTTCCTCATCCTCTCTTAGTTCTGTTTTCATCATCTTTTCCACTTGGCCTTTCTTCACTATTGGACAACATTGTGGACTTTCAGTGTTTTATGCTGTTTGTGGACATCAGACAGTTTGCTGGCTGAGAGATTTGGTCACAAGTCAGAAACAAGGTATGGAAAGGTAGAGGGAAGGAAATGATAGTAAGTAAAACAGACTTTGGCCTTCCCAGGTGGCACTAGTTGTAAAGAATCTGCCTGCCAATGCAGGAGACAAAAGAAACATGGGTCCGATCCCTGGGTCGGGAGGAGGAGGGCATGGCTACCCACTCCAGAAGAATCCCACTGACAAAGGAGCCTGGTGGGCTACAGTCCACAGAGTCTCAAAGAGCTGGATACAACTGAAGTGACTTAGCACACAAGCATGCCTGAAACAGACTTTACTGATCAGATTCTTAACTACTCAAATAATATTTGGAAGAATTAATGAATTTCTAAAATTGTTCAATTTTAATTAGTTGTGTCATGGTGTGGTAGATACGCTAAAGTCAAAGTCGAGGGTCACTTGTCCACCTGGGATCCAAACAGAAGTTAAATATGATTAATTTATTAAAATAATATATTTGTAATCAATCTAAGCTAATCTATATTTTATCTTCAAAAGCTATAGTGTGAGACTTGTTATTATAGTCTAATGGCCTATTCTTTGTGTGTATATATATAAATATATATAAATACATAAACAGGGAATAAAAACCTGTTCCCAGTTCCTTGAAGGAAATCAACCCTGAATGTTTACTGGAAGGACTGATGCTGAAGCTGAAGCTTCAATACTTTGGCCACCTGATGTGAAGAGCCGACTCATTGGAAAAGACCCCGATGCTGGGATAGATTGAAGCAGGAGGAGAAGGGGATGACAGAGGATAAGATGGTTGGATGGCATCACCAATTCAATGGACATGAGTTTGAGCAAGCTCCGGGAGATAGTGAAGGACAGGGAAGCCTGGCATGCTGCAGTTCATGGGATTGCAGAGTCAGACATGACTGAGCAACTGAACAACAACCCAGTGCCCTGTGCCCTGAATATAAACCTTTATGTTATTTCTCACCTGTAGGTCCCAGAGTTCCCCAACGAGTAGACAGTACCTAGTTTTTGTTAGGGAAGAGGACTGTCAACTGGTGGAATTAGCCGTAGCATGAAGAAGAGGGGGAAAGCTTGAAAAGTGCCTTAGAAAAGTGCCTTAAAAGCCTTTTCAAACTTTAGTGTGCCTCAGAACCCCTTGGAGGGCTCCTTAAGACATATTGTTGGGGCCATGTCTCAGAGGTTCTTATCCAGTGGGTCTGAGATGAGACCAGGAATTTGTGTTTCAAGAAGTTCCCAGGAGAGACGGAGCTGCTGGCCTGGAGAACTGCTCTTAAGTTCAGGGGCATTTGAAAGGAGAAAGAGAGGAGTGGTGCAGTCTGTTAACATCTCAATGAGTGAGGTTGATTAGTTCAGCATACCAGCAATTTAATACCAAAAAAAGTCCCCATTTTTATATTTTTTTAGTGCTCTGTCTCAAGATTCAGATGATTTCCTTTGAGTATCAGGTACATTGTACTTCCTTGATGTTCATTTTCTGGGAAAAGTTGGGTTTATTTGCTTTTGGGCTGCTTGTGCCCTTAGGTCCACAAGATCCCATCAGGGGGTCTTCACTAGTAACTTGGACCCTGCAAGACTGAGGATATCTGTGCCCAACAAGGGCTTAGGAAGATGAACAGCCCATATTTTAGTGTTCCCATGCCAGTCCATTCTGAAGGAGATCAGCCCTGGGATTTCTTTGGAAGGAATGATGCTAAAGCTGAAGCTCCAGTACTTTGGCCACCTCATGCGAAGAGTTGACTCATTGGAAAAGACTCTGATGCTGGGAGGGATTGGGGGCAGGAGGAGAAGGGGACGACCGAGGATGAGATGGCTGGATGGCATCACAGACTCAATGGACGTGAGTCTGAGTGAACTCCGGGAGATGGTGATGGACAGGGAGGCCTGGCGTGCTGCGATTCATGGGGTCGCAAAGAGTCGGACACGACTGAGCGACTGAACTGAACTGAACTGATCCCATTAGCAAAGGCATGTGCTTTGTTTAAAATTTTGTCTAATTGTAGTCCTCTCCTTTGGAGCTCAGAATCACTTGGTGGGATAATTTATGTGGGGGATAATTTGTAAATAAATAAATAAATAATGTGGTAATATAGGAAAGAAAAAAGAGAGTTTAGTTTGAGAAAACTTAGGGGAGATGATGACTGCATGCTCTACTTGAGAGAGGATAAGAATGCCTGTGCCGGAGGAGTTTGATTTAGGGTGATAATGTTTGTAACATTAGAGAAATTGGTCTATACAGCAGAAAAAGGCTATTTGAGGAAAATAGAGCAAGTCTGAAAT
The DNA here is from genome assembly GCF_016772045.2 of Ovis aries. NCBI lineage: Eukaryota > Metazoa > Chordata > Mammalia > Artiodactyla > Bovidae > Ovis > Ovis aries. Next base: position 68,037,966 of record NC_056056.1, on the reverse strand, counting down.
TTTGCTGTGTGTGTGTGCATGTGTGTGTAGAGCCTGAACGTTCTGACTGTAATACCACAGTTGGAATGTCAGTACTAATGCTGAGTTCACCAACTCAGGGATATGATCTTCTGTGAATTCTTGAGGATACCTAGAGTTCCAAGTCAACTGGATATTGGATACTAGATCATTACTCTCTTTCCAAGATGGGTGATTTATTTGATAGCTCCCCAGTCACCTGAAATGTTTGAATACCTCGGGTTGTGTTTGGAGGCTTCAAGCTCTCCTGAGACAGACCATGTGAACTTCCCACTGCCTCCCAGGCTTCAGGTTGCATTCCCTGTACCCAGAGGGGCACTGTTGTCCCTTCTCCCTTAGCCAATCCTGGCACTGACCTGAGCAACTGGAACCTTATAAAGAATGAGTCATTGTTCCTAGAGGATCTGTGACTAGAAAAATCTACTACAGTCTAGATTGCGAAGGAACTTTGCTTTAAGCCCAGCGACTCACGTTCCATACATAAAAGTCATTTGAGTGAATAAGTACACCTTTCTAATATAAATGCATGTTGAAGTATCTGGGGCTATGAGCCAGTTATTTTAATACTGTTTGCTTTAATCAGATCCACACTTAGCTAAGGTAATTAAGACATTGGAGTTTCAAATTGGATTGGGAGAAGGAAGGAAAAAGAAAAGAGAAATGCATAAGCTTTTGAAATTAGTCACATTCTCAGGCCTTCCATCACAAAATCTAAACAAAAACAAAACAATTAATATACTTGCTTCCACTAATAAATTTCATTTCTTATAGTTCTTTGGGAGGGATATTTGAACTTCTGGTTCAAGTTTAGACTAATCTTCAAATACTGCTGCTGCTGCTGCTAAGTCACTTCAGTCGTGTCTGACTTTGTGTGACCCCATAGATGGCAGCCTACGAGGCTCCCCCATCCCTGGGATTCTCCAGGCTAGAACACTGGAGTGGGTTGCCATTTCCTTCTCCAAAGCATGAAAGTGAAAAGTGAAAGTGAAAGTGAAGTTGTGTCCGACTCTTAGTGACCCCATGGACTGCAGCCTACCAGGCTCCTCTGTCCATGGGATTTTCCAGGCAAGAGTACTGGAGTGTTGTGCCATTGCTTTCTCCGCTTCAAATACTATCAGTATTCAAATACATCATGATTTATTTTCCAATCAGTTTTTGCATGCTAAGCTGCTAAGTCACTTCAGTCGTGTCTGACTCTGTGCGACCCCAGAGACCAGGCTCCCCCTTCTCTGGGATTCTCCAGGCAAGAACACTGGAGTGGGTTGCCATTTCCTTCTCCAATGCATGAAAGTGAAAAGTGAAAGTCAAGTCGCTAAGTCGTGTCCAACTTCTAGTGACCCCATGGACTGCAGCCCACCAGGCTCCTCCGCCTATGGGATTTTCCAGGCAAGAGTACTGGAGTGGGGTGCCATTGCCTTTTCCCAATTTTTTGCATGTGTGTGTGCTAAGCCGCATCAGTTGTGTCTGACTCTGTGTAACCCTGTGGACTGTAGCTGGCAAGGCTGTCTGTCCATGGGATTCTCCAAGCAAGAATACTGAAGTGGATTGCCATGTCCTCCTGCAGGGGATCTTCCCAACCCAGGGTTTGAACCTGTGTTTATTATGTCTCGTGCATTGGCCGGCGGGTTCTTTACAACTAGCGCCACCTGGGAAGCCTGAATCAATCTTTATAAAGTATAAAAATTATATTTTATCCCTGTAAATTCAAAATGTTCATGTCTGCAAAATCCAAGGCATAAAAAATGGCCCTTGAAATACTGCTTACTTTGGTTTTCCCAGAAAGTGATATTATGATGCTCTTTCAAAACAGCAGAAATAGATCCAATGCCCTCAAAACACAGAAGGGTATTTTAAAAGTTACTAATAGATACAAAGAAAATTGTTACTGACCAGGGTTCTTGGCCTCCTTAATCAATAGAAATTGATAAAAGGCCATACAAGAAATTCAGACAAGGCTTTACTGGGGTACCTGCTACAGCATGAAGGAGCAAGAATACATAACAGGTTCCCTTGCTTGTTTACTCAAGGCGGGGATGAGCTGATTGTTTACATGGGGTAAGGGTAGGGGTGGGTTCAGGGGTCAGGCTGGAGAAGTGGCTTAGGTGGTTTGTCCTCCCCTTTGGTGGTCTGTTCAGGGGCCATGAGCAGTACCCTACTTTTTCTCTCAGCTCTTCAGAAGTGACAGGTGGGTTTTTGGTCTTTTTGTATCTTGTCCATAATTTGCCTTAAATGCGCATGCACAGTTATTTTTAGTCCCTTGTAATTTCTTTGTATTTTGCTGTTCAAGGAGACATTTGTCCAAGTACAAGCACTCCAGCAAAGGGTCCCAGGTCCCAGCCTGTCTCAAAATCTCAATAATAAATTCCTAGGGAAAATGCCGAAGGGGAAGTGTTTCTATAGATGTTATTTACTGTACTCTAAAACTTTTGAGACATATATATGTGTGAGTATATATATATATATATATATATATATATATATATATATACACACACACACACATGAGCTGATACTATATTTTGACTACTTGATGTTTGTATCTTAGTTCTTTTGATGGGTTCCAAATTCAGACAGATTTAAGATGGTAAACAATCATCATAAAGAATAGCAAGGAGAGATAAGAAAGATTTCTTCAGCGATCAATGCAAAGAAATAGAGGAAAACAACAGAATGGGAAAGACTAGAGATCTCTTCAAGAAAATTAGAGATATCAAGGGAACATTTCATGCAAAGATGGGCTCGATAAAGGACAGAAATGGTATGGACCTAACAGAAGCAGAAGAGGTGGCAAGAATACACTGAAGAACTGTACAAAAAGGATCTTCACGACCAAGATAATCATGATGGTGTGATCACTCACCTAGAGTCAGACATCCTGGAATGTAAAGTCAGTGGGCCTTAGAAAGCATCACTACAAACAAAGCTAGTGGAAGTGATGGAATTCCAGTTGAGCTATTTCAAATACTGAAAGATGAGGCTGTGAAAGTGCTGCACTCACTATGCCATTAAATTTGGAAAACTCAGCAGTGGCCACAGGACTGGAAAAGGTCTGTTTTCATTCCAATCCCAAAGAAAGGCAATGCCAAAGAATGCTCAAACTACCGCACAATTGCACTCGTCTCACACGCTAGTAAAGTAATGCTTAAAATTCTCCAAGCCAGGCTTCAGCAATACGTGAACCATGAACTGCCAGATGTTCAAGCTGGTTTTAGAAAAGGCAGAGGAACCAGAGATCAAATTGCCAACATCCGCTGGATTATTGAAAAAGCAAGAGAGGTCCAGAAAAACATCTATTTCTGCCTTATTGACTATGCCAACGCCTTTGACTGTGTGGATCACAATAAAATGTGGAAAACTCTGAAAGAGATGGGAATACCAGACCACCTGACCTGCCTCTTGAGAAATCTGTATGCAGGTCAGGAAGCAACAGTTAGAACTGGACATGGACCAACAGACTGGTTCCAAATAGGAAAAGTAGTATGTCAAGGCTGTATATTGTCACCTGCTAATTTAACTTCTATGCAGAGTATATCATGAGAAATGCTGGGCTGGAAGAAGAACAAGCTGGACTCAAGATTGTTGGGAGAAATATCGATAACCTCAGATATGCAGATGATACCACTCTTATGGCAGAAAGTGAAGAGGAACTCAAAAGCCTCTTGATGAAAGTGAAAGAGGAGAGTGAAAAAGTTGGATTAAAGGTCAACATTCAGAAAACGAAGATCATGGCATCTGGTCCCATCACTTCATGGGAAATAGATGGGGAAATAGTGGAAACAGTGTCAGACTTTTTTGGGCTCCAAAATCACTGCAGATGGTGATTCAGTTCAGTTCAGTCACTCAGTCATGTCTGACTCTTTGCGACCCCATGAATTGCAGCACACCAGGCCTCCCTGTCCATCACCAACTCCCAGAGTTCACTCAGACTCATGTCCATGGAGTCAGTGATTCCATGCAGCCATCTCATCCTCTGTCTTCCCCTTTTCCTCCTGCCCCCAATCCGTCCCAGCATCAGAGACTTTTCCAATGAGTCTACTCTTCGCATGAGGTGGCCAAAATACTGGAGTTTCAGCCACAGCATCATTCCCTCCAAAGAAATCCCAGGGCTGATCTCCTTCAGAATGGACTGGTTGGATCTCCTTGCAGTCCAAGGGACTCTCAAGAATCTTCTCCAACACCACAGTTCAAAAGCATCAATTCTTCAGCGCTCAGCCTTCTTCACAGTCCAACTCTCACATCCATACATGACCACTGGAAAAAACATAGCCTTGACTAGATGGACCTTTGTTGGCAAAGTAATGTCTCTGCTTTTGAATATGCTATCTAGGTTGGTCATAGCTTTTCTTCCAAGGAGTAAGCATCTTTTAATTTCATGGCTACAGTCACCATCTGCAGTGATTTTGGAGCCTCAAAAAATAAAGTCTGACAATGTTTCCACTGTTTCCCCATCTATTTGCCATGAAGTGATGGGACCAGATGCCATGATCTTCGTTTTCTGAATGTTGAGCTTTCAGAAAAGCTTTCAGAAAATTAAAGGGATTAATCACATACTGCATTGTAAAGTCACTTATATTGGATTATCTCTTGTGTTGTTATCGTGATTAGGTATCATTCTATTTTGGGCTTCGCTGCTAGGTCAGTGGTAAAGAATCCACCTGCAGTGTAGTAGTTGCAGGATATGCAGGATTGATCCCTGGGTTGGAAGATCCCCTGGAGGAGGGCATGGCAACTCACCCCAGTATTCTTACCTGGAGAATCCCATGGACAGAGGAACCTGGCGGGCTACAGTCCATAGAGTCCAAAGAGTCTGACATGACTGAAGTGACTTAGCATGTACATATCATTCTGTTTATATAACAAGGTCTGAAAACTCTTTGAGGGCAGCCTCTTAAATTTATACCCGCTGGTGTATCTTGAAATGCTTTGCAAATATTAGACGCGTCATAAATCATAGTTGGTCAGTCTTTGCATTGTTGTTTTCAGGTAAATATTAAAATGTTTAAAAAAGATGGAAAAAAAAGATGGGATCTTTTTAGTATTAAAATGTTAAAAAAGATGGGATCGCCAGGTGGTTGATTTGTTTAGCCAATAGTTTTAAAATTTGTAAACTCATTAGTTGTGCTCCAATTAAGTTGCTAATGGAAGCTGACAGGAAGGACTAGTTGCTTCTATTTCAGCTTAATATGAATAGTAGTAACATTCTTGAGTTTCTGCAACATGACAGTCAAGCTAAGCTTACTTTAGGTATTGCATTTAATCATTAAAATGCTGCGATGCTGCTGCTGTCATTTTGTTTCACTAGAGAAGCTGAGTCTCCAATATATTGCCAGGTTCTAGATGTCAGAGCTGGGATTTGCACTTGAGCCTTCTTGACACCAGAGCCCAAACTTTTAGCCATAATGCCATGCTACCATAAAGCTTTCCCATGTTCATTCTAAAGGGGTTATTCAGGCACTCAACAGATATTCTTTGTGCTTGTCAGCTGTGGTGCTAACCCAATGGAGTGCGTCAGTTGCTAGACTAGTGGTGGAGAATATCACTCTGGAATCAGCTGGACCAGAGCTTGAATCTAATGCTTGTTACGTAGAAGCTATGTGGTCCGAAAGAGTTAACTTTTCTGATCCTCAGTTCCATCATCTAAAATATCAAAATTGTAGTTCTGTTAACTGAGATAATGCCAACAACATTCTTACCCCAGGGCCTGTAAGTGCTCAAGGAATGTGACCTCTTAATTACAATCGCCATTCAAACTACCAAAAATTACATTAATGAAGTGAGGAAAGAAGCCACTGGAGTCTGTGCAAAAGGAATACTTGAAAGGACAGAACTATAGTCTCCTAGGGGCTTAGAAATATATTGCATGTCAACATTTTCTAAAATCTCTTCTTTTCTTTAAATATAAGAGTAATTGTGCAGTGCCCATGAGGCTGCAAGCAGATGAGTGAAGTCATGGAAGCATCTGGGGACTAAGGTCCCCATGAGCAAGTTCCTTTGTGACACATGCAGCCTCCCACACACAGCACTCCACTTCCTCTCTGCAAGGCTCTAGCTGGGCCTTGTGATGGCATGGGCAGAACTCAGGCATTTGGGTGGAATGCTGTCGTCAGAGAAGGTCCATGGCAAATTAGGAGGAAGATATTTCCTTTCATAGAACTGGGAAAGTTGGAGAGCTTTTTTTTTTTTCTTTTGACTCTTTTCTGTTTTTCTTCAGGTTCTCTGCTTTGTTTGTTTCATAAAAGAACTTAGGACTGTGATAGTTTTATATCTGAAATACTGTGGTACTAGAAAGAGCATCCTCTTTTGGGGAAAATGATATTCCCATTCACTGCTGCTGCTGCTAAGTCGATTCTGTCGTGTCCAACTCTGCTACCCCAGAGACGGCAGCCCATCAGGCTCCCCCGTCCCTGGGATTCTCCAGGCAAGAACACTGGAGTGGGTTGCCATTTCCTTCTCCAATGCATGAAAGTGAAAAGTGAAAGTCAAGTTGCTCAGTCGTGTCCAACTCTTTGTGACCCCATGGACTGCAGCCTACCAGGCTCCTCCGCCTATGGGATTTTCCAGGCAAGAGTGCTGGAATGGGGTGCCATTGCCTTCTCCTCCCATTCACTAGTCTAATGACTTTGGGGAAATCCTTGATGTGGTGTGTAAAGTAGGGACCATGGTCATGCTACTTCTTAACTTTGCATGAAAGTATTGCATTTATGAGGGTCAAGGAAGGTACAGGTGTGAGGTCTCAAGCTACACAAATATTTTATAGAAAGAGCTGTCATACAGCTGCTTTGTACCTTTGTCCCTCCTTCAATTCTCTTTTCCTTGCATACTAATGAACTTATGGGGTATGTTCTCTTGCTTCCTGTACCATTTCCTCCCAACCTTACCCCTCCTAAAGCCTGTGAAAAAGAACAGGAAAGTTTAAAGATTAAAACAACTAACCAGTATGTTTATGTCATTGGCATTCATCTGAGAAGGGTGAAGATCTTGGTCCAGCCATGAACCAGTTACCCTTCCTTGCCCACAGTCCTCCTGAAGGCTGGTTGGAAAGGTAGCCCCATTGGGAACACTGCTCTAGCTGTTTAGGGCTCAGGCCTCTCCCATGTTCCTCAGCTCCAACCCAAGTGTCTGCTCAGTTCTTTATTGAAGTCCTATCGTCAGGCAGGAGATAATGTGTTATAGATGAAGCAGTGAGGCCTGGAAAGAGAAGCCCCTCTCTTGCAGCTAAGTCAGGAGGCAGGAAACACACCTTTTCATGACACCATGCTGTGCTTCCTTCAGTCTACTGAACAAGCAAAGAAAGAAAGAGAGCCAGGGCTTGATGAGGGGACTGTTAGAAGGGTAGACATAGAACGAAAAAAATGGAAGAGCTACTTATTTCATTTATACATACATGCATGCTGCTGCTGCTGCTAAGTCGCTTCAGTCGTGTCCAACTCTCTGTGACCCCATAGACGGCAGCCCACCAGGGCTCCCCCGTCCCTGGGATTCTCCAGGCAAGAACACTGGAGTGGGTTGCTATTTCCTTCTCCAATGCATGAAAGTGAAAAGTGAAAGTGAAGTCGCTCAGTTGTGTCTGACTCTTAGCGACCCCATGGACTGCAGCCCACAGGCTCCTCTGTCCATGGGATTTTCCAGGCAAGAGTACTGGAGTGGGGCCATTGCCTTCTTCGACATACATGCGTATATGGATAAATATGTGTGTACTTGGCTTCTCTTGTAGCTCAGTTGATAAGGAATCTGCCTGCAATGCAGGAGACCCAGGTTTGATTCCCAGGTTGGGAAGGTCCCCTGGAAAAGGAAATGGCAACCCACTCCAGTATTCTTGCCTGGAGAATCCCATGGACGGAGGATCCTGGTGGGCTACAGTCCATGAGGTCTCAAGAGTTGGACACGACTGAGCGACTAAAGCACCACGACCAGGTGTGTGCTCAGGCACTCAGTCATGTCTGAGTCTTTGTGACGCCATGGACTGTAGCCCATCAGGATCCTTTGTCTGTGGACTTTTCCAGTCAAGAATACTGAAGTGGGTTGCCATTTCGTCAGGAGATCTTCCTGACCCAGAAATAGAACCCTTGTCTCCTGCAAGTCTCCTCCATTGGCAGGCAGATTCTTTACCACTGAGCCACGGCGGAAGCCCCAGTATATGCATAGGTAGTAGACAAATAGCTACATAAGTTTCCCAGTAGCTTAAGATAAAAATTCTTTTGTTTTTTTCCCACAACTGTGGGGCATGTGGGATCTTACTTCTCTGACCAGGGATCAAACCCGTGCCCCTTGCAGTGGAATCATGGGTTCTTAACCACTGGACCACCAGGGAAAGTCTAAGATAAAAATTCTTCAAAAATCTGTCTAGAATGGGGAGAATCTGAGAAAAACTCTTATCATATATTTCTGGTCCAGCTCTAATTTGTGCTTCAATTTTTTTTTAATTTAAAAAATTACAGAAAAGAGCAAAGATGAAATTATAATAATCTTTCTATCACTCAAAACGAGCCATTGTTAACATCTGACATAGCTACTTTCAGTTCTTTTTAAAAATAAGTAGTTTATCATTATGTTTACAAAATTATGTGTTATTTTGAAATAAAAAGCATTGCATTTAATATTAGTTGAACTCAGAAGTAAGACTAGAGGAACTGCTGAATTTCACATGTCTATTTCTTCATCTCGTCTCATGTTTCCTCTTTCATTTCATAAAAAGTTTGTCTAAAGTTAAGAAAACATGAAAAATATTGATATTGGAATCAAGATGTTTAAAGTTACATGTTTAAATTTTCAACATCTTAAATTTATTCTCTGCTGTGATAGAATAAGGCCATAATACTATCATCTATCTTCGCATCTTCTCTCTGCTCTTAGCCTTCAATTCTTGTATATTTGGTTCTTACTGTCACCTAGTTTGGGTTTATTCTGTAACTTCAATTTACATATGTTTAATATTTAAATGAATTGACCGGTCATCATTAGCCTTTTTAAAAACAACTCTTTTTCTCTAAGTTTTAAATTTTGACTAAAAACAAATTGGCAGGTTTTTCATTATTGAGTTTTTCTCAGATGGGCTCATGGGTAGACTGCTTTTCTTAGTCCTCTTATGGCTCATAATGCTTTTATACTTGATTGCCATTTTGGATATAACATTTTAGAATCATGTTATTTTCACCTCAGAATGGTGGTTTCATTGTCTTACAGCATTGATTGCTCTAAAGCAGCCTGATTTTAATTCCTTGCATGTTATTTGCTCTTTCTGTCCAGATGCCTGAAGTTGTTTTATTCCTGAAATCTAGGAAATTGACTAGAATCTGCCTTGGTGTAGACTCCTATCTCCTATATTAATTTTCTCAGATCACATGCTCTTTCCAACCATAGATAACTGTTTAAAATGTTCACTTGTTTGTTTGGCTGAGCTGGGTCTTGGCTGTGGCATGCATAATCTTGAATTGCAGCATGAGAACTCTTAGATGCAGCATGTTGGGATCTAGTTCCCTGATCAGGATTGAACTTGGGCCACCTACATTGGGTGCACAGAGTCTTAGCCACTGAACCACTAGGGAGATGCCCAACTATAGACAATTTTTAAAATTTCCATTGATTCAGATAAATTTTCCTATAGTATAATATGTTTTATATATCTATTAATATGTTTTAATAAGTAACTACTCCATATATGAAGGTTTCTCAAGAATATCAGTTATCCTGTGTCTTTTACATCAATTGTCTTTTCCCCCACTGCTTTAATTAACCTTTGTATACATGCATGTATCCTAATTATCTTAAGCCTTTATTCTATGCTAGGAATTTAATTATTGGTGGCACTTATTCTGCTACTTGCTTTTCTAATTTATTTATCTCTTTAATGATACTACTTCAGTTTTTTAATTTGTTTCCAGAGGTCTTCAATTTTCTTTCTCATAACATCCTTGCTTTATCATTTTATCTTAGGCCAGATATTGGATTGGTATTCTTGTTAAGATGTTCTGTGTCAATAAGCATTTGTGAGGAAAGTTTTTGAGACATATTTCTTTAAGGTTTGTGTGTTTGTTTGTGTGTTTTGCGAACAGTATGTAGCTTTTTCTGATGGTGAAAAAAATCTCCCAATTAAATAGAAACAAAAAGCCCCGAATTATGTGGAGACATCTGCACATTTAGATTATGAATTCCTAACCAAAACCTCCTGATAGCTCAGTTGGTATAGAATCTGCCTTCGATGCAGGAGACCCCTGAGTTCGATTCCTGGGTCAGGCAGATCTGCTGGAGAAGGGATAGGCTACCCACTCCAATATTCTTGGGCTTCCCTGGTGGCTCAGCTGGTAAAGAATCCACCTGCAGTGTGGGAGATCTGAGTTCTATCCTTGGGTTGGGAAGATCCCCTGGAGAAAGGAAATGCTACCCACTCCAGAGTTCTGGCCTGGAGAATTCCATGGACTGTAGTCCATGGGATCACAAAGAGACAGACAGGACTGAGCGACTTTCACTTTCAACCAAAACCTCAGATAGAAACCAGGAGAACAGAAGGGATTTGTGCCCCAGAAATGTGAACATGAGCATCTGCACAGAAAGCTGACACAAGGCCAAGTGTTTCCATATCATGACTAGTTTTGTGTTCCCACTCTGTTCAATTCCCAGGCCTCTTATAGAGTTTGTGTGCTTTTTGTTGTCAGAGAACATTTCTAATTTTAGCTTGCAGGCTTGCTTAAGCACAAGTATTCCCATAGAGATAGATTAAGAAACTTTCCTTTAAAACACACTTTTTGTTTGTATGTTGACTAGAAAATGGATACATTAGAAACTTCTATATCAAAACTTAGATTGTCACATACTGGAAATCTTCCTTATAGAATAAGCAACATACCACATCCAACAATACTTCTTTTGGCATCAAAAGCTGAAAGATATCTAATTGGCTTAGAAGATTAGATATGAACAAATAAATGCAGAGTTAAATCCTTCTAACGGAAACACTGAAATATTCATAGGGAAGATTCAAAGACTTAACACTTGTATTTAAAGTGTATTCAAGTAATGGCAAGATAATTGGTAAGAAAATTAACCAGTCTTATTTTTGAGAACTCAATTTATCACAATACCCAGTGTTTTTATGGTTTTTCCTCAATGCTCTCACAGTTAGAAGGAGGCAATCCATTTCGATTACATGTGCTAAATTTTGTGGTCTTCTGAAATGATACACAGTAATGGGCTGTTTCAGCAAATACAATCAAATTGTTTCATTTACTTTAGTATGCAAATTCAAGCTCCCTAGTGCAGCTTAAAACAGAAAAAAAGTTGCTGGCGTGGCATATGCTGATAGCTTTGATTCTCCTTAGGCTGAGAACAGGTAAATAACTAGCAAATATTTGTAATTTTATATGGAAAACATTACAATAGTATGCAAAATGTTTAATAGTGTAGTGATTTTTGCTTGAAGTACTTGTTCACCAGCATCTCCTTTATAAATGACTACCCTCTGGAAATATTTTACAAACTCAAAATTTAAATTTTGTTAAACCTTGTCTAGAAGTAACTTCTATACACACAAGAAGGGGAAAATAGTGCAGCATCCTTTCAGTTAAAATAGGAGAAATATAAAAGCTAGAAAAAAACTGGATATCATAAGTAATGGTTCTCTTCTCTGATAGCTCATGATTCCTGAATCAACTCACTGAGAAAAATCATTGTGGAAATCTGGGCTCCCTAGGGATGTAACCATAGGATAAAAGATGCCCCAGTCTCTTCTCTTGCCCTCTCTTGTGTTTATCAAAGTTTATATTTCCTTTCATTTGATGTCATAACCATGTTAATATGTAATGCCTAAAGTATATTTGCTTTAAAAAGCCTGAAATAACAGTAAATTTAGCCACCCAAAGGATGTGGTACCGATCAAAGAGGCTTTTATAGATAGGAATGGTCATTTGTGTCCACTTTGAAAACCAGAACAAGTTTTTGCTTGAGTATCTGCTGAGATGGCCATTTTTCCAAAAAGTGCTTATAGTAAACTTGCAGTGAGCTTTGGGAGAAAACTATATGGGCACTGAGCAGTGCTCCTAAGAATCAAATGAGAGGGTGTGGTTCCACAGAAATAGCAGTGACTACTGGGTCTCTAAACACCTGGGGTAACAGGCAAATTTGGATTTGGAGTACAGAATGAAGCAGGGCAAAGACTAATAGAGTTTTGCCAAGAGAACACACTAGTCTTGGCAAACAACCTCTTCCAACAACACAAGAGAAGACTCTACACATGGACATCACCATATGGTTAATACCAAAATCAGATTGATTATATTCTTTGCAGCCAAAGGTGGAGAAGCTCTATACAGTCAGCAAAAACAAGACCAGGAGCTGACTGTGGCTCAGATCATGAACTCCTTATTGCCAAATTCAGACTTAAATTGAAAAAAGTAGGGAAAACCACTAGACCATTCAGGTATGACCAAAATAAAATCCCTTACAATTATACAGTGGAAGTGAGAAATAGATTTAAGGGACTAGATCTGATAGACAGAGTGCCTGATGAACTATGGAATGAGGTTTGTGACACTGTACAGGAGACAGGGATCAAGACCATCCCCAAGAAACAGAAATGCAAAAAAAGCAAAATGGCTGTCTGAGAAGGCCTTAAAAATAGCTATGAAGAGAACCGAAAAGCAAAGGAAAAAAGGAAAGATATACCCATTTGAATGCAGAGTTCCAAAGAATAGCAAGGAGAGTTAAGAAAGCCTTCCTCGGTGATCAGTACAAAGAAATAGAGGAAAACAATAGAATGGGAAAGACTGGAGATCTCTTCAAGAAAATTAGAGATACCAAGGGAATATTTCATGCAGAGATGGGCTCAATAAAGGACAGAAATGGTATGGACCTAACAGAAGCAGAAGGTATTAAGAAGAGGTGGCAAGAACACACAGAAGAACTATACAAAAAGATCTTCATGACCCAGATAATCACAATGGTGTGATCACTCACCTAGAGCCAGACATCCTGGAATATGAAGTCAAGTGGGCCTTAGAAAGCATCACTACAAACAAAGCTAGTGGAGGTGATGGAATTCCAGCTGAGCTTTTTCAAATCCTAAAAGATGAGGCTGTGAAAGTGCTTCACTCAATATGCCAGCAAACTTGGAAAACTCAGCAGTGGCCTCTGGACTGGAAAAGGTCAGTTTTCATTCCGTTCCCAAAGAAAGGCAATGCCAAAGAATGCTCAAACTACCGCACAATTGCACTCGTCTCACACACTAGCAAAGTAATGCTCAAAATTTTCCAAGCCAGGCTTCAACAGTACATGAACTGTGAACTTCCAGATGTCCAAGCTGGTTTTAGAAAAGGCAGAGGAACCAGAGATCAAATTGCCAACATCCGTTGGATCATCAAAAAAGCAAGAGAGTTCCAGAAAACATCTATTTCTGCTTTATGGACTATGCCAATGCCTTTGACGGTGTGGATCACCACAAACTGTGGAAAATTCTGAAAGAGATGGGAATACCAGACCACCTGATCTGCCTCTTGAGAAACTTATGTGCAGGTCAGGAAGCAACAGTTAGAACTGGACATGGACAACAGGCTGGTTCCAAATAGGAAAAGGAGTATGTCAAGGCTGTATATTGTCACCCTGCTTATTTAACTTCTATGCAGAGTACATCATGAGAAATGCTGGGCTGGAGGAAGCACAAGCTGGACTCAAGATTGCCAGGAGAAATATCAATAACCTCAGATACGCAGATGACACCACCCTTATGGTAGAAAGTAAAGAAGAACTAAAGAGCCTCTTGATGTAAGTGAAAGAAGAGAGTGAGTAAAAAAGTTGGTTTAAAGCTCAACATTCAGAAAACGAAGATCATGGCATCTGGTCCCATCACTTCATGGGAAATAGATGGGGAAACAGTGAAAACAGTGTCAGACTTTATCTTTTTGGGCTCCAAAATCACTGCAGATGGAGACTGCAGCCATGAAATTAAAAGACACTTACTCCTTGGAAGAAAAGTTATGACCAAACTAGACAGCATATTAAAAAGCAGAGCCATTACTTTGCCAACAAAGGTCCATCTAGTCAAAGCTATGGTTTTTCCAGTAGTCATGTATGGATGTGAGAGTTGGAGTGTAAAGAAAGCTAAGCATCAAAGAATTGATGCTTTTGAACTGTGGTGTTGGAGAAGACTCTTTAGAGTCCCTTGGACAACAAGGAGATCCAGCCAGTCCATCCTAAAGCACATCAGTCCTAATATTCATTGAAAGGACTGATGCTGAAGCTGAAGCTCCAATACTTTGGCCACTTGATGTGAAGAACTGACTCATTTGAAAAGACCCTGATCCTGGGAAAGATTGAAGGCAGGAGGAGAAGGGGATGAGAAAGGATGAGGTGGTTGGATGGCATCACTGACTCAATGGACATGAGTTTGAGTAAACTCTGGGAGTTGATGATGGAGAGGGAGGCCTGGTGTGATGCATTCCATGCGATTGCAAAGAGTCAGACATGACTGAGTGATTGAACTGAACTGAACCTTGTCTCTGGGTTTTTGTCTTCTGGGACTCTGGTCAGTCCTGGAAATCTGTGAGCCCAGCCTTACTGGCTGCTCAACAAATAAAATAGCACTGGACTGTGACCCTGGGAAAGAACCTGAAAGGCTTGGCGGGAGGGAGATGAATGGATTGACTGCTGAGGATTACAGGTCATCTTTATGCTATGACATCTAAATTCACATCTGGTCATGTTGATGAGCTCTGGGCTCACAAATCCATCCACATTTTTAACACATCACACCATGCAGCCATAGAAAAATTAATGTGTGTCTGAAACAGGGCACTTAATTCTCTATGCGTTGCTTTATATCTTCCGTTATCTCATTAATGATATCTTTGTACCTTGATCCAGTTACTCCACAATCATTCTTTATAACACTTTTCCTCACCCTACTCTGCACACCCAATCCATCACCAAGTCCTTCTAATTCTCTTCTCTAATTCGTAAATGTGCTCCAAATCGATCTACCTTTTTCCACTAGTCCTGACCACCATCTCTCCTTGAGATTAAGGCAGCACTCTCCAAATTTACAGTCTGTTTTCTTCTCAAACTTAATCCATGTTCCACTTGATGGCAAAGCTAATCTTGCAAAACACACATCAGATTATGTTACTTCCATGATTAAAACCTTTCAACAACTTCTCACCAAATTTAAAGTAAAATTTAGGCTCCTTATGATGGACTACAAAGCTCTTGGTGATCTGGCTCCAGCCAATCCCTTCACTGTCACTGATTGTCCAAGTCCCCCAAGCTCATGAGGTTGTAGCCACCCTAATTTAGTTCATCCTGGTCAATGTCTCAGGGTCTCACTCTAGCCTTTTCCCCACCTGAGGACCTCTTCCCTCACATGGACAACCTTTTATCTAGTAGTCTTCATCTCCACCTCCTGTTTCTTTTCTCTATCACACTTATTTATACTTCAGTACACTGAAATTATTTTAAATTCATTTGCTTATTTATTTCTTGTCTGTCTTCACCTATTAGTAGGTAATGACTATGAGGAAAGGGACCATCTTTGTGGCCCTGCCCTTCTTAGCAGCACTTAGAGGGAATCCAATAAATGTCTGTTAAAAGAGTGAATGGAGAACGGGAAGCAGGCAAGACTATGGCATAAAGACACACTGCAGGCTCTGAAGAGGGAAAAGCCTGAGACAAGACACAGGCAGAATCTATAAAATTATGAGCCAAAGGGAAAAAGAAAATGCCATTTGGTCACCAAGTCCCAAAATACTGGGCTGGGGTGGCTCCCTTTGATATTTCAGATTTTAGAGCAACCAGCTTAAAAGACTCAGCAATTAAGAAGTAAGCTAAAGAGGATATATAAATGAAAGGGGATGAATATAAAAAAGTTTGGACAATTTTGCAAGTGACAGTGTCATAAAAGACCACCAAATGAAGCCTGGATGACAAGAAGGGGAAGGCCAAGGAAGATCCACTAGGCCAGCCCCCTTTTCCAAGGTTGTAGCTCTTGTCAATCTGGGTTCAATTCAATATGAATAGAAGTAACTGCCATGTTTTTGTTTTGTTTTAAGCTGAGAGCTTCACTAAGTCTTTATCCTCCCAGCTCTACTTGGTGGACATTCCCATTGTACTGGTCAGGGAGCAGCGGCTTGAGAGTCTAATTGACCAGCTGAAGGTCACATTCGGTGAGGGGACGAGCGAGGGAATGAAAGCAGTACTGTCACCAGAGCCTTGCTCCTGCCTTCTGTCCTGACCCGAATTAATATTCACGTCCCAAACCTTAGGGAAGATGGCAAAACTTGCCTTTAGTATTTACTTCTCCAACATTTACCCTTTTCGGTGGTCCCTACCGAGGATCACTCCCTGGGCTAGAGTCCCCTTAGGAAAAATGAAAGCTGATAAGTCATTAACACCTTAGCATGAACTAGCTAATAACCCTATGGGGATGCCAGTGAACTTTGTGAGGTGCAAATATTTTGATGAGAGGCCTTCTCCTCCCCCTCCAGTCCCAGACTCAGAGCTGCAACTCTTGGGTCCATGCTGGCTAATGAGCATGTACAGGCAGAGGAGCTCGATAAAGATGGACTGATTTATTGATCGATGGGAGCGCAGCTGAGCTTAATCTTCCCTTGCAGCTGCTCCTTTCCTTCCACATCTCTAGAGAAGTGTGTTGGCCCCGCCCAACATCCTCATGCATAGCTCTCCCCATTCTTTTGAACTGGGCCTTAGTGGGAATCTGGTGTGAAACTAATCGGTGGCAGAGAAACATATTACAGCCACTACACACAAGTCCTTGGCATGTGGCTAGTCTGCACTGAGATGTATAAAATACATATAAGATTTCAAAGATTTAGTATGATAAGAAGGATTTAAAGATACCTCATTTATATATTTTATATTGATGCTCTTTATAATAGATAAGATTAAGTTCAACTGTTTTCCCTTTTTAAAAATGAAGCTACCACAAAATTTAAAGTTGAATGCATAGCTCACAATATACACTTACTGGGCAGTGCTGCTCTTGACCCAGAATATTTTTGTTTATTATTTTATTTAATCCTCACAACTATTCCAGAAGGTAGGTGCCATTATCACCCCTGTTTTATTCATGAAGACACTGGAATCAAAGGTTGGTAACTTGCCCAAGGAGGCCACGAAGCTACCAAGTCACTGACTTGAGATCTGAACTCAGGTCCCCCCGACTCTATGACCACACTCTCTTTCCACTTTATGCTATTATATTGACATCCTCTGTGGGAAATTGCTGCTATGTTGAAAAATGCTGGAGGAAGGAGCACAAGAAATGATTGTGGCTAAATGACATAATTAAAAATGCAACAAGGCCTCTGCAGTATGTGCTGTTGGGGCAAGAATGGACAGTGAATCTGGCTCCAAGTCTGACTGCAAAATCCATGCTCTCAGAAAAAGGAAACTGCAAACCTGGAACCTTGGAAATGCATATCACTCAGGGAATTTTAAGGTTTCAAAGATGATGAGGCCTGTCAGGCATAACACTTCCCGGGGTCTGGGCTCTGTGGGTTGGTTTAGGCCAAAGCAGAACTCCTACCTCATGAAAAGCTTTAACACAGACACCTTCTGTGGGTTGTTTGGTGGGATTGTTGATAAGCAGAGAGGGGAAGGGCAGTTAGGAGATGTTCTAGGGACACTTGCCCAAGCCCCCTGGATTCTGGCTCCACACAACTGACTCAGAAACATGTGCATGCTTAGTCGTGTCCGACTCTCTATGATGCCATGGACTCATGGGGGTGTAGCCCACCAGGCTCCTCTGTCCTTGGGACTTTCAGGCAAGAATACTGGAGTGGGTTGTCATTTCCTCCTCTAGGGGATCTTCCTAACCCAGGGATTGAAACTGAGTCTCCTGAATGTCTTGAACTGGCAGGCTGATTCTTTACCATTGAACTACCTGGGAACTGCTTTACTTGACTCAAGAAGGCAGTTCCTTTCTTTCTTTCTCTCCCTCTCTCCTTCTTTCTTTCCCCTCTTCCTTTCTTTTCTCTCTCTCCCTCCCTTTCTCCTACTCTCTTTCTCTTTCTTCCTCCTAGTTAATGTAGTGAGGAAGGCCTGGACCTGCTTGGAAGGGGTTCTCCCTCACATTTCCCAGTGCACATAAAGTCTCCTCTTGCCCTGCCCTGCCCTCCATGGCTCCATGTGGAGAGCATGTTGCTTCCTGTGGACTCTGTACATGCTGAGGGGGCATCTCCAAGTCAGGCTGTAGGGGACTGAGGGCTGCAGGTTGTGTTAGGGTGGTTTCTTCATCCACGGATTGTCTGCCTGGCACTCACACTTAGGGAAAGAAAAGACTGCCCTAGGCTGTAGAGGGAGGTGAAACGGATGACAGGCCTTCTGTTCTTTGAGTTTAATAAATAAGTGCAAACCCCCAAATAACTTTCAGTTGAGAAGATTCATGTGATGTGAGGTAAATGGCCTGTACAAATGTCCTATTGAGGGGAGAAGGGAGCCATGGAAGTGATTTTACCTGCCCAATTGGAAGAGAAACCAGAATTTCAAGGGAAGTGATTGACTTATAATTACACTGACTGGGGACCCTGGGGCTGTGACCACAGAAAAATACTTGAGTTTTCCACAGCCCTAGAGCAAGGTGGCTTAGTGGTAAAGAATCTGCCTGCAATGCAAGAGACTGGTAGGAGATGTGGGTTTGATCCCTGGATCAGGAAGATCCTGTGGAGAGGAAATGGCAACCCACTCCAGTATTCTTGCCTAGGAAATCCCATGAACAGAGGAGCCTGGCAGGCTACAGTCCACGGGATCCGAAAGTTAGACACAACTGAGTGACCAAACAATAACCACAACAAAACCCCCAAGCCCCAAGGCTCCAAAGCAAGTTGGCTGCAGTCATCTCTGGTCTCTCCGGAGGAGATGGGGTACGTGGAGTGGGCAGTAGAATGCTGGCCAGCTCAAGAGGGTCAGGGTGAAGCTGTTGATGGGCCTATTTCAGGGACCTACCACCCAGGACCACGGGAGGCCATGTGGGGCCAGGGGATGAGTCAGAAAGGGAACGTTTTTCATGCACTAGCTATAAAGAAAATGTGAGGCTCCCATCCTCCCGGCTTCCAAGGAGGAGTGGGGTGGTGGGACCCACTGATTAAGATAGACAAATGAATGGCTCTTAGCTCAAGCTGCAGTCCCTTCAGTTCTGTGTTTGGAGTCTGGGAGAGACATCCAGCAGTGGCTTGAGGGGGTGCAGCCATTCTTTTTGACCTCAGAAGGCTGGGCCTGCACCTCCAGACACAGCCTAACAGACCTGTGTGTGTGTGTGTGTGTGTGTGTGTGTGTGTGTGTTAGTCACTCAATCATGTCCAAC
Source organism: Ovis aries (assembly GCF_016772045.2). Lineage (NCBI taxonomy): Eukaryota > Metazoa > Chordata > Mammalia > Artiodactyla > Bovidae > Ovis > Ovis aries. Next base: position 68,018,645 of record NC_056056.1, on the reverse strand, counting down.
TGTCTGCGACCCCATGGGCTGTAGCCCACCAGGCTCCTCTGTCCATGGAATTTTTCAGGCAAGAATACTGGAGTGGGTTGCCATTCCCTTCTCCAGAGGATCTTCCCGACCCAGGGATCAAACCCGGGTCTCCTGCATTGTGGACAGATTCTTTACCATCTGAACCACCAGAGAAGCCCAACAGACCTACCTACTGGGAATTCATCCAACCCTTTGCAGACCCACTCTATTTCTAATGAATTTCCCTTTGTAGTACTGTTAACAGCAGGGGCTGTGACCAGTCAGGGGGTACAGCTAGGTTGGGTAGGTCAAGAAAGGCATCTTTCAACCACAGGTTACTACTCTAGGTGTCTGCTGTAACCTGTGACTCTCTTCCAGGTACCTGAAGAGAACAAGGCAGGTATAGCTCTGAAGAGAATTCCCAACTCCCATCAGCCCCAGTAATTCCATCAAAATTCTTACCAGATGTAAACAAGAAGATAAATTAATAAACTTGAGTCTTCTCTTGGTGTCTTTTCCCAGCCCACCCAGCAAGTAGTTATTACAAGTGAAATAACTATCTGAAAGCTGTCAATTATGGTTTTGCCATTATGTTTCTTGAAGGGCCATTCTCTATATTTCCTCTGAAGTAAGCAGGCAGTTATGGGAGACACAGAACCAAAGGCCTTGCAGATGCCCCTAACTCATTTAGATACTTCCCTCCACGGCAGTGCCAGTGAATCATCCATTGCATTACATCAGTTCAGCCAGCAAAATACATACATTTCCCCTTTTCTAATAAAGCCAGCATATTATTTTAGGCTGCATAGGTGAGCCTTCTAGAACCCAGATAAAGCTGAGTGAAGTTTGTCATTTGATGCCATTTCCAGTAAAAGCATTCAAATGACAGAAATGATTTCAAAGCCCCAAATTGTGAGATGCCCAAATTGTATCTGGAATTTAAAAAGGGCTTAAAAGTTAAAACTCACTCAGACTCTCCTTCCATCTCTCTGTTCCACCTCTTCCTCAGAACTGAATGGAAAGTAAACCCCCCACAGATCCAGCTCCATCACAGTGTTAGCAAGCAAAGTGCAGAGCAGGTCACAGTATTTCTAATTCAGATTAATGACCCCATTCAGCCCTGTCTCCTTAGCAGGAAATTAGAAAGTGTAGGAAGGAGCAAATAGTGATTCATAACGCGTGACTCTGTGTATTGGCAGTTGTGCTCGTTAAAAGCTAAGATATTGTTTTGATATAAAATAATTGAGTCTGACTTATTTATGGGATAAAGTGTTTTCTGTAATGTGAGCTCCCTTTTACAAAGCCAGATGCTTGAAGGACAGAAGAACTGGCCTTTGCCTGATTTGTGTTTGCTGCAGTTCTGTCGGAAGCAGTAATTCAGGGTAATAGCCAGGTGGGCTGTTGTGAGTTTTTGGTACTCTGCTGTTGATTCTGCATCTCTTCTTCCTCCCACGGTCATCTCTCCCCACCGGGGCTGAGTCCTCACTTTCTGCTCTCCACCCTCCATGCTTACTTCTTCAGGTAACATATTTAAGTAGGGGGTTTCATTTGTCATCTGTTTGTGTTCAGCCATGACCTTTTCTCCAAGTCTTATTATCTCCCCTACTTCTCAGTGTGTGTATGTACACACACATGCATGCACACACACGCACACTTCCACTAGATTCACAGAGACTTAGGTATAAAGCTAGACTCGTTGTCATCCTCGTGTAAATTCCTTTCCTTCTCTAAATCCTCATTCATAGCCATGCATATCCATTCTTTCCCTCTTTTGCCCTCCATATCTTGTCTGTCACCAAGAGCTTCCCTTTCCTCTTTGGATTCAATTCTTTCCTCCATTTGTACATTCAATATGTAAGCTTGACTTGGGCTCTTGTTTAGGAGGGATAAATTATTTTTTTCAATAAAAGTCACGCGACGCTCCATCTCCAGACATGCCTAATAAACCTTTCCTGCTGCTGCTGCTGCTGCTAAGTCGCTTCAGTTGTGTCCGATTCTGTGTGACCCCATAGACGGCAGCCCACCAGGCTTTCCCGTCCCTGGGATTCTCCAGGCAAAAACACTGGAGTGGGTTGTCATTTCCTTCTCCAATGCATGAAAGTGAAAAGTGAAAGGGAAGTCGCTCAGTCATGTCTGACTCTTAGCGACCCCATGTACTGCAGCCCACCAGGCTCCTCCATCCATGGGATTTTCCAGGCAAGAGTACTGGAGTGGGGTGCCATTGCCTTCTTCGAAACCTTTCCTATGGGGATGTATTATTTGCTTTCTGCTCCAGGGAACATGTCTATTCTCAAATCTCACACCAAAATAGTGTTGATGAGAAGCTGAAAAAGTTGGATGAGCTTTAGAAGTAATTGCCCCTGAGAAGTCATTTCTGAGCCTTAATGTTTATTAGAAAGTTGACTCCTGTTAAATCTGAATTTCATCTACCACTCTCCTCTTGCACACACCCTTCTGCCACTAGTCTCCTTGCTTTTCTTTGAATTCACTTTTTTTTCTTTGAGCACATTTCTGTCTCAGGGCCTTTGTACTTCCTCTTTGGAACTCTCGTCAGCAAGATGCTTACGCTGGCTTGTTCTGATGGATATTATCTCTTCAGAGAGGTGAACGCCCTAAGAGAGGCCTCTATCTGCCCATTTTTCAAATAACCTGTTACATTATGAATTTATTATTTCCTGTCAGTGTCCTTCCTAGATAGCCCAGTGAGGGCAGAGATTTTTGTCTGTTTGGCTTACAGCTTTATTCTCAGAGCTAGAAATAAGCTTTACACATGGGAGTCACTCCAGCAGTGTCTACTGAATCCAAGCCTAAAGGTTGGATTAGAATCCAGGAAGCCTCATTTAAAACAGTATTTTTTACAGTGTGGTCCCTGGACCTGCAGCTTCAGCATCACTTGAGATATTGTTAGCAATGCAAATTCTTGGGCCTCCCACAAGTCCTGTTAAATCTGAAAGTGGAAGGCAGTTGTGTGAGTTTCAATAAGCCCTCCAGGAGACTGACACTGGGTAAACCTTGAGAACCTCTGCTCTGAGACATTGCTAGGGTGCCATATTATCTTTTGCATTTACTACTGTTTGTCAAGGCAGGAAGAAAAATCTCGTGACACTTACATTCAACATTTACACTAATCTTAGACTATTCCCTGCTTGTTTCAGGTGCATTGAATCAGGAAGCTGGATTGTCCTGTGGTCCTCAAGTTCAGGAAGAACTCAGTACGCACTTGTTGGCTGGTTGATTTTGCAATATTCTTTGCATATTCCTTTTTTTTTTTTTTTTTAGCTCTAGGTGATATATGGAAGTTTATACTTTTCCATTGAGAATTAGTACAGGTATGTTGTTGTTGCTGTTGTTTAGTCCTCCAGGCTCCTCTTTCCATGGGGTTCTCTAGGCAAGAATGCTGCGGTGGGTTGCCATTTCCTCTTTCAGGGCATCTTTCTCACTTACGGACTAAAACTGCATCTCCTGCACTGGCAGGTGCTGACTCACCAGGGAAGCCCATGTTTCTTGTTAGCATATAGAAAATACGTTGATTAAAAATATGTGCATGTTGGTTAGTTCTAACTCATTGTTTTATTACTTGCTAGATATATGTTAAAGAAGTTAAAATCATGGGTTTAGGAGCTGGATTTGGGCTGGGTCAGGCCTTAATTGGTAAAAATGGGCAATAATATCTGCCTTGGAGAATTAATAGCACTGGCACACAGTGCATACTCAAAGTAGCTATTATTAATAATGATAATGTTGGCATTTTTATAACTTATAATATGTAACATTATCTTGGTGTGTGTGTGTATTAGTTATTATGGTAGAAAGAAGATAGTGGAAAGTGTATTTTAGAACACTGTTTCTCACAAAGAGGTCTCAAGACCAGCAGCAACAGCATACCTCAGAATTACTAGAGATACAGATTTCTGCCCCACACCCCAGATCTGCTGAAACAGATATAGAAGTGTGGGCTGAATACTATCTAACAAGTCCTCCAGGTGGTTCTGAAGCATCCTAAACCTTAGGAACCCTCCTTTAAAGTCACATACACACAAACACACATATCCTCACACTCTCTGTCTGGTGTGCCTCTTTGGGGAAACGATCTATCAACAGATAAAAAGGATCCTGGAGACCAACACTTAGAGAATTCCTGCTGAGGGCTAAGTCCATAGGACCTGAGTCATTTGAATTTGGGAGAGAGACCCAATTTCTGGTTTGCATATCAAACTCATGCAGTGGCCTAGCTTTCTGACAGGTCTTTGAAAAATGAGGTCCCCAGTAACAGCCCTTTCTCCCTCCAATATTTCCTGGCCTGCAGCAATTAAACTGCTGAGCAGAAACTGGGCCTGATGGTCTGTTAACCCTTTGTCAGCTGAAGCACAGAAGCAGTTTGTTTTGCTGGAGAGATTTTCTTCTCAACTTCTTTTCCTCCCACTGCACGACAAAGGAAAACTGTCTCCTTAAACATCTCCTTGTCGAGCTGCTGCATCTGTGTGATTGAAACAGCCAGGTCAGAGATCAACAGAGGTGAAAGGTCATCACAAACTAAATGCAGCTGCTGAATCTCCTTGTGCTTCTCCTTGGTGTCATGAAGACAAATAGCGTTAAAAAAATTTTCTCCCAATGAAGCAGTTCTCATTTTCTCCTTTCTCATCACCCTTCAAGCATTTCTTAATGAACTACAGCTCAATCATCTATGAGCATGGTGGTTTTACATCTGAGCACAGCCCCCCAGAAACCATCAGAACTGAGTCAACTAAGATAGCTTTCTGAGTGCTTTTTTCTTGTGTTATTAAGTTTGGGCTTTCAGCAAAGTCCAAGTCCTCGTTGTCTCCATTTACAACAATACAAACAAACACTCCGTGTCCAGCCACGACAGGCACAGTCCAGGGACGACAGACACTGGGCAAGCACTTCCTGGTTACTGATCATTGTGCTGTCTTTGTCTTTCACATACATTCCTTGTTTCTTTCTGCTCACGTGTGCTTTATAGATTTTCTCTGGAAATTCTGAATTTTAGACCAACACCTTCCACCATCCCATTTCTCAGGGAAACCCAGCCAAAATGAATGTGCATATAAACAAAAGGAAATTGGGATCATCATCTTATTTAAACCACGTCTGTTAGAACCGAGTAACTCTTAATAAAGAAAAGACAATCCTGTTTTCCTACCTCTCCATTTCTAAAGGCAAGAAAAGTTTTAAATCTGACAAACAGAATAGAAACCATCCAAAAATATCCAAATGAATATTTCTTTAATGACAAAACCCTAGTATTCAACCCAAGTTGATTTTTAATGAGTTCTTTATGGTGCTCAACATAGTGCTAGTGCTTACACCTTTTTCAGACTTAATATTGCTTACAAATGTGAGCTTTAGCCTTAAAAAACAGACACTGGAACTGAGATATAAGGGATGGAGATATCTGATTTTATGGTAAAATGAAAATTTATTAATCAAATTTGGGTTTGGACTGTGTTAGTGCTGATGATGCAAGAAGGAATTGTATGCAAAGCAGCTAATGTGGATCCACACTTGTCATATAAGGGCTCCATGAGGGTGATTTTTCTTCTCTCCTTCTCCAGTGAGTGATGGCTCATCTGCAAACTAAGGGACAGCTGTGCTAGAATGGTCAGAAATCAAAACTGGAGTCAGGGGTTTCCCCTCTTGGCCCATGGTCCTCTGTAGGCAGGCAGGATTGGGGGGAGGTGTGAGGAAAGGTTTGCAGAGTTGCCGTAAAAGATTTAAAATTTGTATGTGCACAGAACATTTCATACAGATGAATTAAACACTGTCTCTTACACAGAGTTTCCCCTCTTTCTCAAATATCTATTTGTACAGTGGCAAATATATACATATTTATATATAATAACTACAAAATGAATTGTAGTTTTTGCCATCCTCCATCTTCTCAACTGCTATCCAGTGATGTCTAAGATATATTTTGAATAGAAAAACTTTCCTCCTGTTGAAAAACAGAAGGAACTTCTGTTCTACAGCATGTGCTAGAATGGTCAGAAATCAAAACTGAAGTCAGAGTTCCCCCCCTTTGCGAATGGTCCTCTGTAGGCAGGCAGGATTGTCCCTTGTTCTCTAAGGCAAGGCTTCCCAGGTCTTGTCCTAGGACCTGTGGTACCTATTTGCCGTGCAACTGCCCTGCTCCATCCCTGACCCTCTGGATTTGAATCTCCTAGGCAGAGAACTAGAAATCTTCTTTGTAACAAACTTCCTGATGTCAGTTTTCCCACGTATTGAAATTTGAGAACCCTGGGCTTAAGGGAGTTGGAAAATAACACCAGCTTCAGGAGGCTAAACCTTTGGGGTTTTTTTGTGTGTTTTACCTGAAAACAGAATATTGCTTTCCCATTTAAATCCTTGAATACTATCCAAAAGCTTGCCAGAATATCTATCAATCATGTCAGATAGTCTAATGACAATTTTCAAGCACCGTATCCCCACTGGATAAAACCAAAGAACAATGGTTCTGTATCGTCTACAGATGACGCTTAGTCACACAACTATTTGCCTTTGTTGAGATGCACTGAAATACCATGTGAATTAAATTACAGTGGGCAGGGGAGCCGGACTACAGATCTGAAATCATTAGCAACTCCTGAGAGCATTCACTTGATTTGTGTGTATTTAAATATAATCTTCAATAAAATTAGGAAACCTTTACCACCATGTGTGTTGCCATAGCAAAGTGCAGGGGCAGCAAATATCTGGTCTATGTTTTCACTTCGTCCCCACCCCCACGAGCTTGCATGGCAGCTAGACATGTCTAATCAATTCTAGCAATCCTTCCTCTTAAGCCAGGATATTTATGCCTCAGAATACTGTGCCCCAGGCAGCTCTTAGCAGATGAGATGATGGACAATGAAACCTACTTGTTTCATCTGGACTGGTGAAGGGCATGGGCTTTGCATTCATGGATTTGGGGGTTCAGATCCCAGTCTTACACTTAGAGGTTGTGAGACAACACAAGATACTTAAGATATTTAGGTACTTTTGCAGCCTCATTCTCCTCATTTGCACAAGTGGGATTATAGCTGCACCTCCCAGGATTGTTGTGAAAGTGACAGAAAGAATGTATGTAAATTGTTTAGCGTTCCTAGTACATAGGGCTGCTGCTGCTGCTAAGTCTCTTCAGTCGTGTCCAACTCTGTGCAACCCCAGAGACCAGGCTCCCACGTCCCTGGGATTCTCCAGGCAAGAACACTGGAGTGGGTTGCCATTTCCTTCTCCAATGCATGAAAGTGAAAAGTGAAAGGGAATTGACTCAATCATGTCCTACTCCTAGCGATCCCATGGACTGCAGCCTACCAGGCTCCTCCGTCCATGGGATTTTCCAGGCAAGAGTACTGGAGTGGGATACCACTGCCTTCTCCAGTACATAGCGAGTACTCAATACATTTTAAGTGTTGTTATTTTTAATTTAGCTTGATGTGATGAGCACAAGGAGAAAGAGACTTGTTTTTTTGGAAGCATGGAGGATTGTATTAGTAGAGTACTTCCTTACTGCAGCTCTCTTTCTGGACTAAGGTCGACATTTATGGAGGGCTTAACAGTTGCAGAAAGTGTTCTAAGCACTTTTTGAGGAGTAACTAATTTAATCCTCACAAGAACCCAGTGAGGTAGATGTTCTTATCCCCAGTTTATAGATGCAGCACCTGAGGCATAAAGAGGTTGAGTGACTCCTAAGGGATGGAATTAAGTATGTGCTGTTTAAAATGAGGACTCAGTCAGGAGCCTCCCTGGAAATTGTGAAGATGCGAATTCTCAGGTCCTGCCCACGACTCCCTGGATCAGAAACGCTGTGGGTGGGCCTAGAAATCTCTGTTTTAACAAACCCTCCAGGTGATTCTGAGGTGCATCAAGCTTTTAGAACCACAATCCAGAAAGCAAGGGAGCATTGACAGGATAAGAAGTCAGGAGCGAGGAGAGCAGTTAAAGCAGCATATTCCTATTAAGGAAGGGTGAGTGCCATTTCAGAACTTGATGCCTATTTGTACCTTACAGCATTCATCCTGGAATTCAGTGTTTTTTCCCCCGCTTATGAGGAAAATTGGTTGATTTGTGCTATTGGTTGTTTTACTCTGTTACAATTCACTAGAACAAATAGAAACCGCTTCTCTGTCTCAATTGTATGTAAACTAGTATGAAAGGCACCTACATCTCTTTCAAATCCATGCTCTCCTCAATTTATACCAGAAACCCGAGTTTCTATATTTCATTACTTGAAAAATTCAATTCAGTAGCTGCTGACCAATTCAATAACTTCTGACCGTCTAGGAAGGGTTTAAACTTTATCTGCTGTAAGAATTTGTAAAGGCCTTGTTGGAAATCTGAGGCATATAATAAAAATCTACATGTGTATGGAGTCCAGTGCTAAGGCCTGCCCAGTCATTTCTTTATTGACTCATCATAGTGGCCTTATTGTTACGGGCACTGTCATCATTATCTCCAGCACAGATAAGGACACTTACCAGCCCTTTACCTAGGCTTATGGACCCTTAGTTTTGCAAGTACCTAACTTCTATGCAGAGTACATCATGAGAAACGCTGGGCTGGAAGAAGCACAAGCTGGAATCAAGATTGCTGGGAGAAATATCAATAACCTCAGATATGCAGATGACACCACCCTTATGGCAGAAAGTGAAGAGGAACTAAAAAGCCTCTTAATGAAAGTGAAAGAGGAGAGTGAAAAGGTTGGCTTAAAGCTCAACATTCAGAAAACGAAGATCATGGCATCCGGTCCCATCACTTCATGGGAAATAAATGGGGAAACAGTGGAAACAGTGTCAGACTTTATTTTTTTAGGCTCCAAAATCACTGCAGACGGTGACTGCAGCCATGAAATTAAAAGATGCTTACTCCTTGGAGGGAAAGTTATGACCAACCTAGACAGCATATTCAAAAGCAGAGACATTACTTTGCCGATAAATGTCCGTCTAGGCAAGGCTATGGTTTTTCCAGTGGTCATGTATGGATGTGAGAGTTTGACTGTGAAGAAAGCTGGGTGCCGAAGAAATGATGCTTTTGAACTGTGGTGTTGGAGAAGACTCTTGAGAGTCCCTTGGACTGCAAGGAGATCCAACCACTCCATTCTGAAGGAGACCAGCCCTGGGATTTCTTTGGAAGGAATGATGCTAAAGCTGAAACTCCAGTACTTTGGCCACCTCATGCAAAGAGTTGACTCTGATGCTGGGAGGGATTGGGGGCAGGAGGAGAAGGGGACGACAGAGGATGAGATGGCTGGATGGCATCACTGACTCGATGGACATGAGTCTGAGTGAACTCCGGGAGTTGGTGATGGACAGGGAGGCCTGGTGTGCTGTGATTCATGGGGTTGCAAAGAGTCAGACATGACTGAGTGACTGAACTGAACTGAACTGAACCTACAGAGTGTTTGAGCAGCAGAGCCAGGATTCAATGGAAGGAGGGAGGAAAGTGATTCTTTCTGATTCCACCTGTGTCTGCTGCTTTCCTGCCATCTCTTCAACCGATTTGTCCCACTCCTGCAAACGTAAGCTGGTAATACACAAACGCGCAGTCAGAACAAAAAATGTAAAAAGACAGAACAAATCCCATCTGGGCATTGATCTGTGTCTCTGGAATTCAGCTTGGTGTTCTCTCATTTTGGCCATGCAGACATTCCATAGCTTGCTCTTCACTTCTCCAGTGCCAACCCTGTTTTTGACAATTGTTTAACTTCCTATATGCATTCTAGACTTTTTCTTTAAAAAAAAAATTTATTGGAGTATAATTGATTTACAATGTTGTGTTAGTTTCAGGTGTACAGCAAAGAGAGTCTGCTGTCCATACACATGTATCCACTCTCTTTTAGATTATTTCCCCGTATAGGCCATTACAGAGTATTGAGTAGAGATCCCTGTGCTGTGCAGCAAGTTCTTATTAGTTACTTTGTATATAGTAATATATTTATCAGACTTCCTTTCTCTAACAGCCAATTGTGGACCTTTATTCCCTGGCCGCATGTTCAGGGTTCTCTGGTCAGGCTTATGGGATGCACCTGGGGCCCACTCAGTGCATTTGTCGTGGGAGCGTTGCTGAGTTCTAGCACCTGCCAGAGGAGTAACCTTCATCAGGAGGGAGGGGATCAAATGCCTAGCGTGATGGAAACTTACCAGCTCCCAAGATCTTGGCAGTGGATCTGAAACTTCAGAATCTCTACCAATCAGCTGGAGTTAAAACGCAGATTCTTAGATTCTGCTCTCCCCTTATTCTGATTCAATAGGTCTGAGGTGGAGCTCAGGAATCTGCATTTTAATAAGCATATGACCATTCTGTAAGCCTCATCTTGAGAAATAGAGGTTTGCTGGTGGTAACAGGGGTGTCTGACCATGTCATATCCAGCCTTTGAATCGCAGAGAGATTGAGGGGGATGGTAAACCTAGGTCCAAACTCGGAGAGTGAGGCAGAAGTATGGGAACCAGGAGAACAAGACAGTAATCTATATCCTCCCACTCTACCTCCCTTCGTCTGTCCATTTCCCACTGCCTTCTCTCCCAAAAGGCGTTTCTAAAGATTCTCTGATAAGGTCACGTCATTATACACAAAACAACTTTCAATAGAGCTATGCCAAGAGTGGGGAGGAGGGGGTCTGGAGGGCTCTCTCCAGGCCAACCTCTCTTCCACTTCATCCCTTGAGGTAGGTAGCTCCCAAGGTATGTTCATAGATTCTTTAAATTTCCCTCGGGATTAGTTTCAAAATAGTCTTAATCTAAACCCCATTTTATGGGCATCCTGGTGGCTCGGACAGTAAAGAATCCACCTGCAATGCAGGAGACCTGGGTTTAATCCCTGGGTCAGGAAGATCTCCTGGAGGAGGGAATGGAAATCCACTCCAGTATACTTGCCTGGAAAATTCCATGGATAGAGGAGCCTATGGAGCTATAGTCCATGGAGTCACAAAGAGTTGGGCACGACTGGGCAACTAACACAACAACAAAAAAATCCCATTTTAAAGATGAAGAAATTGAGGCCTAGAGAGGTGAAGGGGCTTGTGTAACCTGACTGAGGCGTAACTAGGTGATTACCCTCATGTACTCATTTTCAAGCCAACTGAGATTTCCAAGCTGTGTTCATTAAAACATCGGTGTCTAATGTGGGTTCCTTAGGTATTCTGGGGGACAAAAGGGTGCCCTGTGGCTTTATAAATAAGTCTGGGAACACTGGGTGCAGCCTATGTAAGCAGGTTTCTTTATGGTAGGATGTCACAGACCCTTGGATATTCTAATGCGAATTGTGAACTATCTCCAATAAAGGTAATGGAGGTAGAGTTTTCCAAACTCATTTAATAACAGACACTGCCCCCCCCCTTGTAACATATTATCAGCCTCTCAAAGGACACTACTGTAAAGAAAACTGAAAGTTGCTGTAATACTCTGTGTTGCCCTGAGAAAAGCTGCAGAGAGTCTGTAGTCACTAAAGATCAGAGTCTCAGGAGGCTGTGAATTCATACAGACTTGCTCTGGACCATCCACCTCTGACACCTGAACTCCACACCTGGGCTCCAGGTGGATCAGTGTGACCACTTCTCATGAGAAGGAAGCCACAGGTCAGGAGCAGTTGTGAGCTGGGTGACAGAGTGGCTGGCTGCATGGGTGTCAGTCCCACCCAGCCTTAGATGCAGAAGTCCAGGCCTCTGAGTTGCTTAGCTTGAAGGACAGCATTGAATGTGTCAGAGAGGCAACACTAACTCAGTGTTCAACTGAAGACATGAGGACTGCTATGGTCAAGGCACAAGCCACGGGGGAGGCAGTGCTGGGGAGTACTCCCCCGCTGCCTGCTGCTGGAGCAGACACATCACCAGGGAAATCAACAGAGCCAGTCGGTGCTGAAGCATCAGAGTCCAGTCCCCAGTTCAGAGGGTAGGAGCTGACTAGCTGGTCAAGGAGAAATTATGATGGCCACTTTGCCTTCTTTCTGACCATTTTGGAAGCTGTGTCTATTATTTGTGGACTTTGTAGTCCATCCTTCTAAGGCTACCTACAAGTGATCTGTGTAGGTTCTGTAGGTGACCCAGAGACTTGGTAGCAAAAGAGGGGTGGAAGTGAGGCAGGCATCAGTCTGGAAACACAGAAAGCGCAGGTCAAACCAACAGCTGTTAGATCTCTGTAATCTGGTTCTGAAGCAGATTACCCAGCAAGTGTCCCTCCCCAGAGAGGGCATGAGCTGAGCCACTGTGAAGGAGAGTTTATGCCAGGTGGAGAAAGAGACTGTAGGGTTGTGTGTCCTGTAGGCACTCGCCCAGGGAAAGGCTGAATGGCCTTGCAGCTCAGACTAACCTTTAGGCTTAACAATGGACTGAGCCTTGGAAGCTCCCATGTCTTGCTGAATAACCATGCATTGAAAAAAAGCTGGTTCCAGATCTGATTTCATTTTAATCATTAGTGAGTTTTTTTTTTTTTGGCCTGATTAAAAAATAAATATATGTCCACTATTAGTGACAGGTGCCAGTATATTGTTAAGAGAAACGTCTTAGGAGACTGAATTTGAGCCCAGAACTTTGGGCGAGTCACTTACCATTTTCTTTTCCGCAAAATGAGAAAAATAATCATATCTGCCTCAAGTGGTTGTCATGAGGATTTAATAAGATAATGAATTAATGATATAATAACCATAGCAATGTGCCTGGCATATAGTAAGCTCTTAGATTTTAGCTAATATTAGCATATTTATGATAGTCTCATCAACCTAGATGGATGGTCTATTAATGCTTTCGTATATTCCCTTTCACTCTTTTAATCATGTGTTTATATAGGCTCATATTAGAAACATGTAACTTTGTGCCAGCTCTTTTCAATTACTATTCTATCCTAGGTTCTGAATTTATATGGTATAGAGGTAAGAAGACTGGCTTGGGAATAAGCAGACCTGGGTTACAATTTAGCTTTACCACTTATATCCCCAACTGTGTGACTCTGGGAAAGAGACTTGAACTTTCCAAGACTCAGTATCTCAGCTGAGTTGATATGATAATTGCTAACTTAATAGGCTGTTAGGAGAATTACTAAGGTGAAAAATTAAAGGCTGAGGTCGAGACCTGGTACATAGTAATTATTTAACAACATTATGGGGACAAAAAGTATAATAATTTTTCTGAGCTTCCAGGGAATGTTTCAACTACATGTCTCCACTTACTGGAAAGTCTCTTAATGTCTGAGGAAATATTGATGACTTGCTGGAACATTAATTTTCTGTATGATGAACAAGATTGTTCAATGTTCTTTTTTTCTGTGACCCAGCCCTCAGCCAAATTGCCTCTAAGTTTACTGATGCAGGACTTTGGGTCACAAAGTTTCTCTCAGCTTTTCCTCACATGTTTTCTCTGATTCCTGAGAAAAAAGGTGAAAGTACTTGCCTGAGGCAGAGGCATGATATGAGCACAGGTCTCCAACAATCAGTGCTGGGACAATGACTTACCTACTGCTCAGCAGTGCTTAAGAATGGATCAGCACCCTTCCTGCTAAGAGTCAATAGTCAATAGTCCTTAACCACACTATCAGTCAGTTCAGTTCAGTCGCTCAGTCATGTCTGACTCTTTGTGACCCCATGAATTGCAGCACGCCAGGCCTCCCTGTCCATCACCAACTCCTGGAGTTCACTCAAACTCATGTCCATCGAGTCAGTGATGCCATTCAGCCATCTCATCCTCTGTCGTCCCCTTCTCCTCCTGCCCCTAATCCCTCCCAGCATCAGTCTTTTCCAATGAGTCAACTTTTCTCACGAGGTGGCCAAAGTACTGGAGTTTCAGCTTTAGCATCATTCCTTCCAAAGAACAGCCAGGACCGATCTCCTTTAGAATGGACTGGTTGGATCTCCTTGCAGTCCAAGGGACTCTCAAGAGTCTTCTCCAACACCACAGTTCAAAAGCATCAATTCTTCGGCACCCAGCTTTCTTCACAGTCCAACTCTCACATCCATACATGACCACTGGAAAAACCATAGCCTTGACTAGACGGACCTTTATTGGCAAAGTAATATCTCTGCTTTTGAATATGCTATCTAGGTTGGTCATAACTTTCTTTCCAAGGAGTGTCTTTTAATTTCATGGCTTGCAGTCACCATCTGCAGTGATTTTGGAGCCCCAAAAAATAAAGTCAGCCACTGTTTCCACTGTTTCCCCATCTATTCCCATGAAGTGATGGGACCAGATGCCATGATCTTCATTTTCTGAATGTTGAGCTTTAAGCCAACCTTTTCACTCTCATCTTTCACTTTCATCAAGAGGCTTTTTAGTTCCTCTTTACTTTCTGCCATAGGGGTGTTGTCATCTGCATATCTGAGATGATTGATATTTCTCCCAGCAGTCTTGAGTCCAGCTTGTGCTTCTTCCAGCCCAGTGTTTCTCATGATGTACTCTGCATAGAAGTTAAATAAGCAGGGTGACAATATACAGCCTTGACATACTCCTTTTCCTATTTGGAACCAGTCTGTTGTTCCATGTCCAGTTTTAACTGTTGCTTCTTGACCTGCATACATATTTCTCAAGAGGCAGGTCAGGTGGTCTGGTATTCCCATCTCTTTCAGAGTTTTCCATATTATATTATGATCCACACAGTCAAAGGCTTTGTCATAGTCCATAGAGCAGAAATAGATGTTTTTCTGGAACTCTCTTGCTTTTTCGCTGATCCAGCGGATGTTGGCAATTTGATCTTTGGTTCCTCTGCCTTTTCTAAAACCAGCTTGGACATCTGGAAGTTCATGGTTCATGTATTGCTGAAGCCTGGCTTGGAGAATTTTGAGCATTACTTTACTAGCATGTGAGATGAGTGCAAGTGTGCAGTAGTTTGAGCATTCTTTGGCATTGCCTTTCTTTGGGATTGTAATGAAAACTGACCTTTTCCAGTCCTGTGGCCACTGCTGAGTTTTCCAAATTTGCTGGCATATTGAGTGCAGCACTTTCACAGCCTCATCTTTTAGGATTTGAAATAGCTCAACTCAAATGGAATTCCATTACTTACACTAGCTTTGTTCGTTGTGATGCTTTCTAAGGCCCACTTGACTTCACATTCCAGGATGTCTGGCTCTAGGTGAGTGATCACACCATTGTGATTATCTGGGTCATGAAGATCTTTTTTGTACAGTTCTTCTGTTTATTCTTGCCACCTCTTCTTAATATCTTCTGCTTCTGTTTAGGTCCATACCATTTCTGTCCTTTATCGAGCCCATCTTTGCATGAAATGTTACCTTGGTATCTCTAATTTTCTTGAAGAGATCTCTAGTCTTTCCCATTCGGACCGTGCAGAAGCGTGGCCAAGAGGAGCTAGCCCTTGCCCAAGGTCAGGGGCGACAGCTGAGAGGCGCTACCCCATGTCCAAGGAGCAGTGGCTGCATGGGCACAGGAGGGCCAAGAGGAGCTACTCCACGTTCAAGGTCAGGAGGGGCGGCTGTGAGGAGATATCCCTAGTCCAAAGTAAGGAGCAGCAGCTGCTCTTTGCTGGAGAAGCCATGAAGAAATATCCCACTTTCAAGGTAAGACAAACCCAAGTAAGATGGTAGGTATTGCGAAAGGGCATCAGAGGGCAGACATGCTGAAACCACAATAATCACAGAAAACTAGTCAATCTAGTCACACTAGGAACAGTCTTGTCTAACTCAATAAAACTAAGCCATGCCCTGTGGAGCCACCAAAGACAGGTGGGTCATGGTGGAGAGGTCTGACAGAATGTGGTCCACTGGAGAAGGGAATGGCAAGCCACTTCAGTATTCTTGCCTTGAGATCCCCATGAACAGTATGAAAAGGCAAAATGATAGGATACTGAAAGAAGAACTCCCCAGGTCAGTAGGTGCCCAATATGCTACTGGAGATCAGTGGAGAAATAACTCCAGAGAGAATGAAGGGATCGAGCCAACACAAAAACAATACTCCGTTGTGGATGTGACTGGTGATAGAAGCAAGGTCTGATGATGTAAAGAGCAATATTGCATAGGAACCTGGAATGTTAGGCCCATGAATCAAGGAATATTGGAAGTGGTCAAACAGGAGATGGCAAGAGTGAACCTCGACATTCTAGGAATCAGTGAACTAAAATGGACTGGAATGGGTGAATTTAACTCAGATGACCATAATATCTACTACTGTAGGCAGAAATCCCTTAGAAGAAATGGAGTAGCCATCATGGTCAACAAAAGAGCCTGAAATGCAGTACTTTGATGCAATCTCAAAAATGACAGAATAATCTCTGTTCGTTTCCAAGGCAAACAAATATCAGAGTAATCCAAGCCTATGCCCCAACCACTAACGCTGAAGAAGCTGAAGTTGAGTGGTTCTATGAAGACCTACAAGACCTTTTAGAACTAACACCCCCCAAAAGATGTCCTTTTCATTATAGGGTAGGGGACTGGAATGCAAAAGTAGGAAGCCAAGAAACAGCTGGAGTAACAGGCAAATTTGGCCTTGGAGTACAGAATGAAGCAGGGCAAAGGCTAATAGAGTTTTGCCAAAAGAACGCACTGGTCATTGCAAACACCCTCTTCCAACAACACAAGAGAAGACTCTACACATGGATATCACCAGATGGTCGACACCGAAATCAGATTGATTATATTCTTTGCAGCCAAAGAGGGAGAAGCTCTATACAGTCAGCAAAAACAAGACGGGGAGCGGACTGTGGCTCAGATCATGAACTCCTTATTGCCAAATTCAGACTTAAATTGAAAAAAGTAGGGAAAACCACTAGACCATTCAGGTATGACCTAAATCAAATCCCTTATGATTTACAGTGGAAGTGAAAAATAGATTTAAGGGACTAGATCTGATAGATAGAGTGCCTGATGAACTATGGAATGAGGTTGATGACATTGTACAGGAGACAGGGATCAAGACCATCCCTATGGAAAAGAAATGCAAAAAACCAAAATGGCTGTCTGGGGAGTCTTTACAAATAGCTGTGAAAAGAAGAGAAGTGAAAAGCAAAGGAGAAAAGGAAAGATATAAGCATCTGAATGCAGAGTCCAAAGAATAGCAAAGAGAGATAAGAAAGCCTTCCTCAGCAATCAATGCAAAGAAATAGAGGAACCAAACTATAGTGACATCTAAATATCATCTTTAGTTTACTAATTTTATGTTTGAGTTTTTAATTATTTAATAAGTAATATACAAGTCATATAGTTAATTTTATACTGTGTCTGATCTCATTCATACTTTTGATATGTAAATAAAGTCTTGAGTCAAATAAACCTGTACAGAAAAAAAAGAATATATATATATATATGTAATGTAAAAGCAACCCTACAAAATGGACTTTAAAAAGACAACATGAATGAACCTAGAGGGTATTATGCTAAGTGAAGTTAGTCGGAGAAAGGCAAATGCTGTATGATTTCACTTATATGTGGAATCTAAAATCAAACTAATGAGCATATGTAACAAAAGAGAAACAGTTACAGAAGCAGAGAACAAAGCGGTGGTTGACAGAGGAAAGGAGACCGGGGGAGGAAAGAAATAGATGAGAGAGATTAAGAGGTACAAACTTCTAGTTGCAAAATAAATGAGTATGAAATGTATAGCATGGGGGATATGTCAATAAGTAAAGTTTTTGTATGGTGACATATCATAATTAGACTTGTCATGGTCAATTTGAAATGTATGGAAACCTGTAATGAACTAACATTATAGGAACTAACATAGTGTGGTCTGTCAATTATACTTCAAATATAAACCTACAAAACAACTCTTAGGAAAAAAAAAGATCAGATTTGTGATTACCAGAGCTGAAGAGAGGGGGAGGGAGATGTTGCATGAAGGCAGTCAAAAGATAGGAACTTTCAGTATACATAAATAAATACTAGAGGGGGTTTTTTTTTGTTCGTTTTTGTTTTGTTTTGCCGCACTGGGCATTTCTCTAGTTGCTGCAAGCAGGGCTACTCCTCATTGCGGTGTGTGGGCTTCTCACTGCAGTGACTTCTCTTGTTTGGAGGACAGGCTCTAGACACTCAGGCTTCAGTAGTTGCTGCATGTGGGTTCAGTAGCTGCAGTGCACAGGCTTAAGTGCCCTGCAGCATGTGCTGCTGCTGCTGCTGCTAAGTCGCTTCAGTTGTGTCCAACTCTGTGCGACCCCATAGACGGCAGCCCACCAGGCTCCTCCGTCCCTGGGATTCTCCAGGCAAGAACACTGGAGTAGGTTGCCATTTCCTTCTCCAATGCATGAAAGTGAAAAGTGAAAGGGAAGTCGCTCAGTCATGTCCGACTCTTACTGACCCCATGGACTGCCGCCCACCAGACTCCTCCGTCCATGGGATTTTCCAGGCAAGAGTACTGGAGTGGGGAGCCATTGTCTTCTCCGCAGCATGTGGGATCTTCCTAAATTAGGAACTGAACACTGTCCTCATCATAGGCAGGTGGATTCTTAACCACTGGATCACCAGCGAAGTCCTAGTACTAGGAATTTATAAGATGAATAAGTACAACATAATAAATATATATATAAAGTTAAGAGAGTAAAGCCTAACATTTCTTATCACAAAAAAATTGTCTTTCCTATTTCTTTAATTTTATAACTATATGAGATACTGGATGTTTACTAAACTTACTGTGATAATCATTTCATGATGTACATAATTCAAATCATAATGCTGTACTTACACTTATACAATTATCATTTTTTAGTTGCTCAGTTGTATCCAATCTTTGAGAGCCCGTGGACTATATCCCTCCAGGCTCCTCTGTCCGTGGGATTTCCCAGGCAAAAATACTGGAGTATGCTGCTAATTCCTTCTCCAGGGGATCTTCCCAAACCAAGGATCATACCCATGTTTCCTGCGTGGCAGGTGGATTCTTTATCCCTGAGCCATCTGGTGCAGTATGATAATTATATCTTGATAAAAGTCACAAAGATGGCTCAGTGGTAGCGTCCACCTGCCAAGCAGGTGAGTTGGGTTTGATCCCTGGGTCAGGAAGATCCCCTGGAAAAGGATATAGCAACCCACTCCACTATTCTTGCCTGGAGAACATGACATCATGAAAGGAAATTAGTAAAGCTAAAGTAATAGACTGGAAAGAAATGGAAATGTTAGCAAGATGGCAGAATAGGAGGCCTTGTCTCCAGTCCTTGTTCCCCATAGAAACACCAATTTGGCAGCCACTCATGGACTAAAGTGCCTCTGTCGGGAGCTTAAGGATCCAGGTAGGAGGATGTGACACCCTAGTGGAGTCCAATATTGAGGAAAGCTGACTTGAGAAGGTGGGCTGATGGTCCCAGGAGCAGGCTCACCTACTATGGACCTGACTGCAGATATGGAGGCAGCCCCATGATCCGGCTCTAGTCCTACCTGTCCAGGGACTTGATGGCCTCACTCATCGGTGCCAAAAGTAAGGTTACCTACAAACACCACCAGATGGTCCAAAACCCTGCCAGGTAACCAGCCTAGAATCTCTGGCTAGGCTGACTAGTGAAAGTCTTAATCTGAAACCAGTCTTTCAAGACTAGAAGATGTGACTGTTTCTTCAAATGTACAGACAGCAATGCAGAAATATAAGGATCACAAAGAATCACATAATCACTCAATGGTAAAAAGCTGAAAGCTTTCCCTTTACTAGAACAAAGCAGGAATGCCCACTCTCATCTCTCAGCATAGTATTAGCATTTCCAGCTAGAGCAATTAGGCAAAACCAAGGGCATCCCAAATTGTAAAGGAAGAAGTAAAACTATCTCTGTTTGCAGATGACTTGATATTACATTTGAAAACTCTAAAAACTACACACACACACAAATGTTACAGCTAGTAAGTGAATCTGGTAAAGTCATAGGATACAAAATCAACATACAAAAATCAAGTTCCATTTCTATAATAATGATTTCTCTGAAAAGGAAATTAAGAAATCAGTTCTAATTACAATAGCATCAAAATAATAAAATACTTAGGAATAAACTTAATGAAAAAGGTGAAAGGCTGAAGTGTTGACAAAAGAAAATTTAAAAGACAGAAACAGTGGCTGACTTTATTTTTTGGGGCTCCAAAATCACTGCAGATGGTGATTGCAGCCATGAAATTAAAAGATGGTTATTCCTTGGAAGGAAAGTTATGACCAACGTAGACAGCATATTTAAAAGCAGAAGACATACGGATGGCTAACAAACACATGAAAAGATGCTCAACATCACTCATTATTAGAGAAATGCAAATCAAAACCACAATGAGGTACCACTTTACACCAGTCAGAATGGCTGCGATCCAAAAATCTGCAAGCAATAAATGCTGGAGAGGGTGTGGAGAAAAGGGAACCCTCCTACACTGTTGGTGGGAATGCAAACTAGTACAGCCACTATGGAGAACGGTGTGGAGATTCCTTAAAAAATTGCAAATAGAACTACCTTATGACCCAGCAATCCCACTTCTGGGCATACACACCGAGGAAACCAGAATTGAAAGAGACACATGTACCCCAATGTTCATCGCAGCACTGTTTATCATAGCCAGGACATGGAAACAACCTAGATGTCCATCAGCAGATGAATGGATAAGAAAGCTGTGGTACATATACACAATGGAGTATTACTCAGCCGTTAAAAAGAATTCATTTGAGTCAGTTCTGATGAGATGGATGAAACTGGAGCCGATTATACAGAGTGAAGTCAGCCAGAAAGAAAAACACCAATACAGTATACTAACACATATATATGGAATTTAGGAAGATGGCAATGACGACCCTGTATGCAAGACAGGGAAAGAGACACAGATGTGTATAACGGACTTTTGGACTCAGAGGGAGAGGGAGAGGGTGGGATGATTTGGGAGAATGACATTCTAACATGTATACTATCATGTGAATTGAATCGCCAGTCTATGTCTGACGCAGGATGCAGCATGCTTGGGGCTGGTGCATGGGGATGACCCAGAAAGTTGTTATGGGGAGGGAGGTGGGAGGGGGGTTCATGTTTGGGAATGCATGTAAGAATTAAAGATTTTAAAATTTAAAAAATGAAAAACTAAAATTAAAAAAAAAAAATAAAAAAATAAAAGCAGAGACATTACTTTATCAACAAAGGTCCATCTAGTCAAGGCTATGGTTTTTCCAGTAGTCATGTATGGATGTGAGAGTTGGAGTGTAAAGAAAGCTAAGCATCAAAGAATTGATGCTTTTGAACTGTGGTGTTGGAGAAGACTCTTTAGAGTCCCTTGGATTGCAAGGAGATCTAACCAGTTCATCCTAAAGGAAATCAGTCTTGAGTGTTCATTGGAAGAACTGATGTTGAAGCTGAAACTCCATTATTTTGGCCACCTGATGTGAAAAGCTGACTCATTTGAAAAGACCCTGGTGTTAGGAAAGATTGAAGGCAGGAGGAGAAGGGAACAACAGAGGATGAGATGGTTAGATGGCATCACCGACTCAATGGACATGAGTTTGAGTAAACTCTGGGAGTTGGTGATGGACAGGGAGGCCTGGTGTGCTGTGGTTCATGGGGTCACAAAGAATCGGACATGACTGAGCAACTGAATTGAACTGAACTGAAAGAATGATTCAGGTCTATACTAGTTGAGCAAGAGGGATTTCTACAAAGAATTCTGTAAGGAGAAATGTAAGGTATAACAAAGTATCTAACATATTCTAATTTCTTATTTGTAAACCAAAGAAAAACTACTTTTCCCCATAGATGTGTATATTATGTCTGTGTATGATTGTGCAAGCTTAAAGGAAGATATGCAAATATAGAAAAGTAGGCTGTCAATGGTGATTACTTAGTGAGGGAGAAAAGAGAAGAGAAGGAAAAATATACACAGCATAATGCTAATATAAAGTTGAGTAATATAAATAATTGAAGATTGAACACTTATATAGACAGTACCTAGCATATTGAGACATATAAATTGAAATATTAATTGAATTTCAGGTTGTGATGTAAGATATTTTCTTTTGGGTTACTGTTATTTCAATGTAAGTGTCTTAATATATTACTATTTTATTATTTACTTATTTTAAGCCAGAAAGAAAAACACCAATACAGTATACTAACACATATATATGGAATTTAGGAAGATGGCAATGACGACCCTGTATGCAAGACAGGGAAAGAGACACAGATGTGTATAACGGACTTTTGGACTCAGAGGGAGAGGGAGAGGGTGGGATGATTTGGGAGAATGACATTCTAACATGTATACTATCAAGTGAATTGAATCGCCAGTCTATGTCTGACGCAGGATGCAGCATGCTTGGGGCTGGTGCATGGGGATGACCCAGAAAGATGTTATGGGGAGGGAGGTGGGAGGGGGGTTCATGTTTGGGAATGCATGTAAGAATTAAAGATTTTAAAATTTAAAAAATAAAAAACTAAAATTAAAAAAAATAAAAAAAAAATAAAGGAAAGCAAGGCACTGAATAAATATGTACAGAGCATGAAGACCACTAACATAAATCCTCATGTTGATTAATTTACATTTTTCTACCACTCCCATCTTGAAAAAGTAAATACACCTTTTAAAAATTGCCTCATTTTAACTCCCATCGTAAACCCGATGAAGTAGGCAGAAGTGCCTCCATTTTGCAGATGAAAAACTTAGGTTCATACATACACATACATACTCCTCACATCAGAGAAGTGGTTGCCTATTTTGTTTGCTTCTAAGTCCTAATTCAACCATGGTCCCAGAGTTCCAGAGGACTGAAGCTGCCCAGACAGACAACCTCCAACTCCTGAGACAATTCCCTTCCCAAGGGAAAGAAGTTCCCAAGTATCTGTGCCCCATAGAAAATGGGCTTTGTGAGATTTTTTACCTTGAACAGTTTTATTTTATTAGTAGCAGATCTATGGACCACCAATGCCCTCAGACAACTATGAGGCCCATTTTGAACAAAAAGCTGGCACTTGTAACATATGAAAACAAAACTATCAAATTCCCGATGGTTTTTAGGAAAAGCAGTCTTGTTGAGAATAACATGAGCTGAAGAGTTGGCTCATTGGAAAAGACTCTGATGCTTCCCTGGTAGCTCAGAGGTTAAGGCATCTGCCTGCAATGCAGGAGACCTGGGTTCGATCCCAGGGTTGGGAAGATCCCCTGGAGAAGGAAATGGCAACCCACTCCAGTATTCTTGCCTGGAGAATCCCATGGATGGAGGAGCCTGGTGGGCTACAGTCCACAGGGTCGCAAAGAGTCGGACATGACTGAGCGACTTCACTTTCACTTTCTGATACTGGGAAGGACTCGGGGCAGGAGGAGAAGGGGACAACAGAGGATGAGATGGCTGGATGGCATCACCGACTCGATGGACGTGAGTTTGAGTGAACTCCGGGAGTTGGTGATAGACAGGGAGGCCTGGCGTGCTGCAATTCATGGGGTCACCAAAGACTCGGACATAACTGAGTAAATGAACTGAACTGAACTGAATTGGTCTTTGAGAAGAGTAATTCAAAACTGGGCAGCCATATTTAAGTAAATAGTTTGAACAGAATCAACTTAAACCTTTTTAAAAAGATGTTTGTCATATAAGGTATTTCTTCACAAAAACACAAACATTAACTATACAAGTATGTCTTTTTTTATTGTCTGTAATTTTACTGGACTTCACATTTTCCTTTTGTGAGAAGAAATGTCAGCTGTGGGTTTTGTTTGTAATTTAGTGGGACTGTTTGCTAAATGTTAGCAATTACAGCAAAATGTGAATAATAAAAAAAGAAAAAGTTGCTAAAAAAAAAATAAAATAAATGATCTCCTTTACAGTTAGTTATGATAAGAAAACTAAATTGTTGTTTAGTTGGTAAGTCATGTCCGACACTTTATGACCCCAGATTCCTCTGTCCATGGGAATTACCAGGCAAGAATACTGGAGTGGGTTGCCATTTCCTTCTCTAGGTGATCTTCCTGATTCAGGGATTAAACCCGGGTCTCCTGTATTGGCAGGTAAATTCTTTACTATCTTAGTGTGTGAAAGTTGCTCAGTCATGTCCCAGTCTTTGTGACCCCATGGACTATACAGCCCATGGAATCTCTAGGTCAGAATACTAGAATGGGTAGCCTTTCCCTTCTCCAGGGGATCTTCCTGACCCAGGAAACCCAGGTGTCCTTCATTGCAGGCAGATTCTTTACCCCTTGAGCCCATTCATAATCAAAAGACTGGTGTCCAGATCTGGATATCATTTTCAAATTGTTCTCTCAGGAACCCCAGGGGTTCCAAGGATGTACCTCCCTGGGACAACAAGTGGGAAAGGGCTGGGCCCCCATGTCACATCCCAGGAAAAGTGTCTGCCCCTCTACCTGTTCATCACCTGCAACTCTCAGCTATAAATGGAGCAGCTCATGTTCATCTATTTTATATTTGGAATTTTACATATAATTTTATTTGAAGAAATCCTGGTGCTCAAAAACAAATTTGAATATTGTTGGTTTAGACACTGATGCCAAGTAGGACCAATTTCAGTATGAATACTCCACATATTTCAGTTCTAATTCCCTTTTGAGGGAGTTAGATGTGGCTGCAGCACATAGCCTATTGCAGGAAAAATGATTAGAATGGTTCTAGAAGACCCTGATTCCTACTAGCCTGTTATTAATGGAAGAGATTTCTCCATTGTAGGCCTGTTTATCTGGGCTGAGGCATTTTAATTAGTATTAACTTAATCTAATTTAATGAATCCATTTCATCAGTGGACTGTTAGCATAGCTACAGTTGTATTTTCCCAAATTTGCCTCTTGACCTATCTGCTTATGGTAACAAAACCCCTATTTCTAGTGGGGAGCCCACTACAAGTTCTCTCAGGTGAGTATATAACCCCAGAATGACTAATTAGAATACAGTTCACTTGACCTTGGTAAATAGTTCAGGGATAATACATAATTAAGCTCAGCCAAGCAGAATCCAGCTTGGGATTTTTATTGGAATTACTGAGAACACTAGCTGTGTAAATACAGAGTGCTGGCAGTGCCATTTGTTATAACACAGGGAGGTAGCACCTTAAAATGAAGTTAAGACCAAAAAGGAATTGCTGAGCAATGGAGATAGATTTCTAAAAACAATGTCTAAACCCCTGGATCCAGCTATTCCTGGAGTTCATTTGCTCTGGAGCTTCCTATGTGAATTCCCTTTATGTTAAATTTATCTGTTATAGTTGAGTGTCACAGCCTAATCACCATGATTCTTGCTGGTGGATGTTTTGAGCAGGGTTGTTGGGGTAAGAGAAAAGAATGGGGCTTTTCATGGGGAAGCAAACAGTATTGAGAGAGGCTGCAGAGCTGTGGAGGCAGCTTGAAGGCCCTGGATTCCTGATGGGAGATAGGAGTAGAACATGAGAGGAGGGGTGTAAAATGAGAACAATTTCCGTCTGTTACCTTGAGATGTGAATATCTACTCTTTGAATTCCTCACTCCTAGGGAATCTAAACGCTTGGAGGAATTTTGCCTCCATTTCCAAGTACATCACTGAAGATCCATTTAACAAGTTCTCAGAAAAATCTACTTATAGGAATCAACATTTGGGTCTACAAGTGAGACCCAAATGGAGAGAAGTGTATGCCCAGGGCCCATCTGAGGAACAGGAGAGTGGATGGCTAGAGGGTACTCTGTCAGTTACCTGGGGCAGAATTGATACCATAAGACCATCAGAACTTGGGAGAGATGGAAAATGATGATACTCTTCTTATATCCATGAGAAACAACTCCCAGGGGTAGAAGAAGATCCAGTGAAGCAAGGTCACAAAAAGTCAGAAGTCTTTTTGCACTGTGATCCATGCCAGTCTTTCAGATCTGGCTAGTAGATTACATTATCTCTGTGATAAAATAAGCCAATATATAGTCACCAACATTAAGCAAGTTATTGGGATTTCTAAAGCTTACAGGTTGACATAATTGTAGTTCTGAATTACACATCCTGGGTATATTAAAACAATTAAAAATCAGTCCTGCCTCCCCTACTCAACTCTCCCCCATCCCCCCTCCTGCCTTTTTCTTTCTAAAAAGGCAGTATTGTAAACACGGTTCATATACATCAGCCTGAAATTTCTATTCACCTACTACCATTTACAGCACCAAGTGAGAAGAATGGGATAGGGTTATAGACAGGGGATGGGTTTCCGTCATGGATGACCAGAATGTTCCTGAGTTGCTGTTTCTGAGAGGGGGCAAGCTGGTACATCACACATCATCTGCTGGGCCCGGTAGCTGGTTCTTTACTGGGATTATCACTTATTTCCATGGTTCCCAGCTTCAGTAAGATCTCAGGGAAGGATAACTGACAACAGAATAAGTGTTGCAGCTGAAATAAATGTAAACACAAATCTGTATTTACAAATGTAAATGAAAATCTACAAATACAGAATGTAAATACAAACCTGTTCAGGAGCAGGATGTGAAAGCAAAAGTGGAAGTAATGCTTTCAGTTAATAGACTAGCTCATTGTAGGAGGGCAATTCCATTGTTAGAAACTGCTGGTCATCACAATCCTGATACAGTAATGACTTCTTTTATTCTCTCTGAAGCTGGGTATATCAGAGACCAAAAATATCCTTCACATAAATCATTCCTTTCCTAGCATTTGACAGCCACTGTCTCAAACTTGATTAGTCATTGGGCACAAGGAGAGGCAAGATCATCACAAATTCACATGTATTTAGTGGATAAAGCACAGCTTTTCTAGGAAGAGGGTTCCTGTTTAATCTCTGCTGGTCGACGTTCATTAGTAGATCCCAGAACTATTAAAATAAATAGGACAGTGCAAGTTTCTTTGGGGCAGGATTCAGCAGATGTATTTTATTTAAAAGATGGAATGAATTTTATCCCAGAGAGATGTAAGGGAGACAGAGCAAATGAAAGAGGCACTGCAGGACACAAAGGGTATTTCATCTGAAAGCTCGCCTCATTGTTTGGATGAGGACCCTTTGCACCGGGTAGGATATTTCTGAACCCAGGAACTCGAGCAATATTACAAAACCAGACCTCTGCGATACCAAAAGTCTGACTCAGACACTTCTGGAGAAACTACTGAGTAAGGACATGGTTTCACTGATATTAGAAAACTGGAATTGCCTGGATGATTTCTACTAATCCTGTTTAGCAATCTGCTAGGCAGTAATATCTCCACTACTTATGTCTTCTCTTTTGGAGTAAAGATGATGACTATCATTTTATTATACTAAATGAGGTTTATTGGTGGTTTCCTAATGTTATACTACTTATTGGTTCTAGGCTGGAAATAAAGATTGGGAATTAGTTTTAGACAGTACCTTTCTTTAACTGTTCAAAGTATTTACCTAAATCCTTCTAATTGCTTTCCTTGTCTGTTTTTTTTTTTTTTCTAAGTTGGAAATCATTGGGCCTATTTTTAAATGTGGTCAAGGACAATGTTGGGTAGAATGATGTTCTTAGAATCCTAACAGTCTTCCTCATGGGTTTATGAAGTTGTTCTGAGGAGTCCCCAGTTGCCTAAGAGGTGGGAAAGGGCAGGGATTGCCTTTATTTTAATCTGGAAGTACAGAGGCCCGTGGAGTTAAAGAGTTAGTACCAGATTCTAGATTGTCTGAAACTCAGGCCTGACTCCATATAGGAGAGGCCAGTAAGTAACTGGAGAGTGGACTAGGTTTTGAGGGGTCAAGGTTAGGGCTGTGGTTTCCTATCAAAGCCTGTGGAGGATCCCAGGAACCCAAAGAACAAGCCAAGTTCTTGTAGCTAAAATATTGATGATGGAAGAGGTTTAAATATCATGTCTGTAGGGGCTAAAGCCAGGGACTAAAAACAGAATTCAAAGCCAGAACTCAGCAGCTGGAAGATGGATTTGAGTATGGTCAGGGCAATTGTCTGAAACTGCAGCTGGGTGAGACTTGGGTGGTAGGCTTTACTAAATGACCAGTCCTAGCTCACCAGGAGGGAAATCCTTGGTGAGTCCCTTATCCGACAGAACTTTTTGTCACTTTTCACTTTCATGCATTGGAGAAGGAAATGGCAACCCACTCCAGCATTCTTGCCTGGAGAATCCCAGGGACTGGGGAGCCTTGTGAGCTGCTGTCTTTGGGGTCGCACAGAGTCGGACACGACTGAAGCGACTTAGCAGCAGCAGCAGCAACCTCAGGAATACGTGCCATTTGAAGTCTGACAAGGTATAAGAAGAAGATAAGAAAATCATAAACTGGAATCATCTTTCTTCGTGGTCCTTGTATTTTAAGTTTGGCAAAAATGGAAGAAAGGATTAAAAAATCACTTGGCTATAACTAATTGGTTTTCTTTTTTTGAAGTGTTTCAGTCATATATTTATGTTAGTCAGGATTATTTGTTCATTGTTTTCTCCCCAAACACCCATAATAATTGCTGAATACAAGAATTGTTTTACTGACTCAGATCTATGGTCCACAGGGCTACAACTTTATGCTAATAGAGGCCTCTGGGACTTTCATAGGGTAACATCACTTCCTTCCTTCACCCATCTTTATGTTTCTAATCCTTTAGAAATCTGAATTTCATTAGTTCATTTGTGGGGAAGGTAAAATTTTCCTCCACCCTTCTTGGATCTCCAGCTGGGACTGATATAAGACAGATTAACAGGGGAAAAGCATACAAATTTTATTTATATTCAATGTGTACATAGCCCTTACAAGAACAAAGAAGATCCAAAGTGATAACTAGGCCTAAGTGCTTATATTCCAAGTTGAACAAAATGTGGCTACTGTGGAAAAGTAACCAAAATATAAAGGAAAATGAGAGTTATTCCTGACTCCCTAGAATGTATCTTCCTCCTTGTACAGGGAGGGCAGTTTTCACATGGGAATTTTATCTCCTGCTTTCAGGAAGAAAAAGAAAGATCAGAAAATCTTTCTTGCATGTACACTTTTTCAAAACCTTTAACTCAGAATAATTAATATACCAAAGTGCCGTATTTTGTAGTAGCATGTTCTGAACTCCTTTGCATCCAAACTTAAAAAAAAAAAGTTACTCCAATTCTATTTGGGTTGGTGGAGGGAGGGTGGTGGTAATAGGTTCCACAGATTTACTGTTGGCAGGAAGCAAGAGATTTTCATCCTTTGTACTAAGACCAGCTAGGAAACCCATCAGCAGGTGACATGGAATTGGTATATAGACCTCATCCCTGTTTGAGTGTTGGAGGGAGATGGAAGACAATGAAATTAGGAGTCTTGTGAACTTTGAGGGAAGACAGGAGGCCCCTGGAGTCTCTGGTAGTATTAGAGTAGAGCTGGATTTCTTTGAAAGATAGAGTGATTCATCCTGGTTTTCCTGGAATCTTCCTGGTATCTGCCCTGAAAGTTCCACATGCTTGGAACCCTTCAGTACAAGGCCCATTTCAGATGTCATGTGATTCTTAGATCCTTTCTCTTATGTGTTCCAAAGCCTGTTTGGAAGCTAACCTTATCCATGTAAGGTTACTCCTAAAAGTCCTGGTTTGAAACCTCTGAGAGAAGTTTGGTGATAGTGTCCCCCGTGGGCCAAGCACCTTCCCTGGGACTCTGTTGTTGTTCAGTCACTAAGCCTTGTCCAACTCTGCATGAACTGCAGTGTGCTAGGCTTCCCTGTCCTCTACTATCTCCTGGAGTTTGCTTAAGCTCATGTCCATTGAGTTGGTGATGCCATCTAACCATTGCATCCATCCTCTGTGGCTCCTTCTTCTCCTGCCCTCAACTTTTCCCAGCATCAGGGTCTTCTCCAATGAGTTGGCTCTTTGCAACAGGTTGGAGAAAGTATTGGAGAAAGTATTGGAGCTTCAGCTTCAGCATTAGTCCTTCCAGTGAATATTCAGGGTTGATTTCCCTTAGGGTTGATTGATCTGATCTCCTTGCAGTCCAAGGGACTCTCAAGAGTCTTCTATAGCACTATAGTTCGAAGGCATCAATTCTTCAGTGTTCAGCCTTCTTCATGGTCCAATTCTCACATCCATACATGACTACTGAAAAAACCATAGCTTTGACTATGCAGACCTTTGTTGGCAAAGTGATATCTCTGCTTTTTAATATGCTCTCTAAATTTGTCATGGCTTTTCTTCCAAGAAGCAAGCATCTTCTAATATTATGGCTGCTGTCACCATCTGTAGTGATTTTGGAGCCCCCAAAATGAAATCTGCCACTGTTTCCACTTTTTCCCCATCTCTTTGCTATGAAATGGTGGAACCTGATGCCATGATCTTAGTTTTTTGAATGTTAAATTTTAAACCAGCTTTTTCACTCTCCTCTTTCACATTCATCAAGAGGCTCTTTAGTTTCTCTTCACTTGGGCTCTGTAGCTCCTGCCAAAAGACCTGCCTGGGCCACTGCTGTAAACCTGAGGCCTCTTTATGGACTAAATAGCTCATTTGAGTCACAAACTTGTGTGGATGAATCTGAAATAGGAATATTTGTTTTTCTCTCTGGTTTGTGGCTTAAATGACAATCTTTTTTTCTTAAAATTGGGGATAATAATCTTACCAACCCCTAGAGTTGTTTACAGTATTAAATAATAAAAGAAGAGTGCTAAGAACAGGGGCAAACACATGGTAAATAATAAATATTGGGATTATTACTATAGAGTTATAGGATGTTGATAGAATTGTCATTGTTATACTAACTTGCAAGTTCCTATAGCAGAGAATTTTCAGGCTGTGGAAAAAACACGCTGAAGGTTAAAATGAGAGCAATTCAGAGTCAGTGAAGGTTTGCCCAAGGAAACCTAACCTGGGAGTCAGATGGCCTAGTACTCCCACCGTTTAACTGCAGTGAGTATCCTCACATCTGTAGGAAGCCACGAAACTGCGCCTATAAAACTGCAGAGCTTCAGTGCTGTGAACTTCGTGGTGGCCTGTGGGTGAGGCTTCAACCACCAGAGGGAGTTGAAGGAGCCAATTAGTGAAAACTTGAATCAAACTAGATTAAGCAACTAGGAAACACAATTGCTCATGTCTCTAGAGGTCTAGAAGATCATGCAACCAACCTTTAGTGTTAACCCAGTGGTTTCAGAGTATAATCCATTGAAGTGTTGATGTTCCCTATCCTGTAAGATCTCAGTGGTGAGAAATGAGGGCGTCAGAGCCAGGTATTGATCCTTTCTCCTCTCAGAGAACAGGGAGTTCATAGGTTGAGGATGGGCTGAGAAGAGCCTATCTCATACCTGGAGAAACCCAAACCCGGAGAGTTACAGAAGCTGACAGCGGCGGGGAAAGAAGGGGCCCATGGTAGAGCTCAAGGTAGACTTAGGGAGTTGGAGTGTAAAGGTCAGGGAGCACAATACCTGAGGAGACATGAGGAGAATAGGACGGGTGGGGGCTATTGGTTGGGCTGGATGGTAGTGTTTGTGCATCTTCCTGGTGTACTTTCCGGCCTCCCAGGCAGCACTCGTGGTAAAGAACCCACCTGCCAATGCAGGAGACATAACAGACTCGGCTTTGATCCCCGGGTTGGGAAGATCCCCTAGAGAAGGGCAAGGCAACCCACTCCAGTATTCTTGACTGGAGAATTCCATAGACAGAGGAGCCTGGAGGTCTGTGTTCCATAGGGTTGCAAATAGTCGGACACAATTCAGGGAGACTTAGCATGCACGCATGCCTGTGCAGTCTCAGCATGGGCTGGCCATGTTGAAAGAGCCAGGGATGGATTCACAGAGAAATAGTTCAGGGCAGGGCTTTTCTTCCAGTAGGGAAATAGGAATGCCTTCAGATAAGGACTCAGATAGTAAAGAATCCCCCTGCAGTGAGGGATACCTGGGTTCGATCCCTGGGTTGGGATGATCCCCTGGAGAAGGGAACGGCTACCCTCTCCAGTATTCTGGCCTGGAGAATTCCATGGACAGAGAATCCTAGTGGGCTATAGTCTATGGGCTCGCAAAGACTGGGCAACTTTCACTTTCAGATAAGGACTATGGATGGTTCTGGCTCCAAGGATATCAAGTAGCTGGGCTTTTTTAGGAGCTCTGCGTGTAGGCTAAGGGCAGCAAGACCAGTTCTGGTAAGGCTTATGCTGATGGCACTGGGGTTCCTAATCCACTGCCAGGCTTGAAGCAGGAACTGGTTCTTTATGACCTGAGGCTGGTGAGATCTTTGCTCATCATCTTAAATTTCTCAGAAGGTAAATCTAAATTTTTAAGGGTTCATATTTCACAATTCTAGAGGCCTTTTCGTCTGGCTTCTTTGCTTGCCAGAGTTCCAGAATAAACCCTCCTACGATATGGACCATGCCCTACCCACCAAGGCCAAAGCAGCCAGCTGGGAGACAGAGCACATGGACTGAAAATTAGGTAGTAAGACGCTGAGTTCTGTTCTTTCCAAAATAATTGAAAGTTGATGGTCAAACTTCATTGAGTGTGGAATATTTGGAAATAACTTTTCCAGGGGGATTAAAAACAACTCTTAAATTTAAGGATTATCAAGGAAGATGATGCTATTGGGGAAGGATTGTCAAAAAGGGGGCATTGAGACTGTTTTTCTCATGTAGGCTAGAAACTAATCCTGGGAGTATCCTCCAGAAAATGGTTTTCTAAATGTTTTAAAAAGAGCAATGTGACAGCATCACTCGGATCAACCATAATCCCATAGATTCGTAATTCTGAAGGTTTGCACTCAATTCTAACATACAACATTCTGAAATGTCTATCAAACACTCTAGTTTATGACATAATTTATATTTATGTAGAACCTAATTTGTTATTTAAATTTTAGAAAACTCAATAAATATTTTGGGTGCATGCTTAATATAAATTTATTTTTATTTATCTGTGTTTGATAAACAAATGCCTTCCCCCCACCCCATTCTCTTCACTCTGCATTTATTTTCTGGATTGTCTGCCCTGCGTTTGTAGGCAGAAGGTAATTGAAAGTTGTGACCGGCTGCCATCTACTGGGGAAATAGAACAATAGATAAAAAACAGGCTTGGCAGGGGCCTCAGTGCAAAAGAATGAATACTTAGAAAAAGAGAACTTCATGAATATATAAAAGGAAACATGGAAAGAGATGGGATGTTTACATATTCCTTGATACGGGAATCTAATATGCTTCTTTAACACATATTTTCTTTAAAGTAAGTGAAAGTGTTAGTTGCTCAGTCATGTCCAACTCTTTGCAACCCCATGATGGACTGTGGCCCACCTCTGTCCATGGGATTTTCCAGGCAAGAATACTAGAGTGGACTGCCATTTCCTTCTCCAGATAATCTTCCCAAGCCAGGGATCAAACTCAGGTTTCCTGCACTGCAAGCAGAGTTTTTACTGCCTGATTAGGTCAAACATTAGCTATCAGGAAAAATCCTTAGTCTATTAAACCCTCAGTCTACTTAAAATCCCCAAACTTTCATAGTGATAAGACCTTTGGGATCACCCATTTCAGCACCTTCACGTTATAGTTGAGAAACAGAGACTCTGAGGAAAGGGATGATGGCAGAGGACCTGCATCTTCTCATCTCATCACCAAGATGGTCCTCACTTAGATGAAGTGGCCATTTGGGTAAAGATCATGATTTAAAGGATGCCAAGAAGTTATTCAGGGCACCAAACATTCTCTCCTTTGCTGGCTAAATAGGCTGTTAGAAAGTCTCAGAATTAGAGTTGCTTCTTTGAGTCAAAACTGGTGCTTACTCATTTGTACTGTAAGTTCCCCCAAACACCTTCACACAAATAGGGTTTTTCTGATTACCTATTATTTCCCAGCTTATTTAGAAAGTAAGTAAGTAGTAAAATCACTGCTTGAGATCTAATTCTAGCCAAGAGAGGGTAGTGGTGAGTGAGAAGAGTCTTGTGAGATTCGCTGAGGCAGTGAGAGCCAGGGAGGAAAGCTGGACCTGGTGAGGCTGAGACCCTGGATCCTGGAATTCAGAGAAAAGCAGGTACCTGGAGGGATGAGGAGCTTTCAAAGCCATGGTACTTCATCTGCACAAATGCAGACACCCAGTGAGAGGTAAAAATGGGTGCTTAGAAAAACCAGGGTGGCTACACTGGAGCTCTCTGATGAGTTGTCATTTCAGAAGTATACTTGTAGAGGGAAGTGAGCTCTTGGAGCCGGGGGTGAGAGGCAAACCCTGTGGGAACAATGTTGTGGAGACTTTAATTCCCATGAGCTAATAAGAAATGTTCAGGGCAATAAACCCAATAAAATTAGGTTCAGAGTAACTCCACAAGGCAGAGGTGGGAAATGGGCCTGTTACCTGGAGTTTTTCTTGAATGCAGACCAATAATTAAAAAAAAAAAAATCAGAGATTTCCTTCTTCTTTCACCATTATTTTGGCAACAAAGAATGATCTTTGGATTGAAAATCATAGAACATCCATCAGTGAAAGGGAAATAGAAGTCCAGACGAGAGGAAACCCATGTCAGAGAGTAACAGTGACATATTGGAATGCTTCCTGCATCATCTCATTGAATTTGTACAATAACTCTGTGGTTTTAGGCACTATCTTATTTAGATATTAGGAATCATAAACTTATGAAGGTGAAACTATCTATGTTTCATGTAATTAGAGGAAGGGAAGGAGCATAATTTATACCCTGGTCATCTGAGTCTGAGAGCTAAACCACTCCGTTATTTGGCCTCCAGAGCACCTAAGAGAGATCAGGTCTCCTGGTGCCCACACATCACTCCAACTGTTGAGAGAACTTCCAAATATGTAACGTGGACCGTGGTGAGAAGCTGAATGGAAAAATCTGTGTGTGCTTGCTCAGTCATGTCTGATTCTTTGTGATCCCATGGACTATAGAACCCACCAGGCTCCTCTGTCCTTGGGATTGTCCAGGCAAGAATATTGGAGTGGGTTGCCATTTCCTCTTCTAGGGGAACTTCCTGACCCAGGGAAGATCCTTGTGTCTCCTGCATTGGGTTCTTTACCAGTAAGCCACCTGGGAAGCCTCGAAACAGGAAAACAGGTTTCTGTTAAAAAATGTTTTTTTCCTTAAAAAAAAGGAGACTGTAATAGATTCTACAAATTGCAAGTAGTGAGCTTGATGTAGATTCTGTGAAAAATCCTATGATAGTCTACTAAGGGATTATTATATTAAACTGTTAAGAAGATACTACACTTGATCTTAGCCAGAAGGTCAAGAAGCCATAATACCTGGGAAAGGAAGCTTTGGGTCCAAGACCCAACAAAGGTTGTTAACACAGGTTATGTCATTTAGAAAATACTGCAGCTGCTTTGGGCTTGCTGCTGTGTGGGTTACTTATAAAAAGAGTCATCCTCTCAAAATAGTCACAACCAGTGTAAAGGAGACTGGGTCAGATGATGACAATGCTGTAGATCTGCACACAGAGGTGCATCAATGGGGGTGAGGGAGTCCCAGGGAGAGGCGCACAAACCAGAGAAAGAGGGGCAGAGGAAGTTCTCCAAGGATCACATTCCTTTGCCTTCCATTAGAAAAGTTTCTAAAATTGAATTTCTGTTAAAATTTTAGGTTGAATTATGCAAACGTATGTTCATGTAGATGGGATGGCCATTTTAAGGTCACACATAGTCAAATATTGGCAATTTTGTTGATTCAACCTAACCCAAAATCTTAAAATTCAACAGCATTACAGACAAGTCCATGTTGAAAGAATAGGAGTTCTGTGCTCTGCATTTCCCCACCCAGCCCTTTCTCCAAGGCTGCCACAGTCTTCTCTTAGAGCTGTTTTCAGCTATTTCTTTGGTTACTTACTGCCTCTTAATATGTTCTATCATTTCTTGGCTTTTCATTTTCATACCAGCTATTGCAATTCTCTTCTGAGAATGGGGATTTAGCTCTCTAACACCACCTCTGTCATAAATGTCTGCACTCCCTTACCCTTCTTACCTTGCCCTGTTATAGTTTCTGGTGAAATCACTCTTCACGTTGGCATCGTTAATGTCAGGAGGGAAGCCTGTTCCCCGCTCCTGAAGTTTTCTTCCTTGAGGTGGGATTTCTCTGTTCTCTCTGCCCAACTTGGTTATTCATTTCCTTCTCTCTAAGGGAGAAGGAGTAGCTTGATTTGGTTGGTAAATTTGGATCCGTTATTTTTCCTTCTGCCCCACTGGAAACTCTTTTTTTTTTTTTTTTTGGAAACTCTTCATTACCAAGGAACAAGCACTCCATGGAGCACTGCCCTTGCTGGGTGAGAAAATATGCCCAATCTGGGGTTCAGTCCATTTGGCTCTCCCAACTAAACTACTTTAGCCAAATCAACCTTTATCATAAAGAATAAAAGTGGTATTTTATCTTTCCCCTGAATTCCTTAGTTTTATTTATCAAATTATTCAAAACTTAGGTGGGGAGGAGAAAAAATGATTTACCAGGTATCTTGGAAGGACCCCAAAATTATGATTATATACTTCTAAATCTGCAAGGAGATCAGACCAGTCAATCCTAAAGGAAATCAGTCCTGAATGTTCATTGGAAGGACTGATGCTGAAGCTCCAATACTTTGTCCACCTGATGCGAAGAACTGACTCATTGCAAAAGACCCTCGATGCTGGGAAAGTTTGAGGCCAGGAGGAGAAGAGGGTGACAGAGGATGAGATGGTTGGATGGCATCCTCGACTCAATGGACGTGAGTTTGAGCAGACACCACCAGATAGTGCAGGACAGGGAA
This sequence comes from Ovis aries, assembly GCF_016772045.2. NCBI lineage: Eukaryota > Metazoa > Chordata > Mammalia > Artiodactyla > Bovidae > Ovis > Ovis aries. Next base: position 67,982,202 of record NC_056056.1, on the reverse strand, counting down.
GCTTGGTGTGCTGCAATCCATGGGGTTGCAAAGAGTCAGACACGACTTAGTGACTGAACAACAACAACCTCTAAATTTACTCTTCTTTTCTTATAGTACCTTTTATTTGCTCTAGAGCTATTAAGTTGCTCTGTTTTTCTTACCTATTTAGCTCACCCCTAAACTCCTGAAGGCTGAGCCCTTCTTTCTATAACGTCATAACTTCAAGTAATGTCTTGCTCTCCCTACCCCTGCCCATTCTCCTTGGAGATAAGCCTTTCAGAATTCTCCTACTCTGTTTCCATCTGCTCCAACTGTTCTCTAGGTCTGCAGCCCAGCTGTCACCCAGAGGCTCCCCTTCACCATTATTCTGGGAATTCTGTTTGTTTCTCTCCTGTGTTGAAATCTGATCTCGTGGTTTACATGATTCCTCTTCCTTGGTCTACATTCTACCCTCACACTTGACCAGTCATTTTGTTAAGTATAGAAATCTGTCTTGGACAGAATTTCCCTTAGAAATTTGAAGAAAGTACTCTTCCAGAATTCTAGTATTATGAAATTTTGCAATGATGGGCATTCTGCAGGATACCTGACACATTCTTTCCATTTAGAAGCACATTCAAGTTGTAGAAAAATTTCTTGCATTATCTTTTTTTATAATCTTCCTTCCTTTTTTTTTCTGATCTCATTTTCACCCACCCATGCTTAGAACTCTTATAATTTTAATGTTTGACCATCTGAATCAATGTTCTTTTCTCTCTTATTTACTATCTTTTTGACACTTTGTTTTACTTTATGTGAGATTCTTATACTTTATTTTTCCATGCATTTGATTACATTCCCCAGTCTTTAGTTGGTCATCTATCTCAATCCTCCTGCATCCATGTCTTGGGTCTCTGAGTCCAGAGCCTAAGTCCTGGACCTAGAGTCTGAAACCCGCTTCCTGTGCAGAAGGAAAACCTCCTGTCTTTCTCCCATTGCAGCAGCAGAGTCAGGAAGCCATAGAGGTGGTGATGGGGTGTGTTGCCTAATTCCATGGGTGTAGGAAGGGAACTTAATGCCTCCTTACAGAAACTTTCAACTAACCCTCCTATTTTCAGCCTCATCCCATAGCATGGTCTTCAGAAGTAACCAATGCATTCAATTTCTGAGACTTTCTGGTGCTTTCTGGCATGCAAATATTCCATCTTGTCTTCCCATATAAGCTTGGTTTTCAGCTTTTTTTGAGTCTGCTATGTCAGGATGAATGTCTGCTATGTACACTCATGCATCTACTTTTCCAGCATTCAAAATCGTGTTGACATCTCCCCTTGGCTGTAGTCTTTTCTCCCATGTTATTTGTCATCTCTTTTAAAAAAGAGATTACACCTTAAAAAATTTTTTTTCTCAGTATTTTGTTGGCATTTGGGGAGAGATTAATGCCTGGTGTAATGCAATTCATGGGGTCGCAAAGAGTCGGACACAACTGAGCGACTGAACTAAACTGACTGAAATGAATGTTACTTAATGTTCCATGTTTAAAGAGAACTTTGCTCCCCCATTCTTTTCTCCCTCCATCCCACCCTTTCTACATCAATTTTTAGTAACAACTCTGTTAAATTATAATTCATAGATCTTACAATTCACCCATTTAAAGTATACAATTCAATTTTTTTAGTATATTTCAGAGTTGTGCAGTCATTGCCACCATCAATTTTAGTATATTTTTGTCCAAGTATGTAGAATATTTTAGAATATTTCAAACCTAAAAGAAACCTGTACCTGTTGGCAATCACTGCCTTTCCCTCAATCCCACCAGCCTTAGGAAATCACAAGTCTGCTTTCTGTCACTATGAAAGTTTTAGTTGCTCAGTCATGTCTGACTCTTTGTGACCCCATGGACTGTAGCCCGCCAGGTTCCGCTGTCCATGGGATTCTCCAGATAAGAATACTGGAATAGGTAGCCATTCCCTTCTCCAGGGGATCATTCTGAGCCAGGGATTGAACCCGGGTCTTCTGCATTGCGGGCAGATTCTTTACCATCTGAGCTACAATCTGGGCATTTCATGTAGTGAAATCATACAATACAATATATGGCCCTTTGTGGCTGGCTTCATTTACTTAGGTCTTCTCTGGTAGCTCACCTGGTTCAACTCCTGAGTCAGGAAGATCCCCTGGAGAAGGGATAGGCTACCCACTCCAGTATTCTTGGGGTTCTCTTGTGGCTCAGATAGTAAAGAATCTGCCTGCAATGCAGGAGACCTGGGTTTGGTCCCTTTAGCATAATGTTTAAAATGTTCATCCATGTTGTATCAATACTTCATTTCTTTGTATTAACAAATAACATTCCAACATCAGGATATACCATATTGTATCTATACATTTATCACTTGGTGGACTTTTGCATTGTTTCTACTTTCTGGTCATTATGGATAATACTATGTTTCTGTGTAGATGTATTCTTTCATTTTTCTTGCATGTGTAATTAGGACTGGAATTGCTGAGTTAACTCTATATTTAATCTTTGAGAAACTGCCAGATAGTTTCCCAAATTGGCTGCACTATTTTATATTCCCACAATGTATGAGGGTCCCAAATACCCCACATCCTCATCAACAGTTGTTATTGTCTTTTTTATTATAGCCATTCTAGTGGGTGTGAGGTGATATCTCTTTGTGGTTTTGATTTGCATTTCTCTATGAATAATGATGTTGAACATCTTTTTATATGCCTGTTGCCTGTTCAGGCATGTCTTCTTTGGAGAAATGTCTTTATAAATCCTTTGACCATTTAAAAATTGGGTTGTCTTTTTATTATTGAGTTGTAAGGGATTTTTTTTTAATTTTTATGTTTATTTTACTTTACAATACTGTATTGGTTTTGCCATACATTGACATGAATCCACCACGGGTGTACATGCGTTCCCAAACATGAACCCTCCTCCCACCTCCCTCCCCATAACATCTCTCTGGGTCATCCCCGTGCACCAGCCCCAAGCATCCTGTATCCTGCATCGGACATAGACTGGCGATTCGTTTCTTACATGATAGCATACATGTTTCAATGCCATTCTCCCAAATCATCCCACCCTCTCCCTCTCCCTCGGAGTCCAAAAGTCCGCTCTACACATCTGTGTCTCTTTTGCTGTCTTGCATACAGGGTCATCATTGCCATCTTTCTAAATTCCATATATATGTGTTAGCATACTGTATTGGTGTTTTTCTTTCTGGCTTACTTCACTCTGTATAATCGGCTCCAGTTTCATCCATCTCATTAGAACTGATTCAAATGTATTTTTTTTAAATGGCTGAGTAATACTCCATTGTGTATATGTACCACAGCTTTCTTATCCATTCATCTGCTGATGGACATCTAGGTTGTTTCCATGTCCTGGCTATTATAAACAGTGCTGCGATGAACATTGGGGTACACGTGTCTCTTTCAATTCTGGTTTCCTCGGTGTGTATGCCCAGCAGTGGGATTGCTGGGTCATAAGGCAGTTCTATTTGCAGTTTTTTAAGGAATCTCCACACTGTTCTCCATAGTGGCTGTACTAGTTTGCATTCCCACTAACAGTGTAGGAGGGTTCCCTTTTCTCCACACCCTCTTCAGCATTTATTGCTTGTAGACTTTTGGATCACAGCCATTCTGACTGGTGTGAAGTGGTACCTCATTGTGGTTTTGATTTGCTTTTCTCTAATAATGAATGATGTTGAGCATCTTTTCATGTGTTTGTTAGCCATCCATATGTCTTCTTTGGAGAAATGTCTGTTTAGTTCTTTGGCCCATTTTTTGATTGGGTTGTTTATTTTTCTGGACTTGAGCTGCATAAGTTGCTTGTATATTTTTGAGATTAGTTGTTTGTCAGTTGCTTCATTTGCTATTATTTTCTCCCATTCAGAAGGCTGTCTTTTCACCTTGCTTATATTTTCCTTTGTTGTGCAGAAGCTTTTAATTTTAATTGGATCCCATTTGTTTATTTTTGCTTTTATTTCCAGAATTCTGGGGGGTGGATCATAGAGGATCCTGCTGTGATTTATGTCGGAGAGTGTTTTGCCTATGTTCTCCTCTAGGAGTTTTATAGTTTCTGATCTTACATTTAGATCTTTAATCCATTTTGAGTTTATTTTTGTGTGGGGTTTTAGAAAGTGATCTAGTTTCATTCTTTTACAAGTGGTTGACCAGTTTTCCCAGCACCACTTGTTAAAGAGATTGTCTTTACTCCATTATATATTCTTGCCTCCTTTGTCAAAGATAAGGTGTCCATATGTGTGTGGATTTATCTCTGGGCTTTCTATTTTGTTCCATTGATCTATATGTCTGTCTTTGTGCCAGTACCATACTGTCTTGATGACTGTGGCTTTGTAGTAGAGCCTGAAGTCAGGCAAGTTGATTCCTCCAGTTCCATTCTTCTTTCTCAAGATTGCTTTGGCTATTCGAGGTTTTTTTGTATTTCTATACAAATCTTGAAATTATTTGTTCTAGTTCTGTGAAAAATATCGCTAGTAGCTTGATAGGGATTGCATTGAATTTGTAGATTGCTTTGGGTAGTATACTCATTTTCACTATATTGATTCTTCTGATCCACGAACATGGTATATTTCTCCATCTGTTAGTGTCCTCTTTGATTTCTTTCATCAGTGTTTAATAGTTTTCTACATATAGGTCTTTAGTTTCTTTAGGTAGATATATTCCTAAGTATTTTATTCTTTTCGTTGCAATGGTGAATGGAATTGTTTCCTTAATTTCTTTTTCTACTTTCTCATTATTAGTGTATAGGAATGCAAGGGATTTCTGTGTGTTGATTTTATATCCTGCAACTTTACTATATTCATTGATTAGCTCTAGTAATTTTCTGGTGGAGTCTTTAGGGTTTTCTATGTAGAGGATCATGTCATCTGCAGACAGTGAGAGTTTTACTTCTTCTTTTCCAATTTGGATTCCTTTTATTTCTTTTTCTGCTCTGATTGCTGTGGCCAGAACTTCCAGAACTATGTTGAATAGTAGCGGTGAAAGTGGGCACCCTTGTCTTGTTCCTGACTTTAGGGGAAATGCTTTCAATTTTTCACCATTGAGGATAATGTTTGCTGTGGGTTTGTCATATATAGCTTTTATTATGTTGAGATATGTTCCTTCTATTCCTGCTTTCTGGAGAGTTTTTATCATAAATGGATGTTGAATTTTGTAAAAGGCCTTCTCTGCGTCTATTGAGATAATCATATGGCTTTTATTTTTCAATTTGTTATTGTGGTGAATTACATTGATTGATTTGTGGATATTGAAGAATCCTTGCATCCCTGGGATAAAGCCCACTTGGTCATGGTGTATGTTCTTTTTAATGTGTTGTTGGATTCTGATTGCTAGAATTTTGTTGAGGGTTTTTGCACCTATGTTCATCAGTGATATTGACCTGTAGTTTTCTTTTTTTGTAGTATCTTTGTCAGGTTTTGGTATTAGGGTGATGGTGGCCTCATAGAATGAGTTTGGAAGTTTACCTTCCTCTGCAATTTTATGGAAGAGTTTGAGTAGGATAGGTGTTAGCTTTTCTTGAAATTTTTGGTAAAATTCAGCTGTGAAGCCATTTGGACCTGGGCTTTTGTTTGCTGGAAGATTTCTGATTACAGTATCAATTTCCGTGCTTGTGATGGGTCTGTTAAGATTTTCTATTTCTTCCTGGTTCAGTTTTGGAAAATTGTACTTTTCTAAGAATTTGTCCATTTCTTCCACATTGTCCATTTTATTGGCATATAATTGCTGATAGTAGTCTTTTATGATCCTTTGTATTTCTGTGTTGTCTGTTGTGATCTCTCCATTTTCATTTCTAATTTTATTGATTTGATTTTTCTCTCTTTGCTTCTTGATGAGTCTGGCTAATGGTTTGTCAATTTTATTTATCCTTTCAAAGAACCAGCTTTTGGCTTTGTTGATTTTTGCTATGGTCTCTTTTGATTCTTTTGCATTTAATTCTGCCCTAATTTTTAAGATTTCTTTCCTTCTACTAACTCTGGGGCTCTCCATTTCTTCCTTTTCTATTGCTTTAGTTGTAGAGTTAGGTTATTTATTTGACTTTTTCTTGTTTCTTGAGGTATGCCTGTGTTGCTATGAACTTTCCTCTTAGCACTGCTTTTATAGTGTCCCACAGGTTTTGGGTTGTTGTGTTTTCATTTTCATTAGTTTCTATGCATATTTTGATTTCTTTTTGATTTCTTCTGTGATTTGTTGGTTATTCAGAAGCGTGTTGTTCAGCCTCCATATGTTGGAATTTTTAATAGTTTTTCTCCTGTAATTGAGATCTAATCTTAATGCATTATGGTCAGAAAAGATGCTTGGAATGATTTCAATTTTTTTAAATTTATCAAGGTTAGATTTAAGGCCCAGGATGTGATCTATCCTGGAGAAGGTTCCATGAGCACTTGAGAAAAAGGTGAAATTCATTGTTTTGGGGTGAAATGTCCTATAGATATCAATTAGGTCTAACTGGTCTAATGTATCATTTAAAGTTTGCGTTTCTTTGTTAATTTTCTGTTTAGTTGATCTGTCCATAGGTGTGAGTCAGGTATTAAAGTCTTCCGCTATTGTGTTATTGTTAATTTCCCATTTCATACTTGTTAGCATTTGTCTTACATATTGTGGTGCTCCTATACTGGGTGCATATATATATTTATAATTGTTATATCTTCTTCTTGGATTGATCCTTTCATCATTATGTAGTGGCCTTCTTTGTCTCTTTTCACAGCCTTTGTTTTAAAGTCTATTTTTTCGGATATGAGTATTGCCACTCCTGCCTGATGTCCTCTGCCAGCATTCAGAAGTTGTTTTGTGGAGTTTGCTCAGCGTTGAAATGTTCTTTTGAGGAATTTGTGAGGGAGAAAGTGGTCTTCCCGTCCTATTCCTCTGCCATCTTAGGACTGCCCCCCGCCCCCCGCCGGGATTTTTTATATTATGCTCACTAGTTCCCTTACCAGTTATTTAATTTCCAAATATTTTTCCCATTCTGCAATTATGTGTTTACTTTCTTAATAGTACACTTTGCAGCCATTTTATTTCTCGTTTTTATATCTTGTGCTTTTGGTGTCAAAGAATGAGTTGGAAGTGTTCTCTCTTCTTTGGAAATTTTATGACATGTTGGTTTTCTTCTACAAAGGTTTTGTAAAATTTATCAGTAAAGACAATTGGGCTTAGAATTTTTTGTAGACAATTTAAAAATTACTGACTATCTCCTTATTTATTATGTCTATTCAGATTTTCTATTTCTTTTTGTTGGTTTCAGTATTTTATGTCTTCCTAGGAATTTGTCCATTTCATTTTCCTTCATCTTTATGTTTATTTTTGTCTTGGACAGTAGAAAGGATAGTTCAAGGAAATACGGTGGTGTGCCTCATGCTGCTGTATGGGATTGTACAGGCTGTAGTTCATTTGAACTTGCTACTCTGAGGTGAGTGTGCACAAACTGCATGGCCAAACATGGTGTCTTAAATAGCAAGGGAGTTAAATGTGCCAGCTTTGAAGCATTTGGGTTTGAATCCTGCCTCTACCACTTTCCAGAGGAGTGCCTTTGGGCATATTACTTAATCTCTTTAAATATCAGTTTCCTTCTGTATAAATTATAGATAATATCACCTTCCTTAGGGATTTTTTTTTTAAAGACCAAATGACACAGTACAGTTAAAGTGCTTAAAATAGTGGCTGATTCAATAAGAATGTTACTTTTGTATATAAATGTTATTTACTTATGTTTATTTATGTTTATAAGTGTGACTTGTGTTATTGTTCAGTAGCTAAGTCATGTCCAACTCTTCCCGACCCTATGGACTGTAGCATGCCAGCCTTCCCTGTCCGTCACCATCTCCTGGAGTTTGCCCAAGTTCTAATGCATTGAATCGGTGATGCCATCCAAACATCTCATCCTCTGTCATCCCCTTCTCCTGCCTTCGATCTTTCCCAGCATCAGGGTTTTTTTTTCCAGTGAGTCAGCTGTTCACATCAGGTGGCCAAAGTATTGGAGCTTCAGTTTCAACATCAGTACTTCCAAAGAGTATTTAGGGTTGATTTCCTTTAGGATTGACTGGTTTGATCTTGCTTTCCAAGGAACTCTCAAGAGTCTTTTCTAGCTGAACATACCGTGGAAGTGACAAAGATTCAAGGGATGAGATCTAGTAAACAGAGGGCCTGAAGAACCAATAGATTCAAGGGATGAGATCTAGTAAACAGAGGGCCTGAAGAACTGTGGACAGAGGTCCATCATATTGTGCAGGAGGCAGCGAACACCATCCCAAAGGAAACACCTTATGGCCCACCTATAAGCTTCTGTTAGTAACTGAGGTCAGAAACGTTCTGTTTTTAAATTGCTGAAACTTTAATCCCCAGCAAGATGCCTGCTACACAGTAGGAGCTCAATATTATTTGTCTAATGTTTCCATGCCAAAGTACTGGATGTGAGGGCAAAGAGCTTGTTGAGGCACGGATTAGGGTACTGATTCATAGTGAATGTCACTGGAAGAGACTGGAGGCATGCTGAAGCTATTGTGGCTCTTGTGGGGTTCAACATAGTCATAAATGGCTTGAATAAAGCCACTTGACATAAAGAAACTATGAGGGAGAACAAAATTTGGGTATGCATATATTTGTGTATACATCCCTATACTTGAATCCTACAATTACCACTGCATATGTAACAGGAAGCTGTCGATTTGCTGCAACATAAAAGAAATGCTTTGGATTCTTGCCAAAAGCAAGGTCATTATGAGTAAACAATTCAGAAACAGTAGCAATAGAAAGCTATACTCTTTATATGTGAAACAAGGGATGGGACAAGTACACGCACAACAGAAATGTGTTGTAGCCTCACTCCTCTTTAACTTTTGGGGGGATAATTTGCTATCTCTTCTAAAAAACTGAATGTAGACAATTGGCAATAGACCCTGAAGCATTCTCTTTTATGGAGATGGTAAAGTTTTATGACGATGAGTTAAAAGTGTTCAGTAGACAGGTTGCCATATCCTTGGTATAGCACCTCATCAAGGTTGATGTAAGGATGCACTTTCTTATCACTGAATTATCACTGAATGTGAGTTGGCCTTTGTTCTTTGGCATGAGTCTCAGTCAGGATCCTCAGATTTCACACAAAGTTATCAGTTCTATTCCCCAGCTCAGTTTAACTGAAATAGAGTAAAGGTACCTGTCTGTACTCATTAGTACTCAATTACTTTCCAAACTGAAGCTGAGAGAAAAAATATTAATGGAAAACAACCTGAAGGTTATGTGAGTCATCCATCTACACTCTAAAATTTGTCCCTAAATGAAGCCTATCAGAGAATCAGGAATGCATCGTAGCCTTCCCGCAGAGATTTTCTTTTGTTGAATTGTATACTTTGGCATGAGAGTATGAAACTATATTAAAGATTGTTACAGGAAGCATCCTTATGAAATATGCCTTTGATTTTATATTATTCAAATACATTAATTATTATGCAGCATCCTAGGATAATTGCTTGAATTAAGCCTGGAAGATAAAGATTTTCCTAGGCAAAAAAGAGAGTAAGCCAGTGGAGGAGAGGGATGAAGAAAGTGAAAAAGGGTATATGTGGGAAATGCTGGTTACCTCAGGTTATCTGGGGTGAGGCATCCAACTAGGACTGGAAAATGGAATAGAACCAGAGTGTACCAGGCCAAAGAGAGAATCAGTTCAGTTCAATTCAGTTCAGTCACTCAGTCATATCCGACTCTTTGCAAAGCCATGAATTGCAGCACTCCAGGCATCCCTGTCCATCACCAACTCCCGGAGTTGACTCAGACTCATCTCCATCGAGTCGGTGATGCCATCCAGCCATCTCATCCTCTGTCAAACTCTTCTCCTCCTGCCCCCAATTCCTCCCAGCATCAGAGTCTTTTCCAATGAGTCAACTCTTCACATCAGGTGGCCAAAGTATTGGAGTTTCAACTTTAGCATCATTCCTTCAAAAGAAATCCCAGGGCTGATCTCCTTCGGAATGGACTGGTTGGATCTCCTTGCAGTCCAAGGGACTCTCAAGAGTCTTCTCCAACACCACAGTTCAAAAGCATCAATTCTTCGGCACCCAGCTTTCTTCACAGTCAAACTCTCACATCCGTACATGACCACTGGAAAAACCGTAGCCCTGACTAGATGGAACTTGTTGGCAAAGTAATATCTCTGCCTTTGAATATGCTATCTATGTTGGTCATAACTTTTCTTCCAAGGAGTAAGCGTCTTTTAATTTCATGGCTGCAATCACCATCTGCAGTGATTTTGGAGCCCAAAAAGATAAAGTCTGACACTGTTTCCATTGTTTCCCCATCTATTTGCCATGAAGTGATGGGACCAGATGCCATGATCTTTGTTTTCTAAATGTTGAGCTTTAGGCCAGCTTTTTCACTCTCCACTTTCATCAAGAGGCTTTTGAGTTCCTCTTCACTTTCTGCCATAAGGGTGGTGTCATCTGCATATCTGAGGTGATTGATATTTCTGCTGGCAATCTTGATTCCAGCTTGTGCTTCTTCCAGCCCAGTATTTCTCATGATGTACTCTGCATAGAAGTTAAATAAGCAGGGTGACAATATACAGCCTTGACATACTCCTTTTCCTATTTGGAGCTAGTCTGTTGTTCCATGTCCAGTACTAACTGTTGCTTCCTGACCTGCATACAGATTTCTCAAGAGGCAGGTCAGGTGGTCTGGTATTCCTATCTCTTTCAGAATTTTCCACAGTTTATTGTGATCCACACAGTCAAAGGCTTTGGCATAGTCAGTAAAGCAGAAATAGATGTTTTTCTGGAACTTTCTTGCTTTTTTGATGATCCGGTGGATGTTGGCAATTTGGTCTCTGGTTCCTCTGCCTTTTCTTAAACCAGCTTGAACGTCTGGAAGTTCACAGTTCGTGTATTGCTAAAGCCTGGCTTGGAAAATTTTGAGCATTACTTTACCAGCGTGTGAGATAAGTGAAATTGTGTGGTAGCTTGAGCATTCTTTGGCATTGCCTTTCTTTGGGATTGGAATGAAAACTGACCTTTTCCAGTCCTGTGGCCACTGCTGAGTTTTCCAAATTTGCTGGCATATTGAGTGCAGCATTTTCACAGCATCATCTTTCAGGATTTGAAATAACTCAACTGGAATTCCATCATCTCCACTAGCTTTGTTCTTAGTGATGCTTTCTAAGGCCCACTTGACTTCCCATTCCAGGATGTCTGGCTCTAGATTAGTGATCACATCATCGTGATTACCTTGGTCATGAAGATCTGTTTTGTACAGTTCTTCTGTGTGTTCTTGCCACCTCTTCTAATATCTTCTGCCTCTGTTTAGGTCCATACCATTTCTGTCCTGTATCGAGCCCATCTTTGCATGAAATATTCCTTTGGTATCACCAATTTTCTTGAAGAGATCTCTAGTCTTTCCCATTCTGTTGTTTTCCTCTATTTCTTTGCACTGATTGCTGAGGAAGGCTTTCTTATCTCTCCTTGCTATTCTTTGGAACTCTGCATTCAGATGCTTATATCTTTCCTTTTCTCCTTTGCTTTTTGCTTCTCTTCTTTTCACAGCTATTTGTAAAGCTTCCCCAGACAGCCATTTTGCTTTTTTGCATTTCTTTTCCATGGAGATGGTCTTGATCCCTGTCTCCTGTACAATGTCACAAACCTCCCTCCATAGTTCATCAGGCACTCTGTCTTTCTAGTCCCTTAAATCTATTTCTCACTTCCACTGTATAATCATAAGGGATTTGATTTAGGTCATACCTAAATGGTCTAGTGGTTTTCCCTATTTTCTTCAATTTAAGTCTGAATTTGGCAATAAGGAGTTCATGAGCTGAGCCACAGTCAGCTCCCGTTCTTGTTTTTGCTGACGGTATAGAGCTTCTCCATCTTTGGCTGCAAAGAATACAATCAATCTGATTTCAGTGTTGACCATCTGGTGATGTCCATGTGTAGAGTCTTCTCTTGTGTTTTTGGAAGAGGGTGTTTGCTATGACTGGTGCGCTCTCTTGGCAAAACTCTATTAGTCTTTGCCCTGCTTCATTCCACATTCCAAGGCCAAATCTGCCTGTTACTCCAAGTGTTTCTTGGCTTCCTACTTTTGCATTTCAGTCCCGTATAATGAAAAGGACATCTTTTTGGGTGTTAGTTCTAAAAGGTCATGTAGGTCTTCATAGAACCATTCAACTACAGCTTCTTCAGCATTATTGGTTGAGGCATAGACTTGGATTACTCTGATATTGAATGGTTTGCCTTGGAAATGAACAGAGATCATTTTGTCATTTTGAGATTGCATCCAAGTACTGCATTTCAGATTCTTTTGTTGACCATGATGGCTACTCCATTTCTTCTAAGGGATTCCTGCTCATAGTAGTAGATATAATGGTCATCTGAGTTAAATTCATCCATTCCAGTCCATTTTAGTCTGCTGATTCCTAGAATGTTGAGGTTCACTCTTGCCATCTCCTGTTTGACCACTTCCAATTTGCCTTGATTCATGGGCCTAACATTCCAGGTTCCTATGCAGTATTGCTCTTTACAGCATCAGACCTTGCTTCTATCACCAGTCACATCCACAACGGAGTATTGTTTTTGCATTGGCTCCATCCTTTCATTCTTTCATTATTTCTCCACTGATCTCCAGTAGCATATTGGGTACCTACTGACCTGGGGAGTTCATCTTTCAGTGTCCTATCATTTTGCCTTTTCGTACTGTTCATGGGGTTTGCAAGGCAAGAGTACTGAAGTGGTCTGCCATTCCCTTCTCCTGTGGACCACATTCTGTCAGACCTCTCCACCATGACCTCCCCATCTTGTGTGGCCCCACATGGCATGGCTTAGTTTTATTGAGTTAGACAAGGCTGTGGTCTGTGTGATCAGATTGACTAGTTTTCTGTGATTATGGTTTCAGCGTGTCTGCCCTCTGATGCCCTCTCGCAACATTTACCATCTTACTTCAGTTTGTCTTACCTTGGACGTGGGGTATCTTTTCATGGCTGCTCCAGCAATGTGCAGCTGCTGCTCCTTACCTTGGATGAGGGGTATCTCCGCTGCCCCTCCTGACCTTGAACATGGAGTAGTTCCTCTTGGCCTCCTGCACCCTCATAGCCACCACTCCTTGGACTTGGGGTTGCTCCTGTATTTGAGAATGAACACAAGATCATCCATTCATAAAAAAAATATGAGTTGACTGCTGCTGGATATGGAATGATAAGTAAAATGGACATAATCATTGGTCTTATGGAGCTATTATGATCAGTGAGATGGACATTAATACAGTAAGGAAACAAATAAATGCTTAATTTCCCTCCATGGATGAAAACGATAGGGTACTAGAAAAGTAGGAGAGATCAGAGTGAGAGAAAGCTTCATCAAGAAGAGTGAACTCATTTTGAGGAGTTGACATTGATGCAGAGACCTAAGGATGAGAGCTGTTGTCCAGATGAAAGTGGATGGGGAATAGGGTTCCACTCAAGGGGAACAGTAGATGCAAAGGCCCTGGAGCAGGAAGAACTTGATACTGGATGACAACAAGAACAGCAAGTGGAGCTGGAGAATGGAGTGGGGAGGCAAGTTGGAGAGGTAAGCCACACCCACTCGTAGCATTGGGAATTGTTCTAAGGATAATGAGAAGCTTTTTTTTTTTTAAAAAAAAAAAAAAACGTTTTAAACAGAGTGTGTGTGTGAGAGAGATAAAATCCATTAGTAATTGAGTTCAGGGTATTGGTTAGGGGACACTTGAAAAAGTAGAAAGAACAAGAAAGAAATTAGAATGGGGCAGACCTGTTGCAATAATATATATAGAGGAGCAAGCAGTTGGCAAATATTTTCTGTTAAGGGCCTCATAGTAAATATTTCAGGCTTTGAGAGGCAACAGTCTCTGTCTCAATCCTTCAGCTTTGTTATTATAGTGTGAAAGCAGCCAAATAATATGGAAATGTGAGGATGACTATGTTCCAGTAAAGTTTTATTTCCCCAAAACAGGTGGTGGGACAGATTTGGCTCTAAGCCCAAATGGTACTAGAGCTGTGCTAGGGGGCAGGAGCACAAAGGATGGGCTGGGAAAAACCATGGATGAAGAACTGCTAGGCTTTGTGACTACCTGCAGGGACTGAGAAAGAAGGTATCAGGAGGTGGGGTCCAAAGCTTGGGATATAGAGAGAATAGTATTTTCATTGACAACTACGTGGAAGTCAGGAAGAGAAGCTGATTTTGGTGACAGATGATGCATTTGCTTTTCAATTTTACACAGTTTATACCACATTTTAAAATTGGATTCGGCTAGTCTAGGCTTCCCAGGTGGCACTAGTGGCTAAAAAAATCTGCCTGCCAGAGTGGGAGACATGAGATTCGAGTTTGATTCCTGGGTTGGGAAGATTCCCTGGAGGAAGACATGGCAACTCACTCCAGTATTCTTGCCTGGAGAGTCCCATGGACAGAGGAGACTGGTGGGCTATGGTCCATAGGGTTGCAAAGAGTCAAACCGAAGCTATTTAGCATGCATGCAGTCTGGAAACATCCATAAGACTGGCAGTCGGTGATGATATTCAAGGCTTATGCAGGCTGTGAGCAGTCTGTGTATAGGATTGCTTTGTTTGAAGGCTGGGGTGATTTATCTGATCTGGCCCACAAGAGGACTGCCCCTTCTCCTTAAATGAGCAGCTTCTGGAAGGTGCAGATCCAGCTGAAAAGGCTTTTTTCCAAAAGACTTTGAAAGTTTTATTCTTTCTGCAGGCACACATTTGCATTTGAGTGAATGTGGTAAACCATTGTAGGGGCCAGAAAGGTCAGGAATGCCTTGGGCTCTATTCAGTGAATACTGAATTGGAGTGTGATTTCTCCAGCCAAGATGACAGTCCCCTAGACTAGATTTCCCATTTTGGGATCATCCTTAGTTTTAGCATATTTGTGTCTTAAAATATATTGTCATCCATCATTGATACATTTTACATTTATTATTATTCAAATACTAGACAATGTATTTGTTTAATGAAACAAATCATAGTGTGCCTGAGAAATACCCTGAAGAGAGAGGAGAGAATGGGAATCAGGCTTAGCTCTGCTTCAGATGGCAGCATGCTTCTTACAGAAAAGTTCCATACTGAGGGATTTTACGGGAGAGTTTGGCAAACTGGAGGCAGTTACCCCATGCTCTTCAGTGTAGCCTTAGGATTACAAGACTGGAATTGAGTGGGAGAAGGCCATGGCTTGGCTAACATCAGGCCTCCTGTACATGTTATGATGGTAGTCTGGCACAGGGGGACTTGCTGTGGCTATCCTTTTGCAAATTCTCACCCCTGTTTTCCTCAAAGTCCTGTTTGTTCTTGGTGTTCCCTGTGTCCGATACCCATAGTGAGGTTCAGTTTAGTTCAGTTCAGTCTCCCAGTCGTGTCCGACTCTTTGCGACCCCATGAATCGCAGCACGCCAGGCTTCCCTGTCCATCACTAACTCCCAGAGTTCACTCAGACTCATGTCCATCGAGTCAGTGATGCCATCCAGCCATCTCATCCTCTGTCGTCCCCTTCTCTTCCTGCCCCCAATCCCTCCCAGCATCAGAGTCTTTTCCAATGAGTCAACTCTTCCCATGAGGTGGCCAAAGTACTGGAGTTTCCAGCTTTAGCATCATTCCTTCCAAAGAATCCCAGGGCTGATCTCCTTCAGAATGGACTGGTTGGATCTCCTTGCAGTCCAAGGGACTCTCAAGAGTCTTCTCCAACACCACAGTTCAAAAGCATCAATTCTTCAGTGCTCAGCCTTCTTCACAGTCCAACTCTCACATCCATACATGACCACAGGAAAAACCATAGCCTTGACTAGACGGACCTTAGTCGGCAAAGTAATGTCTCTGCTTTTGAATATGCTATCTAGGTTGGTCATAACTTTTCTTCCAAGGAGTAAGCGTCTTTTAATTTCATGGCTGCAATCACCATCTGCAGTGATTTTGGAGCCTCAAAAAATAAAGTCTGACACTGTTTCCACTGTTTCTCCATCTATTTGCCATGAAGTGATGGGACCGGATGCCATGATCTTTGTTTCCTGAATGTTGAGCTTTAGGCCAGCTTTTTCACTCTCCACTTTCACTTTCATCAAGAGGCTTTTGAGTTCCTCTTCACTTTCTGCCATAAGGGTGGTGTCATCTGCATATCTGAGGTTATTGATATTTCTCCCAGCAATCTTGATTCCAGCTTGTGTTTCTTCCAGTCCAGCATTTCTCATGATGTACTCTACATATAAATTAAATAAGCAGGGTGACAATATACAGCCTTGACATACTCCTTTTCCTATTTGGAACCAGTCTGTTGTTCCATGTCCAGTTCTAACTGTTGCTTCCTGACCTGCATACAGATTTCTCAAGAGGCAGGTCAGGTGGTTGGTGACAACAAAAATTTTTCCAATGGTCATGTCTTGCCCTCTTCTTTTGAGGAAAGCTCCTCCTCTCCCCTCAGCCCCTGGTCATGTAGTCTAAAAGAGGACTGTCATCATTTTACATGTCCCTAGTTCCCAGACCATAGTCATGGATCCAGACATGCCCTCTGAGTTCTTCCTTGTGAATTCTTAAATGGCAGCTGCCCTCTCTGATGACAGAACTGTTTCAGAAAGGGGGACCCCTTTCAGGGCCCGGAACTGGGCTCTTGTCTAACACTCAGAAATGAATTGTCCGAGGAGACACATCTGTTGACAAAGCAAGAGATTTTATTGGGAAAGGGCACCCGGGTGGAGAGCAGTAGGGTAAGGGAACCCAGGAGAACAGCTGTGCTGCGTGGCTCGCAGTCTCGGGCTTTATGGTGATGGGATTAGTTTCCGGGTTGTCTTTGGCCAATCACTCTAATTCAGAGTCTTTCCTGGTGGCGCATGCATCGCTCAGCCAAGATGGATGCTGGTGAGAGGGATTCTGGGAAATGGATGGACAAGCGGTGTCTCCTTTTGACCTTTCCCAAACTCTTCCGGTTGGTGGTGGCTTATTACTTCTGTATTCCTTATCAGGATCTCCTGTCATAAAACAACTCATGAAAATGGCTACTATGGTGCCTGGCCAGGGTGGGCAGTTTCAATCAGTGTGCTTCCCCTAACAGAACCACAAGGATGCAAGTTTGCAGCTGTTGCAGGAAGGGGGACCCCTTCCAGGGCCCGAAACCAGGCTCTTGTCTAACACTCGGAAATGAATTGTCTGAGGAGATGCATGTGCTGACAAAGCAGGAGATTTTATTGGGAAAGGGCACCTGGGTGGAGAGCAGTAGGGTAAGGGAACCCAGGCGAACAGCTCTGTCACATGGCTTGCAGTCTTGGGTTTTATGGTGATAGGATTAGTTTCCAGGTTTTCTTTGGCCAATCATTCTGACTCAGAGTCCTTCCTGGTGGGGCATGCCTTGTTCAGCCAAGATGGATGCCAGAGAGAAGGATGCTGGGAGGTGGTTGGACATGTGGTGTTTCCTTTTGACCTTTCCCAAACTCTTCTGGTTGGTGAAGGCTTATTAGTTCCATGTTCCTTAGCAGGACCTCCCGACGTAAAACAATTCATGCAAATGGTTACTATGGTGCCTGGCCAGGGTGGGCGGTTTCAGTCAGCGTGCTTCCCCTGACACAGCTGCGGTGCTGTGTTCACAGCTGGTGACAGACTGTCTGCAGACAGAGGACGAGGAGGACCTGGGGTTGGGAAAGCCCAGGTGACAAGCAATCTGTTCTCCTCTAAGATATTCAGCACTGCCCTTGCTGTCCTGCTAAGAGCCTGGGAGGCAAGCTCTCTTTGATTTTCTGAGCTACCCTAGAGTCCTGCAACACATTTCCTATATGCTTAAGCTAGTTTCACTGGCCAATTTACAAAGTTTTAGGGTAGGGAATGGGACACAGCATTATAACAATGTCCTGAAATCACAACATAGAAACAGTAGTCCATTTGGTTTGAGTGAAGTCACCATTGTCCTCTAGTGTCTAAGAATTAACCTCAGGTCCTGCCAAATTTTAGACAGAGGCTGACCCTGAGGATATAGGTCATTTGAACACTTGGAGTGATCTTGTGATAAGAAATCACTTTTCATTGCCCTAACAATAGCAAGCTAAAGAGGGATAAATGGGTGAAAAGGGTCTGAGGTCTCTCTCTACAGAAATAGTCCATGAGTCTGGCTTTTTGCTAGGAGGGAGACTTCACTCTCTTGGTTCTCCTTCAAGTGGCTCCAGCTCATTGGTCCATCTTTATTGTCTACCACAGAGACAATCTGACAAAAAAAAACTTCACTGGACTTGGCTTCTGCTTTTTTGCCTCTGTCTTCAGACTAAGTGCCCCTCCTCTCCTCAGTTTTCCACCTACTGAAATCTTGCATATACTTTAAGACTTATTGAAGATGCCATCTCCCCTTGAAGCCTACCTTTATTGACCCCAGCTAAAATTAACCCTTGCCTCTTTAACTATTAATACAATAGAGATTTTATAGCTCCCTTAGCATTTATGCATTACTTCTTCCAAAACTTTGGTAAAACTCATCTTATTTTCATGCATTAGGTCAAGAATTGGCCTATGTAATTTCTAAATTTTCTTGCAGCAATTCTCTATTTTGTAACATCTGTAATTTTATAACTAATATCAATTGTTCACAAACTTAGGGTGCACATCTTTTTATTTTTAGAATGGCTATTTCACTACCTCTTATCCTGGGTTTTTTTTTTCCCTAGATTTATGAAGACATAATTGATATATAATATTGTATAAGTTTAAGGTGCAGAATATGTTGATTTGATATATTTATATATTGGAAAAACCACAGTAGTGTTAACTGATACCTCCATCACCTCATATAATTACTGTGTTTTTTGAGGGGGGTGAGAAAACTTAAGATTTATTAGATTTACTCTTTTACCAAACTTCAAGTATATAGCAGAGTGTTATTAGCTATAAGTGCCATGTTATATATTAGATCCCTATTGTCAAGAGTTTAGTATGTCTTTCTTCCTTGAGATTTCCCCAATTCTTGAACTGCTCAATAATTCTAGGGAGGCACTGTCCAATAGACCTTTCTGCCATGATGCTTCTCATATGCGATTATTGAACACTTGTAATGTAGCTTGTACAAATGAAGACCTGAGCTTTTCATTCCATTTAGTTTTAATTAATTTAGATTAAAATTTAAATAGCCACATGCAGCTAGTGACTACCATATTGTTTAATATAGCTCTGAAAGCTTCCACAGTCCCAAAACATTTACTCCAACCTCTGCACCAAGTTGAGTATCACTGGGTTCAGTAACCATAACAGCTGATGTTCCTCCCACCAAATATTGTTGCCTACAGAAGGTCAGTCCTGCACTGCTTGCTCACAGTCGCTGGTTCACTTCTTTGAAGAGGAGGTGACAGAACCCTGTTCTTCCTACTGCAACTCTTTGGGAACATGATCTCACTCCCTTGAGCTAACCTTGGCCAAACTGCCCGTGCCTGGACTCCAAGGCTTGGAGTTTTCTTACTCATGTCTCCATGCACAACTACCAACCAGAACTACTGCAGTAATTGAGTCAGGATCAGAGCCAATTCTGTTGTTGATCACCCGAAGGATCTAGAGTCACCCTTTCCCTGTCTAGTTATCCATCACAGGAGTCAGAAGATTTTTTTCTCTTGAACCCTCAAAAGCACAAGGAATTTGGCTTTGGATTTCTCTAAGAATAGACCTTTAGGTAAAGACTTAACTGAAAGTAGTTTATTTAAGGAGGTGATCCTAGGAAATATCAGTAAGGGAATTTAGAAGTAAAATAAGGAGGTGGTGAAGGAAGCTGGTGAAAGGTAATGCAGCAGAGTTACCATCTTGGGGAACTCTAAGAGGCAGTGTAGAATGTGCTTCAGAATGAGCCCAGCTGAAAGGCAAATGGTATCCATACACCAAATTCCTGTCAGTCATTGGTTGAAGTCTTCTCCTGAAGACTTTAACTCTTCTGCACTCTTGCCTGCTCTAAGGGTAGCAAGTATGCTCTCAATGACAGAGGAAGTCTCTCAGGCAGTTACAAGAAGTCTATGGAATACAGAGGTGGGGGTAGGGGTGATGATGCCTGCTCTGGTATCCTAGCCAATGGGTCAGTCATACTTCCTTTTACGATTTCGGCAGCTTTAACTGGTTCTGGGGTGCTCCACACTTCCCATCTTGGGACAGAAGCCTCAGAAGTTTCTCACAAAAGATTTACGACAACTGTAAAATCTAGGGCAGGGTATGTGTCTCTGGTAAGCTACTCCATTTTATCTTGTTTTGTCTATTTAGTAATATACTGACCAACATGCTGAGAACACCAAATAAAACTTTAATGTGGTCTGAAAAGCATAAGAGAAGTTAAATTGATACCACCTTCACAGGTTCTAACAGTATCACCAGCTTTGTGTAAAAGAAAGGGGTTTAGAATTTGAAAATATCTTAGAATTTCAGATTTTAAATGCACATATTTTCATGAACTTTTGCTTTCTTCAGCTTTAGCAGGCATATGGGGATTATTACACTTGCAAAAGGTGACTAAGATACAATATATTAGGTCTCATATGCACAAAGTGAAAAAGGCAAAAGAATTGAAGAATGAAATCTGTTCTTAAGTATAGTCAAGTGGAATTGAGTGATGTAGGAGTGAGTGAATGAAAGTCACTCAGATGCATCTGACTCTTTGTAATGCCATGGACTGTAGCCTGTCAGGCTCCTCTGTCCATAGAATTCTCCAGGCCAGAATACTGGAGTGGGTAGCCATTTTCTTTTCCAGGGGATCATCCCAACCTAGGGATTGAACCAGGTATCCTGCATTGCAGGCAGATTCTTTATAGTCTGAGCCAGCAGGGAGCCATTCTACAAGTGAACTCAGCGTTCCTTCACGGTAAAAGCATTTGGCTTGGTTTAGACTGGATCATTTTAGAAAGTTCATTGATAGCAACATTTCCTCTCACTATATCTGGAGGTCTGAAGTAGATGGATTTTGTGTGTGTGTGTGTGTGTGTGTGTGTGACTTTTCATTTAATCACAAACTTAATTTGGTCTATATGCAAAGATTTACAGTTTCTCCAGATAGGAGGAGTATCAATAATAAAGGAGATACTGGGCAGTGTGCTGCTTCTCATCAAATATTCAGTGTGTGATATGAAGATTTATCTTGTAAATATCACTGGGTATAACCTTGTAAATTCAGAGATACATCATCTACAGTTCAGCTTTGAGAATAGAGCAAATGAAGGAAGAATGGATTTTTTAAATGAAAAGATCAAAAAGGATAATTAATATTTCATAATCTTAACTAACTTTTCCATTGCACATTGGTTTTTAATGTTATTTGGGGAGTAAGGTGTGATTATTGCTTTCATAGCCAAATCAGATAATCTGGTCACAAACTTGAATGTCAAAAGGTAATGTGAAAATTTTGTTTGGCTTGAGAAATTAGTCATTAAGTTCTTCAATTAGCTCTGTGCTTATTCTGGGGAAATTGCATTACACAAGTGAATAAGATTGTAAGCTTTTAGAATAGGAAGCAAGTTATTAAGCATGTTAGGTTGGAGCCCACTGGTAAGAGATGTATGAATTGCTGTATTAGGAGAGAAAGAGGGACCCTGCACCAAGGTGCATGGAATAAACCATGCTTCCCAGTGGAAGCATGGATAAGCATGGATAAGCATGGATAATAGAATTTAACAGACCACCCAGCACAGTTGATTGGTAGGTGCTTCTGTGCTGGTAGGCACCTGATCCTTGAAGCCAGCCAGGATTGGACTGGATTCTTGACCCCAGCAAACTCACCTGCCTATCCAGTAGAGGTACACCAACCAGAGCTAGTGGGAAGTGTCCAGGACCATCCAAACTTTGATCATGGCTCACTTTTCCCTTGGCCTCATCTTCCCATCCTGAAGCATCTGGATTCAAGACTCTGACTTCTGAGCGCCCCCATCTAATATCTCAATTTCAGTTCTTTTACCTCCCTTGCTCTAGTGACTTTGCTTCAGCTGAAAACTCCCTGTTCCATTCTCTATTCTGGCGACTTAATCTCCAGCTGGGTTAGCTCCTGACCAGCTTGGGTTGAGGTAGGATTTAGGGTAAAAAGGGAAAGAAGGAATTCAGATAATTTACTCCTGGGAGGTGAATAGAACTTCAGGTTCTACATTTGCTGCAAAGCATACTAGGATCAAAAAGGTAAAATGAGAACCAACATGGGAATCATGGAGAGGTAGCCAAGAATAAGAGATTCACGTCTAATTTATAGGCAGGAATTGCAGTTTGTATAAATTAGAGTATGGTACATTGTGCTATTATTACACACTGCCCCACATCACTGTTTTAACAAAGTGAAAGTTGATATCTTATACAAGGTATCCAGTGTGATATAGTGTGGTGATCTGTCCCACTCAGTTACTCAGGGACCCAAGCTAACCAAGTTTCTGCTGTTTTATTCTCTGCATCGTTTGTGTCATGTAGACTTTATACCCCCCAGCAGGAGAAATAAGACTGGAGAATCTGACATGGGCTTTTCGCTTCCATGGTGCAACAGTGATATATGTCACTTCCGGACACGTTTATTGGTTAGAACTAGTCAGATGGCCCTGTAGCTTTAAGGGGGTCAGGAAACGTATAAGAGAAAGTAATATTTGGTGAGAATTCTGTTTCTATCACAATATACATGAGTAAAAACCTCATCAGAAGGAGTAGGGCAGGGGTGCTGTGGCTGAAGTTTGAGGAGGGAAGTGCGAGGGAACCCACCCAAAAGAGAGGTAGAGGAGGGTAACAAAAGAGCCTGGTCTGTCCAGAAGGAGCTGCATGGAGCCCTCAACTAGCTGGGTTCTCACTCTGACCATAGGATGGCCTGCGGCAGGCACTGATGTGCACAAACAATCTCACGGTCACTTTAAAAGGTCTTTGTTTCACATTATTATGAAGGGATTTTACCAAGTAACTCCTGAATGTATAGAATATGCGTGCCTTTTAAAGACAGGCAGATACTTGTATAACGTTATGAACTAGTCAGATATCGTCTCAGGAGGAAATGTGCTGTCTTTTGGTTGTCACTTGGAAGGAAAGTTACCTAAACCTCAGAGTCATATATTTCATGTGTAGAGCAGAGCTCACTTTTGATAAGTTGTTGCTATCATTTATTATAATAAGTAGTATACATGTTTGACCTCACCTAATCATCTCCATAAGCCTAGAAGAGTATTATTAGCCACCTACTTTACAGACAAGACTACTGACTTTCAGATAGGTTTAGTTATATAGCTAGTAAGTGACAGTGTTGGGATTCAAATCTAGGTCTCATCTGAATCCAGTGTCTCATATCTCATTGCTAGAATTAAGTAGATTAAACATGCCTATCATTAACTAGGAGCTCAACAATGTTGATTTTCTTCCTCTTCTTTTCCTTTTTCCCTCTTATCCTGGGATTCCAGCCAAGTAACTCATCACTTATTGGGGATTCCTTTGGGGACCTCTCTCTTAGAAGAGCCAGGAAACCACTTACACAATGATTTCGGCAACTGAGCAGGTGATGAGAGGGAGAGCAGGTGGAGAGGCGCGCTCTTGCCAGCCCCCCTTCTCCCCCTCTTTCGCAGTTGGTCTGGGAGAGGTAAGACCAGGAAGAGTTCTGTGCCCATTTACCTTCTCAAAAACAAGAATAAGGGTGGCAGCCTTCACCCCTCCTTGTCCCCTTTCTCAATATTTCTGTCTCTTGTGCTATTTCGGTTATTTGTTTACAGCTGGAGAAAATGATTCACTTGGTGACACAAAACTTTTCTCTGTCAAGCACAGGAAGCTGTACCAATTGCCAGCTCTTAAACATGAGGTCATGTTAACCTTTAATCTTAAAAATATGTAGCTCTATCCACCAGATTCCATGTTCCTCTTATCCTGAGATCCAGATGCCCTAGGGAAGTGGGGTTAAAGGTGAAGGGTTGTAGGTGGGAGGATGTGATTCTACATCTTGAAAACAAGATTCTCCCGGTTTTTTGTTTTGTTTTTGTTTTCTTTTTTTAATTTAGAGGAGAACAGGGGATGCCTGCTTATGGCACCCAGCATGGAGCCTGGGGCTATTTCTTTTATCTCATTCTATAAATAAACTGGATGGCTGCCAGGGAAAATGTAATCTGGGACATGATTCTTAGTTTCTACTAGACTGAACTGCTCTAAAAATTCTGGCTGCCACTTGGTACAAGTTTCAGGATCTTTAAAGAGTATTTTGAGTGCTCATGCATGGGAAGCGATGCGTTCCCTTCTTCATATAGTTTCCACTTAAAAAGAAAATCATCAGACTCAGAATGATTTAGAGTTTCTCTGTAATCAAACGGAGAAGGCAATGGCACCCCACTCCAGTACTCTTGCCTGGAAATTCCCATGGACAGAGGAGCCTGGTAGGCTGCAGTCCACGGGGACGCGAAGAGTCGGACACGACCGAGCGACTTCACTTTGACTTTTCACTTTCGTGCATTGGAGAAGGAAATGGCAACCCACTCCAGTGTTCTTGCCTGGAGAATCCCAGGAACGGGGGAGCCTGGTGGGCTGCCGTCTATGGGGTCGCACAGAGCTGGACACGACTGAAGCGACAGCAGCAACAGCAGCAGCTGTAATCAAATGCTAATAGTTTTAGTACATACTTGCTTATTGCTCACCATGCGTTGGGTGAGAGGCTAGTCTCTTGCTAATTTTGAGGATAATGGTGTTTCACTACCACTAGTCCAGGAAGGCCAAATTTGTTCTTAGTTGAAAATTTAAATGCTGCTCTCCTTATGTAACTTGGTCTTCCCTTGTGGCTCAGCTGGTAAAGAATCCCCCGTAATGCTGGAGACCTGGAAAATTCCCTGGAGAAGGGAACAACTAGCTACCCACTCCAGTATCCTGGCCTGGAGAATTCCATGGACTGTTTAGTCCATGGGGTCACAAAGAGTCAGACATGACTGAGCCACTTTCACTTTTACTTTACTTAACTCAGTAAGTTACATGTAGCCCTAAGAAATAAATCCCTTAGGGTAAATCAACCAATTTGTTAGAATTTTGGCCCCAAAGGTGGGTTTGAAGTCTCACATCTTATTTGTTGCTGTGATTTACTACTGAAAGTTCAAACATCATAAATCAGGATGATGAGATTTTAAGCATGGGTTACTGAGGCCTCAAAGGGAGGACACAGAGCATCTCCCAGGCTGCTCAAGAAAGAAGAGAGTCTGCTTTGCATATGATAGGGTGGAGCATTGGAAAGAGTATGTACCTGTTCAGGGAATCCAAAACCATCTTTCCCTCCCTCTGAACACTGGTGCTTCTACTGTCAAACCATTCACTTGGCAGTTGCCTTTGTCACATTCTGTTCATATTGTGAGTTAGATGTTCATGTGTAAGAGTCTAAGATCTCAACCTGATGGGAAGTTCTGCAAGGCACAAAGCTGAGCTTTCTACTCCTTCATGTCCTTGTATCTTCCAGCTTTGAACTTTGCATATAATGATGCATAATGTACCATTCATTAGTATGAATTATATATTATTGTTATGAATTATTCTTATGATCCTCATTATGACTCATTATTCATACTTGATGAAAATTCAGTCAAAGTTAAAAGTACACACGATGCTCTCTTTCTCACGCATTCGTGTAGAGCTTATCTTGACTCAAGGCCCAGAGGTCTTGTATAGGTATCTTTTTTTGTAGAAGGTTTATACTCAGGATACAGTTTATTTAATTCAATAAATATTTACTGAGCTTCTATCACGTGAAGGGTTATAAGTTATAAGAAAGAAATAAGATAATATTAAAGTACTCAATGTGCTTATGTCTACCCCATGAATGATGGATAGATTTCACCTTAAATGTCTAGTTAATTAACTGATGAAGGCTGCTTGGATTGCTGATAAGGATTATAAAGTCTGCTTTAGATTCAGGAGAAAATAATACCATGATTAATTAGCAATATCTGCCCTTTTATTTAGGAGTAGAGAATGGGCTTCCCTGGTGGCTCAGATGGTAAAGAAACTGCCTGCAATGCAAGAGACCTGAATTCGATCCCTGGGTTGGGACGATACCCTGGAGAAGGGAATGACTAGCCACTCCAATACTCTGGCCTGGAGAATTCCTTGGACAGAGGAGCCTGGCAGGCTATGGTCCAAGGGGTCACAAAAGGTCAGACAGGACTAAGCGACTTTCTCTTTCAGAAAATGGTGGCACAGATGCCACACATTCATAATCCCCAATTTGCAGAATGAATTGAAGTCCAGACAGTAAAAGAAGCTTGTATTTAGTAGAATCCAGTCAGTCAATAACTTATATTTAAGTACCAAACAAATACATAAATTACCTGAAATAATTATGTATTAATCTGGTTGGGCTTTCCATCACAAAATACCATTGACTGGGTGGCTCACACAACAGAAATTTATTTCTCACAGTCCTGGAGGCTAGAAGATATTTTTTGAAAAAGAGGTCATGGGTTTATAAAAGGCAGTCATTCATAAGAAAGAGCTCTTACAGGAACTGAACTGGCCCAAAACTTCATCTTGGACGTCTAAGCCTCCAAGACTGTGAGAAAATAAATTTCTGTTGTGTGAGTCACCTAGTCCATGGCTTTAGGCTGTGCCAGTGGTAAAGAACCTGCCTGCCAATGCAGGAGACATAAGAGAGGCAGGTTCGATCCTTGGGTCAGGAAGATCCCCTGGAGGAGGGCATGGCAACCCGCTCCAGTATTCTTGCCTGGAGAATTCCATGGACAGAGGATCCCGGTGGCCTACAGTCCACAGGGTCGCAAGGAGTTGGATATGACTGAAGCAACTTAGCACACATGCACGCGCATGTAGTTGATTAAAAATGTTGTGTTAGTTTCAGGTATTCAGCAAAGTGATTCAGTTTACAGATACATGTATATATTCTTTTTCAAATTCTTTCCCAATTAGGTTGTTACATAACATTGAGCAGAGTTCCCTGGGCTATGCAGTAGGTCCTTGTTGGTTACCCATTTTAAATATAGCAGAATGTACATTTCAATTCTAAACTGCTGAAATAAGTTTGTTTTCTAAGTCTGTGAAGTCTCTTTCTGCATGATCTCTTTTTTGTATTCTCTAGGAAAGAGTGATAAGGCCCTGTGGGACCAGGGCCCTGGCTTTATAACCTCATTTAGCCTTAATTACTTCCTTAGAGGCCTCATTTCCAAATACAGCCACATGGAATGGGGTGCCTAGGGCTTCACCATATGAATTTTGGGAGAATACATTCAGTCCTTAGCAGTATAAGGTAGATTTATATCTCGTGTTTGGAGGATGGTATAATATAGGAGTTAGCTATCTAGCCAGGGTTATCATTTTTTAAAAAGCAAGACATCAAAATTGATTTCTTAATTAATGTTTTTCATGTTAGCTACATTTATGAGTTTAAACACATCTGATCTTATGGGTTGTTCATAATAACTTAAGTCATTTACATAATGCAATTTAAAAATTATATCAAAGAAGCCAGTAGTTCAAAGTAACAGGTGGTAGACAGGTTTACAAATGTACACTTAACAAAAACTCATACACTTTTCTAAATCTTAGTGACATCCTAAAATAGTAACTAACCACTAAAAACAAATACTATCCATCAGATGGTGCTAACTGTAAACATTTTGCCTTGGAATATGGCACCCTTCCTGCTGAAACTCCAGTACTTTGGCCACCTCATGCGAAGAGTTGACTCATTGGAAAAGACTCTGATGCTGGGAGGGATTAGGGGCAGGAGGAGAAGGGGACGACAGAGGATGAGATGGCTGGATGGCATCACTGACTCGATGGACGTGAGTCTGAGTGAATTCCGGGAGTTGGTGATGGACAGGGAGGCCTGGCGTGCTGCGATTCATGGGGTCCCAAAGAGTCAGACACAACTGAGTGACTGAACTGAACTGAATCTTTGTGTTGGTGTGTGCTGTTGTTGTTGTTCTTCAGCGGCTCTCTGCGACCCCATGGACTGCAGCACACCAGGCCTCCCTGTTCCTCACCATCTCCTCAAGTTTGCCCAAGTTCATGTTCATTGCATTGGTGATGCCATCCAGATATCTCATCCTCTGATGCCCTCTTTTCCATCTGCCCTCAATCTTTCCCAGCATCAGGGACTTTTCCAGTGAGTCGTCTGTTCGCATCAGATGATGATAATACTGGTGCTTCAGCTTCAGCATCAGTCCTTCCAGTGAATATTCAGGGTTGATACCCCTTAAGATTGACTGGTTTGATCTCCTTGCTGTCCAGGGGACTTTCAGGAGTCTTCTCCAGCACCACAATTCGAAGTCATCAATTCTCTGGGGTTTTGCCTTCTTTATGGTCCAGCTCTCACATCCACACATGACCACTGTGAAGGCCATAGCCTTGACTATACGGAACTTTGTCTGCAGAGTCATGTCTCTGCTTTTCAACACTCTGTCTAGGTTTGTCATCACTTTCCTGCCAAGAAGCAATCGTCTTCTGGTTTCATGGCTGCAGTCACCGCCTGCAGTGATTTTGGAGCCCAAGAAGAGGAAATCTGTCACTACTTCCACCTTTTCCCCTTCTATTTACCATGCAGTAATGGGGCTGGATGCCATGATCTTAGATTTTTTAATGTTTAATCTTAAGCCAGCTCGTTCCCTCTCCTCCTTCACCCGTATCAAGGGGCTCTTTAGTTCCTCCTCGCCTTCTGCCATTAAAGTGGTATCATCTGCATATCTGAGGTTGTTGATGTTTCTCCTGCCTATCTTGATTCCAGCTTGTAACTCATCCAGCCCAGTATTTCTCATGATGTGCTCAGCAGATAGATTAAACAAACAGGGTGACAGTAGACAGCCCTGTCATACTCCTTTCTCAATCTTGAGTCAATCATTTGTTGGATACAGGGTTCTGTTACTTCTTGACCCGCATACAGGTTTCTCAGGAGACAGGTAAGATGGTCTGGTATTCTCATCTCTCTAAGAGCTTTCCACAGTTTGTCATGATCCCCACAGTCACAGGCTTTAACGTAGCTAATGAAACAGAGGTAGATGTTTTTCTGATTCTCTTGCTTTCTCTATAATCCAGTGAATGTTGGCAATTTGATCTCTAGTTCCTCTTCCTTTTCTAAACCCAGCTTGGACATCTGGAAGTTCTTGGTTCACATAATGCTGAAGGCTAGCATGCAAGATTTAAGCATGACCTTACTAGCATGGGAGATGAGTGCAATTGTCTGATTGTACATTCTTTGGTACTACCCTTCTTGGGAACTGGGATGAGAGTTGACCTTTTCCAGTCCTGTGGCCACTGCTGGGTCATCCAGATTTGCTGACATAATGAATGCAAAACCTTGATGGCATCTTCCTTTAAGGATATGAATAGTTCTGCTGGAATTTCATTGCATCCACTAGCTTTATTAACAGCAGTGCTTCTTAAGCCCCACTTGACTTCGCAATCCATAATGTCTGGCTCTGGAGGACTAATTACACCATTGTAGTAATTTGGTTCATTAAGATCTTCTTAAACAGTTCTTCTGTGTATGCTTTCCATCTCTTCTTGATCTCTTCAGTGTCTACTAGGTCTCTGCCATTTTTACCTTTTATTGAGCCCACCTTTGGGCAAAATGCTCCCTTGATGTTTCCAGTTTTCCTGAAGGGATCTCTAGTCTTTCCCCTTCTGTTGTTTTTTCTGTTATTAAGCATTGTCATTGAAGAAGGCCTTCTTGTCTCTTCTAGCTATTTTTTGGAACCCTTCATTTAACTGGGTGTAACTTTCCCTCTCTCCCTTGCTTTTTACTTCTTTTTGTTCTTCCACTATTTGTAAAGCCTCCTCAGATAACCACTTTGCCTTCTTGCTTTTCTTTTTCTTTGGGATGCTTTTGTTTGCCACCTCCTATAAAATATTACAGACCTCTGTCTATAGTTCTTCAGGCACACTGTTTACTAGATCTAGTCCCTTGAATTTATTTGTTACCTTTACTGTGAATTCATACAGGATTTAAGTCATACCTGGCTGGCCTATTTTTTCCCTGGTTTTCTTCTTTAGTTTTTGTGCTTAATAGACTAAAAATACCATGTTCGTTTTTACGGGTATACTCATTACAGTGGAATTAAAAAATGTGATTTACCATTTGGTCTCTGTGAAATTTAAATCTTGATCCAGGTTAGTTTTGTTTTCATGTGTGTGTGTTTTAATTACTTCCTCCAAGAAGCTTTATTTATTAAAGTGATAAGATACTACAGCTAGTGATTACACATAGAAGAAAGAAGATATATCAGTGTTTGAATTTTGACTCCATCCAGCCCATGCTTGTCTCTCCACTCTTCCATGATTTTATATTTCAGAGTAAAAATATTAAATAATATTTATTCTTTATTATTAAAGAAAAGCTGACCTGGGTTTTAATAGAACTCTTAGCTTCAAATGGGTCATAATGCTTTGTCATTTATCTTTTGTCTTGACATGATTTAACTGTAAGAACACTCATGTTGATGATAAAATGGATTCCCTTGATTTTAATCACAAACAAAAGCTTCATAAAATGTTTAAATGAATTCTTGGTTAAGGCCTAGAAAATTCAAGGGGGTATTTTTTTATCCATATTCTTATGTCAAAATGACTCTCTTTAATTATTAACATGGGAATAATGTAGTGGCTCAAGGTGACACCTCTAAGTATGACTGAATAATGTTTGAAATGTGACAAAGATCTGAAAATTCTGTACACAGGGAAGTGTTTCATTTTAAGAAATTAGCATGTAAATTATCATTTTTCATGTATTTGAGACAGTATAACAGGAGAAATTATAATCTGATACATACACTGTTTGTTATTATAGTTATTATATATGTAATATTATATATATAGTTATTATAGTTATTATTATAGTTATTATTTTCCAAATAAAACAATATCCTCTATAGATCAGAACAAAGAGTATAAAAATCTTACATAATTCCACCACTCAGTATTCATTGAATTAAATATTATTAATGCAGAGATATCTAACATTATTTTAATGTACAGTCTTCCTATTTTTAAAATTGGAATTATGTGACATATTTTAGGCTGCTACATTTACTTATTAATATATTATAAACATATTCTTATATCACTGCATATTAAATATAATTCTATCATGTAGTTATATCAAAATTTATTTAAACAGTCATCTGTTTCTGAATCGAAAGAGCAACAGAGTCCCAGAAAAACATCTATTTCTGCTTTACTGACTATGTCAAAGCCTTTGACTGTGTGGATCACAATAAACTGTGGAAAATTCTGAAAGAGATGGAAATACCAGGCCACCTGACCAGCCTCTTGAGAAACCTGTATGTAGGTCAGGAAGCGACAGTTAGAACTGGACATGGAACAAAAGACTGGTTCCAAATAGGAAAAGGAGTACGTCAAGGCTGTATATTGTCACCTCACCTTGCTTATTTATCTTATATGCAGAGTACATCGTGAGAAATGCTGGGCTGGATTGAAGCATAAGCTGGAATCAAGATTGCTGGGAGAAATATTAATAACCTCAGATATGCAGATGACACCACCCTTATGGCAGAAAGTGAATAAGAACTAAAGAGCCTCTTGACAGTGAAAGAGGAGAGTGAAAAAGTTGGCTTAAAGCCAACTTTTCAACATTCAGAAAATGAAGATCATGGCATCCGGTCCCATCACTTCCTGGCAAATAGATGGGGAAACAGTGGAAACAGTGGCAGACTTTATTTTGGGGGGCTCCAAAATCACTGCAGGTGGTGACTGCAGCCATGAAATTAAAAGATGCTTACTCCTTGGAAGGAGAGTTATGACCAACATAGACAGCATATTCAAAAGCAGAGACATTACTTTGCCAACAAAGGTCCATCTAGTCAAACCTATGGTTTTTCCAGTAGTCGTGTATAGATGTGAGAGTTGGACTGTGAAGAAGGCTGAGCGCCGAAGAATTGATGCTTTTGAACTGTGGTGTTGGAGAAGACTCTTGAGCGTCCCTTGGAGGGACTCTTAAAGAGAGTTCAACTAGTCCATCCTAAAGGAGATCAGTCCTGAGTGTTCATTGGAAGGACTGACGTTAAAGCTGAAACTCCAATACTTTAGCCACCTGATGTGAAGAACTGACTCATTGGAAAAGACCCTGATGCTGGGAAAGATTGAGGGCAGGAGGAGAAGGGGACAACAGAGGATGAGATGGTTGGATGGCATCACCGACTCAGTGGAAATGGGTTTGGGTAGACTCCGGGATTTTGTGATGGACAGGGAAGCCTAGCGTGCTGTGGTCATTGGGGTAGCAAAGAGTTGGACACGACTGAGTGACTGAACTGAACTGAACTGGTTTCTGAATATTTACATTATTTGCAGTTTTGTTGTTTCAAGTAATATTGCCTCAAAGTAATTTTATGTAAATATGATTGTACCTAAATTATTTTTATTATGATAGAGTCCTAAAAGTGGAAGTTTTGGGTTAAAGACTATAAATATTTTTTTGGATTTTAGTAGATATTGTTTCTCAGAAAGACGTATCATCTTACATATTTTTGGCTATACTGGGCCTGCACTGCCGCGTGGGCTTCTCTCTAGTTGCAGCAAGCAAGGGGTACTCTCTGTTGTGTGGGTTTCTCATTGTGATGGCTTCTCTTGTTGCAGAGCAGTAGTTGCAGCTCCTGGGCTCTAGAGCACAGGCTCGATAGTTGTGGAGCATGGGCTCCGTTGCCCCACAGCATGTGGGATCTTCCCAGATCAGAGATCAAATCCATGTTTCCTGCATTGGCAGGTGGATTCTTTACTGCTGAGCCACCAGGGAAGCTCCCATTTTACATTCCTAACAGTAATTTGAAAGTGCTGTTTCTCTACACCCTGGCTAACAAAGTGTGTTACAACTTTTTATGCTTGTCAATTCAAAAGAAAAAAGTATGATAGTAAGATGTATTATTTTTATCTACTTATAGGCCTAACTCTGAGCTTAGATCAGAATATAGAAGTACAGAAGGAAGCATTGTCAGTCTGTCTCATTGTTCTAAATACTAATTTTAGATTAATATCTTTTCATTAATCAATTCAACAAATATTCTCAGCGTTCTTCTTCAGAAAAGAAACAGAATTTGGAATGTAAATTTTTATTTTTGGCAAGTTAATCATATTCCTCAGCTGATGGCATGTTATTACCATGATCCATGCCTGGAAGCCCTCTTGTTTATTTCCTCTTCTTTCATCCTGATCCCAACTTCATTTCTCTTCTCTTCCATAAGCAGCCATTCTAGTGTGTTTAACACATACATATATTTGATATACGTATTTCCTTGAAGAACACATAGTGTCTTGTGGTTTTGAGTATATGCATTTTTAATTTACATAAATTATATTCATAAATATTATATAGCTTACATTTTCCATTATTAGCACATTAAAAAAATTCTACCTTTGTGAGCATGTTTGGATTTCTGTTTCTAGTTTGCTGCAAAAAATTCTATGGTGAAGATGGAAAGTCCAAAGAAGAATAAATGTTTGTGATTAATTCATCATTCTGGGAAGATCATATAAACATTTACATGTTATTTCTTAAATAAAGCAGATCATGGTTAGTTATGTGGCTACATATGTCTAAGGTAGGTTTATTAGTTTCTGAGAAGACTGCAAGAACTTTCAGGAAAGCTTACATTGATTAGCACCCCTTTGGAGCATCAACACTCCGGGTTAAGACTGTTGTATCCATCCTGCACATCTGTCCAGGGAGCATGTGCATCACGTCATTGACTTTAGGTGCGGGCAGTTGGTGTCATGTGTTGTGCTGTGCCTAGCACACTCTCCCACGGGTACCACAGCCAGGAATACAACCCTACCCCTTGTCTCGTATCTTCAGCATCACTCACAATGTCTGGCACATAGGAGACACTCGAACACTGTTTGTTGAATGGATGAGTGAAAAGGAATCAATCTATGCTGAATCTTAGAGAGGCAAGGATCCCTACTGCTCAGGCTATGAGGGATTTCCAGGGAAACGGCTTGCAGTTCATGGCGTAGAATCCACCTGTGTCTTCCCCTCCTTTCCCTCCTGAGCACTTAGATACTACTACACTTCCTAGCCCTTTGGCAACTGGGTGAAACTGTTTTACTAACTGAAGCCGATGAAATATACATGAAGTTACATATGCCATTTCTATGTCCAGGCACATAATGGCCAGTGGGCCACCTCTGAGCTCTCTCTTCCCTTCTCTGGCAACCTAGGAGGTCGCATGTTCCAGACTGTGCAGCTTACAGGACAACAATATTAAACAGCCTTGGACCCTGGTGCTATATAGAGACAGACCACCCTCCTCCTCCTCTGCCAACCCTCATTGGGAGGAGTTTGGAAGTGGTGAAGGAGGGGGTTACATTTTAAATAATGAGGCCAGGGAAGCTCTGATGGAGGTGTTTCAGTTGAGACCCAAAAGCTTCAAGGCAGTGAGGGGATGAGAGGCAGTTGAGACAGGACTATTATGAGCAGAAGGACAAGCACGTGCAAAGGTCCTAACATGAGGTTGGCTTTGGTGTGTTAAAGGAAGCAAAGTCAATGTGGCTGAAGCAGAGTGAACAAGGGGAAAAGTCACAGACATACCAGCTGGAGGGAGAAGAGAACAGATGTGCAAGGCCTTCTAGGTCCTTTTAAGGACTTCAGCTCTCATGGTAGGGGACACTGTAAAGTCTTGCATACTGGAGTGACATGATCTGACTTACATTAACCTCAGTTGAGAACAGAACCAGGGTGACAAAGGAAGAGGCAACTAACTAGGAGTCTACAACAATAATCCAGGCAAAGGATGGTAGCGGCTTGGGATAGGGTGACAACAACAGAAGAGATGTGAAGCAGTCAAATTCGGAATGTAGTTTGAAGGTGAAAGTGAAAGTGACAGTGAAGTTGCTCAGTTGTGTCTGACTCTTTGCAACCTGTGGACTGTAGCCCCCCAAGCTCCTCCTCTGTCCATGGGATTCTCCAGGCAAGAATACTGGAGTGGGTTGCCATTTCCTTCTCCAGGGGATCTTCTCAACCCAGGGATCGAACCCAGGTCTCCCACATTGCAGGCAGACGCTTTAACCTCTGCACCACAGAATTACAGATTAGACTGAGGGTCGGAGAAGGCAATGGCACTGCACTCCAGTACACTTGCCTGGAAAACCCCATGGATGGAGGAGCCTGGTGGGTTGCAGTCCATGGGGTCACACACTGTCAGACACGACTGAGTGACTTCACTTTCACTTTTCACTTTCATGCATTGGAGAAGGAAATGGCAACCCACTCCAGTGTTCTTGCCTGGAGAATCCCAGGGATGAGGGAGCCTGGTGGGCTGCCGTCTATGGGGTCTCACAGAGTCAGACACGACTGAAGCGACTTAGCAGCAGCAGCAGCAGCAGCAGCAGCAGCAGCAGCAGCAGCAGCAGCAGCAGCAGATTGAGGGTATGAGAGAGAAAGTCAAGGATGACTCCATGGTTTTGGTCTGTGTAACTGGGAGGATGCAGTGGTCATTTGCTGAGATGTGGAAGGCTGCAGGGTGATGGTGATCAATTTTGGAAGACTCTCAGGAGGTCAGGTTTGGATGAATTAGGCTGATAACCACTGAACATGCAACTGTTGCTGGAAGGAGAGTACACCAGGCTATGCTGGCAAGGAGGTGGACAGACTGACATGGATGATGGTGCTTCTTCCCTAGGAGGTTGAGGTCCAGGTTCTCTGAGTGGAGATTCAATTGTGAAGGGCATTGGGAAGCCTAGTCCTTGGTTTCTAGAGGGCAGGCTGACCTGGAACTGAGGTTCACTCATGATGACTAATCTGAGTTTTTACAAGGCTAGACTATAAATGCATCTCCACATGGCAGGCAGAAGGCCAGAATTTCATATTCTGTGGGAGAAAAGTCACCTAAAAATCCCATCCTCAAAGCTTCTGCCTCCTTGGGTTTGAGACCCCTTTCCAGGTTTTCAGATCTCAGGGATGAACTGTGAAAGTGTATTTTAAGGTAAACTAATTTATGCTTATTCTTCCAGCATAAAAAATTGTATTTTCACATCAGAGTCATGTTTGGTTTCTAAACCTATCACCACAGCAAGAACTATTTTCCCCAGTTTTCCCTAGCTGCATTGTTTATATTTTTTAGCTAACAACATCTAAACCTTTTTTTTTTTTAACTCACTTGGAACTGCCATTTATTGCAACCTTTGCTTATGAAACATTTATATTCTGAATGTGTGAAAAAATGCCCTTATGTGGGGGAATTTTACACACCACCCTGCTATCTGTTAGGGTCATGATAAAGGTAAGTTTTGTGTGTTTTCCGATGCCAGCCCTATACCAGTACTCTCCAGGCATCATACTTTCCATTCCTAATTGTCTCACAGTGTTGAACTTGACAGCACCTTGTCTGTGACTGGTAAATAGCGAGTCATTCCGTATGCTATCCTTCTGCACAAATGCCATTTCTGGGACTCAGTACTCGTTGAACACTTTGGCAGCCGTTTTTTTCTGTTATTAAAGTCCTTACTTTGTAGACTCATTTTGGTTTTTGTCCTCTTCCTGTTGTTTTGTGTTTTTATTTTCTCTGTTCTTCAATTTCTGAGGGGAGATTGAATGTGTCACATAGACCTGCCAGTCCAGGGGAAAGCTGTGCTTCTCCCACTGAAAGGAGGGGTTCAGCATCGTACCCTTGACTTACAGAAGTCACGTAACTCAGATGCTTGTCTGGGTAGCCCTAGTAAAATTTGAAAGGAGGCTTTGGGACTTCCCTGTTGGCCCAGTGGCTAAGACTCTGTGCTCCCAGTGCAGGGGGCCTGGGTTTGATCCCTGGTTAGGGAACTAGATCCCACATATTGCAACTAAGAGTTCACATGCCACAGCTAAAGACTGAAGATCCTGTGTGCCACAACCAAGACCAGGTGCTGCCAAATAAATAAGTAAAAATTTAAATAAAACAATACAAATTAGCATAAAAGGAGGCTTCATCAGAACAACTCCTAAAATGAGGTACCTTCTTAGGGTACCGAGTCTAAACCACGATTGGTCCAGAAACATGGTGGGATTGAGGAAGCCACTATAAAGTCCCTGAACTTGGAGAAGAGGAGGCCATTTCTTAGAGAGGTTGTTAAAACAGTGGGCAGGTCCCTGCCTGTGCTTGTGTAGACTGTGTTCTATGCTGTTGCGCCTAGCTGAGGGGCAGATAGGAGCTGGAATGTGGCCTGTAGTCCACCATGCACCTTAATTAATTTTATGTGTCAACCTGACTTGGCCACAGTGTGCCCAGATATCTGGTCACGCATGATTCTACCTGTGTCTGTGAGAGTGCTTCTGGATGAAATTAACATCTGAATAGGTAGATTCAGTCAAGCAGATGGCCCTTGCCAACACAAGTGGCCCTCATCCAATCCACTGGACACCTGAATAGAGCAAAAGGTGGGATAAGGGAAAATTTCCTCTCTGCCTGCTTTTGAGCTGGGACGTCTGTCTTCTCCTGCCTTTGGACTTGACTCAGACTGAAACCTATGCCATTGGCTTTCCTGGTTCTCAGACCTTGAACTTAGATTGGAATGAGAGCATCAGCTCTCCTGAGTCTCCAGCTTGCACTAACTCACAGAAAGTTTCCATATGGACTAACAAAGGTTCTGGCACTGGGTGTGGAGAAGTGGGAAGGGGGCTGGTAAGTATAATTTGAATAACAATGTCCCCCTCCACCGCTGTATAGCCTAGAGTTTGACTGTGGTTTAAAGCTCCTAGTCACAGCATAAGTTTATATTCTAGATGATTCTTATAGCTCCAGAGGGATGGGAGCAATTAAAGATTTTAGTTCCTCTGCTACATTAGCAGTAAGTCCTGAGAACACCTTTGCTGATTGGAAAGAGATACAGCAAACTGGGGATAAGTGCTATCCACACAAAATAGTTAAGCTGCATTTTGGTGTGGCAGTGTGCACTTTTCAAAACATGTTCCTTTCTATGCTTTAATACAGGGAAGGATGATGAATGCTTGTTTTATTCTCATTTTAAATGTGTGGTAACAGAGCTGCAAAGGGATGTCCCTGTGGCAAGGTGGCTTTTAGGTATCAGGCTTTTTCTCTAGTCGAATTGCTGTCTGGACTCCTGGATTCTTTCCAGGCTTCCTCACAGGCCTGACAGAATGCTTAGAATCTTGGCATGCTCTTTTGAAGCATTTCACTTCTTTTCTCTCCTTGGTTTCAAAAACTTTTGTATAACTTTTGAGGGTTCAGAGGGATTATGAATTCTAATATACACCACAATATAAGATTATTAAACTTGTATCTCAGGAAAGAAATTATACTTTGAAAATCTTATTGTAGAATTGGAGCTTTGTCTCATAGCAAAGGTGATGAGATTTGGATTCTAAAATATTCAAAGTTAATGTTCAGATAATCAGTGGAGATTTAAACATTCAGAGTATGTGCGATTGTCATTCTTGGATACTACAGTAATTAAACTAACAGCTAGTGTTTATTGAACACCTTACATCTATGCTAAGAGTCACACTAAATTTTTAAAAAATATATGTATGTAGAAATATTTATTTCTTAGGAAAAGTAGAATATGACAAGTAGGAGCATGGTTTTATCAAAGAACAAATAGGAGATCCTGGCTGGTGCAGATTTTAAGTTTTTGAGAAAATAACCATGCTTATTTGGATTATAATTATATATTTTAATCGAGTTTTCTCCTCTCACTGTCCATAGTCTCTTCTAATTGCTGTACACAAATACATGCTCACATGTGTGCACAAATGTGCGCGCGCGCACACACACACACACACACACACACACACACACACATCTCAGGTCTGTTTGTTTAACAATTTCTTTAAAAAAGCCCTCAAGACATAGGCACTCAGGGCACTGGGGTGTCACACAGGTCACCACAAAAGAGACAGAGTGGATGTGAGGTCATGTTTGCAGAATCTGACATATTGGCCTCAGAGTAAGAATTATTGTTGGTGCCCATCCCCAGCAGGCAGAGAAAGAGTGGCAATGATATTACCATGCTGTCAAGAGTTTCTTGTGCCCCAGGGAGAAGATGGAAGTCAGTGAACCAGAGAACCCATGTTTTGCTTTTGCTTTGTTTTCAGATGCTGTCTAAATTGGTTTCCTGATTTCTTGTACTTTTATGTAACCTTCCCTCTGGGTCATTTAATGCAGATTAAAACAACACAGCCACACCTCCAACTCCGGAAAGACCCCTATGAAGAATGACACAGTTTATTTAGGAGCATTAATAACAGATTCCTACACCATCTTCTAAAGTTTTGTGATCTTCATAGTCATACATCATTCTAGGAGGCTAAAGTTATAGGCCAAGAATCCAGCCCTTCTCAAACTCTGAAGTTCTTATAAATTGCCTGGAGAGCTTGTCTAAAGGCAGATTCCCATTCAGTACTTCCAGAGTGGGGGCAGGAATTCTGATATTCTAGCAAAGTCTTTGGTGAAGACCATGCCCGCTGGTCCTTGGACCACACCATGAAGAGTAAAGGCCCAGGGTGATGTTAATTTCTCAGGTACTCAATTCCTTTTCTTTTTTTCCTTTTGATGTTACTACTATGTGGCTGTGGACTCTGCTCCCTGTCACTGCCATTTCCAGCCTCATTCCCCATCTATTGCTAAAACAGTATTTAGTATTGATCTCCAACCACTCAAATCTGCATAGGGTTCACATGGCCATCCTTAGGTGGTCTACCTTTGGGTTCTTTTGCAAACCCCCAAAAGATGTATGTTACTTTGAGGTTCCAAGGAACTTGGGATACATTTTCCAGAAAGTGGAATTCTTTAGCTACCCTGAATATTCCCCCCAATTCCCACCATGTTGGTGGTCTCTGTCTCTCCTTCTTACTGGGGAGCATTAACTCATGGTGTATAGAAGGTAACATTAGCTTTGAATTTTATTTATGCCTTCTTGTGGCTAGACAAGGGTACATATGCAAATAGGAGTCACAAGATACACTCAGACATCCCCAAGATCCAAAAATGGGTGTGTGAATTAGGTTGTTGCCATGTCTCTCACTGCAAAGAGAACAAATACAAATTGTGTGAGGAGGCAGGCATGGGGTCCTGCATGCTGTTCTATTGACTGATCACATCAGGGTTAGCAAGAAGCAGCCTTTTAGAATACACATTTCCAGGACCTCACCTCAGACCAACTATATCAGCCTTCTAGTATTGGGGGATTTGTACTATTATAAAGCATAGAGTGATTAGGGGCTTGCTGTGCTGATAAGCAAATATTAAACATCTGCCATTTATCTAGTTACTAAAAAAGAGTTTCCGAATAGATACCATGAGTCAGGCACAACACAAACCCACCTCCTCCCTATGTGCCTTTCCCAGCTGAAAATGGAAAGTAAACAAACAACATAGAAACAATTTCAAATGAAAAGTGTTATAAAGGAAACTAATAAGGTGATGAACCCACGATGAAGGAGTAGGTCCTTCTGATGAGCTGATTAGTGATGGTATCTCTGGGGCAGTGACATTAAGGCTGCAACATGAAGGGGCAGGAGTCAGCAGCAGCACAGTGGTGCTGAGGCAGACAGCATCCTTTGCAAATATTCCTGTGGGAAAGAGCCTGCTTTAGCAACTTCTGTAGATGCTACCAGACAAACCAAAAGACAAAAAAATGTTACAGCTCCCTTCCTTGCAAAATATTCTGCAATTAGGTTTTCTTTCCCAGTGGCAAAGGCATAAGAACCCCTTTTATGTCACCTTCAGAGGCTGTTCTCATTCTGTGTTTGCTCTACTGCTATTTCCAAAAACCTGGGACTCAGTGTACCACTGAAGACCCCGTGCCATTCTTTGAAGGCTGTATGGAAGGTTGGGGCCCAGAGAGTCACCTGCAGAATCTTCAAACTCCTCCTGTTTTCTTTGGATGAAGACTATCATCCGGATGATACTCTGTGTTAACTGTGAGAGTCTGGCCTGAGCCTTGGACTGCTCATATATAAAAGGGAATCAAATGCCTGGTCATAGTTGATTCAGTAAGATCGTGTACCTCGCCCATGAGAGTTCTCCAGTTCAGTGTGCCCACAGCATTTTGGAAGCTTCTGTTCTGAAGGACAGTGTGTACTTGAATTTTTGCTCTGTCATTTATCATTTTAAATTATATGGGGGCATGATAAGCAACATCCCAGGTGGTATCAATGCTTCCAGGAGACTGTCCTTCTGCCTAAGAGCAGACTTCCCAATCAAACTTACACACCCTCAGAGCAGCTGATCTCTACATTAGGAGGAAAGCTATCTTATTGAGCAGACATGTGAAAAGGTATTTTCACCCGTGAGACTCTTAACTATGTCTAATTCAGGCAGCTGAGCAAAGAGACAAAAAATTCCCGTGGGGGTGGGTCTGCCCTGGGACAGGCGGAGGTGGGCTAGTTCTGCTGGAGTTTGCATCGCAGGTCAGACCTGGTAGGCAGTTCCTGTGTCTAGCACTTTCTTCCTTTTCTCTACTCCTGGGGTTACTGCTTCTCAAAGATACTTCAAGAGACTAGGGCAGGCAGGTGTTACAATGGATCAAATGAATGTCTAGATGTCTGTGATCTGTTGTCACTCTGTCAGATAGAGATCTCCCTTGGAGGCAGCCTGCCTTTCATGCTTTTCCAGAGCACACACAATCTGGGCACCCTGGAGACACCACTTCAGGTGCTTCTGAACAACCTTGGCTGATGCCTATAGCAACCACCTAACTGGCTGGGTGTGGTGAGGGTTCATCAATGAATATGCATATCCCTGCCTCAAAAGAGACACAGATATATAGAACAGACTTTTGGATTCTCTGGGATAGGGTGAGGGTGGGATGATTTGGGAGAATGGCATTGAAACATGTATATTATCATATGTGAAACGAATTGCCAGTCCAGGTTCGATGCATGATACAGGATGCTTGGGGCTGGTGCACAGGGATGACCAAGAGGTACAGGGAGGGAGGTGGGAGGGGGGTTCAGGATGGGGAACGCATGTACACCAGTGGCGGATTCATGTCAATGTATGGCAAAACCAATACAATATTGTAATTAGCCTCCAATTAAAATAAATTCATACTAAAAAAAGAGAATATATCAATAGGTATTCAACTAGCTGCAAAAGAAGACAGACTGTGATGACTGCAATACTACATATAAAAAGTATTAGTTCCTACTGTCGTATTAGTTCCTACTGTGGCCACATATTTAACATCTTTAAATAATAGAAATTTATTTTCTCACAGAAGGCCAGGAATCTGAAATGAGTCTTAAGCGGCTGAAATCAAAGTGTCGGAAGGGCTGTTTCCTCCAGAGGCTCTCGGGAGAGTCTGTTCCTTGACTCCTCCAGTTTCTAGTGGAAGCCAGCATTCCTTATTTGCAGCCTCATCTTTCCAATCCCAGTCACTGTGGTTACATAGCCCTCTCCTCTCCTGTCGGGGAATTCTGCCTCCGTGTCCCTTCTATAAGGATACATGTGGTTGCATGCAGGACCCGCTAGGATAAGCTACTGCCCTATCTCAAGATGCTTAATGCAATCATATCTGCAAAGTCTGTTACTACCATGTAAGGTAACATTCATAGGTTCCAGGGATTAGCACAGGATATCTTTGAGGGTGTTATTATTCAGTCCACCACAGGTGCCACTCTCTTTCTTCCACTCCTCCGCACCACCCCCACACCAAATAGAATACATCTGTGCTGTCTAATTTGGAAGCCACTAGTCACATGTGGATATTGAGCACTTGAAATGTGGCTTGTCTGAATTGAGATGTGCTGTAAGCATAAAGCTCATGTTAGATCTTGAAAGCTTACTACAAAAATGCAAAGCATCTCATTCAGAATTTTTATGTTGATTACACATTGAACTAACATTTTGGATACATGAGGGTAAATGAAATCTATTATTAAAATTAGTATCACCTGTATATTTTTACTTTAAAAAGAAACTACTAGAAACTTTGCAGGTTTCCCCAGTGGTTTAGTGGTAAAGAACCTGACTGCCAATGCAGGAGATACGGGTTTGATCCCTGGGTCAGGAAGATTCCCTGGAGAAGGAAATGGCAACCCACTCCAGTATTCTTGCCTCGAGAATCCCACGGACAAAGGAGCCTGGTGGGCTACAGTCCATGGGGTCACAAAGAGGCACATATGACTTAGGGACTAAACAACTAGGAACTTTAAAATTTCATTTGTGACTTGAATTTGTGGTTTGTACTGTACTTCTATCCCATCTACACCATCTAACAGTAATTTTCAAATGGATACACAACAGAATCATGTGAAGAGTTAAAAAAAAAACCCAATGTGTATGCTGTACCCCAGACTTATCATATCAAAAATCTCTAGGGAGAAGCCCTGGTTATTCCAGTATGCAATCAAGGCTGAGAATCTGTGGAGTAAAGACCGGAGGAGGGTTAACAGTGGCAACAGCATTAAAGGTCCTGGGATGACCATGAACGGGTATGACTGTTTCCTTTACAAACAACAGAAAATAGGGGTTCCTGAAGTACCCTCTGCTTTCACTTTCTTCCCTGAGATGCAGGCCTCATCCCACCCATGGTGCAGCTGTGAGACTGTGCGTGTGAGGGGGACAGAGCTGCTGTTCCCATGAGCCCAGGGACACTGGGGATCCCAACACTGATGATCAGGCCGACTGAACCTGTCTCCCTTGGGTGCTTCTGGCAGTGACATTAACACTTGCCTGGAAGTTTCTGCCTTGGTACTTGGCAGAACAAAGTACAATAAAACCCAGCAAGCTCCTAAATGTCCTGTTTGTGGGGCTGGATAAAGGCAAAGCACTTCCACATTGGCTTGAGGCAGAAGCATGTTTTGGAGTCAATCATCAATAATACCCACCACCCCCAGAGGTTTCTCACCAGAGCTGGGAATCTCAGCTGTTTCCCAGCTCCACACAAGGGCCATGTTCTCTGGATCTGGATGCAGAATTAGACACCAAAGCTAAAGTCTGATGCACTTCCATCGAGCTTTGAAATGTTGCCTGGGAAACAGGCCCTTGGGGGAGCAAGATAGGATGTTTCAATGGCTGCTTGTGTTACTTGACACAACACACATACAATGAGATAAGCCTCAGCCTTGTTGATGCAGTACCATTACTTACTCTGGCATCATCAGCGAATAAACCTGTCACCTGAGAGCATTTTGCAGCATTTGAGCACCATAATATCCTACCTTTAAACAATTTTGAAAAATCTGAAAAGTTTTCTAAACTGCAAAGCACTCCTTTGACTTCTATAATAGCAAATGCCAAACAGTAATTAATATTTTCAAAAGGAAGAGGCATTCCAAACCAGGGGGATAAAAAATTCTGAACAAAAGCTTCTAGGAAGCTTGTTCTCTCCTTGCTTCCCTCTTTTATTAAGTGCTGACTTTAAGTAGGAAGCAGGCCTTGTTGACAGAGTTTAGGGCTGACAGAGGAAAAGACATCAAAGTAAATGGGAGACAAGCATATAGGGTCTATGGCTGAAGGAAAGTCCTCTCTTTCCCTCCTGTTCCCTTTTTTTGTGTATATGTTTACAGATGTATGTATCTGACAGTGTACAAATATACATACAGAACAAGGTAAAAGATAAATTTGGAAATTTGGAGAAGGAAATTTGAAAGTAAAAAAAAAATGACAGAAGTCAGAGTTAGTCAACAGACGATATTCTTTAAGTCTTGTTGAAGTAGCTGAATGTGGGCCACAAATTTGGATCTGACTTCCCAGCAGCCAGTGCAAAGAACAATGCTTACCAGATGCATAATTCAGTCTCCATAAGATTAAAACTAATGAGTTGCCAAGAAATCTCATGGATGAGGATGCAGTGTCGTGACAATGCATTGTGGAATATACTCAGTAATGTCCTCAATAGCAAGCATCTCCCGTGGTCCTGAGGGGCTCTGTAGGGGATGATGGGGGTCTGTAGGGTTTGGAGACAATACAAAAGATAGATGATTAAACTCTGGCTGGAGCTAAACTTTCTACTAGGATTGAGCTGGGTTAGTCTGAGTTTCTACCTATA
Source organism: Ovis aries (assembly GCF_016772045.2). Taxonomy (NCBI): domain Eukaryota; kingdom Metazoa; phylum Chordata; class Mammalia; order Artiodactyla; family Bovidae; genus Ovis; species Ovis aries. The sequence goes on along the minus strand of NC_056056.1, from coordinate 67,937,381 downwards.
CTATTCTGTAGTTGATAGTATGTTTCAAGTGCTGAGCTATGGTATGCACTGGAGGTGAGATGGGATACTCACTCCTACTTCCACTGAAGAACGTGGGCTGATGCCAGGGACCTGGAGAAGCTGGTGCCCATGGGAAAAATCAGTGTGAGTTGTTCAGGGAAAAGGCAGGAGAGGCACGGAGAGAAGAGCAACAGTGGGGCACAGAGGTATGGAGAGTGCCCAGAGGGAGCGATGGGTAGTTTGGCACTGGATAAGTATGAAATACGAGGCAAGGTAGGCAAAGGCCAGACTGTGCCAGCCCTCTGTGCTCTGCTAAAGAACGTGGCTTTGCCCTATGGAGAGATACTGAGATGCCACTGAAGGGATTCCAGCAAGGGAGTTGGACCTCCTATCTATCGCATTCATGATGCACAATAAAGATACCCCAAACTCGGTGGCTTACTAACAATCACACATTCTTGCACACAGATCTGAGTCTACAAGGGGAGGGTGGCCTGGCTTCTGGGTGACTGTGTGGGGCCCAGACTGAAGCAACAGCAGCCACCCAAGGTTAGCTCTTTCCACATAAACTGTGAAAGTACAGGCAGGTGAGTTCTCACCAGAGAAGCGATACACCCTCAGGTGCTTTGCTTTCCATTAGCAAAGCAAGTCCTGTGGCCAAGCACAAAATCATTAAGAGAGAGGATAAACTCTGCTGCTTTGGTGGGAGTTACTGCAAAGTCGCGGGGCAGAGATGGTATGAATTATACCTGGAGGTTGAGATGAGCAGTGATTCACCCTACCTGAGGGGGGTGAAACAGCTTGACTTGACTGTTTCAGATAGTTTATTTGGGCAGTTGTGTGAACTCTAGAGAAGTGATGCTGGAGTCAGAAGAACCAGTGCGGACACTCAGGTGAGACCTGAGACTCTGAGTTAGGCAATAGTGAGCTATTATGGAATAGTTGATTCAAAAGGACAGATGAGGTAAAACCATCAGGACCTAATGACGTAGAGTCACATAGTGGCTGGTTTTAGACACCTCCATTTACTGTATACAGAATCCCTTGCTAAGGTCTGCATATGAAACTGTTAATTGGCTTTATAATATCAGTTTCCTTATTTATTAACACAACTTTGATTTGACTTGTGACATTACTGTATCTTAAAAAAACTACCTAGCTTCCCATGAAGCTGGGAGGTGGTCAGATGGTAAGCCCTGACTATTAGGATATAAATGAGATTCACTGGGTCATGTTACCAACAGAACTTTTGGCATCTACATCTACCTCCTTCCTGCCTCAAATGTAGATGGATGGCCAGAGCTCCAGGTATAAACAGAACCCCACAGTTCAAACTCTTGTTGTTCAAGGGTCAACAGCACTAGAGGAGTCTGGGTGTTGGGGATGTTAGCTGATGTGATGAGCCATCTGTGTTTGCTAACTGGCACTCATTGGAGTTAGGCTTCTACCTCCAAGAGAGCTAGGGCACTATCTTCCCTGATGATCACATTTCAAATGGATGGCTCTCAGGTCCTTGAGAAAGAATTTCTGGGTGGTAATACTGGTGATAAGCTGGGAGGTGATCTACAGTTCAAGAGAGCAGAGAGAGAATTTACGAAGGAAAGTCTTCTAAAGTAAGTGTTCTATGGAAAGGGAAGTCATGGACCTTCAGGATGGGCAGGAAGAAACCTGTCTGAAGTGTAGTTAAGTGGAGGGGAACTTTAAGGGCATCAAGGTCAAAGGGAGAACCACCATTCAGGCTCTCCAGGAAGTCAGGTGTCAGAAGTCCCTGAGCGATCATCTCTTAACAGGTAGCAGCTTTATCAGGGGACATACACTGAGCAGCTGGTGGGGGGTGGTCCTCTGATTTAGATCCTCATCTTACTGGACAGAGAGATTGCCTCTGCACCCTGGTTTTCTGAAGTCCCTTGGGGGCAAATCTCTGTGGTTTTCTGACCCTGTCCCATCCTATGCCCCATGACATGCCCCACCCTTGGTCCTGCGCATATCACTTCAGTGAGTATACACTGAAGTGACATGCCCAGGACCAAATGCATCCACTTCTTCAGGCAAAAACAAGCGTTTTCCTCTCAGATGATCCCATGTGAATCATATGTGAGAGCAGAACTGAGGATAGGGGAAGAGACTCTTGTAGCCCAAACACAGTACACAGAGACACAGGGTACCCCTTCCAGAAATTACTACGATAAAAGGCCGAGCAGCAATACAGGGCAGCCTTGACAGGCATTACAGCTTGCCTAAAGGGCAGTACTCAGAGAGGAAGTGACTGCTGACCTTAAAATCCAGGCTTCCCTGAGCAGTTCATTCAGTTCAGTTGCTCAGTCGTGTCCGACCCTTTGTGACCCGGTGGACCGCAGCACGCCAGGTCTCCATGTCTATCACCAACTCCTGGAGTTTACCCAAATTCATGTCCATTAAGTTGGTGATGCTATCCAACCATTTCATCTTCTGTCATCCCCTTCTCCTCCCACCTTCAATCTTTACCAGCATCAGGGTCTTTTCCAATGAGTCAACTCTTCGCATCAGGTGGCCAAAGTATTGGAGTTTCAGCTTCAACATCAGTTCTTCCAATGAACACTCAAGACTGATTTCCTTTAGGATGAACTGGTTAGATCTCCTTGCAATCCAAGGGACTCTCAAGAGTCTTCTCCAACACCACAGTTCAAAGGCATCAATTCTTCAGCACTCAGCTTTTGTTATGGTCCAATTCTCACATCCATACATGACTACTAGAAAAACCATAGCTTTGACTAGAAGGACCTTTGTTGGCAATGTCCCTGCTTTTTAATATGCTGTATAGGTTGGTCATAGCTTTTCTTCCAAGGAGCAAGCATCTTTTAATCATGTCTGCAATCACCATCTGCAGTGATTTTGGAGCCCCCCAAAATAAAGTCTGCCACTGTTTCCCCATCTATTTGCCATAAAGTGATGGAACCAGATGCCATGATCTTCGTTTTCTGAATGTTGAGTTTTAAGCCAACTTTTTCACTCTCCTCTTTCACTTTCATCAAGAGGCTCTTTAGTTCTTCACTTTCTGCCGTAAGGGTGGTGCCATCTGCATATCTGAGGATACTGATATTTCTCCTGGCAATCTTGATTCCAGCTTATGCTTCATCCAGCCCATCTCTTTCAGAATTTTCCACAGTTTATTGTGATCCACACAGTCGACTTTGGCATAATCGATAAAGCAGAAACAGATGTTTTTCTGGAACTCTCTTGCTTTTTCGATGATCCAGCACAGGTTGGCAATTTGATCTCTGGTTCCTTTGCCTTTTCTAAAACCAGTTTGAACATCTGGAAATTCACAGTTCACGTATTGCTGAAGCCTGGCTTGGAGAATTTTGAGCATTACTTCACTAGTGTGTGAGATGAGTGCAACTGTGCTCATTTGAGCATTCTTTGGCATTGCCTTTCTTTGGGATTGGAATGAAAACTGACCTTTTCCAGTCCTGTGGCCACTGCTGAATTTCCCAAATTTACTGGCATATTGAGTGCGGCACTTTCACAGCCTCATCTTTTAGGATTTGAAATAGCTCAACTGGAATTCCATTACTTACACTAGCTTTGTTTGTAGTGATGCTTCCTAAGGCCCACTTGACTTCACATTCTGGGATGTCTGGCTCTAGGTGAGTGATCACACCATCGTGATTATCTGGGTCATGAAGATCCTTTTTGTATAGTTCTTCTGTGTATGGTTTCCACCTCTTCTTAATATCTTCTGCTCTGTTAGGTCCATATCATTTCTGTCCTTTATTGAGCCCATCTTTGCATGAACTATTCCCTTGGTATCTTTAATTTTTTTGAAGAGATCTTTAGTCATTTCCATTCTATTGTTTTCCTCTATTTCTTTGCATTGATTGCTGAGGAAGGCTTTCTTATCTCTCTGTGCTAGTCTTTGGAACTCAGCATTCAAATGGGTATATCTTTCCTTTTCTCCTTTGCTTTTCATTTCCTGTCTTTTCACAGCTATTTTTAAGTCCTCCTCAGAGAGTCATTTTGCTTTTTTGCATTTCTTTTTCTTGGGGATGGTCTTGATCCCTATCTCCTGTACAGTGTCATGAACCTCCATCCATAGTTCATCAGGTACTCTGTCTATCAGATCTAGTCCCTTAAATCTATTTTCCACTTTCACTGTATATTGTAAGGGATTTCATTACAAGAAGACTCTACACATGAACATCACCAGATGGTCAACACAGAAATCAGATTGATTACATTCTTTGCAGTCAAAGATGGAAAAGCTCTATACAGTCAGCAAAAACAAGACCAGGAGCTGACTGTGGCTCAGATTATGAACTCCTTATTGCCAAATTCAGACTTAAATTGAAGAAAGTAGGGATAACCACTAGACCATTCAGATATGAGCTGAATCAAATCCCTCCCTGGGCAGGAGTTTTTATTTTTCCCTTAAGGCTCTGATGTTTTCCAAACAAAAATATAAAAGATCCAGAACTTTCCTTTAAGCTTCTTCACTAAGTAGTGGGTTTTTAGACAAGACAGAGGCCTGCTCTGGTGAGTGTGAGGGTTTGCGGTCCTTAGAGTATTGCCCAGAAGCCTCTTTTACCCCTTCTTAGAGAGTTTTCTTACACGTTCCTTCCCCACAGCCCGCTTATGTCTTTGCCACCGACCTTTTCTTCTGTCCTCCAAAGTATACTCAGACGGTTACCCTCATGTCGTCCTACCCATCTTTCCTGAACCTCAATTTCTTCAAGTAGCTCATTTTGCTCACAGCTGTTTCCCCTGCCAGGTAACTAGCCTGGCAGGCAAGGGGCGGAGGGAGCAGTAACTTCGGTCACACGGTGGCGCCCGCGAGCCTCCCAAAGCCTGAGCGTCACGTCTTCTCATACTTCTCCCGCCCCACCCGCGCCGGGGCGCAGAACGAACCGCACCCCCGGCCTTCCCCGGCGGGACAGCGGAGAGCGTGCCTCGGCATCCCAGCAGGCAAGGGAACGGCTGCAGCTGCGTCCGGCCCGCGCGGGAGGTGCGGCCGGCTGCAGGCTGCCCTGGCTGCAAGCTCCTCCTCCTGCCGATCCAGCCTTTTCCCACCCAGCCTCCACCCCTCCTCGGCTCGGCGCTGCAAATCCTAGGCTTCCCTGGGAGCGGCGGCGGGAGTAGCTAAGGCGGTCGGAGAAGCGCCGCCGTCCGTCCGCACGGATCACCCGGGCAGCAGCGGCGGCGGCGCCAGCTTAGCCCCGGAGGTGCCGCGGGGCCCAGCGCGCCCCTGCGAGGCTAGGATAGAGGCGGGGCTGCAGCTGGGCAAGGGGGAAGAAAGTGAGCGCGTGTGCGTTGTGTGCGTGCGAGAGTGTAGGGGGCGACAGGCTCGAATTAGGGCGGTGGAGAGGGCAGGGGAACCGGGCTGCGGCTCCCCAGTGCCTCCTCGAGCGGCACCCGCTTCCCGGCGCCCCTCACCATGGACCTGCGCGGAGTCGGGATGTGCCTTGGCCGCAGCGCGCGGGTGGCTGCCCGGCCCTTGGGGTGCGCGGGCGCGCGCGCGGAGATGGCGAGGTAGGATGGCCGTCCAGCGCGACCCCTGCCGCCCCAACCCAGCGGCCCCTGGGCGGTGCAGCTGACTCGCTGGAGCGCACAGGGGTGTGGGCGGAGGCGGCCCCGCAGCGCCCGCGTCTTCGGGAGTCGCTTTGCCTTTTCCACCCACTCACACCTGCCGCCGCGCGGATACCATGTCGAAAGCGGCTGGAGGCGCATCGGCGGCGGAAAGTTGTCCTCCAACCTCTGCCGGCCCGTCTGCGGCCGCTGCCGTGGAGGACCTGTCCAAAGTGTCGGACGAGGAGCTGCTGCAGTGGAGCAAGGAGGAGCTGATCCGTTGCCTGCGGCGCGCGGAGGCCGAGAAGGTGAGCGCGATGCTGGACCACAGCAACCTCATCCGGGAGGTCAACCGCCGCCTGCAGCTGCACCTCGGCGAGATACGAGGGCTCAAGGTGAGCGCTGAGCTCTGCAGGGCGGGGAGCTGGGCGCCCCGGGGAGGTGGGGCCAGACGACTTTCCCTCCTTCCGTCAACAGGTAGTGCTCCCCTTTCTCCCTTGTCTGCACCCCCCGCTCCCCTTCCCCAGCCCTTTGGAAACTTTTCCAAACTTCGGAGACATTCGGTTCCCTCCTCTTCTCCATATGGGGCGCGCTAGCGTCGAGCTCGGTGGTCCTTTGTGGCCCCAGGAGCGTGCTCCAAGGATGTCGAAAGGCTGGGAGGTCAGCGATGGGCGCGCGGAATCTTTAATTTCCCAGGAAACCTGGAAAATCGGTGCTTTGGGGAGCCAAGTTACAGCCAGGCAGGAAAAAAACAAAAACGAGCGAAAGGTTGAGTCCAGAGCGTCTTCGCCCTTGGGGATCAGGGATATGATAACGTTGCTCTGGCGCCACGACTTCTCCATGGGGCAAAAGGTGAAGAAAGGGACAGGGGAGAGGGGCTGACGGGGCGCCCAGGGTGAAGCCCGGCGCCATCCCTGGAGCTGGGCTATGTCTCATCTTGCAGAGAAGCTTACCTCTGCCTTCCCGTTCTGTTTTCTACCTGTTCCGATGCTTTCCTTCTCCTCGAGTTAGACTGGCATCATCTGGGGTTGCCCGACCGTACCATTTGCCCCCCATTTGATTGTAAGTTCACCTAGCCTGGGGTGAAGGGCAGAGGGACTCAATGCGGGAAGCACAGGGATTTGAAAAGGCAGCTCAAGTATCAGCCAACGATGCTTTCCCTTTCTTTGCTATTAGGGGAAAGAAAAGAACAAAAGAAAAGCAAAACAGTAACGCCGCAAACCCCCACCAAGTTTCTTTTCTCCTGGAAGCCTCTGAGTGTGCCTGCAGCGTGCCCGCCCCAGTGGCTGCCGCAGATGAGTGGTGGGGAACCGCCCTGCCCCTGTGTACCACAAACTTCCTTTCCTCACTGCTTGCGCTGGTGCCTCCTGGTATTCCTTCCTCTCATTGTTCTTCTTTTGTTTATAGGAAGCCAGACACAAACGAAATCACTGAAGGAACCTGGGGAGCAAATACCCGCAGGCACATGCTGTTCTTGTCCGCTTTCCACTCCCACCCTGCTTCTCAGGCCCTAGACGCTTACCGCATACCGAATTTCCTCGGCGGTCCAGCTGTAGGATTCTGGGGCAAAGGGGAATGGGAAGGGTAGAAGGCAAGATGCTCACCTGGGTGGTGGGCCCGCTCCAGGTGGAGATGGCCCTGCCCTGAGGCTCCAGCTGACTGTCATATGGTCCCTAGAGTGGGTGCAGTTGGGAGAATCTCAGTTAGGAAAACCCCAAGGCTTAATCTCTCTTTTGGTTCAATTCATTACTAATGGACTATTTATTAAGTACTAGACTCTTGGGGGATTAGAGGCAGGCCAGGCTAGTGGGGAGCTCATCTCAGAGGTGGATTTGCATCTACAGTAGAATCCTCATTTGGCCAGGAGGGTGAGCTTGGGTAATTAATTTCTCAGAGCTTCATTTTACTCATTAATAAAATGCAAATCATAGTAACCATCGCCTTGGGGGTTGTGACAATAAATTATGATAATGTAGGCAAAGGTTTAATTCTGGACTTGTCTGCAAAAATGGTGGTTATTGTCCTCAGGTGACGATGCATAGGTGTATGTATATGCATCTTCCGGATCAGTCCCAGTTTCCTAGGCAAAGCCGGACCCAAGTATAGTTCACGATCCTCCAATTTCATCTTCTATGGCTTGACCTATAATATGACTTGGAAGAGTTTGTAATTAATTTCCTAGAGATTTTGATAGTATGGAACATTGACATAAGTGCTTAGAAATACTTGAAAGTTCTTTTCGTTTGTGTGGACTGTGTGTGTAAGTCTATGTGTAAGTGGTGTGGGGAATGGGGGACCTGGTCTTGATTCCAGTAACCTCATTTAGAGGAATACCTGTATGGCCAGTTAAGAGCAGCTATTATACCTCAAGTAGTCTCCCTTGTGGCTGGAATTTGTGACCAGTCCACCAAGTTCAGAAATGACGGGGGCAGGTTACTGCTATCTGACACAGCCTCTACTCCTCATCCACATCATCCCGCCTCCCCCCGCCCCCCCAGGGCTGTGAAAGCCCAGTCAAGGGGCCAGCCATCTTCCTTCCCTTCTTCATCTCGGCTCAGAGCTTCCATAGACACCATCATGATCCATAAATGTCATTGACTAAATAAGTAATAGTACATTTATTTTCACTTAATTGGAAGGAAGGGAATTTATTTTTTGCCCTCTGTTGGTTTGGGACTCAGCTGAAGACTAAAGTTTGGAGTAATTAAGGCCATAACACTTTGCTTTCTTTTTTTTTTTTAATGTCTCTTTCTTTGAGCTGCCTTTGAAATTGCATCTCAATATTTTGAAGGCTACTAGGTGGTACTGTGGCTGTGGACATGGGGAGATGGAAGCAACATTCTCATCCTTTGAGTGGCCTATGACTAAGTCCAAGCATTGGCTTGGTAGTTCAGGGTGGAGCAGTGGAAAGTGAAAGGTTTGGGGCCCTGATGATTTGGGTAGCATGGGCAAATAACTCACCTTTTTGAGCTTTTGTTTTATTTCATCTGCTAAATGGGTATATTATTTCTGAATGAAGTTTGATGAAGATTAAATGATACACAGATAAAGAAATCCAGTGAGGTTCAATAGCTTTCTTAAGGTCACACAGATATGAAATGATACAAGTAAGCTGATTTTTTTTTCTTTTGGCTGATTGACATTCTCTGGTTGGGATGCATCTTCCTAAAAGGGGTTCGAGAAAGGAGATTCTGGTTAGGGTGCTGATGTTGAAAGGGATGAATTCCTGAGAACCACGTTCCTGCTCTCTGAACATATACCAGCACTCAACACGGCTCTGGCCTAGAATTTTGGCAAGGGAGGTTGGGGGCAACTGAATCTCTATGGATTTATCTCCAGCACATTAATTTTCCTCCTCGCTCTCCAACACACTAATTCCCCATGCTGCAATGATGGAAAAACAACAAAATAACTCTTTAACCTCAGTTACAGTACTTGAGGGGTTTCCCTGATGGGGCAGTGGCAAAGAATCTACCTGCCTGTGTAGAAGATGCGGGTTCAGTTGCTGAGTTGGGAAGATACCCTGGCAACCCACTCCAGTGTTCTTGCCTGGAAGATACCGTGGACAGAGGAGTCTGGCGGGCTACAGTTCATGGGGTCACAAGAAGGTTGGACATGACTCAGTGACTGAGCACATGCACACACATATGCGGTACTTGAGAGCCCTCTGTATGAAATTTGGGATGATGTGAATTTCAAGTGATTATACATTTAGCCTTTTAAAAAGCCCACTTTAGACAAATGGGTAACATGTAGTGGCCTGTTGCAATGTTAAAAAAAAAAAATACTGTTTTGAAAAAGACAACCCAAGTCTTAAAGTGACAGATTTGAAAAAACTATCTCACAAGATTATCATCAAGCTGGTTGCTTAGCTATTCATTACAAGGCAAAGGAAATGGCTAAAAATTGGAGAGTACATAATATTTGCAAGAACCCAGGTGGCACTAGTGGTAAGAACCCACCTGCCAATGCAGGAGACATAAGAGATGCAGGTTTGATCCCTAGGTTGGGCAGATCCCCTGGAGGAGGGTATGGCAACCCACTCCAGTATTCTTGCCTAGAAAATACCATGGACAGAGGAGTCTGATGGGCTACAGTCCATGGGCTCGCAAAGAGTCAGACACAGCTGATACGACTTAGCACGCATGCAATGAAAAAAAGGAATAGTGAATAAATGAAATAAATGAAAAAAGGGATACTGATAAAACTGATTGAGGCAATACCTATCCCTTCAACCTCAACTAGAATTCTGGCATTTGAGCAACACAGGTGTGAATCGCTCAGGTCCACTTTTTTAGGGATATTTTTTCTAGTAAATACTGCAGGGCTATGATCTGCCATTGGTTGAATCCGTGATTGTGGATCTGGTGTGTATAGGGCCGACTATAAGTTGCATGGCTTTTCAACTTGGCCAGATGTCAGCACACCTAGCCCCCAGCTTGTTCAGGGGTCACATGTATATATTTCCCTCCATTTGGGAAGCAGCCCATGGTGGCACAAGTCCTGTTTACTTCCCAGTTCTGGAGAAAACAGGAATAGTTGTAGGACAGTCAAAAGGTAGTATTTTCACATGGGGATTCAGATGAAGAAGAACGTGACTTGAACTTTCTGTGAGATACCAGAATTAAGCTAAATGTGCAAGAATTTTTGAAGCTGAGAAAGATTGATTTTGTTTAGCATTATTTTCTCAGAATATCCACAGCTTCTGATTTTCCATAAAGCACCCGTGTCAACGGATAATTTATTCTCTTATTATTATAGGCTCCAACACAGCAGGAGCTAGCAGAAAACAATAAGAAGCCTTTTGTCAGTAGCTAGAGCTGTGTCTTGTTTGGATCACTTGCCTAGGGCTTTAAAGGGTCAGTTGCTCCATCAACACCTATTAAGCTTTCACTGTGTGCAGTGCACCAAGTCAGATGAATCAAATATGCAAAGAAAGACATTGAAATAGATTCTTGCCCTCCAGAAGCCATCTACATTAAAAAAGAAAAAAAAAAATGATGCCCAATGAATGAGTGCTCTAGGGAGTGCTTCTTACCGGCATTGAGCAGTGAGTAGAAATTCATTCATTCATTCTTTCAGACCTGGTGCTCCTGCATACCTGGTGCTCTTCTAGGGCTGGTGGAGTCTTAGAAGTGCAAGCTCTCCGCTTTGGCAAATTCACAGACCGGACAAGGTAGTTTTTTCTAGTTGCAAAGTTAGACCTAATCAGGGTTCCTAGTTGGCTGGTTCAGAATTAAAGGGGGCTAAAGGTAGAAAGGCAGGAGAAAGCCTTTCAGGCCTGGTCCAAGGGTTTCTTCGTTTTCCCTGGCAAAGGGGAGGTGATGGAGGCAGGAGAGATGTCAGCTGCAGGGAGAGTGTTTGAAGATCAGTCTGGCAGGGAGAGCTTGAGTTGGAATGACTTAGGGAAGTTAAGGGCTGGGGCAGATCAAGGCTGGGAGGCCTGGGGATGCTTTTGGAGACAGCAAAAGGTCACACCTGATGCTTTTTGAGACACCTGAGGTCAGAGGTGGCACTGAGAAGCAGAAGAACTGGATGGGCATTAGACACAAGGAGACAGAGCCATTGGTAATGCTGGGAGCTAGAATCAAGTTGAAAACTAAGCTGCACTGATCCTCTTTCTCCTCAGGCCTTGAGAATCACTCCTGCCTTAGGCCTCATGACTGCCAGGAGGTGCCAGGCATGGTTGGCAGACGTTTTATGTTTACTTTCTAGTCAGTATCAAGGAAAGTGTTGAAATCAGTCTGAGTTTGAGAGAATCAGGTCCCCTCTCCGAGTGCCTCTAGTTCTGGATTGTCTGACAGTCACAAGACCAGAGGTTTTCAGGCTTTGTGAAGCAAGGGAAATCTTAGGTAGCTTCCCCCTTTTACCCTCTCCAAAGGATGGTGCTGCAAGAAACAGCTACCCCTTTTACTCTGTGTGAATGGAGACTAAATGGGGATTTCACAATTAATTCTGACCTTGATGTCAGGTATCCACAGTGGGGGTGCTGTGTGTGGGGTACACAGAGGTGAAAGGAATAGATGGGTCTCCATTCTCATGACTCTGGTCCTGTGAAGAAGGAGACTTGACCAATAGTCACACTCAACCATATGTGATTAGAAGTTGTAAAAAGCCCAACAGAGGGGACGTTGACGGGGTCCCGCATAGAAGAGGACTTCCTTTAGATTGAGTGAAAGTGGGAAGGGCTCATCTCTTGGGCCTGAGACCAGCCAGCATGGGTGGGGCTCAGTGCGTGATGGGGAGGAATGGTCTCACTTTGTCCACTGACTCCATGGGTAGCAGCCGTTATTATCTCCCTCTGCCTAGACTTACCTTGTAGCCTCCTAGCTGGTCTTCCAGCTTTCACCCTATCCTGTCTCCCTCACTTCAAGCCACTCCCTCCTTCCATCCCCCAGCAAACTCTTTTCTGCACAGAACACTGGTGATTCTTTATAGAATGAATCACATCATGTCAAACTTCGAGCCTCAGCTCATTAACAGTCCAGAATTTTCCTGTGGCCCACATTACCTAGCCCTGGCACCCACCTCGCCTCCCAGACCTCCTTCCTCACTTTGCCCCTCTTGCTCATTCTGCTTTAGGTCCACTGGCCTTGCTGCAGCTTGAGCCACACTTGTCTCAGAGTTTTTACACTGGCCTTTCTCTCTTTCAACAAATGTTTGCTCCTTGATTTCGCCCAGGTATTTGCTCAAATGTTTTCCTTCTCTGCAGAGGTGCCTTCTCTTTATAGATAGTATTTTTTCACCTGTTTTAGTCTTTTTCCCAGCACTTTTTACTATATGACGTTACGTTCTATACTTTTTGCTAATCTTTCCCACCAAATGAAAGCCATAGGAAGGTCAAGGTCCTTCAAGGTCAAGGTCCGCAGTCAATGTCCTTGTTGTGTCTGCTGATCTCTCCCTAGGACCTGGACTAATAATACCTTGCACATAATAGATGTTTACTAAATATTCATGAAGGAATCCCCATTCATGCTGGAGAAGTAGGCCAGTTAAGAGGACTCGGAGCCTTTTGAGACTTACAGGATTTTGTACTTTATCCTAAGGGCAGTGAGACCCTTTTAAGCGTTTGAAGCATGGGAGTGACAAGGTAAATTTCAGAGGTAGAGTTTAGGAGATCTGTTTGGCTTGCAAATGGGAGGTGAGGGAGAAGGAGGTGTCAGGCACAACTACAGATTCTTATGAAGAGAAACAGGATGGGTGGAGGTGGCATGTGCTCAGAGGTGTGATTTGGGGAGGGGACCCTGGATATAACACAAGAGCTTGAGTTTCCATGAGATGCCTGGGACACCTGTGGGGGTTGGGGGTGGCAATAAGGGGCTGGATGTGCAGGATTGAAGCGCCACCAGAGGGCAATTGTGCTGCTCCCTAGAGAGGGATCAGGGCTGCGCATCCCATGTCATGAGCTGAACACCAAGGCTGTGTTTCTTGTTTGCGGTGATGAAAAGTCTGTTGCTTCAGAGCTTTTAAGTCTTTCACAGGTCACAAGTAGCCATCTTTCTTCCTTGAAGATGAGGTAGGGACCCTTGCCTTTTTTTTTTTTTCTTTTTTACTGATTTCCTGTTAATGAACTGGCTGCTCCCTCAAGACTGACTGGATGACCTTGGACAGGTGAAGCTTTTCGAGGTCCAGTTTCCCATTCTGTAAAAGACCCATTATAACCATTATCCCCTGAGGGTTTGGTGAGAAGTCGATGAGATAATGCAAGTAAAACAGGGCAGGGAGCATAATCAATACCCATTATTTTTATTTTTATGTATAGCTATGTATCTTTAGCTTGCTCTCACCTTCTCACTTCCTCCCCTAACATCACAGAGAACTCACCCATTCCAGACTCCCAGGTCCCAGGAAGTCTGAGTCTGGTGCCCCGGCCCATACACGATTATTCCTCCCTTGAATGGCTGTGTGTCTCTTTTCAGGATATTAACCAGAAACTCCAGGAGGACAACCAGGAACTGAGGGACCTCTGCTGTTTCCTGGATGATGACCGGCAGAAGGGCAAGAGGGTGTCCCGGGAGTGGCAGAGACTGGGCCGGTATACAGCGGGGGTGATGCACAAGGAAGTGGCCTTATACCTGCAGAAGCTGAAGGAGCTGGAGGTGAAGCAGGAGGAGGTGGTGAAGGAGAACATGGAGCTCAAGGAGCTGTGTGTGCTGCTGGACGAGGAGAAGGGCACGGGCTGCGCGGGCAGCCGCTGCTCCATCGACAGCCAGGCCAGCCTGTGCCAGCTCTCCGCCACCACAGCACCCTACGTGCGGGACGTGGGCGACGGCAGCAGCACTTCGAGCACGGGCAGCACCGACAGCCCCGACCACAAGCACCACGCAAGCGGCGGCAGCCCTGAGCACCTGCAGAAACCCAGGGCGGAGGGCAGCCCGGAACACTCCAAGCACGGGAGTGCCAGCCCCGAGCATCTGCAGAAAGCTAGGGCCTCCGGGACCCCAGATCACCCCAAAGCTCTCAAAGGCCCCAGCCCCGAGCACCACAAACCCTTGTGCAAGGGCAGTCCAGAACAGCAGAGGCACCCACACGCAGGGAACAGCCCGGAAACGCTGCCCAAGCACGTGCTGAGCGGGAGCTCTGAACACTTCCCGAAGCACAAGCCCGGGGGCAGCCCTGAGCACACCAGGCACAGCGGAGGGAGCCCCGAGCATCTGCAGAAACACGCCCTCGGTGGGAGCCTGGAGCACCTCCCCAGGGTCAGGGGCACCAGCCCCGAGCACCTCAAACAGCATTTCGGAGGGAGCCCTGATCACAAACACGTGGGTGGAGGAGGAGGCGGCAGCGGCAGCGGCAGCAGCAGCAGGGAGGGCACCCTCCGAAGGCAGGCGCAAGAGGATGTGTCAGCCCATCACCGGAATGTCTACAGTGGCATGAACGGTGGGTCAGTACGTGCTGCGGAACTGGGGCAACTCTGTAGACAGTTAAGATGATGAAAGGCTTGCCGGCCACCTAAGAAAGTGCAGGTGCCAGCAGGCGCTGGCCTGGAGGTGGGTGGGGAAGGGCAGCATACATTTGCCCCCAGATTATGATGTGTGTTACTCCCCCTCCATTTGTCCTAGGTTTATGCATTTATCAGGTAGCCTGGAGAATGTTGGGGAGGAGGGGGCAGGGGAAGGAGAGGAAAACAATAATTCTGTGGGACCCTGAGTAGTTAGGGTGAGATCTTGGTCACTGAAGATAAAAATAGAACCAATATAAGATTTCTGTATCTTGAACATTTTCCTAGTTGCCTATAGTTTCTACAGGGCTCTACTGAGACAGGTGACCAAAGCTTTTTGAATCCAGTTAACAGCTTATGTGCAGGAAGAAATAAGTATTTATTATGAAAAACAACACTAAAAAAGAACTAGGACATCCTTAAATGGCATGAAACTGGGTTGCCACGTGCCTGTAAACATGCCTTACTTTACGCTGAGGATGTTTTGCATTGTGTTGGGGACTTTAACAGGAATCTGTGACTTTTCTTTCCATCTGGAGTGCGTCAAATGATTTCCTTCCCAGTTCAGTCAAAACCCACCCAATCCTCTCACCAAAGTTCCTCAAATGTATTCTGAGTAGCATGCTCTTTTACGTTGTGAGTTGTCTTTTTGGTTGTTTAAACGTTCCCTTTAAAATGTACAGATGTGTTTGGACATTCTTTTGCTTTCCAAAACTTAACAGCCACTACCTTTGCTGAAGCAGCCCTAAACCTGACTCCAAACCTTTTGGAAGAGGTTTAATTTTCTGCATCTTGGTTCTGAAACCACTTTGAACTCGAGAGAAAATAGTTTTCTGTTTAACAAAAAAAATCCTCACAGTTCTTTTATGTTACATGTGACCGAGTTAGAACTAAAACGACTGGTTTTATGAAGTGGAGTTTTTGCATCCAAAAAGTTTCAGTATCTGAGGTTTTTCACTTTATTTGAAAGCTGCCCCAGAGTCGGTGTGCAGTCAGCTCTGAGCAGTGGTCGAGGCCACCAATTTTAGCAATGACACAAAGGGGTAAATTTTCAATATTATACTTGGGGATTTACCTGTTGGATTTCATTTCATCCTAATCTCATAGTGCTGAAAATTGACTCCTGAAGCTTGGCTTCTAATACATCCAATATTTTAAGCACAGATTTGGAACTGGAAAGAGCAGGAAAGGGCGGATGCCGTTGCTTTCTCAGTTGTGTGTGCTGGGAGGTGGAAGCCAGGAGAAGCCAATTCACTGTTGTGTTGAGGCCACCGCCTAGCTGGCGGGGCTTTTACTTTGCTGATGGCACCCTCCCTTGCACTTGCTCTTTCTTGGGGAGGTGGAGGAGTGGCCTGATTGCAGGGCAGCCTCAGTTGTGTAGTTCTCGAAAGAGATGAAAGTCTTTTAAAAAGATATTTTGGTTGTGTTGCTGTCACAGATCTATGTATCATCAGCCATGAAACTTGACTTCGGGGGTAACGGGTTAATGGGAAGGTAAAGGTGATGACTTCCATTTCTTGATTATTTTTTAACTAGCATGACAAGTAAATGTGCACACTATTTTGAAGAAATTTTGTATCTTGAACCAAAATAAAGATTACTTAAGGGCAGGTGGTTCACTTACAAAACAATTCTTCTTGCAAAAGGACTCATTTAAATAAAGAACTTCTCTAATTAATGTATGATTTAACTTACCAGAAGGGATTTTAGGTGCAATTTTTAAGCAATTTGTGCAAAGTAAGGCCTGTCTCTAGACTGAGAGGACATTACATCATGGAATCTTATTGCCTGAGTTCAGACAAATTTCAAAGGAAAATTATTAAAAAGACTTTTTAAATTTAGTTAAAAATTTGATGTAACATAGATGTATTCTTTAGAATGAAACCATAGCTTCTTGTTTACTTCAGGTTTTCTCTTTCAAAAGTGACAAATCTTCTGACAGTTGATATCCTCACCAAAGTGCATTTGTAGTCCATTTGCATTGCATTTTTATTTCAGTAATTAATTGGAAAATGAAGAGGCGCGATGAGATGTTTATGGATCATCAGCCTGGAAACTTGGGCACTGGTAGCTTGTGTTTATCCTGCTGTTACAAATTAATTTTTTATATGGATGGTAAGACATGACTTTTCAAAGTTTTAAATCCCCACACACTTTAGTTGAATTACTGGCTTATAAACAGATAGGAATCAGGAGCGAGGTAAATCCCAAATTGCAAATTTGCTGAGTCATTTACAGAGTCCTTCAGTGTGGGGTTGGAGTGATGGGTGTTTTGGATGAGCATTTAAATGTTTTTGCTCGAACACAAAGCAGGTGAAAGTTGCGAGGGAGTCGTCTTGTGTGATTTGGCAGGTGTAGCGTCACTCCCGACTTACGGGTCTACTGGTAAGCCATCCCTAGTTGTGACGATTATACATCCAGATGGCTGTCAAAGTTTCCTGGGGTATCGAGATGGCAAAATTGCCCCTGGTTCAAAATCACTGCTTTCCAGCAGCGTTTTTCAGTTTGGCTGCAGGTTAAAATCACTGGGCTGACTTTGTAAAAACACTGATGCATGGACCCGACATTCTGATGAACATTGATTTGTTCTGGCACTGTCCTGTGGGCACATTGTAAAAAAGAACCCTTCAGGTGATTCTAATAAGCAGACCAGGTGGAAGCCCCTAGCCAAGGTGCATGGTTGTTGGATAAGATAGGTTGTTGTGAGTGAAGCTCTTAAACACCTAGGCAGCCTGGGAAGAAGGAAGTTCTTTCCTTTGTTGAACTCCAGAACTGAGAGGACTGATCACAGCAGCTACTGAAAACCTGCACCCCTCAAAACCCCAGCCTAAGGCTATCTTTGGGAATGTGGGTTGAAAATTTGAGTTTTTGGTGGGTGGGATTATTAGGTTAATTTGGGGAAGCTCTGACATACGAATCATTTAAGGCTACTTTTTAAAGCCTTCAAATTAAGATAAAGAAGCATGGGGGTTTCTAACTTATTTCCAGTGGATGCTTACAGTGCATGTAGATCACATGGGATCTGCCATCCTAATGGCTTTTTCCCACAAGAGAACCCTGCATTTCAGATCTCTCAGTTTATAGGTTTTACCTTGAGTTTTAAGATTGCTTCTGATTCTCTGTTGAGGTTACTAATGAGGAGATGAAAGATGCTGATAACACAAAAATGGCCTTGTCTGTTAGGAATGAGATAACCTGTGTGTGGAAGAGCCCAGCAGGGTTTCTCTGAAGCTAGGTTGACTGTGAGTTCAGTAGTGGTACATTACAGCATGAGTGGTCGCTCTCATTCCTCTTTTGTTTTTGCTTAGAAAAAGTCAGACCACCACTTATGAATGCATTGGACAATAGAAATTGACTGTCTCTTGGGAGAAAAATGTCAGCAGTTACAGTTACAGAAATACTACAGAACTGATTTTAAACTGAGGTTCTCTGACTATATTTTCTATTGTGTGAGCTAACACAAGAGGGTTAAAGACCTTGATAACAGTTTTTGATCTTCAGGCTTCAGTATGGTAATTTGGTAGCCTTATATACACTTTGATAGGACAGAAATTTTAAGAAATTTTGAAAAATATAATCGATTATACTCTACCTGTTTATTCAAAGCATGTTGCATTTATCATAAGAATAAATTTGTTTTAATGATATCGGTCAGTTCAGTTGCTCAGTCGTGTCCGACTCTTTTGTGACTCCATAGACCACAGCATGCCCGGCCTCCCTGTCCATCACCAACTCCCAGAGTCCACCCAAACCCATGTCCATCGAGTCGGTGATGCCATCCAACCATCTCATCCTCTGTTGTCCCCTTCTCCTCCTGCCCTCGATCTTTACTAGCATCAGAGTCTTTTCCAATGAGTCAGCTCTTTGCATCGGGTGGCCAAAGTATTGGAGTTTCAGCTTCAGCATCAGTCTTTCCAATGAACACCCAGGACTGACCTCCTTTAGGATGGACTAGTTGGATCTCCTTGCAGTCCAAGGGATTCTCAAAGAGTCTTCTCCAACACCACAGTTCAAAAGCATCAGTCCTTTGGTGCTCAGCTTTCTTTATAGTCCAACTCTCACATCCATACATGACCACTGGAAAACTATAGCTTTGACTAGACGGACCTTTGTTGGCAAAGTAATGTCTCTGCTTTTTAATATGCTGTCTATGTTGGTCATAACTTTCCTTCCAAGGAGTAAGCATCTTTTAATTTCATGGCTGCAGTCACCATCTTCAGTGATTTTGGGGCTCCCCAAAATAAAGTCTGACACTGTTTCCACTGTTTCCCCATCTGTTTCCCATGAAGTGATGGGACTGGATGCCATGATCTTCGTTTTCTGAATGTTGAGATTTAAGCCAACATTTCCACTCTCCTCTTTCACTTTCATCAAGAGGTGCTTTGTTTCTTCTTCACTTTCTGCCATAAGGGTGGTGTCATCTGCATATCTGAGGTTATTGATATTTCTCCCGGCAATCTTGATTCCTGCTTGTGCTTCCTCCAGCCCAGTGTTTCTCATAATGTTCTCTGCATATAAGTTAAATAAGCAGGGTGACAATATACAGCCTTGACATACTCCTTTTCCTATTTGGTACCAGTCTGTTGTTCCATGTCCAGTTCTCACTGTTGCTTCCTGACCTGCATACAGGTTTCTCAAGAGGCAGGTTGGGTGGTCTGGTATTCCCTTCTCTTTCAGAATTTTCCACAGTTTATTGTGATCCACACAGTCAAAGGCTTTGGCATAGTCAATAAAGCAGAAATCGATGTTTTTCTGGAACTCTGTTGCTTTTACGATAATCCAGCAGATATTGGTAATTTGATATCTGGTTCCTCTGCCTTTTCTAAAACCAGTTTGAACATCTGGAAGTTCATGGTTCACATATTGCTGAAGCCTGGCTTGGAGAATTTTAAGCATTATTTTACTAGCATGTTAGATGATTGCAATTGTGTGATAGTTTGAGCATTCTTTGGCATTGCCTTTCTTTGAGATTGGAATGAAAACTGACCTTTTCCAGTCCTGTGGCCACTGCTGAGTTTTCCAAATTTGCTGGCATATTGAGTACAGCACTTTCACAGCATCATCTTTCAGGATTTGAAATAGCTCAACTGAAATTCATCACGTCCACTAGCTTTGTTCTTAGTGATGCTTTCTAAGGCCCACTTGACTTCACATTCCAAGATGTCTGGCTCTAGGTGAGTGATCACACCATCGTGATTATCTGGGTCATGAAGATCTTTTTTGTACAGGTCTTCTGTGTATGCTTTCCAACTCTTCTTAATATCTTCTGCTTCTGTTAGGTCCCTGCCATTTCTATCCTTTATTGAGCCCGTCTTTGCATGAAAAGTTCTCTTGGTATCTCTAATTTTCTTGAAGAGATCTCTAGTCCTTCCCATTCTATTGTTTTCCTCTATTTCTTTGCATTGATCGCTTAGGAAGTCTTTCTTATCTCCTTGCTATTCTTTGGAACTCTGCATTCAAATGGGTATATCTTTCCTTTTCTCCTTTGCTTTTTGCTTCTCTTCTTTTCACAGCTATTTGTAAGGCCTCCCCAGACAGCCATTTTGCTTTTTAGCATTTCTTTTTCTTGGGGGTGGTCTTGATCCCTGTCTCCTGTACAGTGTCAGGAACCTCCATCCATAGTTCATCAGGCACTCTGTCTATCAGATCTAGTCCCTTAAGTCTATCTACACTTTCACTGTATAGTCATAAGGGATTTGATTTAGGTCATACCTTAATGGTCTAGTGGTTTTCTCCACTTTCTTCAATTTCAGTCTGAATTTGGCAATAAGGAGTTCACGATCCGAGCCACAGTCAGCTCCTGGTTTTGTTTTTGCTGGATGTATAGAGCTTCTCCATCTTTGGCTGCAAAGAATATAATCAGTCTGATTTCGGTGTCGACCATCTGGTGATTTCCATGTGTAGAGTTTTCTCTTGTGTTGTTGGAAGAGGGTGTTTGGTATGACCAGTGCATTCTCTTGGCAGAACTCTGTTAGTCTTTGCCCTGCTTCATTCTGTACTCCAAGGCCAAATTTGCCCGTTACTCCAGGTGTTTCTTCGTGCTTTATCATTTCAGTCCCCTATAATGAAAAGGACATCTTTTTTGGGTGTTAGTTCTATTTGATGACATAGAATGCTTAATATTGGAAACATAGTTTAAGATATTGCAAAATATCTGAGGGGCAAACTATTATTGGAAAACCTAGATGACTTACAGAGGTAATTTCTAGTAGAATGTAAGGTTTTCAGCTGAACTGGCAATAATAGCACAAAGCTATAAACACTCTTGAAATCTTGGGGACCGTTTTAATCTTCTAAAGAGATTATCCTTATCATCTATATGCTCTGTGTGTATGTATGTATGTATGTATATATATTTCAGTAACTTTAATATTATGTCTAAATAATGCCTGCCATTCGGCTGATTGATTCTGTTTAGCATACACCTTCAATTGCATTTAGGTTCAGTCACATAAGCTGTGAAGCTGAAGACGAATTACTTTCAGCTGATCATGGTTTTGCTTTTTAGACCTAGTTGAAATCAATTAAACATTTGTAGTTTGGGGTCCATTGCAACTTTTCAGAAGATATCCACAGTAGGGTAATACCCTTGAGTTAGTAATGCTTTCATCTTTTTAACTGAAATGATTCAGAAAAAGCCTAACTTACAACAAAATTCTGGTGACTATTCCATTTCATCTGAGAAGTCATTTTCACAAGTGTCAAATGAATAAGACAGTGATTGCTGTAAGGCTCTACATTTACTCATAGTAATGATAGAGTATTCTGGAGACGCCAGTGTGGGGATCATATTAGTTAAGCTCCAACTGTTTAAAATTAAGAATGTGAAGGCAAACCTTGCAAAAACTGAAAAAAAAAAAAAAGTTTTGCTTGTATAGCACCAATGGGCTAGTGTGTGCTGAAGTCTCCTGGAGGAGGGCATGGGAACCCACTCCAGTATTCTTGCCTGGAGAATCTCATGGACTGAGGAGCCTGTGTGTCTCCAGAGGTGGCCGTAGTCAATAGGGTCGAAGAGTCAGGCTTGACTGAAACAACTTAGCATGTACACATGTGCTGAAGTCTATGGCCCTAGACTCTGAAATTTCCCGTTTTAGCCACTGGTGATATTTAGAAACTCTGAAGCTGGATAGAGCTGTGAGTCCCTATGTTAGATGGCTCTTCTTTATTTTTTTTCCAATATCTACTTTTAATAGAATTTCAGTTACTCTAGTAGCAGCATGGTGTCAGCAGTATTCCTTGCTGCTCTTACCTGGCCTGATTTTAACTCATTCCCTCGCTATTCCTAAATTCTGCTCTGCTCTAAGGGTCGTCATACCTTGGGGAAATGGATGACCACACTGATAAGAAAGAACTGTGTTGAAAACAAGAGTAAGTGACCTTGAAGTATCCTCTGTGAGTAAAGTGCACAGGCTTTAGTGCACGATCCATGTGTCATGCATTTATCAATTATTTGGGCTGAAAAAGTAAGTTTTTGCTTGTTTTCTGGGTCTTGACTGTTTTTCAGATAATTGAAGTGTTTCTTTAATACAGGGGTCCCCCTACCTTTCAAAAATTTGCTCTACTGAAGACCTACCTTAGTACCTGTTTTTGCTAACTTAAATCTAAAGAGGCTATTCAATTTTATGGAAAAGTAAAAAGCAAAAATACCTTTCAGGGTTGGTTTGGCACTGAGCCTCTGGAGACCCAGTGGACACCCCAGTGGTGAGGGCGGCACCACCAAGCTCCTTCCCCAGGAAGCACACTCAGCATCAGGCCACCGTAGCTTTGCACTGTGTCTGTGAGCATCTGTGCTTTATCTCGATTGGCTTTGTACATCTGTTAGCAAGATGTGTCTGAGGCAATTGCTGCTTCACTTTACGCCATTTCAGCTTACAAACAGTTTCATAGGAACGCTCATTTTTTTCTGATAGCAGGAGAACCTGTTAGCAACTCAGCAATTTTTGCTCCTTCGGTACTACAGAACAACCAGGTTGCTCTTACTACTACTTTAATGCATAGTGTTTATGACATGCTTTGTGAACATTTGAAGAAAAACACTTATTTTGAACTGGATCCTGGGAAATATTAAAAGTTTCATTTTATGAAATGGGCTGATTCTTCAAGAGTTCTAGGAAATTTGTGATTCAACATCAAGAGTAGGCCATGGGTCACTTGAGAAATCAGATGTGTGAAATCTCAGCTCTAATTTCTATGTCTCTAATCTGCAAGAGAGTGAGGTTCAAGTTACTGCTGCTTCTGCCATAAATTGCCTTCTCTTTTAGAGTGCCATTTGAGAGTTTCCAATAGAAAGAGTGGCTGCTCTTTCAGAGAGGGGAGATCCTTGAGCAGCAGAGTGGCAGAAGAGGTGTTTAGAGAGGAGAAAAGAGCAGAAGAATAGCAGCTTGTTTCTTTGTCCTTAAAAAGGCAATACTGATTTGTCCTCCTTCAGGAAAGACAATGGCTAAATTATTCACACCATTGAGTTGTTTACAGTTTTCATGTCCCAAAGAGTTAAGTGTATTACAGCGCTAACATACTTGAATCATTATGGAAGGGTGCACAAAGTCTTGGGAGTTCGTCTTAGCCCTGGTTTGAAATTAGGCACATCCCTGATGGCTCAGAGGTTAAAGTTTCTGCCCTCAACGCGGGAGACCCGGGTTCGATCCCTGGGTCGGGAAGATCCCCTGGAGAAGGAAATGGCAACCCACTCCAGTATTCTTGCCTGGAGAATTCCATGGACAGAGGAGCCTGGCGGGCTACAGTCTATGGGGTCGCAAAGAGTCGGACACGACTGAGCAACTTCACTTCACTTCAATTAGAAATAGATGAAAGTATGGGGAGTAATATTTTTTAGTGTTTTCCTTCTTCAGATCCTTAGTTTTTTAGGCCCCTCATGGGCTTTTCTATGAGACAGGATATGTAAAGGAGAAAGGTTGGGTTTGATGATTGCTCTAAGTTTATATTTCAATTATTTGCTTTTCTCTCTCTCATGTGCACACTGCATTGAGTGGTCTTATATGCTTTTTTAAAAATTTTTATTTTTACTTTATTTTACTTTACAATACTGTATTGGTTTTGCCGTACTTTGACATGAATCCATCAAACATTAAATGCTTTGAATTTGAAAATACTGAATGACTCCTTCCATTTTCAGCTACATAAAGGAAAGTGACTACTTACATTTTAAAATCTCACAGACAAGATAATTATATAACCATTTTTGCTTGCTGCTGTAGTTGAGGGATAGAATGTTTTGGTTACCTTTTGATGACCAAAATTTTGAAGATGGTTTCTGATTCCTGGGTTGGTTTCTCTAGTCAGACATGTTCATTGCTATGTTAAACTCAGAATTTTGTCTTCTAGTCTTGATTATAAAGGAAACTGAAAGGCCCTCTCATCTTTCTTCCAATTATTGAGGGGGGCATCTTTTGGCTTTTAGGGGTGACCCTGATCTGGCTGATGTGCAGCTGCAGCTTCCTGAGTGTCCATAATTGCCTCCTGTTTTAGAAACGTTAAGTGTGAATTGCATTTGGGAGCATAGATGTGTTTGTACATATTTATTTTATTTGGTTAATTGAGAATGTCTATTTCACTGCTAAACAATTAGGACACTATCTGATAACACTTGGAGCTGTAAATTCAGTTCAGTCGCTCAGTCATGTCCGACTCTTTGCAACCACATGGACTGCGGCACGCTACCAGGCTTCCCTGTCCATCAGCAACTCCCGGGGCTTGCTCAAACTCATGTCCATCAAGTCAGTTGAGCTCCAACTTGATGGAGCTATAAAGTCCTCTCCATTTCATGCACTTCTGATTGAGAAAATTGACTTTCAGAGATGTTCAGTGAGTTGTTCAAGGCCAATTGCGAGTTAGTAGAGAACTAGAATCCTGTTGACTCCAGGGCAAAGCATAACTTTTATAAAGGTATTTAATCTTCCAGACTTTGAAGGTGCTTGATGTAAGGGTAGTGTTAACAAAGATGCTAAATAGAATAGGAAACCAGTCTTCCTGTATTCCTGTTGGAAATTCCAGAAAACCAGCGAATTGTGATGAGTGAGTGAGACAGGGCAGATGTCAGTAGACTTGGGCCTAGAGAAGTTGCAGAGGAGACCTGGAGATGCAGGAGGGGAGCTGGGATCGCTTGCCCCTGCTTCAGTTAGATGGGGTGAACTGTTCACAGCTGGGTGAACAAGTCTTGAAATGCATCCCTAGTAGAAGGAATATTCCTGCTCTTTTCTTGAGAGACCAACGGCTTTCTTGCTCTTCTTCCTCACACATGGACTCATCCCACCCCAGGACCACATTCCTTCAGATCAATAGTCTTGTGAAGATGGGCTGACGTTAGTCCTGTCCTCACACATCTGATGGTCTTCACAGCCAATGGGCTTTGTCTGGAGAAGTGTCAGCTTCTGGACCACAAGAAACACAAGGAAAGACCAGGAGCAAGGGGTTAGACCAGATGGCAACACCAACTGCTCTCAAGGAATTGTGTTTTTAATAACTTTGCGTACTGCAAACAAAACTAATTAAGCCTGTTTTTCTGATTTATGCTACTGTCGGCAGAAGTAAAGTACACTTTCATTACACTTTTGATGTCATTTAAAAGGTCAGAATATCTGAGTTGCAAATTTCTGTTTCAAGCAGCCTGGTCTGTTGAACTACTTTTGAGAATTCAAATTAACTGTGCTTATTAATTCAGCATCTTTTCAATTTTTCCCAAACTGCAAGTGCCAGTTCACCTATTCACCTAAACAGTGTAATATAACACTGAAAGACAAGTCACTTAGTTGTATCTGTAGGTGATGGATTCCTAGTGAATCACAGGAAAGTGATGTAAAAGTCAACTTACAGGAAAGAAGGGGAGAGAGTGAAATTACTGGACAAAGGCTGAGGGAGGGGGGTGCCTTGAGGAATGTCAAAAGATCTACCTATTTGGTGGTGACCCTTGTTGCTAATGGGCAGCAGTCTTATGTGATTGGCAAGGCCAGCTGCCTCACTGTTACAGGACCCAACCAGAACTGACCTGGTTATGGAGCTGTATGGGAGGGCAGGGGGACTGGCTGAATTTAGCCATTTATTGTATATAAAGGGCACTTTGGAAGAGAATACATTTATGATTATGATCAATTAGAGGTCTAGAAATAAGCATTATTCAGGTGGTTTGTCATGAATCAACTTCCTCATTGTAGTGATTTTCATGAGAAACCATTAGGAATCAAGGAACAGGCTTGAAAATTGCTTGATTTTATAGTGTTCCTTTAGCTCTTAAATGGAGAGCAGTACTTAATCCTTCTTACTCTTATACTATATGCCATATGGTTTTCACCCTAAACTGCTTTTGACTTTTTCTTGTTGCAATCTCAAAATTGTCTACTTTGGGTTTTATTGGCCTAGCACATAAATCTATCTGTAATGGAAACATTGTTCTTGGTAGAGTCTGACTAGCCATGTATACAGTGGGCATTTATTTAAAAAAGAGAGCTAGGTTACTACTATTATACTTATTCACAAAACATAGCTAGTTATTTTTACATTTGTAGGTATTGGTGGAATTTCACATTTTAAAGGAATATGCAGATCAGTTCAGTTCAGTCGCACAGTTGTGTCAGACTCCTCGTGACCCCATGGACTGCAGCACGCCAGGCCTCCATGTCCATCACCAGCTCCCAGAGTTCACCCAAACTCATGTCCATTGAGTTGGTGATGCCATCCTCTGTCATCCCCTTCTCCTCCCACCTTCAGTCTTTCCCAGCCTCAGGGTCTTTCCAAATGAGTCAGTTCTTCACATCAGGTGGCCAAAATATTAGAGCTTCAGCTTCAGCATCAGTCCTTCCAATGAATATTCAGGACTGGATTTCCTTTAGGATGGACTGGTTGGATCTCCTTGCTGTCCAAGGGAATCTCAAGAGTCTTCTCCAACACCACAGTTCAAAACCATCAATTCTTTAGCGCTCAGCTTCTTTATACTCCAACTCTCGCATCCATACATGACTACTGGAAAAAACATAGTTTTGACTAGATCAACCTTTTTTGGCAAAGTAATGTCTCTGCTTATTGAAAAGCTGTCTAGGTCAGTCATAACTCTTCTACTAAGGAGCAAGTGTCTTTTAATTTCATGGCTGCAATCACCATCTGCAGTGATTTTGGAGCCCTCCAAAATAAAGTCTATCACTGTTTCCACTGTTTCCCCATTTATTTACCAGGAAGTGATGGGACCAGATGCCATGACCTTCATTTTCTGAATGTTGAGTTTTAAGCCAACTTTTTCACTCTCCTCTTTTACTTTCATCAAGAGGCTCTTTAGTTCTTCTAACTTTCTGCCATAAGAGTGGTGTCATCTGCATATCTGAGGTTATTGATATTTCTCCTGGCAATTTTAATTCCAGCTTGTACTTCATCCAGCCCAGTGTTTCTCATTGTGTACTCTGCATAGACGTTAAATAAGCAGGGTGACAATATATAGCCTTGACCTACACCTTTCGCAATTTGGAACCAGTCTGTTGTTCCATGTTCAGTTCTAACTTGCTTCTTGGCCTGCATACAGATTTCTCAAGAGGCAGGTCAGGTGGTCTGGTATGCCCATCTCTTTCAGAATTTTCCACAGTTTATTATGATCCACACAGTCAGAGGCTTTGGCATAATCAATAATGTGAAGTCTAGTGAGCCTTAGGAAGCATCACTATGAACAAAGCTTGTGGAGGTGATGGAATTCCAGTAGAGCTGTTTCAAATCCTAAAAGATGGTGATGTGAAAGTGCTGCACTCACTATGTCAGCAAATCTGGAAACTGCAGCATTGGCCACAGGACTGGAAAAGGTCAGTTTTCATTCCAATCCCAAAGAAAGGCAACGCCAAAGAAGGCTCAAACTACTGCAGAATTGCACTCATCTCAGACACTAGTAAAGTAATGCTCAAAATTCTTCAAGCCAGCCTTCAACAGTACATTATCTCCACCACAGTTTGGCCTCAGATCAAATAACAAGGAGGGAACACAGCCCTGCCCTCCAACAGAAATTTGGATTAAAGATATACTGCGCATGGCCTCGCCCATCAGAACAAGACCCAGTTTCCCCCTCAATCAGTCTCTCCCATCAGGAAGCTTCCATAAGCCTCTTATCCTTCTCCATCAGAGGGCAGACAGACTGAAAATCACAATCACAGAAAATTAACGAATCTAATCACGTGGACCACAGCCTTATCTAACTTAATGAAACTACATGCCATGCCATGTAGGGCCATACAAGACAGACAGGTCATAGTGGAGAGTTCTGACAAAACGTGGTCCACTGGAGAAGGGAATGGCAAGCCGCTTCAGTATTCTTGCCTTGAGAACCCCATGAACAGTATGAAAAGGCAAAAAAATAGGATACTAAAAGATGAACTCCCCAGGTCAGTTGTGCCCAATATGCTACTGGAGATCAGTGGAGAAATAACTCCAGAAAGAATGAAGACATGGAACCAAAGCAAAAACACCCAGTTGTGGATGTGACTGGTAATGGAAGTAAAGTCCGATGCTGTAAAGAGCAAATTTGCACAGAAACCTGGAATGTTAGGTTCATAAATCAAGGCATGACGTTCACAGTTCATGTGCTGTTGATGGCTGGCTTGGAGAATTTTGAGCATTACTTTACTAGCGTGTGAGATGTGGGGTATCTCCTCACAGTTGCCCCAGCACCATGTGGCTCCAGCCATCCTTAAACTGGCATATGGTACACTGGCTTTATAACTTACAATGAAGCAGTCTTATAAACTTCCTTTAAGTGGTATTTATTTAAAACATATGTCAAAACAGCTAAAACTTATACATTTATTCATGGAGTTAAAGTGTGATACCCTAACTTCATAAAAGGAGATCTGGGTATAAACTGGCTTTGCCACTTTCAATGTCGCACTTTGCTGTACGACCTTTAGCACACCACCCACTTCAGTGGGCAAGATAATTTATCTCTCAGATAAGGGGCTTGCAATACATTTTTTCTAAGTCAGAAGTCTCAGAATTTGGATTTTATAGATGTATAAAACCTGAGAATAAACCAAGAATTGCCAACTTTCTATGTTTGTTAGGTAAGAACTGCTATAAAACGATCATCTATTAACACCATCTGTCACAAAAGATCATTTGAACATTTAGAAACAAAAGATACTATTTACTAAAGTGTAGGTTTTTTCCCTCACATTGTACTGATAACATCTCTACATCTCTGCTAAACTTTTTTTGGGAATAGTAACAACATATAGCCTGGCTTTCAGATTCTGCGATGCAATGTGAAGCACATGTCTAGCGCCCAGCATGTTTGTGGACTTTATTTTTATCTCAGTCATCATAGAAAATCTAGTTTCAACAGCTTGACATGTTGATAAGCGCAGAACCCCACAATGTTGATTTCACTTAGGCAGAGTCTAGGTGAACTGATGGAAACCGGGAAGTACAGCCCATGTACCACTTCCAGCTTCTTGCTCCTCTTACAAGGACGGGACGACTAGAGACGCATCGACTTGAGGGCCTGACCTGCTTGGACTGGGGGCTCCTCTCTGTGCATGTGAGCCCATCTGCCTTCTCCAGAGTTTGTGCAGCTGGGTCTGGGCTCCTCACAGTGCAGTCAGGATGTTACCCTTGAGGGCTTCTGTGCTCAAGTGGAAGGTTCACTGTGTATGGCACCACCTGAGAACTGTGGCACTAAATCCTGCCCTGCGTCTCTGCGCCTTGTCAGGAGCTTGTTGGGTTTGCAGCATTCACCCAGCAATGTCCAAATAGACCCAGTCTCTTTAGGCATGGTGACAGTAATGATTGAATACCTCATGAGTGAACAGGGAGCTCTATAGGCCATAGCGAAGGTGTCTTGGGATTTGCAGCATCCTGGAGTTTGATGTAAGATTTCTTTTCTTTGGGTGGTCTTAGGTGGTAGGCTGCAACTGGGTTGGCCATGGGTGAAAAATGCATTCTGGGTCAAGATTCTTATTTCCCTGTGGCTTAGTGGGACAGTGCTCTGGAAAATCAGAGTGGAGGAATTTATTTTCTGCTCCTTTGTAAACCAGATTTCCTCAAATCTCTTTGCCACCTTTGTACCAAATGGAAGAGGATGGTTTAATCAACTCAAGATCAAAAGAGAATAAGCCAGTGGTGATGCAGTGTTGCCATACTGTTCATATGTTTTTGTTATGTCCCATCTAGCCAGATGTTGGTCACCTTTTCCTGGAACCTTGAGGTGAAAGAGGAGCCATTCTTTCCAGCGTTTAGCACTTTAATCCTATAACTTCACAGCTGGAGCTTGGACTACTTTGGAGGGAGACTCTTTGATGAAACTGAGTGGGTACCATGAACTGAAGGGAAAGGCAAAGTTTCATTGTAAAGCTTTCCTTGGCTTATCAGCCAGGCACATGTTCTAAGCAGTATTGGGGTAACAGATTTATTACAACAAATTAAAGGCTAACCACAGCATGTCCTAAGATAAACAGCATAGCCAAACAAACATAAATGACAGTTGGGAGAATCACGAGCTGGTAAAAGACTCAAGGGTGTGGGTGGGAGCAGAAAGCCAAACTCTGCTCATGTTTCACTTGCTTTGTGTAAGTATCTCCACTGTCTCATGTGTAGATGAGAGATGATTGAAAATGACACATGTATGAAGGTGGCTCAGTGGTGTTGGACTCTTTGCAACTTCATGTACTGTAGCCTGCCAGGCTCCTCTGTCCTTGGGATTTTCCAGGCAAGAATACTGGCGTGGTTGCTGTTTTCTTCTTGACGGAATCTTATCTACCCAGGGATCGAACCTGGGCTTCCCACACTATAGGCAGACTCTTTACTGTCTGAGGACACGGGTATAAACACAAGTATTCAACAAGTGTTTGTATGCTCCGTGTGGGTGCAGCCTGGTGATACATCCTTTATGAGGGGGAGCAGAAGAGTGAGCCACATGCCCTTCATACTAGGAATTAGCCATCCACCTTGTCCATGGGAGGAGGTGTGTGATTATGAGCCAAGTGGACAGAGTGAACTCTGGGTGCTGTGGGCCCCTGTGAGCCTGAGCGCTGGTTCACATTCTGTCACGTCAGTGCTGGCTGCTCAGGGAGCCCTGTTGTCAGGCTGGGTCTTAGGAGGAGTTGAATTTGAATTCACTGGCAGGTGGGTTGAGGATGTTTGGAAGAGACTATGTGAACCAGAAATGCACAAACAGTATTAACCACGAGGGTGGGAGCAGGTCTGTGCTGGATATCTTTGTTAGGTGATGCTGCAAAGTGGGTAGAGGCTAGATTACAAGAGGGTATTGCTTTTCAATATTGTTTCCTAGTAGACATTAACTTCTCATACCAGGAGGAAAGTAAAATGTTTTCCATTGTTGGGACCTTTTGATTAAATGAAATAGACCAGAAAAGCTAGTTCATTAGCATTAAAAAAAATCCCTTGTTAGGATTTTTATAACTCAGTTTAATTTCTTTGTTTCTTTTCTTTAGGATTCTTGGAGGAAAAAATTTTTAGTGATCAGTGCTTGAGGGCTTTATGTACCCAAATTTATGCTACCATTTAATCCTCTTCCATTAGTTTTTCTAGCAAAGGCTATGCTGAGTTACAGTTCTTTTTTAGTGGGCAAGTTTTACAATTAGGGTCATCTGCTAAGAAAACCCATCTTTCTGACTAGTATCTTTTCAGTCAGTAATAAAGATGTGATAAGGTTTTGGGGAAAATATAGCCTCATTCTCCAGAAGGCAGACATACACTGCTAGGTGCAAATCAATAAATTAATTCTGTTAAAACAATAAAGTGAGAAAAATATTCTTGGAACCTGTTGACCTTTGGGTTGGTGTAATGTAAAATTAACCTAATTTAACCTTTATGTTTCATTCATTCTGATGTCTCTCAGATAGGGGCCAAATTTACTCTTTTGATCTCATTTTAGCCCTTGTTGCTGTATATTCAGTCTCAGATGGTTTTTAAAGTGTTCCACTGAGCCCTGGCAGGGGCGGGAGGAGCCAGACTCTGCCACCCGCAGCAGATGACCACAGGTGCCCTTCACCTGGGGCAGCCCTGCATTTAACTGGCTTGTTCACACTTCTGCTTCAGCTTCTGTGGATCAAAGGTGACTTTTTAAAAAGTTTGAAAACCCATGATCTAACCCAGAGAGGCCAAAAGAGGCAACATTTGGATGTATGAGCTGGGTTTCTGGACCAGAGAATAGATAGTCCCAGATAACACCATTTCTTGATTCTTCTTCTCGCTGAGGGTGTGAACTTGGTCTCAGCTGTGATGATAGGCATGTTATGAAAACACACATTCAGGTTAATTTATAGGCCTGGGGACTGTCTTTTTCAAAGGCAGACGTTTAAATTAGTGCATCTTCAAAAACCTTCACCTTCAGGGTCTCCTCCTTTAGTCTCCACCATCTGTTCTTTATTTTGTGATGCCCTCTGGGGCTGGAGAAGAAACAAAATGTAAATTCTTTGAAGGAAACCAAGCCTTTGTTAACCTCTACCGGGAGCTGCTGAGGTGTGTGCTGGTCATTTTGAATGATTTTCATAGTAGTGACAAACTTTTCTAGAGAAATGTAACTTAATGTTTATCCTTGAATCTACCAACAAATAACTTTTTTCTGTTGGAGCCTCCCCTTTTCCTCTCTGTTCTGTGGAACTACTTGGGTAGATTTTATGTTTTCCTAGCTTAATTAGATAAATGTAATCTTTATTGTTACATCAGTAGGTTGCCATTTGAAAAGGTCGTGCTTGAGTTTTAGGGTCATTTAATGGCCTCATTGACTCAATTCTGAGTTCTGACCAGATTTATTTATTGAAAAGCCAGCTTTTATTCAGGATACTAAATTATATTAGCTCAGAAAGAAAAGATAAATTGGTAATTTTATCTATAAAATGAGGCTTTGTTCTAGATCTCTGCCCTTTCTCTTACATACACATACTCTCTCTCACAAACATACGCCTAATCTTGTACCACCACCAAGGTGTTAAACTCACTAAGGATACAGTTCATTGCAGCAGAGCATTTTGAAGCAGTGGTGTTTTTTTTTTTTTTTTTTTTTACAGCAACACAGGAGCCTCTGCTTTCCTGTAGTCAGGGCTTCTGGAATCCTGGGTTCAGGTAAATCAAAAAGAGCCTGGATTGATGAATGGAAGCTTAGAATTTATGGGGCCCATGGTGAACCACTTGCCGTGGGGTCAAGAAGTGTCTTGAATCCAGCTTGAGTCAGAGAAACTTTCACAGTGACTTGACAGGCTTCAATATAATAATTTCCAGTTTCTACCTCATTCTCCTCTTCCAGGCTCACCCAGTACACGTAATTAAAGGGAGGTAGGGGAGGAGAGAGCATTATCCGGAGAGCTGGCAGTGAGGATGTTCCTCCTGTCTCCTTGTAAACTCTTGGCATGTTCTGGTCTCCAGAATTCTTTCATAACTACCAAAGAAACCAGAATTTCCTTCTGTACCCTGTATGGAATGTCAGAAATCCCTTGGTTATAATACTCTGCTGCAATGAACTCTATCCTTAGTGATAGGCAGATAGGAGGCAGCAAGCATTCTTCACCATCACAAGAACTTCCTGTGCGTATATGCCTGGGGTCTAAATCAGGCAGAAAGGAAAGGAAGGAAGGAATCCTTTGGCCATGGTGTCAGTGTCTGGCCATTCTGAGCTATATTTCTCTGAGCAGATGGAAAAATGGTGGCATATTTGAATTTGCTGTCAGAGATCATATTTAAGTTGTCTTTCATATTTGGTCTTGATGTGATAATTTCTATCATAGTTTCCTTCTATAGATGACTGTGGTACAGTGATTTCAAACAAAGTAAATAGAATGCTAATTTGTTGAATACAACCTATTTAAAAGTAAACATTCTTATGGATTCTCATGTGCCTTCTTTTCTCAGCTTCTTATAAAGAAAATTAAGCAAAATCCTAGTCTCAAAAAGATTAATTTAGGCCTGGCTGATATTTGGTAAAACTTAGAGATACAAATGGGCTTCCCTGGTGGCTCAGCTGGTAAAGAAAAGAATCTGCCTGCATTGTGGGAGGCCTGGGTATGAATAGACTCTGTTTTTTTTTTTTTTCCCCTGGAAGTCAATGTTGACTTATATACAAAATTTCCTATTTCATAGTTTAAATGAAAGTGGCCTCTTTTTGGTGGTCTATTTAATACTTCCATTTTGGCAAAGGTTTTATTCTGTATTGGGCTGTAATGAACTAGCTTTACTGCTAGGTCACCATCAGAGACAGAAACTTGGGGGAATTTGTCATTTCTGTTTTAGAGACTTAATAATTCACATCAGTTTAAGACCTAAGTGAATTTAG
Organism: Ovis aries; assembly: GCF_016772045.2. Taxonomy (NCBI): domain Eukaryota; kingdom Metazoa; phylum Chordata; class Mammalia; order Artiodactyla; family Bovidae; genus Ovis; species Ovis aries. The sequence goes on along the minus strand of NC_056056.1, from coordinate 67,903,632 downwards.
ACTAGGTTGTGATTTTGTCTTTGTGGAGATGCCAAAATACATTATGAAGGAAGATGGGACACATCACCTATTGAAATGGTTCTTTATTCCTCTGTTTATGAGTGCTTTTGCTCACTGAGTCATGTCCATCTCTTTGTGACCCCAGGGACTGTAGCCTGCCAGGCTCTGCTCTGTATGGGATTTCCTAGACAAGAAGACTGGAGAGGCTTGCCATTTCCTTCTCCAGGGGATCTTCTTTTATCTTTTACTGAGCTTACTACTAGGTACTGGGCTTCCCTGGTAAGTCAACTGGTAAAGAATCCTCTTGCAATGCAGGAGACTCCGGTTCAATACCTAGGTTGGGAAGATCTCCTGGAGAAGGGATAGGCTACCCACTCCAGTATTCTTGGGCTTTCCTGGCGGCTCAGCTGGTTAAGAATCTGCCTGCAAAATGTGGGAGACCTGGGTTCTATCCCTGGGTTGGGAAGGTCCCCTGGAGAAGGCTATGGCAACCCATTCCAGTATTCTTGCCTTGAGAATCCTCATGGGCAGAGGAGCCTGACGGGCTGCAGTCTATGGCGTTGCAAGGAGTTGGACACAATTGAGCGACTAAGCACAACACACAATGTAGCACTAGGTACTAGGCTCAGTGCTCCTTTTTATTCTCCAGCTCTGCTTTATAGACTATGGATCTTAGGCCTGCTGCTTGAACTCACATTTGGGACTTCCAAACTTAGTGATCCTTGAATTTTAACATCAACCCCATGGCTTTGGATGTTGGAATGTGGACCTTAAAATCATTTGGAGGTTTAAAACTAAAGCAAATCCTAGAGTGCTTTTTAGGAATATTTGGGGGAGTGTCTCAGACTTATCTAGAGCTGTTTCTTGCCTAGCGTGGTCTACGGCAAAGCAGCCATGAAAGCTGGTGTGGCGCAGAGTGGCGATGGCAAGGTGGTCTGAACCACTCACTGACTGTGTGCTTGTTGAAAGAGGCCAACACCATGTGCATATCCTTGTGCGGCTGTAGCTTCTATATTCTACATGAGGAGTTGCAAACTAATGATCTAAGTCGCAGTCATATTTCATTTGGCCCATAGTTTTCTAGCAGTTGGAAAAGTTGTGTACAAACCTAAATTTCTGTCTTCTCTTGATAAGTGGGAGGGTCTTCTGCCACTGGTCACGCACCCCCACATGGTACTGGTCAGCAGTTGCAGTAGTGGCTGCCCCTTTAATGGAGGTGTTCTAGTTTTCCGCTGCTGGGTAACAGACCGTTCAGCACCTAGCGTTCTAAAACAGCAACCCTTGCATCACGTTCATGGATCCTGTGGGTCAGAAATTTGGACAGTTTGGAGTGGAGATGGTTTGTTTTTATTCCACAGTGTCTGGGTCCTCAGCTCGGGGGACTTAAATTTTGGAGGCTGAAATCATCTGGAGGTATTGTTATTCACATGTCATATGCTTGGCTTGGGATATCTTGGGGTTGCTTGGGCACCCTCCAAATCTGTGTGCAGCTCCCGGTCTTTCCATGTGGTCTTTCTCTGTGTCTTCTGTGACTTGGCAACCTCAGGATAATCAGGCTTGCTACCTGGCAGCTCAGCCAGCCAAGAGCAAGAGTTCTAGCAGAACCAGGCAAAAGCCACCTGGCCTTTTCGGATCTGTCCTCTGAGGTCATACCGTGTCTCTTTCCTTGCCCTCTATTATTGATTGAATGTCAAGCCCACCAACTTGTAAAGAGAGATTATACTCCTCCTCTCATTGGGCTAAGTGTTGAGTAATTTGCAACTTTGTTTTAAAACTGCCCAAGGAGGCAAAACACATCTCCCTATTACCAATACATGCAATAAATATCAATACTTTTCTACCATCTGACTGCCGCGGAGGGTTTTGGGTAAGGAATTACTGCTCTTCCTTTGTACTTCCAAATGTAGATGACCCTAAATTCTAGTTAGTTTTTTTTTTTGTCAACATTCATAATGGTAAATCTAAGTGTGTCCTTTGGGGAAAGGAGTGGAATGCAAAGATTGCTCACATGACAAAGTTCTTTTGAGAAGCTTTGTGTGATTTTTTTAACTGGGAAGATAATACACCAAGGTGTAATTTGTGCTTGTATTGGCCGTGTCCTGTATCTGCACTTGCAGAAATGTGTTATCTTACCCATGTATTCATTTCCTTATTTCTTGTTCTTGGCCATGTGCATTTCCTTCTTTTGGGGAAGATGGGCCAAGCCATTTGTTTATTATTTTTAAAATATCCTGTGGGTGTTACCAGCGTTGTTGTAAATAATGAAGTTCTTGTTTATTGTTGTTGCACTAGTAGGAATATTAGAAACAAAGCAACCACAGGTTGCTTATATTTTCTTAAAAAATTAAGAAAAACTATCTAAAACTAGTGCTGTTGTCTCCCTTTTCATTTTTACCAACTTCTCTTCTTCCAGTGAAGGTATCATTGTCCTGGTTGGAACACTGGGTGTTATCCAGTCCTTTTCTTGCCCATCACCCTAGGCTGTCAAATTTATTTAACCTTCTCTGTATTCGTTCTCTCGATCCCCTAAAACTACTGTTGCTCCCTTGGCTCAGCCTCTCATCACTGGCACTTCTGGTAATCGGCCACCTACCTGTATGTTCTTCTCATCTCTAATCTCCCATTCCAAACTGTCCTGTTTTACAGTGATCTTCCTAAACTATCAGATCATGTTAATTCTCTGCTACTGACAGTAGCATCTCTGTGCCTCTGGATAAAACTCAGCCTTCTTTCAAAATGGCACAGGATGTCGTAACAGAATGAACTGCGTGTGGCTGTAAGACCTCATATCCAAACTGCTGTTAACCTGCTCCAGGACATTCACACCCTAAGTTACTCTGGTCACAACTGGCCACTTGCTCCCAAGTAGTTGCCAGGTGCACTTGGCCATATTCTAAACTGGAAGCCTTTGCTGGTGTTCTGTCATTTCCATTCTGTTCCAACTCAGTTTTGGGTTTCTGTAACATTCCAGAGTACTTTTCCAGTATAATAATGTGTTTACCACCTGCTTTCACATTCTAGTTTAGATTTTTTGAAGGCAGAAACTTATCTTTTGTCTCTGGATATCAATCCCTGGCATATGTAGGGCTGTTGGTAAATGTTGATGGAATGGTTGACTGGTTGAAGCCCACCAGTGATTCCATTCCAAAATTACTCTTGTGGAAGGGCAGACATATGATGGGGGAGAGAACCCTGTTCCGTTATTATTGGCAGGGGGAAGGCATCCTTCTCTGCTCTTCACACTGAAAGGGAATGTATACACATTGTGTATTTGGGAGGGGAAGGAGGCAAGATCTTTTTCTGAAAACTGTATATTCTGATAATGTACATGTGTGCGGTCATGTCTGACTCTGTGCAACCCTGTGGACTGTAGCCTGCCCAGCTCCTCTGTTATGGGATTCTCCAGGCAAGAAATAAGGAAATGAATACATGGGTAAGATAATACATTTCTGCAAGTGCAGATTGTACCTCAGTGGATTATCTTCCCACTTAAAAGATGGGAAGCATAGAGATGCTACTGTCCCAGCATAGAGATGCTACCGTCAGTAGCAGAGAATTAACATAGTTTAGGAAGGTCACTGCAAAACAGAGGACAGTTTGGAGTGGGAGATATTAGAGATGAGAAGAACATACAGGTAGGTGGCTGATTACCAAGAGTGGGTTGCTATGCCCTCCTCCAGGGAATCTCCTGACCTAGGGATCAAACCCTCATCTCTCACATCTGCTGCATTGGCAGGCAGATTCTTTACCCCTAGTGGCACCTGGGAAGCCTGTGATAATATATTTGTGTATATTACAAAATGAAAGTATTAAATCTAGTCCTTCCTGATAAATGTCAAGAAGAACCTTCCTTTGTGCATATTTGCATTTGTGACTCATTTCTTAGTTCCGTCAGTGAGCAACTCAGATTTTCACAATAATTCTCCTGAAAGCATTGTGGTACAGTGGGCAGGATGTGAACTTGGAGCCTGGCACTCTGCAAATTCGGGTTCTAGTCTTTCCTGAACTACACGTCTTGGAGGACAGCTTATCTCATAGAGCCTCACCATATTTATAAATGTAAGTAGCAGGTAAGAGTGGAAGTTGACAAATGTTAGGTCCCTTCTTTCCTTCCTCCAGAAGGGAGATAATTGTACACCTAAATATTTTGTTTGACAATCGGAGAGTCATTTCCTTCACCTCTTAGCTCCTTATTTTGTCACTTTAATTGCAGCAACTTGGAAGCAAGTAAACCTCAGATTGCAAGTTAATTGTCGCTAGTGATGTGTATAGAGGATATAACAACACAGGATCAAGGGAATGAAAAGCGAAGAGCTCTCAACTGACCGTTCAGTCCTCGGCAGGGGTCAATACTATTATGTCAGCTGACAGATTTACAAAGATTCTCTGTGGTCACTCTTGTTTTATGAAAGAAGAAAGAAGCACTTGACATGCTCTGAGTGTCTAGAATTTCAGTTTCAAGCTAACTGCTTAGACCTGATCCTCTGTTGACTGTTTCTATGGTCTTAGGTCAGTATTTCACGTGGAGCTGCATTTCATTCCCACTTCTTATGGACAGAAACTCAGAAGGGCTTCGATGGCAAGACAGAGCAGGAGCAGCTGAGATCCACAATCTTGTCTTACGAAGAGTTTAGATTTGGCTGTAATTGGCAGCCGGCTCTTTGTGTTGCCAAGAGCCAAGGCTAAAATTACCCAGGTTTCAACCAAAAGGAGTTCTTCTAGGAATTGCTTTTTTTTCTAGGCAGCTGAAGCAAGAGGGGAGATTGATGACTTGTGACTGAATACCCAGACTCTAGGATCTAGGCCAAACAGGGATTGAGTTGCCTCTTAAAATTTTTATTATTATGTACTCTAGGAACCTCTTGGAAGGAGACTAATGCACTTTTGATGACTGGATATTAGGCGTATTTATTTCAAGTGTAAAAAAGTTGCTGTTGAAGTGATTTTCTTTATCCCTTGCCTCAGCTTGGGCATAGAAAGAACAAAGTCTAATAACTGAAAATAGAACCATCCCAAATAGTCTCTTCTTATAAATGTGAGCCAATCCCTGTTAAGTGGCCCAGACTGGGTAGAGGAAGCCTTACTAGTGAATAGGAATCTGGGGGAGAGGGTGCACAGTCAGCAGCAGCGTGTGGTACCAGATGTGTCCAGTAAAGTTGGACAGGCATCGGGGACTCAGCTTGACTGATAGGTGATTTGAACGTTCTCCAGAGACAAGTCTACACAGATAAGCACAGTTTCCTAGGGATGAAATTGATGTTACTGTATATAGAATATATTATTCATGTCTGGACTTTGAGGCCAGACGGGATTTTATTTCTTGGCTTCTCCACTTGCTGCTTGTATGACCTTTGGTAAATGATGTAACTTTTTTGAACCTATTTTTCTCATTCATAGGAAGAAGGTGGCAAAACTATCTTACAGAAATGTTGTAAATAGTAAGAAAATCAACATATTTAAAGCATTTAGATTGAACCTTCACCTAGTAAGTGCTGCATAAATGTCTAAGATGGGTTAGGATTTTCCACTGATGGCTGTATTGCTTGGAGACTGTAAGTGAAAGTTAGTGGTAACAGAGGTGGAAACTTTACCTGGACGCTAATTCCCCAGGGGGTGAATTTTGTTTCATCTCGCTTGCCAAATTCCTAGTGTCTAAGATGAGCTAAAGATTGTACAAGTAAAGAAAAATGGGAATGAAGAGTATGTGTAAATCATGGTTAACAGTGGATTTTGCTTCCTGGCAGACCTGAATTCAAACTCAGGTGGTTTGAATCTAGAGTCTGGACTTTTAACCTCAAAGTGAAATGTGATATACCTCTTCCCCACCCTCAAGAATAATGACTTCATTGTTTTTGTAAAAATTTCATATGATAAAGCAATTTAAGCAACCCAGGAAAATCATAAAAAAGGGAAGAAAAGCCAAAATTGTATCATCCAGCTAAAAACTTCCTTCAAATTTGTGAACCCTTTACACAGCCCCCATGCATATTATAGATGAAAGGTAGACAGAAATTGTTTTATAAACTGAGATAGATCTATCCCCCCACCTTGTTTTGAAGATTACTGTAGAGAAACATAAGGCCAACTTGACTTCTTCCTTTTCATGAATGTGACTTTTTCTGGCTAGGTTTTCCAGTAAACTTCCCCTGAGCATGTCTTGATGTTGATGCTTCAGAATTGTTTTTCCTGGGGTGGAGGATGCCCTATTGATGCTTTTAAATTTTATTATTATTCTATTATATCATTGAAGTATTTAACTTTTTTATTATAACATAATGTAGAGAAAATGGATTGAAACTAAATTATACAGTTGTAAGGATTGTTTATAAACCAAATTTTCAGGGAACGACCACCTGGATGAAGACTCAAATCTTCACTGCCTCTGCACAGCTCCTGTTATCCCTTCCCAATCATGACCCCTTCTTTCCCTTGGGGGGACCCTAACCTGACTTTGAGAGTCATTGTTTCCTTGCTTTTCTTGTAGTCTTACCCTCAGCATTCATTTCCTGAAATGGCCTAGTTTAGTTTTCTTAAACTTGCACTGCATGGATTTATTAATTACAAATGATGTTCAATATCACTGAGTGATTTTTGTTTTGCCACTTGTATGTTTTCTCTGGTGAACATCTGTTCAGATCTTTTACTCATTTTAAAATGGATCATTTGTTTTACTGAACTTTTAAGTTTTTTGTGTGTTTTGGATCCAAGTCTTTATCAAATATTGTTTTACAACTATTTTCTTCCAGTCTGTGGAGTGTTTTTTGTAGAGTAGAATGTTTTAAATGACGTCTACCTTTTTTTTTTTTTTAATGGATCATGTTTTGGTGGTATATCTAAAAATTCATAGTCAAATCCAAGGTCACCTGGATTTTTGTTATTTTTTGAGTGTTTTATGTTTTACGTTTAGGTCTGTGATCCACTTTGACTTTTTGTGAAAGATGTAAGGTCTGTGTCAATTTTTTGTGTGTATGGACAGCACTAGTTTTATTTGATTACCTTTGTTTCTGTCTCAAAGATCAATTGATTATATTTATGTGGGTCTGTTTCTGAGCTCTCTTTTCTGTTTCATTGATCTGTATCCTTTTGCTAATTCTGCACCATTGATTTCTATAGCTTTGTGATTATAGAAATTGGGTTGTGCATGTCCTCAAAATTTGTTCTCCAGCGCTGTGGTGACTATTCGGGGACTCTAACTTTAGAATCAGTTTGTTGATATTCACAAAATATTTTCTGGGATTTCGATAGGGATTCCATTGAATCTATAGATCAGATTGGGAAAATTGATGTATTGCCAACAACTGTAAGTTTTCCAGTCTGTCAACCTAGCTCTCCATTTGTTACAAATGGTATTGTTTTTTAAGTTTCAAATTTCAGTTATCCATTTCTGATATATAGGAAGGCGGTAGACTTTTATGAATTAACCTTCTATCCTGTGACCTTACCATACTGGCATATTAGTTAGATCTAGGAGTTGTTCCCCTTCTTCACCTCCCCACCTTTTGGCATTTTCTGCATAGACAGTCATGTCATCTGTGAGCAAATATAATGTTATTTCTTCCTTTCCAGTTTGTGTATTATTTCCTTATTGTGCTTGCTGGACTTTCAGTGTGATGTTGAACAGGAATGATAAGATATGACATTCTTGCCTTGTCCTAGATCTCAGGGGCAAAGGATCCAGTATGAACTTGGCTGTACGCTTTCTGTAGATGTTTGAGATCAAATTAGGGACGTTCTCCTCTATTCCTGGTTTAAGAGTGTTGGGTTTTTGTTAAATGCTGTTTCTATATTGATATAATTTTCCTCTGCAGCATATATATTTTTTAAACTTTTTAAACTGAAAAAAGTTTTAATGATCTCACTTATATGTGGAATTTGCTCACTTTTAAAAAAACTCAGCCTTATGTGTGCAGATTCATGTGCCTTCTGCAGCTGGTTGTGCTTTGTATATTTTCATTGCTGTACTCTGACCTGCAGGCCATGGCTAGGCAGCTGCCTGTTTTTATGACTTGCAAGCTGAGATGGTTTTAAAATTTCTAAATGATATTTTAAAAGGTCTAAAGAAAAATAATATCTTGTGGTGTGACAGTTATGACATACAGATTTTATTGTCCATAAATAAAATTTGATTGAAACATGGCAGTTGATTTGTGTGTGTAGTGTCTATGGCTGCCTTTGTGTTTCCATGGCAGAATTAATTACAACAGAGATCATAGTTTCTCAAAGCAGAAAGTGTTTACTATCTAGCGCTTTACAGAAGCCTTTGCTGATCCCTGTTGTGTAGTAGTCTACTGCATGAATATTCCACAAAATGTGAATCTGTTCTCCGCTGATGGGCTTAAGGGTGTTACTGGATTCTGACAATTATGAAAAAAGTCATCACGAACAGCTCTATACATGTATACTGGTTCATGTAAGCATGTGTACCGTGGCTGGGATTGTACTTTGGAGAGAGTCTTGGAGTGTGTCTGTCTTCAGGTTTCCTAGATGATACCACTTGTTCCAGAGTGGACATTTCTTGTTAGGTGATGAAATGCTCACCAATAATGGCTATTTATATGACTTAAAATTTATCAGTCTGAAAGGTGAAACCTAGAATATAGGTGCTCATTTGTTCCTTCCTGACCACCAGTGAGGCCCATTATATTTGAGGGGGGTATTTTTCTGCATTTAGTTCTTTTCTCTCCTTTCGAGACACCAATTATATGTGTTGTGTTTTCCCCCACCCTCCTTTTAAGATGACTTACTCCGTCCTGTCCATCTTGTTTTTGATTGTAGTTTTAGTTGTATTCATTCCATCTGTTTTTCTTCATAATGTTTTTTGTCTCAGGAATATTTCCATTTCTCTCTTTCCTTTTTAAGTCTGGACTTTGCCATCTTATTTCTTTGAAACTTGTTTCTTTTTTTTAATTGAGCTTTTTACTTTATTGAAATGTTTTTATTTTTGGCTGCATATGCATTGAATTATTGAAAAAGCAAGAGTTCCAGAAAATCATCTACTTCTGCTTTATTGACTATGACAAAACCTTTGACTGTGTGGATCACCACAAGCTGTGGAAAATTCTTCAAGAGATGGGAATACCAGACCACCTGACCTGCCTCTTGAGAAATCTGTATGCAGGTCAGGAAGCAACAGTTAGAACTGGACATGGAACAACAGACTGGTTCCAAATAGGAAAGGGAGTATGTCAAGGCTGTATCTTGTCACCCAGCTTATTTAACTTCTATGCAGAGTACATCATGAGAAACGCTGGGTTGGAAGAAGCACAAGCTGGAATCAAGATTGCCAGGAGAAATCTCAATAACCTCAGATATGCAGATGGCACCACCCTTAAGGAAGAAAGTGAAGAAAATCTAAAGAGCCTCTTGATGAAAGTGAAAGAGGAGAGTGAAAAAGTTGGCTTAACGCTCAACATTCAGAAAACTAAGATCATAGCATCTGGTCCTATCACTTTGTTGCAGGAAGGGGGACCCCTTCCAGGGCCCGAAACCGGGCTCTTATCTAATACATGGAAGTGAATTGTCCGAGGAGATGGATGTGCTGACAAAGCAGGAGATTTTATTGGGAAAGGGCAGCTGGGTGAAGAGCTGTAGGGTAAGGAAACCCAGGAGAACAGCTCTGCCACATGGCTTGCAGTCTGGGGTTTTATGGTGATGGGATTAGTTTCCAGGTTGTATTTAGCCAATCATTCTGACTCAGAGCCCTTCCTGGTGCTGCATGCCTTGTTCAGCCAAGATGGATGCCAGAGAGAAGGATTCTGGGAGATGGTCAGACATGTGGTGTCTCCTTTTGACCTTTCCCAAACTCTTCCGGTTGGTGGTGGCTTATTAGTTCCTTGTTCCTTAGCAGGACCTCCTGTCATAAAACAACTCTCAGAAATGGTTACTGTGGCGCCTGGCCAGGGTGGGCAGTTTCAGTCTGTGTCCTTCCCCAAACACCTTCATGGCAAATAGATGGGGAAACAGTGACAGACTTTATTTTGGGGGGCTCCCAAATCACTGCAGATGGTGACTGCAGCCATGAAATTAAAAGACCCTTGCTCCTTGGAAGAAGAGTTATGACCAACCTAGACAGCGTACTAAAAAGCAGAGACATTACTTTGCCAGCAAAGGCCCATCTAGTCAAGGCTATGGTTTTTCCAGTTTTTATGTATGGATGTGAGAGTTGGACTATAAAGAAAGTTGAGCTCCAAAGAATTGATGCTTTTGAACTGTGGTGTTGGAGAAGACTCTTGAGAGTCCCTTGGACTGCAAGGTCCAACCAGTCCATCCTAAAGGAAATCAGTCCTAAATATTCATTGGAAGGACTGATGCTGAAGCTGAAACGCCAATCCTTTGGCCACCTGATGTGAAGAACTGACTCCTTTGAAAAGACCCTGATGCTGGGAAAGATTGAAAGCAGGAGGAGAAGGGGATGACAGAGGATCAGATAGTTGGATGGCATCACTGACTCAATGGACATGAGTTTGAGTAAACTCCAGGAATTGGTGATGGACATGGAGGCCTGGCGTGCTGCAGTCCGTGGGGTCACAAAGAGTTGGATATGACTAGGCAAATGAACTGAACTGCGCTGGGTGTTTCTTGACCCACGGCTCTTTCTTGAGGAAAGTGGAGGCTTCTCTAGTGTGACACATGGGCTTAGTTGCCCTAAGTCACGTGGAATCTTAGTTCCCTGACCAGGGATTGAATCCCCATCCCCTGCATTGGAAGGCAGATTCTTAACCACTGGACCACCAGAGAAGTCCCTTAAATGAGCCTTTTAATCTAAAATTTCCCTGCACACGTTGGAAACTATTAGCTTGAAATTTTTCTCTGTTTCATTGTTTTTCTTTTTATGTTCCTCATCTTTGCTCATGGGCTAAGGGGAATGTGAACTGGGACAATCTTTGGTTGTAATTTTGGTTTTTGTTTCAGAAGTCCTCGCATTAAATAGGCTATTTTTTTTCCCTTTGGGTTAGTCTTCCCTTAGAGTTTAGTTTTTAACAGGTGATGTGGCTCATGGCAATACCAGCGAAGTAAGAGACTCTGTGATCTCCTGGCCTGACTGCTTTTCCTCTGAAAATCTCTGTTCTCTAAGGTTAGGTCAGAGGTAACAGATATTTAAAAACAGCAATAACTACAAAAAAACAGGTTTCTGTTTTAGCTGTATCTCCTGTTGTAGTCTGGCTTGTTTATGTCTTTACTGCCCTCAGATATATCAGTATTTCCTATAACCATCCAAGTTTCCAACTCCCCCCACCTCTTTCTGCAGATTTGAGCCTCTGCATCTGGTTGCCTTAGTCACTGGATGGGCCTTCCCTGCCTGTAGGCCTCATCTGACTTGAACTCTTAGGAAGCCACTCCCGCTGATGTATGAGGAGGTGTGGGTGGTGACATTGCCTCCATGGTTGAGGTGGGCTCCACAGCTCCCCTTGTGCATTTGTCACTTCTTGCTCTAAAGAGATTTCTTCTATATTCAATTTTTTGGTTGGTTTTGGAGGAGGTGAATCCTTTTACTTAGCTTCTTTTTTTTTTTTTAATTTTACTGGCAGTCATATCTTTTTGGTGCTTTAAAATAAGTGAATGTTTGGTGTTATACAAAGTAAGTGGATAATGAATTTTCACTTTTGTATCCTCATATGTTGAAGCTATGTAAAGAGAGCCAGCATTTGTAAGGTATTGATGTTTTCTTCCCAAAGGCATAAACATCTAGCATGGAAGGGAAAAATAACTACGTGGAATAAAAGCAAAATGCTCAAAATAATGATTTTTTTCCTAAAAAATAAATGCAAAGTATCTTAATTATCCAAGGATTATATTTATTGAACATGAAAATCATGGCAAACATCTGAATATACATCTCTGAATGTGATTTGCCAACCTTTTTGGTTAGTTATAATTATCTTTCTTAATTAGGTTTGCCTGATTATTGGTTTCTCAAAATATGTGCATATTTTAAGGATCATAGGGAAGTCAGTTTATGAAAAAGCATCATGAAATCTGTTTTACAGACTCTTGAGTTGTTCCTGCTGAGTTTTGAGGGCATATGGCATTGTGTCTGATACAACATCTTGTGTGAAAAATCTTGCTTAGGAACCAAAACAAAAGCAGCAAAAAAGAAGAATAAACCTCAATGTAGAATTTTTCTCAGTCAAAATGCTCCTTAAGTAATTTCAGGAAATAATTTGTACATTGTAACTTTGGGTAGAGTGCTAAATATCTTCCTGAGAAAGAAGAATTTAAAAACAAAAATGGAAACTATAGTCTTAATATAGTGATCTAAACTATTTTAAAGCAAAACTATGCTTGCTAAAGAAGCTAGGTTACTTAACTACTTTTTCAAAATTAAAAATAACTTTTATTATAACAGCAAAGATGTACATTGTAGAAAATAGAAAATACAAGAAAGTAAACACCATCTTTCTAGCACCAGAGATTACCATAAATGTAAATTTTCTTCATATCCATTTCCACGCACATGCTTTTTTAACCAAAATAATCATACTCTACATGCTATTTTAGAATTTACTTTTATTCCAGCTAATGCTCACTACTATTTCATGTCAGTAAATTTACATTTTATGTATTACCTGGTCAGTATTCAAAATTGAATGATCATCCCCAAAATATCCTTTAGAACTGTAGTTAGTCTAGCCTAGATTCTATTGCAAGTCACTCTTTGCATCTAGTTGTTTTGTCCCTTTATGGTTCTTTCATCTAGCACAGTCCTCACTTTTTCCTGTGTTGTGACTTGATGAAGAGACTGGGTCAGAAGGAACTGGGCAAGCTGTCTTGTTCTCATAGATTTTTAATATTAGAACTTTTGGAGATAGCATTTAACTTCTTGAATTATTAGAAATTTACTTCTTAGAAGGTGTAGGGAGGACCAGAGGTAGGAGTTGGGGGAACATGTGAATATATTACTGAACTCAGAAAATACTTTCATCTGCAAGGGTGTGCTGATTGCTTCTTATTTACATATTTAGTTTATGAGATGCCTCCCAAACTGTGAGGCCCTGACTTGTCCATTTTTTAGTAGATTAAGTAGGATGGTACTTTGCCAACAAAGGTCGTCTAGTCAAGGTGTGGTTTTTCCATTGGTCATGTATAGATGTGAGAGTTGGACCATAACAAAAGCTGAGCACCACAGAATTGATGCTTTTGAAGTGTGGTGTTGGAGAAGACTCTTGAGAGTCGCTTGGACTGCAAGGAGATCCAACCAGTCCATTCTAAAGGAGATCAGTCCTGGGTGTACATTGGAAGGACTGACGTTGAAGTTGAAACTCCAATACTTTGGCCACCTGATGCGAAGAGCTGACTCATTTGAAAAGACCCTGATGCTGGGAAAGATTGAGGGCAGGAGGAGAAGGGGACGACAGAGGATGAAATGGTTGGATGGCATCACCGACTCAGTGGACATGAATTTGGGTAAACTCTGGGAGTTGGTGATGGACAGGGAGGCCTGATGTGCTGTGGTTCTTGGGGTCGCAAAGAGTCGGATATGACTGAGCAACTGAACTGAGCTGAAGTAGGATAGTCATGAGCACCAATGTACTAAGGAGGTTGGTAGTGATGCAGGGGTGCCATTGTTGAATTTTGTTTGGACTGTAATGTGCCTTCACACTGACTTTATTCATATATGTGTGTTCACGTGTGCCTGTACACACACACATGCATTTTTTTCTGGGCCCTTAGGTCCCCTGCCAGAAGCAGTAGTATAGTGTACCTACAATGTGCCATGCCTTGTGTTAGATCTTAAGGAGGTGAAGATGAGTAACGTTAAGATAAACAACATAGACTCTTCCCTCAGGGATCTCTGTAGAATAACTGGAGAAAAAAGATCTACCAGTATATGGAGAAATAACTAAATGCAGTGTTAGAGGGTGTGTCAACAACAAACAAGATGGCATTAAAAATACTCCATTACCGGGTACCCCTGAAACTAACACAATACTATGAATCAACTATAGTTAAAACACTCTGTGATCTTGCATTTAAAAATCCTCTCTTGAGGCATCATTTGCATACAATAAAATGTATCCATTTTAAATAGCTTCTTTTTCCTGACCATTCCCTCCCTCATCATGCTACAAAAACAGCTCAGTCTTCTGCCTTCTCATCTTCCTCTTGCCCTTCCAGCTATTTGGCATTTTTGTGCCTTTGCTTTGTTCCTTTGTCTGGAATGACCCCCAACCCCGACTTGCTTTGCAAATTTTACTTCTCAACTTTAGCCTCACACCTGGCTGTTCACCCCTCTCTGTCCTCTCAGACATCCGTGTGTATAACACCATTTACTAAAGAAAGTGTACGCTTAGTTTTCTTCCATTCCACTTGAACAATGTCATTGTTTTGCCCCCTACAAGCAGACATTTTCCTTTTTTCTGTTTCATCTATTCTGTAAATATTTTTCTAATGTTCATTATGTGTCAGGATTAATACTAGACTGTGGGATAGATACAAAGGAGAATAAGAATTTGTCCCTTTCTTTATGAGACTGAAATATAGTAGGAGTTAGTGTCAGAAGCAGTAGACTATACTAACTGTAATGGACATGAGTGTGGTGGTTTATGGGAGCAAGGTGTAGGGAGCCATCGACTATGTGGGAAAGGGGTAGAGCTTCACTGAGGTTTCTAAAGATGTAAAGATTCTGACATTTGCTAGGGAAGGCCAGTGGAATATGGGAAACAGTAAGTATAAAAGCATGGCATTCTGAAGTCAAGACATACTTGGGGAAGCCTGAGATGTCAGTGTTCTGGGAAGATCTTTGCTTGTCACTTTAGGCACAAATATTCTAATTCCTTTTTGATGTTTTCTATTTAATCTAAAATTCCATTGCTCCACTATTATATTTTTTTCACTTAAAAGGATGCTAAATCAGATACCTTCCACATGCTGAATAAATATTTTAGGGATTTTGTTGTTATGAAACCAAGCTTGTAGACTATAAAGACAAAACACTAAACTATTGACATATCAGAGAATAAGATGTGAGTATTTATAGCAAGCCAGGAAGCTATCACTAAGCTTCTGAAAACAGCTTACCTTTTATAATAATGACTCTGAAGAAAGAAAAATGTACTTTCAAAGAATAAACTAGGCACAAAGAACGACACAGAGTGGGTAGTACTTTGTTCTCCAGAGACTCGCTCACTTATTGCAGACAGTTTAGCGGGCCAGGCATTTCTGAGAAGGCAGCTTGTACTTTGTCATTTCTTCTCGGTAGCTAAGTGGCATTCCAGAAGATCACTCTTCAGCAATGTCAGTGCACTTAGTGATAGGACCAACCACAAATGGATTGTCTAAAAGCTAAGTATGACTGGCTTTACCTAACAAAACAGCAGTAAAGGTTGGTCTCCATCGATAACCTCTTCTCTTTTGTCTCCTGGCTACCAAAAATAACATATAGTAAATTTTCCCATGGCTCTAGAAGGAAAGAGAAATCAGGTGGCCAAGGATGTAGGGTCTCTTGGTGGAGTCTAGTATAGATTCTCCATTCCCACCAAAGCCTTTGTCACCCTTCCTTCACCACCCTCCACCCCCTGGTCCACTGGACTAGACTGTGTCTCTGTTCCTTTTCCAAACAGATTCCTGTTTTATGAAAACATGCACATTTAAGATCCTAATCCTTTTTTCCGTGGTTCTTTGCTTTTCTGACTCCATTTCCTGGTACACAAATAACAAGTGCTCACTTTGAATAAGAGATGAACCACAAATAATTTCATCAAAATGTCTTGGATAGATCTGGGCTCATAGATGGCTACTCAGATAGAATCAGCCTGTGTTTGCAAAGCTTTTAAAACTGTCAACCTCATGAAGTTGTATATCACCTATGCACATACAGTATGGTAGATGTGCACTTAACTTTCACTTTTCCTACTTAACACAATGAGTATTTCCATTTTTGCAATAAAGCATACTGACCAGCGCCATTGCAGCTAGAAGAATACTCAGTCTGGTACACTCATCAACTTCTCCCACTAGTTGAACTGTTGCTTACCAGGAGTTGTATGTATTCCCAAACCTGTTTATTGTCCATTACAATGGCTGTAATCCTGAAATTTGGTTAAAATACTGCATAGATTGATAAACTATAACAGCAAAGTCAGAGTTATTTTTCTGTGAAAAGTAAATCAAATGATATGGGAAGATTCAGTAAAGGTAAGTTGTTTAATGAAAATTGCTGTCAAATTTGAAATTGGGCAAGAAAGTGGTAAAATATTTGAAAACAGAGTCATAAAAATTGAGAAAGATTTTGCTAGGTAACATATTTCTCACTCTACTTTTACATGTTTAAGTGTGAATTTCTCACTGCACTTGAAAGAAGAGCGCAAAACTAGAACATCTAGGTGGTGCGTTTTGAACTGGCTTTTGTGAGCAGTACAGTAGA
Organism: Ovis aries; assembly: GCF_016772045.2. Classification (NCBI taxonomy): domain Eukaryota; kingdom Metazoa; phylum Chordata; class Mammalia; order Artiodactyla; family Bovidae; genus Ovis; species Ovis aries. The sequence goes on along the minus strand of NC_056056.1, from coordinate 67,887,269 downwards.
GGCTGAGGAAAGGTCTGTGCATATATTTATCCTTGTTAAAATGACTCCCAACTTTTGGAATTAATGAAATAACCCCTATCAGGCCATATCTTAGGCAAAAGACTTGGGAATTATTTGAAATGCAAGCCCCCCCCCCCACATTTTTATGTGCAGTCATGCATAGAGGGGTATTCTTTGTTAGAGCCACTGGGCTGGAACACTTCTCTGTTATAGAGGAATAAATTTCTGGACCTAGGCAGGGAAGAAGATGTGCAGCCTATCAGAAGGCCCATCAAGGATAATTGAACCATGGAGAGTTAATGTCTTTGTAAATCTGTTTTCTTGGCACATAATATTCAGGGGCATATTAGACATATTTGCCCACCCGCTGATAATAAATGTATCCAAAGTCCCCAGTAGGAGATGTGACTGGGAGGTAAAGAGAGAATGTAACCAATACATTGGAATTTATACATCCAAATGAGCTTTCTTCTTCAAAATGATGACAGTAGGAGGGTCAACAATTATTCAAAAGATGCTGTCTCTACTCAAGCCATCTTTGGAACTGGTTTGAAGTTGCTACTGAAGACAGTTTGCATGCTTTGTGGGAGTGCCAGCTGAATTGTTTCACGTCATGCTGTGCTGCGCTGCCACTTCAGTCGTGTCTGACTCTCTGCGTGCCTATGGACCGTAGCCCTCCAGGCTCCTCCGCCCATGGAATTCTCCAGGCAAGAATACGGGGGTGGATTATTTAAAGTCATACCTGATTTTAAACCAGTGATAATTTTGCCCGTCCGCATTTACCATCTTCGTTCCAAATAGCTACTTACCTTGGTTTTCCATTGCTAGGACATGCATTTCAGATCTTAAAAGACAACCTAGAAGGAGAATATCGGAAAAGCATGGAGCAGTGGTGGCATCACTGAGATAAATATAAACCATCGAACAACGTGAATGCTTTGAAAAGGAGACTGTTAATTTGGGTGTATAAATTGTTTGTTAAAAACCAAATTAGTTTTATTTCTCTAGAGTGGGAATCAGCAAACTTTTTCTGTAAAGAGTAAGAGTAAATGGTTTAGACATTGCAGGCCATGACTGTCTGGCACAGATATTCAGCTCTGTACAGAAGCAGTCATGCACAACGTGTAAATGAATGGGCATGGTTCTGTTCCCCTAAAACTCTGCTTACAAACACAGGTAGGAGGTTCTGGCCCCCTGAGCCATGGTTAGTCAACCATTGCTCTCACGGTGTCCCAAGAAATGGATGAGGCTCAATAGTTCTATCTTGGTCTCATCCCCTGAAAATAGGAATTAAAATCATTGCTCCCATCTTTGATATAATAATTGTCATTTTAAAGGACAGTTCATTACATCAAAGCTGAAAAAATTACTCTAAATTAAAATCTGATATTCTTAGCAAGTAGCCTTGGCAGAAGTCTAAAGGGCTGAAGGGGAGTTTACTTCTGTGCCTCGTTCACTGTGTTGTTCTGACCGTCAGTGTTGTTGCCCCAAAGTTTGACCATACATGTGTCTGGAGTGGCTTCATCAGAGATTGGTCAGAGCTGTGATGAGATGGATCTTTCAGTAGCCCTAAACAATCCTCTAGATTCTGCCTCAACAGTCTAGTGGTGTTTTTTGTTTTCTTCTCCTTCCCTCCTACCCAGCTTCTTCCCTCTCCCCTCCTACTCACCTTACCTTTTCACCTCCTTTCATATCTTTACAATAAGTGAAGTTGCTCAGTCCTGTCTGACTCTTTGCAACCCCATGGACTATAGCCTCTTCTTAATATCTTCTGCTTCTGTTTAGGTCCATACCATTTCTGCCCTTTGTCGAGCCCATCTTTGCATGAAATGTTCCCTTGGTATCTCTAATTTTCTTGAAGAGATCTCCAGTCTTTCCCATTCTGTTCTTTTCCTCTATTTCTTTGCATTGATTGCTGAAGAAGGCTTTCTTATCTCTTCTTGCTCTTCTTTGGAACTCTGCATTCAGATGCTTATATTTTTCCTTTTCTCCTTTGCTTTTCACTTCTCTTCTTTCCACAGCTATTTGTAAGGCCTCCCCAGACAGCCATTTTGCTTTTTTGCATTTCTTTTCCATGGGGATGGTCTTGATCCCTGTCTCCTGTACAATGTCACAAACCTCATTCCATAGTTCATCAGGCATGCTATCTATCAGATCTAGGCCCTTAAATCTATTTCTCACTTCCACTGTATAATCACAAGGGATTTGATTTAGGTTATACCTTAATGGTCTAGTGGTTTTCCCTACTTTCTTCAATTTGAGTCTGAATTTGGCAATACGGAGTTTATGATCTGAGCCACAGTCAGCTCCTGGTCTTATTTTTGTTGACTGTATAGAGCTTCTCCATCTTTGGCTGCAAAGAATATAATCAATCTGATTTCAGTGTTGAACCATCTGGTGATGTCCATGTGTAGAGTCTTCTCTTGTGTTGTTGGAAGAGGGTGTTTGCTATGACCAGTGCATTTTCTTGGCAAAACTCTATTTCTTTGCCCTGCTTCATTCTGCATTCCAAGGCCAAATTTGCCTGTTACTCCAGGTGTTTCTTGACTTCCTACTTTTGCATTCCAGTCCCCTATAATGAAAAGGACATCTTTTTTTGGGGTGTTAGTTCTAAAAGATCTTGTAGGTCTTTATAGAACCATTCAACTTCAGCTTCTTCAGTGTTACTGGTTGGGGCATAGACTTGGATTACTGTGATATTGAATGGTTTGCCTTGGAAACGAACAGAGATCATTCTGTCGTTTTTGAGACTGCATCCAAGTACTGCATTTCAGACTCTCTTGTTGACCATGATGGCTACTCCATTTCTTAGGAGGGATTCCTGCCCGCAGTAGTAGATATAATGGTCATCTGAGTTAAATTCACCCATTCCAGTCCATTTTAGTTCGCTGATTCCTAGAATGTCGACGTTCACCCTTGCCATCTCTTGTTTGACCACTTCCAATTTGCCTTGGTTCATGGACCTAACATTCCAGGTTCCTATGCAATATTGCTCTTTACAGCATCAGACCTTGCTTCTATCACCAGTCACATCCACAGAAGAGGTGGCAAGAATACACAGGAGAACTGTGCAAAAAAGATCTTTATGACCCAGATAGTCATGATGATGTGATCACTCTAGAGCCAGACATCCTGGAATGTGAAGTCAAGTGGGCCTTAGAAAGCATCACTATGAACAAAGCTAGTGGAGGTGATGGAATTCCAGTTGAGCTATTTCAAATCCTGAAAGATGATGCTGTGAAAGTGCTGCACTCACTATGCCAGCAAATTTGGAAAACTCAGCAGTGGCCACAGGACTGGAAAAGGTCAGTTTTCATTCCAATCCCAAAGAAAGGCAATGCCAAAGAATGCTCAAACTACTGCACACTTGCACTCATCTCACACGCTAGTAAAATAAGTCTCAAAATTCTCCAAGCCAGGCTTCAGCAATACGTGATCCATGATCTTCCTGATGTTCAAGCTGGTTTTAGAGAAGGCAGAGGAATCAGAGATCAAATTGCCAACATTCGCTGGATCATGGAAAAGCAAGAGTTCCAGAAAAACATCTATTTCTGCTTTATTGACTATGACAAAGCCTTTGACTGTGTGGATCACAATAAACTGTGGAAAATTCTGAGAGAGGTGGGTATACCAGACCACCTGACCTGCCTCTTGAGAAATCAGTATGCAGGTCAGGAAGCAACAGTTAGAACTGAACATGGAACAACAGACTGGTTCCAAATAGGAAAAGGTGTACGTCAAGGCTGTATCTTGTCACCCTGCTTATTTAACTTATATGCAGAGTACATCATGAGAAATGCTGGACTGGAAGAAACACAAGCTGGAATCAAGATTGCCAGGAGAAATATCAATAACCTCAGATATGCAGATGACACCACCCTTATGGCAGAAAGTGAAGAGGAGCTAAAAAGCCTCTTGATGAAAGTGAAAGAGGAGAGTGAAAAAGTTGGCTTCAAGCTCAACATTCAGAAAACGAAGATCATGGCATCTGGTCCCATCACTTCATGGGAAATAGATGGGGAAACAGTGGAAACAGTGTCAGACTTTATTTTTGGGGGCTCCAAAATCCCTGCAGATGGTGACTGCAGCCATGAGATTAAAAGACGCTTACTCCTTGGAAGAAAAGTTATGACCAACCTAGATAGCATATTCAAAAGCAGAGACATTACTTTGACGACTAAGGTCCATCTAGTCAAGGCTATGGTTTTTCCCGTAGTCATGTACGGATGTGAGAGTTGGACTGTGAAGAAGGCCGAGCGCCGAAGAATTGATGCTTTTGAACTGTGGTGTTGGAGAAGACTCTTGAGAGTCCCTTGGACTGCAAGGAGATCCAACCAGTCCATTCTGAAGAAGATCAGCCCTGGGATTTCTTTAGAAGGAATGATGCTAAAGCTGAAGCTCCAGTACTTTGGCCACCTCATGTGAAGAGTTGACTCATTGGAAAAGACTCTGATGCTGGGAGGGATTGGGGGTAGGAGGAGAAGGGGACGACAGAGGATGAGATGGCTGGATGGCATCACCGACTCGATGGACATGAGTCTGAGTGAACTCCGGGAGTTGGTGATGGACAGGGAGGCCTGGCGTGCTGCGATTCATAGGATTGCTAAGAGTCGGACACGACTGAGCGACTGAGCTGAACTGGACTATAGCCTATCAGCCTCCTCTGTCCATGGGATTTTCCAGGCAGGAGTGCTGGAGTGGATTGCCATTTTCTTCTCCATGGGATCTTCCTGACCCAAGAATCGAACTGGGTCTTCCGCATGGCAGGCATATGCTTTACCGTCTGAGCCGCCAGGGAAGCCCTTTAAGATAATATAACCTATATCATAAAATTCACCTGTTATATTCAGTTGTACAGCCATCACTGAGACTTGGGAACATTTTAATTTTCCCCAAGAGAATTTGTATTTACCCCAAGGCTTCCCAGGTGATGCTAGTGGTAAAGAATCCACCCACCAATGCAGGAGACACAGGAGACGTGGGTTCCATCCCTTGGTCTGGAGAGTCCCCTGGCGGAGGGCATGGAAATCCACTCCAGTATTCTTGCCTGGAGAACCCTGTGGACAGAGGAGCCTGGTGGGCACTGGTCCCTGTGGTCAGAGCGAGGCAGACATGACTGAGTGACTGCATGCATGCAGGCACACCCATTGCCTGTTAGTAGTCCGCCTCTCCCCTCTGCCACAACCCCAAAGAAATCACTGATATATTTTGCTTCTGTAGATTTGCCTGTAATGGATTTTATATAAAAGGAATCATATAATTATTCTTTTGTGACTGCATTCATTCGACATAATGTTTTCAAAGTTTTCTTTTAGCATCTATCTGTATATTGTTGCTTTTTATTGCCAGATAATATGCAGCATTGTATGCATATTCCGTATTTTTTGATCCCTCCATCCATTGATGGACATTTAGGTTTCCTTATCTTGGCTGTTTTAAACCTACTATGGATGCTTGTATGAAAGTTTTTTTTGTGGACATATGTCTGTCTTTCTATTCCTTGAATAAATACCTAGGAGTGGGATTCTAGGTTACGTGGCAACCATATGATGTATGTTTAGCATTTTGAGGAACTTCCAGCTGTTTTTCAAAGGGGTTGCACCATTCTATATTCCCACTAACAATATATGAGGGTTCCAATTCTCTCCATCCTTACAATGCTGGTTGTTGTCTTTTATTATTATTATTATTATCCTAGTTGATATGAGGTAGTATCACAGTTTTTTGAGTGTCTTTCCACGTGCTTAACCATTTGTATGTCATCTTTGGAGAAATGTCTATTCAATTCTTTTGCCCATTTTAAAGCTGTTTTTTTTTTTTTTAAAGTGGTAAATCTTCTTTATATGTTCTAGATATAGGTCCTTTATCAAGTACACATATCAGATTTACAAATATTTTTCGCCATTCTATAGGTCATTTTGTCCTTGGTATTGTCCTTTGAAGCGTGTGTGTGTGTGTGTGTGTGTGTGTGTGTGTGTGTGTGTGTGTGTGTGTGTGTGTGTGTGTGTGTGTGTGTGTGTGTGTGTGTGTGTGTGTGTGTGTGTGTTAGTCGCTCAGTCGTGTCTGACTCTTTGCGACCCCATGGACTGTAGCCCACCAGGCTCCTTTGTCCATCGAATTCTCCAGGCAAGAGTACTGGATTGGGTTGCCATTTCCTTCTCCACCTTTGAAGCATAAAAGGTGTTAATTTTGTTGAAGTTCAGTTTATTTTGTTGCTTGTACTTCTAGGGTGATGTCTAAGAAACCACTGCTTAGCCCTAGCTCATGAAAGTTTTTCCTAGGGATCTTATAGTTTTAGCTTTTACAGTTAGGTCTAAAGCCCATTTTGTGTTTTTCTTTGTGCATGGGGTGAGGTAGGAAGTACGGACTCATTGCTTTGTGTGTGGGTGTTCAGTTACTCCAGCATCATTTTTGAAAAGACTATTCCCCATTGAATGGACTTGGGACCTCTGTCAAAAATAAACCCTTAGATTTATGAAAGTTCTCTTCATTGGTCTATAAGTCCATCCTTATGCCACGTCCTTATGCCAGTACTATACTGTCTTGATTACCACAGCTGTGTAGTAAGTTTGAAATCAGGAAATGTGAATCATCCAACTTTTTTTCATGATTATTTTGGCTATTCTGGGTCCTTTGAATTTCTCTATGAATTTTGATATCAGTTTCTTAATTTTTTCAAAAATAAGCAGGTCAGATTTTAAAAAATATTTATTTGGCTGTGCCAGGTCTTAGTTCCTGCATGTAGGACCTTTAGTTGCAACATGTGAAGTCTTATTTTCAGCATGTGGAATCTAGTTCCCTGACCAGGGATTGAACCCAGGCCCCATGTTTTGGGAGTTCAGATTGTTAACCACTGAAAAGTCCTTCAGCTGAGATTTAAATAGGGATTACAGTGAATCAGGGGACCAACTTGGGGAATATGGTCAGCTTAAGAGTATCAGGTCTTCTGATTCGTTAACACTGGATGTCTTTCTATTAATTTAGATTTTCTTTAATGCCTTTCAATCATGTTTTGGAGATTTCAGTGCATAGATTTTACACTTCTGTTATTAAATCTATTTATATGAGCTTTATTCTTTTTGATGGCCTTGTTAATAGAATTGGTTTTTCTCAATTTTATTTTTGTTTGATTATTGCTAATGTATAGAAATAGAGTTGATTTCTATATCCTGCAGTCTTACTGAATTCATTTATTAGTTCTGATAGTTTTTTGGATTTCTTAGAATTTTCTGTGTTTAACATCATATCTGCAAATTAGACATTAAAAAAATGGACTCAGTTAATATCTTTTTTTCTTGTTCCTCTCTATAACTGTTTCAGACATTTTAACACCATAGTTAAGTCTCCTTTTCCTTTTCAGCCTCTGTACCCTCTACTCTCAGCAGAAAATCTCCTAGGATGACGAAAAGGAAGAGCGCTAAATAATACTGTATATTATATATGGGAAACCTCAAGCAATTCTGTATTATTGGTCCTTAACTGCGAGTCAGGGACAAGCTGAAAAAAAGAAATTTCTATCTTTCATAGCTGGTTTGTTAAAAAAAAAAAAAGTCCAAGGTCAGAAAAGTAGTGACCTTTTTTTAAAGGAAATTATTACGATTTTTATTAATAGTGAGCTGATTTTGATTTTCATTTTTGGCCATAACCAAACAGGGTGCTTGCTTAGCTTATTGTCTTAGAGCAATGGGCCAGTGAAATCAGGATCATGAATTTGATCACTGTCTTAGCCAGTCTTGTGAAATACATACCATCCTCTGTCATGAGGGGCTGGTGAAAAGGTAACTTGAGCTTACAAGGCCATGGGCACTAGGGGACATGGAACTCAACATGTTTCTTCTAACTGGAAGAGGGTTGGTTATGTTCTCTTGGTTTATGAAGGATATGCAGGGTTGGGGCATATGGCCTGGCAAATTATGCCTTGAACAGCTCCACAGAGTGCAATTCACAGAGACTATAAAATGTACAGTGATACTCAGTGGTCCTGTGATAGGACCAATATATATTCTCTGAACTGGAAACCTTACAGATTTGCTGGTAGAGGATTTAGAGTTTTGAATATTCATTTATATTTGCCAACTCTTCTTTGATTCCTGGTTCTTGGGTTTCCTTCAGGCCACTCCTGCTACATGTTGGCTGTCATTGTTTTGATTTTTTACAGCAAGCCTTAAAGAGTGGTTAAAGATAAATAGGCACCTCATTGAACCTTTTCTCCTTGATATAGTCAACATAATTTTAAAAGAAAATTGAAAACGAGTTTTTTCTTCTACATGCAGGAATATATGTCTGGTTGCCTGAATTTTATATGTATGTACGTATGTGTCAGAAACTAAAGTATAAGACTTCTAGAATGATAATATATTGAAGTGGATGGATTTTTGGAAACTGTTTGATCCAGCCTTGAGTTCTCATACATCATCCATATCACTGTCCATGGTTTATTGGCTGTTCTCCACTTGAAGAATTTCAGTTCCTGAGACTTCATTTTTTAAGCATATTAAAAAAAATCACTTATGTTTGGCTGTGCTGAGCTTTTGTTGCTGTGCGCCAGCTTTCTCTGCAGCGAGCAGGGGCTGCTCTCCGGGTACAGCGTGCGGGCTTCTCATCGTGAAGCTCCCCTTGTGTGGGGCACAGGCTGTCGGCGTGAGGGCTCTCGTGGCTGCGGCAGGTGAGCGCAGTGGTTGCTGGTTGCGGGCTCCAGAGCACAGGCTCGGTAGTTGTGGTGCACAGGCTTGGTTGCCCTGTAGCCTGTGGGATCTCCCCTGACCAGGGATCCAGCCTGTGTCCTCTGCAGCGGCAGGTGGGCTCTTCATCACTGGGCCACCAGGGAAGTATCTTCATTTTGTTCTGAAACCACCTATAACCAACTTTGGTCAAATTTTTGTGTCAGAAAAGCTCTCTTTGTTGAACTGAAATCTGCCCCTTCTTATCCTCCACCCATTATTTTATCTTTGGTTCTACTCGTGTTTCAAGGCTTTATAGAATAAGTCTCATACTTTTTCTATGTAAAAATTTTCTGTTATATAGATGTTTATCACATCTCCACCTAAATCTTCTCTGCTGGTCAGACAACCTGGAGAGTATTCCTGATATATTTTCCAGATATTCCACTCTCCTGATTGACAAACTAGAATGTGTCTAGAGGAATTCAAGGCTCCCTTTAAACTGAGTCACGTAGAACTAAAAACTACTGTTTCCTAGGTGTGATGTTATTGTGAAGCACAATGGAATCTTCACCTCTCAAGTTAGGGCACGAGCACTGAACTGTGGTAGATTCTGGAGTCAAAACAGACTTGAGTGGCAATTCCACGCCTACCACTAACTAGCTCTGAGGGGAAGTTACTTAATTTCCTCATCTATAAAATGAGGATGGTGAGTGCAGCAAGTTCCTCTAGACTCTGGGTTTCATGAGAGGAAGAACTCTTCATTTTGCTTTGTTTACCATCAGTTACCCAGCTCTGTTACCATCAGCTAGGTGAAGTCTAGCACTGAAAGATGCAAAAGCTAACAAAAAACCATTCAGTCACTGAAAGCACTTAATTAAAGCCAACATAGTAGCAGTGACATTGCTGTGTTTTCATATGGCTGCAGCAATTTGAGTATCTGCATAGAATCCCCCTTTATTATTAGCCCTGTACTTTGAGTTTTCTGAAATTGAAGATTTCATGGCTTTCTGTTTCCAGTGTAAAAATGCAGTGGTTTGATATGAGTCCTATTTCATTTCTTACTGTTTGCTTTTCAGTTATTTATTTTAAAAAAAAAGCCTTCATTCTGTAATCAAGATATCCTGTTTCTATAACCTTTCTATACGACTGAGAATGTTAATCAAGGTCTCAGATTTTATCACAGCAAACGTATGTTGCTTGGCAACAGAAAGAAAGATATGATGTTTTCAGACTTTAAAAATAGTTCAGGGTTTTATTATTCATTTTTTTTATTAAAATGATTTCATTATTTGGGGAAAAATAGCCTAGAGGTAGAAGAAAATAGCATGGCAGCAATATTTTTCTTGCATTTGTCTTCTAAGAAATGTTTTAAGTAGAAATTAGCTTTTGTCCATTTGAGCTCTATAGATACTCTGGCCGGAACTTATGCTCACAATCTAAAGATTTGCCCAGGCTACCCATTACGTATGGAGGAGTATATATATATATATTTTTTTCGTTTCTTTTCGTTGTTTCCTTCTGAAAAATTACAGCCCACAGGCCTTTTAAACTTCAGGAAGCCTTTCTGAAACAAACCCTATCCATTGTCTGACACATTGAGACCAACTCCATCTTCTTGGTGTATTTAATTATTGTATGTTTATAATAACTGTATATCATCTTAACCTCTCTCCCCTGTCAGAATTCAAGGCCCCTGAAGACCTTTGTCAGAACCCTCTGTGGGCTTGTTATGAAGTTTGTTGATGGTCTGAGTGCCCTTTCAAAGTGAGCTTACCTAAGTTTCAAAAAGTGTGACTCAGTAATTTGGACACCAGTGCTCTTCCCCTAGAATGTTTCATTCTGTTGTGAACTTTCACTGTGACTTGCAAAGTAAATCTGTACTATTTCAGAGTCATAGAAGTGACTGAGTTGCTGAGAGATTAAGAGATGCTTTTTTAAAGGACATAGCACAGAGCAGAGTTGAGGACTAAAGGTCTCCCGTTGAGCATCAAGGAATAACTGTGTAACTAAGAACTTCCTTTGGGAAGCCAGCCAGACTGATACTGCTTTCTGACTCTGCTGCTTTCAAGCACTGCGATCGGGTTTCTTAACTTATCTGTGCCCTAGTTTCCTTATCTGTTAACTGAGGATAATAGTACCCACCTTTTTATAAGGTGCTTCTCAGAATTAATACACTAGAAGAGGACAGTATATATGTTTGTTTTTATTATTTGATACATGTCTAAAGGCAGTAACAGAAGTCAACACACTTTCCCCTTCCTTCTGTTTTAATTCCACTCGATGTGGCCTCATTAAGATTCAGAATCAAATTGAGAGAAGATATGTTTTCATCAACCTTCTAAACTTTGTATTCATTGGATGATAATACATTTAAATAATAAGCTTTCAGGATAAGGCTCTCCCATTGCACAACTAAAATAAAAAGAGACCTGGATGCTGCTGATGGTTCTGAACCCTGAACTTCTTCCTGGTTAGCAATCTCTCTCTCTCAGCCAATGAAGGATTTTCCTATACTATTTATCCTAGTTCAGGATTGCTGTGACACAGTTACTTTTATCAGCTGAATTAGGACCTATATACCCTCTGTTTGGAAGTTTTGCTTTCTTTGCAGGAATTATCTAAAGCTTCACTTGTCATTGCATATCCAGTGGTGTTTTTTTTCTGTCCTAGTGTTAGCTTATAAGAGGCTTAATCCTACATGATCAAGGCATACTTCTGTCTCTGAATATCTGTTTTATTTCTCATCCATTTCATTTCCTCCTGTTGCTTGGCTGAATGTTTTGGACATGTGTGATGTTTCTCTCGTTTTTAATAGAGGACCTTATTTAGGTACAGTTGTGAACATTGTAGCTAGTAATTGTGGCCTGAGCTTTGAGTGAGTGATTGCCAGTCATTTTAGATCTTAGTTTTGCAAAATTCTGTAAGACTTGAGTATTGGTGGCAGTGACATGGAAGTCTACACATTTTCTACCCCCCTCCTTCTATTTCTTGAATTCCACTAGAGTATAGGGGAGAGGAGAGGAAAGTTGGAGAAAAAAGGAGCAGCAAACTGCTGGTATCTTAGACCTCTGATTTTTGCTGTTTTTGTCTGGTTGCTAAGTCATGTCTGACTCTTTTGCAACCCCCATGGACTGTAGCCCACCAGGCTCCTCTGTCCATGGGATTTTCCAGTCAAGAATACTGAAGTGAGTTGCCATTTCCTTCTCCAGGGGCTCTTCCCAATCCAGGGATCAAGCCTGCATCTCTCGCATTGGCAGGTGGATTCTGAGTTTTGCTGTAGGTAATCATAAACTTGCTCATTCTTAAAGGTAGGAGAACCATGTTGAAGATGATGAAGCAGTTACAAACAGTTAAATCTTTGTCTTTTTTTTCCCTAAATGAAACATGAAAGTGATCAATTTTTTGAAACAGTATGGTACAAATTAGTCTTAAATAGCCTACACTGTGTTTTATCTGAGGCAAAAATGAATCAGTCCCAGCAAATGGATTTTCACCAGGGAATCAATGACTTTCACTTTGAGCTGACTTTGTTTTAGCAGCAGGATGTACCTGAATTTTGATTCTGATATTATGCTAGGAAAATTTTTTCTTTTTGACGGAGAATTTTGGTGAAGTTGATACAGATATTGATGTTGTCAGTAACATTATGCTTGAATTTTTAAAAATACTGGCCAGTGTAATTATCAGAATCAGCAAGTGAAATTTATCAAGGTATTAGGCAACATTACATACATGCTCAGTTGTGTCCATCTCTTAGCAACCCCATGGACCAAAGGCCACAAGGCTCCTCTGCCTATTGAACTCTGCTGACAAGAGTGCTGGACTGGGTCACCATTTCCTACTCCAGGAGTTCTTCCCTACCCAGGGATTGAACCCATGTCTCCTGAGTCTCCTGCACTGGCAGGTGGATGTTTTACCATTGTGCCGCCTGGGAAGCCCCAGCGTTGAGCCCAGCATATTCAACATTCTACTTTCTGCATCTTATGTTTCATATTCTGGGTTTCAGTCCTTTTCCTTAGTTTGCATAAAATTTGTACAATTGCTTAGAATAATTGAACTAAACCCTTCCCTGCTTGTGATATTCGGAAGTCATGACTGATAATTTAGCAACATAGACTTACTCTAGGGATAGATACCAAGGGCAGATGATGTAATTCGTGGACACAGGCAGTAAAAGTACAAGCAGTTGTAATTTTTCTGGGCTCCCTGTTCTCTTAATTAGTCATTGAAAACCTCATAAAAGAAGTAATGACTCACTCCTTTTTATAGGCAATCCCAGGAGTTCATATTTATTTTTTCTGCTGTTAGCAATACTGCTGCTAAATGGCTTAGTCTAGGTTATTTTCCAGTGGTTCCAAGTCTGATATTGGAAGCAGGATTTTAAGAGCATAGACAGAACACTCTTCTTCAGTTTTTCCCATGGCTGACACCTTGTTGTTATTCAGATCTCAGCTCATGCATGACCTCTTCTGAGAGTCTTTCCCTGACCACCCTGTTCTCTTATATTTTTTAAAAAACAATAATCCCAACTTGAAAGTTTCTTTATATATATATGTGTGTGTATTTCCATTTGAAAATTTCATATAGTTAGATACATGGCTATTTAACTTAATTGTTTTTCATCCTTAAAAAGTGAGCTCCATTACAGCTCAGCTGTAACTCAGTGCTTGGTTCTTGGTCCTCACCTTGGTTTTGCCTTCTGAAAGGCAGTGTATGGCAGAGGGTTGCTGGAGGAGATAGAAGAACAAGCATGAACTGTTTCTAGTTCAGATTCTTTTGCTACTAAAAGTTGGTGTCTGTGCTTAAGTGAGTTGTAAAGCATGATCCAGACAAGCCCTGGTTATCTGTGCATTACATCTCAGCATGGCTATAAGAAATGTGGTAAGCCTGACATACATGGTTTGGTATCTTTCCCCTATATGAAAGGGCAACATGCCAGCCAAAGTTGAGATTTAGGAGCAAGTGAGAGGTAGAAAAATTAGTCCTATGAATACTACTTTATCTTTTAAAAATTCAGACTCTGTAGGGTCTGACAGTATGATGTCCTGGCTACTCATTGGCTTAACTTGGCACTAGAGGCTTTTCTGGAAAAATAAGACTATTTCAACTGCCTTCTTGGTGAAATCCTTATGCCAGTCACAATCTCCTAAACTTGAGATGGCAGGAAAAGCAAGACAGGTAATAGAATTAAGGTATCTGAGCTCTGATGCCCCCCAACTCCCCACCCCTCAGTTGAACAGACTCTCTTAAACAAGTCCATGAAAGAGCTAGAGTGAATCTGCCTTAGTTCACCATAATGAAGCCTGTGGGTTCTTTCTGAATCTCAGTGATTCCATTTTATGAAAAAGAGCCACATTCTAAAGGGAGCAAGCTTCATGGGAAAGACAGGAGACCTCCAAATACTTGGAATTGTCCATGTTTTCATGACTGTAGGTTTTGGTTGGCAGTGTGGAGTTTGCCTTGGTGGTATGTTTCCACTGTGGACCAAGGCTTTTTAATGGAGTACGTAGAACCTTAGGGGGTTCATACTTCTAGAGAGTTCTACTGTGTAATCCCCCCAGTCCCCTAATACTTGATGCTTCATATGTTAGTGTGCCTTTTTTTTTTTTTTTTTTGGTCTGGGATAAAAGTTCTTGGTTTCATCAGAGATATTTACGTTTTTCACTTCCTCACTTCATTCTTTTCTTATCCCATTCCAGTAGCTTTTCACTGCCCACCACTTCACTGAGACGACTCCATTCGAGTTGCCTCCATCCTGGTGCTCCCAGAGGGCAGTGTGCTGCAGCTGCAGCTGCCCAGCAGCAATGGACAAGGAGAGCCATTTCTCCTTGTATTAGTAATACTCTTAACTCTAGGCTTTCGTGACTTCGTGTTCCCTTTGCCTCCTTCTCTGGCTGTTCATCCTCTTAGACCTTCCTCGCTTCTCCGCTTGACCTCTCAGTGCTGAGGGGCCGCAGGGTGCTCTCCTGTGTACTCCCCCCCTTTTCTATCTGCATATTTAAGTCATTTCAGCTGGTCCAAGGGCTTTAAATGCTAACTTAGTACAGAAGACTCTCAAATCTGTGCCTGTATCCATCACTTTACTGAAGAACATCAGACTCTTCTCTCTAAATCCCTCTTCAGCATTATCACTAGGGTGTCTGATTGGTATTTAAATCTTGCCCCAAAGCACACTCGGGATTTCTTCCTTGTAGCTGCTTCTCCCATGGAATTGCTGATCTTAGAATATGGCACCAGTTGCTCACAGCAAAAATCTCTTACTTGTATTCAATTTCTTGCATTTTCTCATCCTCCACATCTAGTCTGTTGACTCTCTCTCCATATGTCTATACATAATAAAATTGTGTGGGTAGTTATTTATATACATGTATTTATATATATGTATATAAATAACGACAATATCTATATGTGAATGTGTGTAAGCGTATATAGATTGGTATTTGTTGTCTGTTTCCCCAACAGAATATCAGTTGGCAATCACAGAACTCAATTATTTGTTGGGTAAATGAATGCATGATTATACTCAAAGGGATTTGTGGTTTAAAAAGGCATTAAAAATGACTGATGTTAGCAAAACAATTGATTTGTGATTTGGGATTAGTCTTTTGTGCCCCTATGTGGCCAGTGCCTTTGTGTTGTGTACATATAAACATCTCAAATGGGCATGTGAAAAAAGAACTTCTAATGTGCGCTAAAAGGTGAAGGCCAAGAACCCACAGCCTGTCCAGCTCCTGGTAAGCCTAACTGCTGGTCGGTTGGTGTGGATTGATAGTGTTCTTCTGGGCAGGTGAGGAAACTGAGGCTCTGACAAGTTAAAAAAACTGGCAGATTGCACGGCTGGTGACTGAGGGATCCGGACTGGAGCCCCGTCCTTGTGACGACAGAGCCTGCTGTGTAATGACAAAACTACACAGCTTTCCTGTCTCATCCTTTGGAAAGTGACAGAATTCATGCTTGACATTTGTGTTGAAGAGGCCTGGCATGCTCTTAAAGCAGAAGTCAGTCAGCTTTCACTGTCACCCAGATCGTAAATATTTAGGCTGGGTTTCTGGCCCAAAAGGTCTCTGTTACTACTTCTCAACTGCTATTATAGTGCCAATGAAACCATAGACAATCTGTAGTAAAGTGGCTGTGTTCCAATAAAACTTTATTATGGACACTGAAATTTGAATTTTATGTAATTTTCACAAGTCACAAAATATGTTCTAAGACCTTTCTTTTTAACCATTTAAAAATATAAAACTCTTTCATAGCTCATGGACCACGTACAGATGGGCAATGGCCTGGATTTAGCATAGGGGCCACAGTTTGTGGACCCCTTCTCTACTGGAGTTCTCCTGTGCTGTGTTTGTGAGTATGAGAATGGCTTTCATGTGTTTATTGAACTCTGTCTTCCCTTGAATGACTCCTGTGCTCGTGGACAAGTGTGTCAGTGGTGGTGAGTCATGTCCTTTACAGTGGAGCTTAGTCCTCTTCCTCCTCATCTCTGGGTTCTTCTCTCCTGGTAGTCATCTCCATCTGCCGTCTATCGTGGTTTTTAGGTATGGTGCTAGCTTTGTTTTCATCATCTCATTAGGCTTCTGGAGAGTGAGGTCTTTCTTCTTTTGTCTTGTGGGCTCTGCAGCTCTTGACATGACAGCTTGTCCTGGGTAGGACTTCAGTAAACCGCTGTGGAATTAAACTTCCACCTTACCACTGCCTCTGCCACCCCCGCCCCAACACCGCAGGCTTCCTTAGCCTTTCCTAACTATTGCTCTTACCACTACAGAATGTCTCGGCTACAGTTATTTTTCTGATTTTTAAAAAAATTCACCCTCCGTGGATTTTGATTTTCCCTTGTGTTTCATGCTTTTTCTCATCTTGATTCATTTTGTAACTCCTTAGTCTTTTTCTCATATTTGCCTGTTACACGTCAGTCCCTCATTATTCATCATCTATCGTTTTCTCCCTTCTGGCTGGGTTCCATTTCCCTTTCAAATATGCATGTTCTTCCAGAGCCACCTTAGACCTTTCTTAAAGAGATTCAGAATTCATCTAATCTTTTTAATCCTTCGATTATGTACTCATTTTCCTTCACCTGAGTGTTTACACATTCTTTTCTTGTCCTGCCTGTTTGCTGACTTAGGGGAGATGCTGTGTTCTAATTATTTGTTGAATAATAATTAGCGTATTATGAAAGTTGATAGTTCTATCATGTCTGCTGATAGAAATAGCTTAGTAGATGTTCCCAAATACCTATAAGCCTGAGTGTGAATAACTTGATCTCAGGTTGTGAAAAACAGTTTACTAAAATCAGAAACAAAACAGATGTAAGGTTTCAGGGTCATTAATTTACACTAAACTTCCATGGAGACCTGTGAACAAGCTGAAAATACTGAAATACCATCTTCTCTAGTGTGCAAAGTGATAAAGAAAAGGTATGAAGCTAAATATTAGTTTATTACTCCTAATCTGCAAGTGTAACTAAATGAAAATCTGGATAATCTTGTCACTCAGACTAGTTGATAGAGTAGGCACAGAAAGTTTTCTGCATAGCTTCTTCCCTTAATTTCTTCAGGTCCACTTACTACAGTCAACCAGAGCCTTGAGTAACCATTATTAGATATGCTTTGAAAAATATAAGACTGTAGAAGGCTTGTTTTGATACTGTTTTTTACACACAAATGAAAAAGGTAAATTAGAGAAAAGACAGAACTTACCAATGAGAGGGGGCCTCCCAGGTGGCACTAGTGGTAAAGAACACGGCTGCCAGTGCAGGAGACGTAAGAGACACAGCTTTGATCCCTGGGTCGAGAAGATCCCCTCGGGGAGGGCATGGCAACCCACTCCAGTATTCTTTCCTGGAGAATTCCATGGGCAGAGGAGCCTGGCAGGCTACAAAAATATCTCTAATAATGAAGAGAAAACATTATTTTTGGCTAAGAGGTATAAGAAGTCCTTGTGGAGGAAGTGTGTCTAGACATCCTTTGAAAAGAAGTGCCTCAGAAGTAGGAGGACATTTCTGTTAGAGGGAAAGCCACAGGCAAGAACCAAAGGGGAAGAGCCAAAGGCTTGAATAAGAAGCAGCAGGTTCAGTTTGTTGAGGACTCAAGCAATGATACTGAAAGTATAGATGTGACCAGATATGGTGGTAGAAGAATACTGGGGGTAACAACAATAATAGCAGAATAACTTTCTTCCAGGGTCATTGTGAGCACTGGGACTACTGAAGGAAAACCTGATACAGTCCTGGTACTCTGTGTGTGCTACGAGTTACCAGCTGGTATTAAGCGGGCAGTTGAAAGTTGTTCCCTGTGTTTGAGCAGAGAAGTGACGCAATCGTGTGCCTGATGGAATGGAGTGGGGAGGGAGGGACCTACAGCTGGGAGACCAGGAGGGCCAAGACAGTGTGACCTGTGCTGTGTTTTCTGTAATCCATTTCCAGACCTGGCCTCTCCCTTGAGTTGGAGTCCAGTGCAGGTGGTAAGGAGAGAGGAGGTGAGAAGGGTCTCTGTGGAGGGAAGAGGAAGAGCAATGAATGGAAGGATAGAGGAAGTGTGAGCCTGCACACTTCTTGACATTTTATGAGAAATTTATTTTATTTTTTAGCTCTCCTCCCACATTTTGCACGTTCCATTTCAGAATCTAAAAAAACTCTGCATAGGATCAGGATGAGGGGTGATGACTTGGGGCAGATGAGATAAAAATCGGCATCCTGGGCTACCTACTGAAAGAGGGTCAAGAATCCAGGTCTCCCGAGTATATTCTTTCTTTTCTGTAGGTGGCTGCTTCAGAAATTCACCCTCACATTTGTGCGGATTTGTCGGGCTTCTTCTGTCCGCATCACCCTTACTCATTCTTATGCCCAAGTATGTGAGTAATGCAGTCTTTCATGGAAGTTACAAAGCAGTGCCCTCCCCTTAGGAATGTTGATTCCATCTGTCTTGTCCAGCTTACCTAGAGCTTATTTACATGGCTCATCAAAATATATGTTTTAGCTGACTACTAATCTGTGCAAACTGCTGCTTTGATACAAAGGGCCATTTCTACACAGTGCTTAATTCAGCATTTCTGTTCTATCAGGCCTATCCCTGGAGTAGACCTAGACTCTATAGCCTCACTAGGTGGGTTGACCTAGACCTTGCCAGTCTGGAGAGTTACTTGCTCAGATGTGGTTGTGCACTCTGGCAAAGCCAGATGTCCTCTCTAGATTCCCGGCATGACTTAGCGTGCATCATTTATCATTAGCTTTTCAAGCTTATTTTTGTTACAGTTAGAATGATCTTTCAGATAACAGGCAGGCCTAGCTCATTTGGCTAGGAAGCTTGGGTGCAGGAGGCAGAAAGCAGGTGTCTGCAGGTGTTTCTGGGATGTTGTTTTTGCTGCCATGATGGAAATTCAGCAGACGGGTACATAAAGTAAGTCAAGAGAAAGAAAAAAAAAAAGCTCATATAAGAATCTTGATAAGTAATAGCAGTAATCTCAAATGTGTATCAGGCACCTTGTTAGGCGGTTTATGTGAATGTCTCATCCCTACTTTAAAGACAAAGGGACTGGAAGAACGGGAAAAGGACTGCTTTTAGAAGGTTAAGAAAGTTTGTGTGAGTCTACTTATTTGGGTGCAGTGCAGCTAGGATTAAAAGTTAAGTCTCGTTACTGGTTTGCTGGAGCTCTCAACTGGGATGCTATACTACCTGTAGCCACTGGATGATAATAATAACACAAATTTGCTGTGACAAATGAGTAGTAAAGTATTGTTTCTTTTGTAAATGAGACAGTATAGGTTAGGTGCCTACTCCAGGCCTAGAGACGGATGGTGGGTCTGGTGCCACATGCCGTGTTACGTGAGACAGTGATTGTTGCATCCTCACGTAACCTTAGAAGTTATATATAATTATCTCCATTGTCCAGAGGCAAAAGCAGATGTTTGAAGAAGTAAAGTGACTTTCTCAAGTTCACCCACAGCCAATTCATGGCCAGGCTGGGCTTTGAACACAGGGCTACCTGCCTGTCCTATTTATTTCTGCTCTTTCCACTGGGCCGCTCTGCCAGGAGGTAGCAGGTTGATGTCAAATCAGCACCCAGCACTCAACTTTTTCTTTTTTTAAAATTCAAATGTATAATATAGCCTTTTCTTAAAAATAGGGCTTGTTATTTTTGACATTTCTGGTGCAGTCTGTGTAGCTCATATCTTTGAACATTGTATAAACATGTTGAGAATATGAAGAAAAAAACTTTGAAAATTATTTAGAGGCTTTGTTTTTGTAGGGGTACTTGGTTAATTGGAGTGACCAAATTATGCAGTTCGTTTGGGTAGTCAGAGACTTGTTTTTGCTTCAAAGAATTGATCACTTACTCAGTTCTGGGCAAGAGTGATAGTTGTAGTATTCTGAATCAGGGGTCAGTCTACACAAAACCAGTCATTTTCACAGAGGATTGATTCAGTTGACAACTATCATGTACACATGTAACCTTACATGTGGAGCGGATGTTTGCTAAAGGTTATTTAACTACTTTATATCTTTTTATGTTATGTTTCCCTGTGAGATGGACATTATATCCATATACTTGGTACTAATCTAAAAGCAGAATGGATCTTTATACTTAAGAATCCCCTTGGCAGCTGAAAAAAAATGCAAAGTAGCTTCAAGAGAGACAGGTTTCCTCTCTAAGGTGTGCTAAAATTTAAAATCCTGGAGAGAGACGGGTATGCTTTTTGAACTTCTCTGAGCAGACATTTCACTGTCTTTTTATTGAGCCAGTTGTCAGGGTCACTGTAAGACTGTGGAGTAGGCACAGAAAGTCTGTTTGGGTCAGAAAAGAGATGATTAAATGTCCTCAGGTGCAAGGTACATGTCATGCTATTCTTTGTTTAAAAGTGGACAAGAGGGATAGAGAATTCAGGATGATGAAGCCCAAAAGAGAAATGACATGAAGTGATAGGCGCATGAAGCCAGGCTGACTAATGGCTTGTGTTGGCTGACAAATTACTCCGTGTAGGTTTTATCTGGTGTGGGACAGCTCCCTCTTCAAAGTAACTTTGTAGGAAGCTACTTGTTACTGGGAGAGAGCCAAACACATTCCACCAACTAGGTTGGGATCTGGAGCCTTGTAAAATTCACTTATTTGTAATTTATTTATCAAATTACTTATTTGAGAAATAAATTGCAGTACTCATTTTAATAATGAAGATTTGTTAAGAAATTTTGGGGGGATAAACTTTGTTTGACTAAGGGTTTTCTTAAAGAGTTACTGAGTTGGAATCTTCAGACCGCTTTCTAGGTTTGGATTGTCTGGCCTTGTTCAGCAAGCACATTATCCTGACCTTTCAGTGACAGCAGTAATATGATGTGATAATTTGTTGAAGAATTCCCTTGGAAATCTCTGGAATACTTTAAAGGACTCCCTTAATTTAAGATGTTTTTATTAGTTTGTAGTTTTATATACTTATCTGTTTCATGGTAAGTTTTTAGTGGAATTGCTTGATTTTTTTTTTTTAAACCAAGATTTTCATACTCTTAAAATCTACATGCCACTAAAGTTCAAAGTTTTAAGGTATAATTCATATACCATACAACTTGCCCTCTTAAAGTGTACTATTCATTGGTTTTAAGTAAATTCATAGAATTCTGAAACTGTTATTAACACTAATCCTAGATTTCATTCTTCTTATCACTCCAGACAGAAACATTAGCAGTTGCTCCCCATTCCTTTCTCCTTCAGTCTCAAGGAACCACTTACATGCTTTCGGTCTCTGTGAATTTGCCTCTTCTGGACATTTCATACAAATAGTCATACCATATGTGATCTTTTGTGTCTGCATCTTTCATTGGGTTGGTCAAAAAGTTCATTTGGATTTTTCTGTAAGAAATTATAGAATACTAAGAGTCGGTGATGGACAGGGAGGCCTGGCGTGCTGCAATTCATGGGGTCGCAAAGAGTCGGACATGACTGAGTGACTGAACTGAACTGAACCCAATATTTAGTAAAATGTTTTTAGGGTTCATTAATATTGTAGCATCTATCAGTACTTTAGTCCTTTTAAAGGCTGAATAATAGTCCATTGTGTGGATGTACCACCTTTTATTTATCCACTCATCCATTGATAGGTATTTGAATTATTTCAATTTTTTGACTAGTGAATAACGCTGCTATGACTATTTGTACACAGGTGTTTGTGTGGATATATGTTTTGAATTCTCTTGAGAGTAGAATGGCTCATCATATGGTGACTCTGTTACTGTTTGAACAACTGCCAAACTATTTTTCCAAAGTGGCTGTACTATTTTACATTCCCACTGGCAATATGTGAGGGTTCCTATCTCTTCACATCCTTGCCACCAGTTGTTATTGTCTGTCCTTTGGATCATTGCCATCCTAATAGGTATAAATGCTGTATCTTGAAGTTTTGATTTGTATTTCCCTATAGACTAGTAGGGCTGCCCTTGTGGCTCAACAAGAATCTGCCTGCAATGCAGGAGACATGGGATAGATCCCTGGGTTGGGAAGATCCCCTATGAAGGGAAAGGCTACCCACTCCAGTATTCTGGCCTGGAGAATTCCGTGGACTGTATAGTCCATGGGTTGCAAAGAGTCAGACAAGACTGAGCGACTTTTACTTTCACATTTGGACTTCCCTGGTGGCTTGATGGTAAAGCGTCCATCTACAATGCGGGAGACCTGGGTTCGATCCCTGGGTCGGGAAGAATCCCTTGAGAAGGAAATGGCAACCCACTCCAGTACTTTTGCCTAGAAAATCCCACGGATGGAGGAGCCTGGTGTCCATGGGGTCGCAAAGAGTCAGGACACAACTGAACAACTTCAGTTTCACTTTGACTTTTTTGATAGACTAGTAAGCATCTTTTCATATTTCACTGGCCTTTTTGTTATATTGCTTAGATAAATACTTTGCCTATTTTTGAAATTGAGTTGTCTTTTTATTCAGTTCAGTTCAGTTGCTCAGTCATGTCCGACTCTTTGCGACCCCATGAATCACAGCACGCCAGGCCTCCCTGTTTATCACCAACTCCCGGAGTTCACTCAAACTCATGTCCATCGAGTCAGTGATGCCATCCAGCCTCTGTTGTCCTCTTCTCCTCCTGCCCCCAATCCCTCCAGCATCAGAGTCTTTTCCAATGAGTCAACTCTTCGCATGAGGTGCCCAAACTACTGGATTACAAATTTTTTATATAATCCAGATATAAGTCGCTTATCACCATGATTTGCAATTTTTTTTTCTCATTCTAGGGTCTGTTTTTCACTTTTTTGATAGTGTCATTTGAAGCACAACAAAATTTTAATTTTGATGAAATCAAGTTTGCCTATTTTTGCTCTTGCTTTTGGTGTCATAGCTAAGAAACAACTTTCTAATCCATAGTCATGAGGATTTATGCATATGCTTACTTCTAAGAAATTCGTAGTTTTGCCTTTTACTTTTAGGTCTTTCATCCATTTTGAGTTAGTTTTTATACATGATATAAGCTAGAATTTTAATATTATTCTTTTGAACATCTATAGACAATCTCAGAACCATTTATTGAAAAGACTATTCTCCATTGAAATATCCTGGCATCTTTGTTAAAAATCAGTTGACTGTGAATGTGAATTTATTTCTAGACTATTTTATTCCCCTGACCTATGTGTTCTTATGTCACTACCAGATTGTCTTAATTACTGTAGCTTGTAGTAAATCTTGCATGTGAAGGGTAAGTCTTCCAACTCTTTTTTTTCAAGACTATTTTGTTTGATCTGGGGCCCTTGAATTGCTTTGTGTATTTGGGTTTGGCAATTTCTGCAAAGAAGCCAGCTGGGATTTTAGTAGGCATTGTATTTGGGGAGTATTTTTGTTGGGGATCATCTGAACATCTTAACAATTTTAAGTGTTCAAATCAGTGAACTGGGATATCCTTCCATTTGTTTAGGCCTTCTTTAATTCTTTGAACAGTTTTATAGTTTTCAGTATACATATTTTGCACTTCTTTTGTAAAATTTATTCCCAAGTGTTTCTTTTGATGCCTTTGTAAATTGTTTTCTTAATTTCATATTGGGTTGTTCATTGCTGATGTATAGAAATACAGTTGATTTTTGTATCTTGAGAGCTTTCTGAACTCATTAATTAGCTCGAGTAGTTTATTTGTGGATCCTATGTATAAGATCATGCCATCTGGAGAAAGAGAGTTTTACTTCCCTTCCCTCCAAACTGGATGCTTTTTATTTTACTTTCTTGCCCAATTTCCATAGTTAAAACTTACTGTTTGTGACCCCTTGGACTGTAGCCCACCAGGCTTCTCTGTCCATGGAATTTTCCAGGCAAGAGTACTGGAGTGGGTTGCCATTTCCTGCTCCAACGATCTTGAATAGAAGTAGTGAAAATGGGACATCCTTATTTTGTTCCTGACCTTAGTAGGAAAATTTCAGTCTTTAATTATTAAGTATGATGATAGCTGTGGGTATTTCATAAACACCTTTTATCAGCTTGAGAAAATTTCCTTTTATTCCTAGTTTATTGATCCATTTTATTATGAAAAGGTATTGGATTTTATCACATGTAATTTTGTTCTTTATAAATATGGTCTATTACATTTTTTTTCCCAATGTGTTGAACCAACTGTGCATTCCTGAGATAACTCTTACTTGGTCATGGGTAGAATTTAAATTCAACTTGATTTGCAGGCTCCTGTCTTGAGAGGAAAAGGTTTTATGTTGTGGTGGCTTCGATATTTTTTAAGCTAAATTAATGAAATTTATATCTTGAGAGACGATGGAGGACTGTGACCTGAACTGGCATTTAAAATAAAGGCAGATCACAGTGTCAGCATTGGGAATCCATTAGAGGATCATTGCTTCATTTGGTTTTGGACATTCACAGTGAGTTGCTGGAAGGACAGGCTTTCCTGAGGGTGAGGAGAGTGGGGAATAGTGCTGTTGCCAAGAGACCTTTCCCTAGTATGTCAGTGTGTTTTCCTCTTCTAATCTGCAGCTCCCTTTGACATCTTAAATGGTGACCTTTGAAGAAGGGACAACTTTTTAAAAAAGAAATTCCTAGAAAGAAGAGTCAGTGTAAAGTAATAAAGGAGAACACATACGAGCAGGAGGGGATTTGGAACATGAGAATATAGTCAACTTTGATTTCAACATTATAGTTTTCAATGCATAGTTTTCTTTCATTGAGTTTTTTTCTTTCTTAAGCTAAAAATGTAGCTTTTGTTGTATTTGTTTCTGCTCTGTTTTATATCGAAGGTTGATGGTTTTAGGACCTTCTTCTTCTGACTTCATGGTTGAAAATATTTATTGTGAGAAAGAACAATCCATTCCAGTCATCCTTACATCCTTGTGTGAAGGATTTGAAGGAGTTGTGATTAGAATAATCTTAACTATTGTTCTTATAAAAATTCAACGAAGCTCCATTTTATAATTTTATTATGGGAATTCAGATATGCTATAGGCTAAATGATATCCTCTCAAAACATGATTATGCCATGGTACCGGTTCTGCCTAGGAACCATGACTGACTAGGGTGTGTGACTTTGACTGCCTCATGTGGGGGAATTTGAAAGTGACCAGAAGCAATGGCACCCCACTGCAGCACTCTTGCCTGGGAAATCCCATGGACGGCGGAGCCTGGTGGGCTGCAGTCCATGGGGTCGCTAAGAATCGGACACGACTGAGCGACTTCACTTTCACTTTCACTTTCATGCATTGAAGAAGGAAATGACAACCCACTCCAGTGTTCTTGCCTGGAGAATCCCAGGGACGGGGGAGCCTCATGGGCTGCTATCTGTGGGGTCACACAGAGTCGGACACAACTGAAGCGACTTAGCAGCAGCAGCAGCAGCAGAACATAGTAAATTCTAGAACTTTTCCTATTTTGTCATGATCTCTTGTTTGGATTGGCATTGAGACTCTCTGACATTGGGTTGCAATGTAAATACATTGCATGGGAAACTAACAGTAACCTACTGATATCTAGTGGCAGTGAGTGCTGAGAAGTTTAAACTTTAATATTTATCTGGGAACTATAGAGTTGGAATGCGACAGGTAACATTTTTTTTTTTTTTTATTCCTGGGAGGAAGAGGGAAGAAACTTGGAAGATAAATTTTTCTTCTGCAGTTCTGCCCTGTACGGATCACACACCTGGTGTGTCCCCTCTGCAATCTTAAAGCAGTTGGAGTGTTGTCCTGGTTTTTCTCATTGAGAGTATTTTGGCTTTTCATGCAGTAGGAGGCCACAGAAAGAATTAATAGGATCCTTGAAACCACCTTGTTTATATCCTTGCAGTGTTTTGTTTGGATATTTCCAGACTGTCTTGTTTTGATGGGGACCGATAAGTGTCTTCTTTTCTACTTTGATAAAAATGTTAAATGGAAAAGACTAGACCGTTTAAAATATAAACAAAGTGAAGACATCATAGAGGATGTGAAGGACACAGAAGAGATTTTTTTTTTTCCCTCCTTATATAGTTCTGTGGAATGTGGCCCTGTTTAACCCTCTCTGAGAAAGGACAGAATGCATTGATGGAACAAACAAGTGGGGAGTCTGAGGATATTGGAATTGGCACCCATGTTTGGCTGGTACCTGAAGCTACTTAGAGAGGGAGAGGAGAGTGCTTCAGAAGCAACCCGCGTGCTTGCGGGGGAGCAGGGAGACATGTCAGGTATACGCATGCTTTACCTGCTCGGGGGAAAATTACAGCAACTTTATCTTTCTCTCTCCTGGATTGTTTGAGAGAGTGACAGGGGATAAAAGTGATATTACTCAGATGGCTGTTTCTAGATGTCTCCATTTCTGGAAGTCAGAATATATCACTGTGATAAATGCTCTTGCTGTCTAAATATTCCACAGAAGCGTTGGCTCAAGAGGGAGAAAGTCCTGCCAGCTGGCAGGAAGGACGATGGATCGAGGGTGAAGAGTCTATTCTGGGCCTGGCTGGCTCTGGAAGGGGCTTCCTTGCTAGGGTCTCCAGCCTTGGTGACTTCTGGTTTGGGGACAGCCCTAGTTTCCTGATGAGGTGCTGGGGTGTGGTGGTACACTCGGGAGACCCCCATGCTGCTTGGCTCACATATCAGGCTTGCCCTTGGGAAGACAGGAAGGCAAATGACGCAGGCCCTGGGTGCCCATCTACCTCCGTTCCCGTGCTGGCTTCTGTGCTTTGTGGCTGGCCTCTCTCTCGAGGCCTCGGTTTCTGCTTGGGGGCCCTCGCTTCTCCGGGCTCCTGCGGTGATGCACTCAGGCCTGCCTACCACACTCGTCCCTTCTGGGCGCGTAACTGCGTAAAGTGATAGGTGGTCCACCCTGCTGGGTGTGTCGTGTCTCCCTGCAGTGTTTCTCTTTTTGTTTTATTTTTTATTTAATAGACTATTTTTTAGAGAATTTTTAGGATCACTGAAAAATTGAATAGAAGGTACAGAGATTTCCCCGATATTCTCAAGGTGTTTCTATTTTAACAAGTGCCTTCTGGCAATGCAAAGGCTTATCACAAAAGTGGGAGTTTCAGGCAGGTAGCATTTCAGCAACGGAAAAGCTAGGGAGGAATCACTGTAAATAATAATTACTAACTTAATCAAGCACTTTTACACGGTGAGGGTAAGTTCAATGCCACATGCCTGAGTTAACTGTCATGACAGCATTCTGATCTGGGTTCCCTTAGGATCCCCAAGATGAGGAAGCTTGAAGAGGGCAGGTCACTGGTCCAAGATAGCATAGATACTGACTGGCATGCTCAGTTGCTCATTCATGTCCTACTCTTTGCGACACCATGAACTGTATGTCACCAGGCCCCTCTGTCCCTGGGATTCTCCAGGCAAGAATGCTGGAGTGTGTTGCCTGCTCCAGAGGATCTTCCTGACCCAGGAATCAGACTTGCATCTCATCATTAGCAGGTGGGTTCTTTACCCCTGAGCCATCTGGGAAGCTCCATGATATTGACTGGCAAAAGTCAAAACTGATATCAGAGAATTGTTGAACCTTAAAACCCACAGTCACAGCTGTTGGAGTTGTCCTGAAGATCATATCAGGGGGGTATCTGTGTCAGGACTCAGAAAAAACAGGTGGAACTCCATGACAAAGGTTAGAGCAGGAGTTGTAACCTTCAGTGACGTTTCAGATGTCAGCCCACAGTGTTATGGGAGGGAGTTGTTGGGAGAATGAAAACCAGGACCTCGCTCTCTGCCCTCTGTCCAGTGCTCTCCAATGCTGCTTAGTGACACCCCCAGCGGAAGCCAGAGGCTGGGAGAAGCCACTGATGTAATCCATATGGTTCAGGCCCATAGGGACAAGGGCACAAGGGGAAGACGTGGCTATCAACATGAGAGAGGGGCCCCCAAATACGAGTGCTGCCTGAAGTAGGAGCACGTACCCACTGCCAAACCACAGCCTGGCTGGGGGAGAACCCCAGCTTTTCTCTTTTTTGACTCCCATCTCTTGCCAAGGCTTATCATCTGAGCCCAGTGCTAAAAGGCAGGGAAGCTGAGGTGAGGCAGCTTTCTGGGGCACAGAGCAGCATGGAAAAGGGGAGAGTGGATCCGGATGAGGACACAGGAAATGTCTTTGCTTATAGCCCATCTGTGAGCTGGTCCCTGAAATCAACCTCAGAAGACACACTGTGACAGCTTGGAGGTCGCTGGGTCGTTGGTCAGCAGCTGTATTTAAGTCAGTTACCTTTGTACATATGACACCTTCCACTTGACCTAGTTACATATTAGTTTTCTCTGAGCCTTTAGGAAGAAGCTTGCGTCAGTTTGCCTTCTGAGTGAAAAACCAAGCATATTTGCAGAGGTCTAGTCTCCCCTCTTTCATGCATTGGAGAAGGAAATGGCAACCCACTCCAGTGTTCTTGCCTGGAGAATCCCAGGGACGGGGGAGCCTGGTGGGCTGCTGTCTATGAGGTCATACAGAATCGGACACGACTGAAGCGACTTAGCAGCAGCAGCAGTCTCCCCTCTCTGGATGTCTGTGTTGTTTGCAAATTCTCGACCTTGAGTGGCTGTGGCATGTAGTTATCCCTCTGTCTATGCCTGGGCCCTGGGGCATTTGTGTCCTTCAGATGCCCCTTCCTCTGATAAACTTTCCGAAGGTTCAGCGTTTTCCGTGTCTCATTAAAATTTAATTTGCTGTAACACTGCCAAGCCCAGCCATAGCTTTATTTAAATGGCTTCATCACCTCATTCTTTGCATCAGCTCTGCTTTTGAGGATCTTGAGGCAGTAAATGCCATCAGCCAGCAGCCATGAAGGGCAGGCGGGGCCTTGTCCGTGAAATCTGTGTGTTCACACAGTTCACTTCCCTGTCGTGTGCAGTCAAGAGGTTATCGGGGAATGCAATAGATGGCAAGGGCCTTGTGGGATAGCAGAAGCATCTAGAAACAAATATTAACTCTTTAATGGGCTTGGTACTTTTTTCATTTGGGGGGAGCCTGCTCAAAAAATACGATTTTAAGTTAGGATGCTCTCCTAATCTTTAGCCGTGGAAATGTCCCCTAGATCCTATCTGAAATTGGTATAGAGACTGCAGTGGAGTTTTACAGTTATTTCCACACACTCAGGCTTGTGCATGAGTACTCTGAAAAGTGTTCTTAGTTTGAAGTTAGAAGACATGCAGACTTTCTATCGGACCCATTGTTGAGAAAGATATTACACTGTGTGTCAAGAATAAGATGATAAACGTATTAAGATATCTTCCCTGGATAAATGTGAAGAAAAGCTCTCCTTGGGCTACTGGCAGGGCCATTGAATGAGGAAGAAACCAGGATGGAGGCCAGGGCCAGGACATTCAGGCTAAGGACGGAGAATTCCAGGTCTCCTAAGAAGCAGAGAGTAGGGATTTCTTTACTGAGTTTTTAGAAGTTCATATATTAGAAGAAGGATTATAATGTGATTCAAATAGTATGCTTCTTTTAAAAATATTGATGCATCCAGAAAAACTGAGGTGTTTGGTTAATTTTAGCAATCAGTTCTCTGCTCAGTGACTATTTGTTGTGTCCAGAGATGGTCTGTTGAGCCAGAACAAACAGAGGAATGTTAGGAGTGCATTTGAAGGATTTTGTGCTCAGTGCTCTTGTGAATATCTCGCCTTTCTTTTTTGCCAGATTTCCATTATGCCTGCCTGACCTCCCTTCTCTTCTGTTTTGTTTTCTATTCTGCTTCCTGTTTATTCTCTTTCCACTCAAGTGTAATTCTCCCCCCACCCCCTTTTTATGTTGCTGTTGTCTTGTTCTGTTTTCCTTTTTGGGTGGTTTTGGTCCAAAACTCTCCCTCGTCTGATATTATCAGTGCCGTGTACCTTGTCAGTTCCTCCCCCAGGCTCATATCCTGGATCCTTAAGTAACGCCAAGATACGGTGATAGTCCTATAGACTTTGGGGAAAGGAGGGCATGGGTGCATTTGACTTGACCTGAAGTAGTTCCGCCTTGACATGGCTCTGTTTCCTCCTCATGGCTATTTAATGCCTTGTGAGCCCATGTCAGCCCATTGCCTGCTGCATATTGGGTGCTTGGTGGATGTGTGAAAAAGTGGTTGGTTTCTCTGGAAAAGGTGGGCAGTAAGAGTGAAAGATAAAGGTTGCTCTTTGGGAAAATGGTGGAAAAAGAAAATTTCTCTTGGATTTGCCTCTGTGTATGGAGAAGGAAATGGCAACCCACTCCAGTGTTCTTGCCTGGAGAATCCCAGGGATGGGGGAGCCTGATGGGCTGCCGTCTATGGAGTCGCACAGAGTCGGACACGGCTAAGGTGACTTAGCAGCAGCAGCAGCAGCATGGTGGTTTTGCTGTTTTGGCTGTTTAGTCTCAGGCTCTGTTTCCTTCACAATCGCTCATTTTCAGTGGGTTCTACTGTTTCTTTTCCCTTCTCTGTTCTTAACGTTGTTTACCCTAAGCTGTGCCTTCCTCTTAGCTTAGCCTCCAGTGGACGGTGTCACTGCCGGAGGCCCCTGGGCTTCTCCCTCCACGGCCAGCTTGGCGCCAGCTCCCTGCTGCCTCTGCCTGTGTGGCCCTGTCGTGCTGTCCTGCCTTGCCATTGAGACGCTGCTACTTCCCTCCCTTCTATAGAGCCTCTATGGCTGCCTCATTCTGCCTTCCTGAATGACACAGGTCTCTCCAGGATGGGGAGCTTGGCTTCCTCACACCAGATGAGCACTGGCTGCTTGTGGGGGGACCCTGAGAGAGTGGAATGTTCACCGCAGGAGAGAAAGAGACCATTCTTTCTCCTGTCACAGAGTCTGTGCCATTCGCTGTGACCCATTTTAAAATTTTCTGTGAGATTCATTTTACCATCATCTCACTGGCCAAATCACATCATATTTCTTGAGCATGTACCTAGGCCGGGCAATGCAGAGTTACTGAAGAGCGCACCCAGCCGACTTTCACGGAGCTGATCATCTAATGGGAGAATGTTAGATGTTATTCTAATGTGACGTTGCAGCTGTGCAGAGGCAAGATACACAAATGAAGAAATACATTAGGATCAGAGTGCCCTGTGTACTTTTAAAAGCTTTTTATTAAAGTATGATATACATATTGGAGAGGACATTTATAAGTATATGGCTTGGTGGGTTCTCATGACCTCAGAATTCCTGTGTTGCTGGCACCAGATCAAGAAAACTGATCAGCTTATAGATCTTAAAACTGATCAAGAACTTACCAGCACCCAGAAGTGCCCCCCTCGCATCCTCTTCAAGTGCTGCTCCCTGTTGGAGAATGAGCTCTGATGGCAGTCTCTAAAACTGTGGATTGGTTTAGTTGTTGTTATTCACTCACCAAGTTGTAGCTGACTCTTTGCAGCCTGGTGAACTGCAGCACACCAGGCCTCCCTGTGCCTCTCCATCTCCTGGAGTTTGCCCAAGTTCATGTCCATTGAGTCAGTGATGCCATCCAATCATCTCATCCTCGGTCACCCCTTCTCCTCCTGCCCTCAATCTTTCCCAGGATTGGGGTCTTTTCCAGTGAGTCAGCTCTTTGCATCAGGTGGCCAAAGTATTTGTAGCTTCAGCTTCAGTATCAGTCCTTCCAGTGAATATTCAGGGTTGATTTCCTTTAGGATTGACTGGTTTGATCTCTTTGGAGTCCAAGGGACTCTCAAGAGTCTCCTCCAACACCACAGTTTGAAAGCATCAATTCTTTGGTACTCTGCCTTCTTTATGGTTCAACTCTCACATCCGTACATGACTACTGGAAAGACCATGGCCTTGACTATATGGATGGTTGTTAGCAAAGTGATGTCTTTGGGTTGGTTTAGAGAATGGATCAAATATGAAGCCAGGAAAGGTCTCCTTGAGGAAGTATGCTTGAACTGAGAGCTGAAGGGTGAGAATGACAAGAATTCAGGTGATGATTGGAAAGAGTTTCCAGGTGGGTTCTCCTGTAGCAAAAGGGCGTGGGAAGCGTTTGAGGAGCTAAAAGACGACTGGCATGGGATGCGCAGAAAGAGGCGGGTGCAGAGTGAGTCTGGAGAGGGAGGTAAGACTGAATTTGCTGGATCTTGTGAACCGTCATGTGAGGTTGTGCTCATTGTAAATGCAGTAGAGAGGAGGCTATCAGATATATCTTTTTATGAAGAGATGGCTCTGGATGTAGGCTGAAGATTGGACTGGAGAAGAGCCAGGGTGCATAAAGGGAGATGGTTAGAAGCTTATTTCAGTATTCTAATCCAGAGAGGAAGGGCTTGGTTAAGGGTGGCAGTAGCAATGCAGAGAAGTGGGTGGATTTGAGAGATATTTCAGAGCAAGTATTGACACGACTTGATGTTAAGCTATAGGGACTTGAAGAGGAAGGTGTCAAGCATGACTTCTAGGTTTCTGGTTGGAAAAGTGGCAGAAGGGTGATGTCAGTCACTGACGCCATCTGCCACCTCAACTAAATGGCTGTGAAGAATGCAGATTTGGGAAAGGGCTGGCAAAACCAAGGACAGGCGTGATTAGTTTTGTGTTCATCTAAGCAGTTGCTGGCAGTGATGGCTCTAAGTCATAGATTGACACATGTGGGTATTAATAGAATGTGTTACATTTCCTCTTCTAACTTATTCCTCTGTACTCCTGAGGAAGAGATACACAAACACGCATACGTGCACACCCATGCACATCTATCCATGTGTACCAAATATGTGTATTGAATCTATGTATATATGTATGTATAGATACATACATACATATATATAATAAATATATGTATACATACATATATTGAATATATGTATATGTGAATATAGATGTAAAGAATCCGCCTGCAATGCAGGAGACCCTGGTACCATTGCCTGGGTCAGGAAGATCCCATGGAAAAGGGATAGGCTATCCACTCCAGAATTCTTGGGCTTCCCTAATGTCTCAGATTGTAAAGCATCTGCCTGCAATGTGTGAGACTGGGGTTCAATCCTTGGGTTGAGAAGATCCCCTAGAGGAGGGCACAGCAACCCATTCCAGTATTACTGCCATTAGAATGCCCATGGACAGAGGAACCTGGTGGGCTGCAGTCCATGGGGCTGCAAAGAGTCGGACATGACTGAGCGACTAAGCTCAGTATAGCACATAGATGTGTGTATGTCAGGGTGTAGTTTGTATTTTTCCTCTTAGCAGGCAGAAGTTAGCTAGAGTAGGTATATGGGGGAATGATGAAGTTTGTTGAATTTGATGAATATGAAAGGACAAATCCTACTTTCTATTTGCAGCTCATAAAGCACTCTTCAGCAAGTTCGCAGAGGGTCCAGCTCACACTTTGATGATGCTTACAGGATTTATTGATACTGTGTCCCCGTACCTATGGTGGTGGTGGGAGCAGTGATATCAAGAATAAAAATGTGTAAATGCCAACCCTGATCTCCCAACTTATCCTCCCACCTTTCTTTCTTGTTCTCTATATCTCTGACTCAATTCCTGTTTTATAAATAAGTTCATTTGTACAGTTTTTTTAGATTCTGCATAGAAGTGATATCGTATATATTCGTCTTTCTCTATCTGACTTACTTCACTCAATATATATAGAAGATAACTAATAAGAACCTACTGTAGAGCACAGGGAACTCTATTCAGTGCTCTGTAACGACATATGGGAATGGAGTCTAGAAGAAAGTGAATATGTATACATGTCCAGTTAATTCACTTTGCTGTACAGCAGAAACTAATACAACATACTCCAATAAAAATTAATTTAAAGAAGGGTAAAAATGTGAATCTTGCCCTGAAACAGTTGAATAGAGGTGATTAAGTCATTTATTCAATGTCTATTGTTTATGATAGTGCCATATAATTTAATTAATATTGAAAACTAAATATTGTACCAAGCATTGTGCTAGACACTGTAAATAGAAAGATGAGCAACATTGACTCAGTTCCCAAGTGTGTATAAATTTCTTTATGCTGTGCTGGTTGTTGGGTTTCCATGGTGACCTAAAACAAGCATGGCATCTCTGCTCTTAATGGCAGTGGCAGGCTCGTGATGTATCCCATAAGGGAGAAATACATGGTTTATGAGAGCTTATAAATAGGGATTGGATCTAGCTAGTGACATCAGCAAAGGCTTCCCTAGGGAGGTTGATGATTAAGGTGCAAGAAGAATAGTATCATTTGGGTAAGAGAAGGAGCTGAGAAAAACATACCTCATAGGGCCGTTTGAAGGGTCAAGACAGATAGCCAGCTAGGTTATGTATGAATAACACATTAACCACCAGATTCTAGGGGCTTAACTTTAAAGAGGCTTGTTTCCTCCTTTCCCCACATGAATGATTTACCTTGGTGAGGAGATTCCTGTTCTTCGTAGGCCCTGGGGGACCCCAGCTGATGGTGGTTTCCCCTTCTAGAGCATTGCTGGTTGGTTCAAAATGAGGAGAGAACACATGGAGTCCCCATGCCTTGCTTTTCTTTATTCCCATCCAGAATTAACCTACTTCCCCTCATAGCCAATTAACCAGACTGATTGCATGACCCCACCTAACTGCTGGAAACTGGGAGACAAAGATAACATGTACTGGAGTAATGATTATGGATATGTCAGAGGAGTAAAGCATATCAGTGGCCATGAAAATGATATGTCAGAATGACTTGGTGGTTAATAAAAGGTGGGTGGTAAAGGAGGGGAAGGAGTTAGGGAGAAAAGAGGTGACCTTTAGCACCTGGATGGATGTGGAGTTAAGGTATAGTTCGTAAGGTTAAGGGAATGATATTGAGAGGAAGAGGGTAAGTCTGGCTGAGATCATGTTTAGTCTGGGGTATTAGGTTGGAGAAGATGCCCACAGACAGTTGGAAATGCAGGGCTAGACCTTGCAAGAGAAGGGAGGGTTGGAGATGGCATTTTAAGTGTAAGGACAAATACAGAGCCATAGGTGAAACTACTGGAGAGAATGAAGATAGTGAGAACTGTATCCTGTTTCTTTTTTTGGATTAGTGTATTTAGTCTTTTTACGTTTTTTGTTAGAGTGTAATTCCTTGACATTGTTGTGTTAGTTTCTGCCTATGATGAAGTGAATCAGCTACACGTATGCATATATCCCCTCCCTCTTAGACCTTCCCACCCGTCCCACCCCCCCAGGTCATCACAGAGCCCAGAGCTCAGCTCTCTGTGCTATATAGCATGTTGCCACTAGCTTTCTATTTTATGCGTGGGTGTGTGTATATGTCAGTCCACACCTCCCAATTCATCCCACCTTCCTCCTCCCGCTTTGTGTCCACGTGTCTGTTCTGTGTGTCTGCGTCTTTATGCCTGCCCTGCAGATAGACTCATCACCATTTTTCTAGATTCCACATATATGCATTAATGTACGATATTTATTTTTCTTTCTGACACACTTCACTCTGTATGACCGACTCTAGGTCATCTTGGAGAGCACTTTCCTGCAGCCAATACCAGGAGAATAGCACATGAAGTTATGGTAGCCGGTGAGGGAACTTTCAGCAGGAAGAAGCAACCAGCACTGTCAAATGCTGTAGACATTTAAGAACTTGGAAAATGAGGCCAGTCATCAGGTCCTGGGAATTGAGAACATTGTTGATGATCAGCTAGGAAGGAGAAAGAAATGATGGAACTCTGGGTCATTATGAAAGTCATGGGTTCAGGGATTTTTTTTTTTTTTTCCGAGGGGGGAGTAAATTCTGGATATGATGATAAGCATAGAATAGAGATGATGTGGAGAAAGAGAAAATGAAAATACAAGTAGTATTTAGAGGAGACCAGAGCAGAGTACAAAGTTAGCCTTGGTAACAAGGTAGGGGGGCGGCATTTCTTTCTTAGAGCTGAAAGCAGTAGATGGGAGGGGCATTTGAAAATACAGAGAAGCATTTGAGGTGATGAAAGGGTTGATAGAAGAGATGAGAAGATGTACATAGCCCATGTAGATTCAAGGTCCTTAGAGGCTTCCTGATCATGATCCTGGAAAATACAGTAAATTGTTTGGTGGGATCAAATATTGAAAATAGCTCTTTACAAAGGTCAGAATTCCAAAATATCTTAATTACAGGCTGAAATACTGAGGACTCTATGAAAGGGCTATTATTGTGAAATTAAAAATAAGAGTAAGTGTTGCATTTTGAATAATTGTGCATGTTACTGTGCTGTGTTCTTATGGGAACATAGAACCAACCTGCTGGCTGTAAGGGATTACAGATCTTTTAAAGCAGAGTCAAGGTAGCTTGTAGGGCTGTGTCTGAGATTAATTAATGAGACTATCTTTCAGATGTCAGGCACCTTATTACTATTTATTAAGTGGGCACAATGTGTCCTTGGTGGCCTATTGATCAGTGTTATCACTTTAGAACCTGTCAGTCAGACTAGCTGTGAATTGCCTAAAGAAAATTCAATTATAAAGTAGTTGACTAAAATAACTCATGCATAAGGAGGGAATGAGTTATACCCATCAGAATTCATCTGCAGCATTAAGTTGGATTTTTTTTTTTTAATAGAGGGTTAGGTCTTCAGTGTTCACTTTAAAAATTCAAAGTAGGGCAAGCCATTTTTATCCTAATTTAAGAGCCACACAGGTGACTCAGGTATTATCTGGATTAGAGTCTCTTGCCTAGCCAGATGAATAGATCTCCTGCCCAGTGCCTAAGCTGTGTGAATGACTGCTGTATACTGTAAGCTGTACACCTACACGGGGACTGGTAAGATCCCTGTAATTTCAGAAGTTGTGGAAAGAGTAAACAGTCCTGCAAACTCATCTGAAAACATATTAAAAAGGAAACACAGACAAAAAAGGACAGGTCCTGGTTGTAAAGTGTCGCTAAATGCCATTTATTTTTCATTTTGTGCTTGAGAGTTTTAAAAATAACTGGTAGTAACCTCAGACAGATTCAACCTGTCAAAGTATTTGAGAAGGAAAAGGAGAGAGTTCACTCACACAGGGAACCTTGACCTGAAGTCCATATGGATGGTCCATGACCTTAGAAGTTACCATATTATAGACTCTAGTTTGCTTTTCATCAAGTTGCTTTTAATCAAACATTTAACATGTACCCTCCCTGAATAAGGTCTTGTTACATTCTGGAAGCGCAAAGCACAAACTTAAATAAGACTCAGTCCTTGACTTTAGAGAACTTTATAGTATTGTATTGTCATATGTGTGTATGTGTTGGGGAGGTGGCAGAAATGGTCATGCAAACCAGACTGTAATGGGTGGCAAAAATGGGACCCAGAGTACTATAGAAGTTCAGAAAGGGAAGGCAGTGTTTCCAGTCGGGGGATCAGGAAAGTTTTTACTGAAGAAAGTAGTGTTTAAAATGGACCCTACGTGAAAAATAAACCCAATTATGGTGGTTTAGTGAAAGAGCAAGATGGGGAAATGGGGTAAAGTTACAATGATGAGCATAAGGCAGTGGAAGGGAAACAGGAGGTGGCAAAGTTGAGGGGTATGCAGCCACACAGGCAGGCAGAAGCGAGGGGTAGGGGTAGAGAGGTTACATAGAAAATATCCATGAGGAAGGTAGGTTTGGGCATATTTTGGAGGCTCTTAGAGGCCTGAATGAGGAGTTGTTAATTTTTTGATTTGATTGGAAGAAACTATATTTTTGAAGGCTAATGAGGTATGTATCCAGGTATGCATAAGAAGAGTTAGAGGCAGAGAGATGAGTTTGGAAGTTATTTTGATGATCTAAATGAACAATTGCAAAGATCTAAAGGACAGTTGATCTTTGAGTTGGTATGAAGGAGAGAAAACAAAGATGCTCTTGATGTCAAATTTTTGTGCGTTAGCTACTGAGGGAGGGAAAGAAACAGGGATGGAAGATGGTGATAAGATGTTGACATCCTTTTCATCAACAAGAGTGGGTAAATCAGGACTGTTCTTTATGGAGGTCGGCCAGCATAACAGGTTTGGATTTCTACTTCTTAAATCATTGATGTATTAGAGATGTTCTTCCTCGAGATGTCAGCCTGGGAGCCACGGACATGGCATTGAAGGAGTAAATCAGTTTCTGAGCAGTGAATGTGAGGATGTAGAAGACAGTAGACAGCTGGGTCTAGGAGCACCCCTGCAGTGAAGCAGTGAGGGGGGGACGCGGGGCCGTGGGAGGAGATGTGGGGGAACGGCCAGGGAGGGGGAAGAATGAAGCCAGGGGAAGACAATGTGTGGTGGGATCTCACTAAAAGCCAGGATGCAAGAAATTCAGGGATGAGTGGGTGCTGGGGAGATGAAGGCAGTGTGTTGAGTGTGATGCCCCTTCCCCATGTCCTGCTCTGTCATCAGCCATGGCCTGGCTTGGCCTTAACCCTTGTCCTTCACAGAGAATCGTGCCAAACAAAGGTGGCTGTGGGGCGGGGCTGTTTGGCATCCTGGTACTGACTCTTGCATCTAGAATTTTGGGAGGAGAATAAAGTCCTGGTTTAAAAGACAAAAGGAGATACAGGACAGGAGAGACCTGAATATGGCTGTGAAAAGGAGGGAGTCAGGAGGAAAATGCGGCTGAACTATGGGAGAAAGGAGCCTATAAAGTCTCGCAAGTCGA
Source organism: Ovis aries (assembly GCF_016772045.2). NCBI lineage: Eukaryota > Metazoa > Chordata > Mammalia > Artiodactyla > Bovidae > Ovis > Ovis aries. Next base: position 67,848,714 of record NC_056056.1, on the reverse strand, counting down.
GAGGGCAAGAGATCAAGTTGGGTTTGGCTTGGCAAGAAGAGGAGACATTTTTTCCTGAGATACGAGGGGGAAGGTAAATACAGAGAGTGATTCTGAAAAAGATGGAAAGAAATTTGGAGCACTTTAAGCTGGATTTCTGTAGTCTTTTCCTTAAAATGTGAAATAAAGTCCTCAGTGTAAATAGGTGGGTAAGATGTGAGCTGAGGCCCTTTGGTAAAGTCTAGGATAATTGCTGAGTGTGTGGTGATTCCACATCAGTGTGAGATGAATAAAATAAGAATTACGCAACCTTGAGGACCAAGTAAAGTTGGATGTCATGTATTTATAGTGACCTAGATTATGACTTTTTCCTTCAACTGACGGCTGCGCAGGGCTTACTAGTACTGAGGATGAACAGAGCAGGAAAGTTGGTAAAGAACAAAGACCTGGGAGCCAGGGGTAGTACGGGTACATTATTGATACTATTTTGTTCCCCATTTTAAAGGAAATTTATATTTATATTACAAGTATAATTATTCATACATTGATAAAGAAGAAGCAGAATCCTCTTGTAGGTTATTACAAAATTTTGTCACAAAGAGTCGGACATGACTGAGCAACTTTCAATTCACTTCACAAAATATTGAGTATAGTTCCCTGTGTTATACAGTAGGTCCTTGCTGGTTATCTGTTTTATACATAGCAATATGCATACACAGCAGTATGTATATGTTAATCCCCAAATCCTAATTTATCCCTCTTTCCTTACCTTTCCCCCTTGGTAACCACAGGTTTGTCTTCTATGTCTGTGGATCTATTTTGTAAGTTCATTTGCGTCATCATTTTTTTTGTTTGTTTAGATTCCACATATAAGCGATATCTGATATTTGTCTTTCTCTGGCTAGGTCACTTAGTAATTTAACATTTAGGTCCATCTATGATGTTGCAAAGAACATTATTTCATTCTTTTTCAAGACCGAATAATATTCCATTGTGTATGTATACACACGCACATGTGCATACACACAGCATGTCTTCTTTATCCATTCATCTGTCAGTGGACACGTAACGTTGCTTCCGTGTCTTGGCTATTGTGAATAGTGCTGCAGTGACCATTGGGATATATTAATACTGTTTTGGATATGGCTCACTTTTTGCAGACAGGATCATATGCATTGACTGCTTTTTTCTTCCCCGCTTCTAGAGGCTGACATATCAGAATGAATGTCACGAAATGGTAAAGAACAAAGGAGACAAGAGGGAAAGCCATGGCCACAGAGCCAGTGGGCCCCGGTCCCCCCAGCACCACTTCTTGGCCCTGGTCTTCTAGGCCTCCCCCTTCTAGTTCAGTGTAAAGTCCTGAGCACCTTGAGCAGGACAGGGCGTGTGCACACTGGGGGCTTCCAGTCTGTTGGTGGGTGGAAGTGGATTTAGTCTTGCTTCTGTACTCCCATGTCTGATATGGATGTGGTGGGTTCTGGCCCTTGGGTGTCCACGGAGTTGTAGCCCTCCCTTGAGCCTCTTGGTATTTGCAGTCTGGGCAGCTGTTTCTATTTCCTCCTAGTGCTCCTCTTCGGGTTTGGTAGAACCTGGAACTCTACCTGCATGGCTGGCCCTCTGTTGACTTAATGGATTGAAAACCACAGAACTCCTTTGTCCTTCTTGCCACATTGGGCCTCTTCAGATACACTGCTGATGGCCCAGGTCAGGTCTGATTTCTCCTTGTCTCCTCAGACACTGAATGCTGAGCTCCCATAGCTCATCTTAGGGGACAGTCTTGATAGCTGGAACATCTCCATTCGGCCCCAGTGGGCCTGCTTCCTTATGAGTCTGTTCTGTGGAGACCTGAGGACTCCCTTGGCCAAACCTACTCAAATGTTCATATTGAGTTGGGAAATGTGAGGTGGTGGGTTAGCAAGCAAACTGGCATTCAAGACATGAGAAGTAGAATGTGAAATAAACCAGAGAGTCGTAAAACATTAAGATTGATGGTGAGCAGAGAAATACCAATTTAAAAATCAGCCTGCATCTTGATGTCTGGAAAGATAGTATGGAACAACAACAACAGCAGGGCAAAATGGACAGGGCAGCAGGCAAGAGATGATCAGTAATGTGTGCCCTTGCCAAAACACCATTTGGCCTTCTGCTGGAGAGTAGACTTTCTGGAGTTTGGCTTTCCTAGGGATTTCCGCTTGAATCAGCCTGGGGGCACTGGTGAAAAATAAAGGTCGATTCTAACAAAGAATCACAAGAATCTTTCCTTTGATCACTGCTCTTTCCAGAAGATATTTGCCCCTGCCCATAATGGGAGATGTCATGCTTGAAATAAAACATTAGTGGAACTTTTTATTCAAACTTAGGCTTTCACAAACATGATAATATTTGTCCAATTTTTCTTGAGCTACTCTAACGTCATGATAACTTACCTGCTAGCAGAAGTAGCCATGTGCTGTGATTCTGAAGTTTAGCATAATGAGCAGGTCGGAGCTGTGTTAGTAATCATGTCGCATTCATGACCCGGGTGACCTCTCCAGTAGGTGCTGCTGCCGGGAATTTTGTGCGTGAGGGTGCCTGGAGTTAGCGTAAAGTCACTGGCTCTGGAAGTATGGTAACTGTTGCTGTTTAATTGCTAAGTCATGTCTGACTGTTTTGTGACCCCCTGGACCATAGCCCTACAGTCTCCTCTGTCCATGGGATTTCCCAGGCAGAAATACTAGAGTGGGTTGTCATTTCCTTCTCTAGGGGATCTTCCTGACCCAGAGATTGAATCTGGGTCTCCTGCCTTGGCAGGTGGATTCTTTACTGCTGAGCCATCAGGGAAGCATACCTGGTAGGTAATTAGTATAAGGAAAATATCGATTGGATGTATAAAACAGTGTCATTTAAAAAATATTCCTAGTGATTCAATTTGTTGGCTAAACATCCTATTTAGCCTGAATAGTCTCTGTATTATTCCAGGGCATTTAACCTTTGGTTATTAGATTCTCATAGATCTTTGCAAAAAGCAAAAAAAAAAAAAAATAAAAATAAATAAATGCACCTTGCCTTTGGAAAATCATTTCATACAATTTTGTTTAGTTTTTAGTTTTCGTCTCTTAAAAACAAATCTGCTTTAGGAATGAAGTTGACACAGCCCTGAGTAGTCCTGAATCAGTATCCTGGGTTTGCATCTTAGATCAGTCCTGTCCTTGAGTGATCCAGGGAAATATGCAAAGCCTCTTGGAAATGCCATTTCCTCATCTCTCAAATGAGGATAATGAAACCTCCATCAGGGAGATCGTGAGGAAACCTGCGGTCGCACTTTGGAAACCACAGGGCTGTATAAACATATGGTGCTATTCTTGGGTTAGAACTGAAGCACAGCCTTGCAGAGGGAAACAGGGCAGTGAGACTGGTAATTTATAAGCCCGGGTGTTCCAGTCTCTTTCCTTCCTTTACGGATGCTGTGTGCATATCCTCCTGCATCCAAAGTGACTCAGGCATAGCTCTGCTGCCATTCCGAATGTTCATACATCACATAACCAAATTCATATGCTAAGACTTATCACATTTAAGCCAGTCTGAAATTCTGCATGCATTCATTACAGCACAGTGGGATCACTTTGGTTGTATTCACACAGTCTATGAGCGCCAAAGAATTGATGCTTTTGCACTGTGGTGTTGGAGAAGACTCTTGAGAGTCCCTTGGACTGCAAGGAGATCCAACCAGTCCATTCTGAAGGAGATCAGCCCTGGGATTTCTTTGGAAGGACTGATGCTAAAGCTGAAACTCCAGTACTTTGGCCACCTCATGAGAAGAGTTGACTCACTGGAAAAAACTCTGATGCTGGGAGGGATTGAGGGCAGGAGGAGAAGGGGACGACTGAGGATGAGATGGCTGGATGGCATCACGGACTCGATGGACGTGAGTCTGAGTGAACTCCGGGAGCTGGTGATAGACAGGGAGGCCTGGCGTGCTGTGATTCATGGGGTCACAGAGTCAGACACGACTGAGCGACTGAACTGAACTGATGCCTCATTTTAGGACTTCCCTGGTGGCTCAGTGTTAAAGAACCTGCCTGCCAATGCAGGATGTGGGTTTGATCCTTGAGTTGGGAAGATCCCCTGGAGGAGGGCATGGCAGCCCATGCCAGTATTCTTGCCTGGAGAACCCATGGACAGAGGAGCCTTGTGGGCTACAGTTAGTGGGGTCACAAAGAGTCGGACACAACTGAAGCAATGCCTCATTTTATTTAGTCTGTTTTACCTGACATTTACTGAGTGAGTATCAAAGACCTGTGAAGTATAACCTGGCCCCAGCTCTCGAAGACTCTCCACCTGGTGAAATGAGAATGAGCTAGCTGTACATTTGCTATTTGAAAGGTGGAAATAGTGCTAGTGACGGGGCAAGTTTGTGTTGTAGGTGAAGTGAAGTTTTGGTGTACCCTTCACATATCCTTTAATGATGCCCTTGACTCATGTACTGTAGTTCTCAATGGCTCAGAGTTTCAAACCAAGCCACATGCTTACTCTTTACCCCTTAACCCCATCTTGGCTCTACTGTCCTAGCTACTCTGGCATCTACTTTCCTGGGAACTAGAAAAGTGCAAATGAAAGCAGTTAACCATACATTCATTTAGTATGTACTCAGTGAACATCTGTCATATACTGTGTTAGAGAATTTTAGAGTATTTTGAAGCTAAGAAGAGACAACTTCATGAACCCAGTTTTTCTCTAGTGGTGAAATTTCCATAATCAGGAGTGGGAATGTAGAGGAAATTTGAGAGGGTCAATGGAAGTATGAGCTAGTCTATAGCTGTATGAGCGCTTCCCTTATGGTTCAGCTGGTAAAGAATCCGCCTGCAATGTGGGAGACCTGAGTTCGATCCCTGGGTTGGGAAGATCCCTTGGAGAAGGGACAGGCTACCCGCTCCAGTATTCTGGCCTGGAGAACTCCCTGAACTGCAGTCTATTTGGTCACAAAGAGCTGGACACGACTGAGCGACTTTCACTTACAGCTGTACAATAACCCATCTTAAAATTGAATTTTTTAAGTCTTCTTTCATTGTTTTCTAACTTCACTGATTTGTTGAAAACCTACTGAGTTGTGACATATGTCTAAAGTCAGTATAATATTAGTTTTACTATTTTTGTTTAATATTTTTGAAAAATTTTTTTTCACTTTTAATTTTTTACCACTGATGTGTAATTAATATAAATTATTAATTAGTTTCAGGTGTACAGCATAGTGATTTGGTGTTGTGTATATACTAACTGATCACAATAAGTCTGGTATCACCATAATATTAATAGTTACAGAATTTCTTTTCTTGTGGTGAGAAATTTCAACGTATACTTTCTTAGCAACTTTTGTATATGGAATATACTGTTACTAAGGCAGTCACTAAGCTGTATGTTACATCCCCATGACTTATCTTACAGTTGAAAGTGTGTATCTTTAGATCCTCTTCAGGCTTTTCACTTGCTCCCTAGCCCTAGCCCCTGGTAAACATTGATTCGTTCTCTGTATCTAGGAGTTTGGGGTTTGTTTTTTTATTTTTAAGATTGCACACATACATGAGATCATACAGTATTTTGTCTTTCACTGTCTGACTTATTTCCCTTAGCATAATATCCTCAAGGTTTATCCATGTTGTTGCAGATGGCAAGATTTCATTCTCTTGTGCTTAAGCCTTGATTGAGGTTTGGATAACTGTAGGGTGGTTTTTTCAGGGCCAACTTAATAATGGTTTTGTATTTTTTTAAAAAAATTGGTATGAATAGGAGTACATCAGATATTTTGGGGCTTTATCTCAAACAGAATGATAGACTTTGCTCACAGACTTGTTTCACTTTTTTCTGTAACTAATTGTTGGAAATGTCTCAGTCTAATACAAAAATGACTTTCACCCAGATTCCCTTAGTTTCTAAGGGTTTTTCTGAATGAGAAGGCAGGGTTTGGGCAATTAGGTGCTGCTGGATAAAGTGATATAACTCAGGTACCCCCAGGTAATCAAGGTTGTCTTCACCTTACTGGGAGATAGATGCTCATTCCCAGTGGCGGCCATCAATAAGCAATCCACACACTGTTACGGGTTCATTAAAGTCTCTGTGGTAACTGGTATGTAGTAGCGCTTGTGTTTATGAGAAACTGTGGCAAGGTCAGACCTCGTGTTTAGAGGAGGGTTGAGACAGGGCATTGCTGTCTCTTGCTTCCAGTCCAGTCATCACAGGCAAGCTCTAAGGTACAGAGGATGTCCATGTGATGCCAGCACAACAGCTTATGAACAGAAAATTTAAGGACTCAGCCATGTGTCTCTAAACAGGGCATTTGGTTTGCCCACTTCTCCCCTGACTGGATCATTCCACTACTTTGGCAAAATATAACTACAGCTTCAATTATAATGCTTGAGAAATAAGAGGTGCCTCAGAGAACATTTCTTTTTCAAGACCACTTAAAGCGTTTGATTAACAAAGAGACCAGCAGGGACCAAATGAATACTTAGTTGCAGAACAGAACTAGAAATACTGCAAGCCAACAAAGCAAGTGAAAGTACTTAATTAGAGTGTAAATCTTGACCTTTCCTGGGCACTATCGCATCTCATAGAAACGCAGCCTAATCCAGAGGCATAGAGTTTCCTTAGACAGCCCTGCAGATTTAGATTGCTCAGTCCTGGTGCATAAGGGGAGTTGACTATCCTGGGGCTCTTCGTCTTCACAGCTGAGGACGCTCAGAGAGCTCCTGGATAGTGTTAATCTCTGTTAGTTTTAGTAAGAAATAACTTCTCCTTTAATACTTGAATGAATGTTTGGAGACAAGCAGAATAATTTACTTCTGAGGTTTTTGTTTCCTTTGGGAAAATATTTTATGTAACTGAATCATACACTACCTTGAAGTTTGCAGAGTCCCTGTTCCCTTCCTCCCTCTCTGCCTGCCTTGTCAGGTGAGTGGAGTGATGCTCGTGGTTAATTCCTGGCTCCGTGAAGCCCTGGCTGGGAAAATCCCAAGTGCGTTCCTGTGTGTATAGAAGGCATGTTTGTTGGCAAGAGACGGAGTGGGACAGTGTAGACACCTGAGCATTGGGAGCATCGCTCCTGGGGATTGTGAACTAGTTCATTCTCCTTTTACAGTGGGGCACATATGATTTAGAAGGGACTCCTCCTCAGCCCCTTCTCCTGATTTTATCTCCCTCAGTTTATACACTGAAACAGTCAACTGCCCCCGGTTTCAATTCTTAACCCTCTTCCCTTTTCCATTCTCCTTATTCCGTAGATGATTTTTTCCTATTTCATGTCACTCGTACAGCCTTTATATCATTTCTCTGCTTTTCACTTTCAAATTTTATCTACAGACTGAACCTCTCTCCAGAATTCCAGATTCTTATATTCTTGTATCTTGTATTTGATATTTCTTCTTGAATATCCAGTAGATTTTCGAACTTGTTGAAAACCAAACTTCTAATATCCTCATCCCCCCAAAACCTGCTCCTTGGGTTGCCTCACCTGTTTTCATAGAGAGTAAACACCATCTTCACCATCTTTTCTGTTTCCCAGACCAGGAAGCCACGTGTCACCTTTGACTCTCTCACATCTTCTCTTTCTCTGAAGTTTCATGTCCAAACTACCAGCAAATCCTATTGGCTCTGCTTTCAAAGCAGACCCAGAATTCATCCACTTTCCCTACCTACCCCTCTGTCATCCTGGTCTGAGCCACTGTGGTTTCTCTCTGAGAGTTTTGCAGTAGCTTCATAACTGGTCTCCCTACATGTCTCTTGCACAGCAGCCAGAGTGAGATTGTCATTCTCTCACACTTCTATTCTCAACCCTCCTAATAGCTTCCCTTCTTACAGTCTGAAAGCAGAAGTCCTTAAAGGACTCAGAAGGCAGGCCCTCTGTGATCTTGCCCCCACCTTTCTCTCTGATCTCACCTCCCAACACACCTCACCTCACTTACTCCCCTCCAGGCCATCGTAGCAACTGTGCTCTTCAGCCACACCCAATGTGCTTTTGCTTTGGGACCTCTGCGTGTACTGTTCCCTTTTACCTTTAGGTGCTTTGTACAGTTCTATTCAGTTCAGCTCAGTTGTGTCCGACTCTTTGTGACCCCATGGGCTGCAGCATGCTAGTCCTCCCTGTCCATCACCATCTCCCGGAGTTGACCCAAACTCATGTCCACTGAGTCGGTGATGCCATCCAACCATCTCATCCTCTGTCATCCCCTTCTCCTCTCGCCTTCAATCTTTCCCAGCATCAAGGTCTTTTCCAGTGAGTCAGTTCTTTGCATCAGGTGGCCAAAGTATTAGAGTTTCAGCTTCAGCATCAGTCCTTCCAGTGAATATTCAGGACTGATCTCCTTTAGGATGGACTAGTTGGATATCCTTGCACGGTTTAGACCCTGGATTAAATCTCTGGTAAAGTGTCACCTCTGTAAGGAGGCTTTCCTGGATTTGCCTGTAACACAATGGCCTCATTCTGATGTTAACCTCCTCCCCTTCTACCTTCCTTTATTTTTCTCCTGGTACATACAACTGTGTGAACTTAATCTGCCAGAATGCCAAGGGGAGGAGGGGGCAGGCATTGCTCATGGATACTGCTGGCGCTTCTAAGTCTTACTTGAGGAGTAGGAAAAGGGAAGAGGAGCAAAGAAGAGGCATCAGAAGGAAAGGACAAGCTATAGAAAGAACAGCTGTCCTTCTGATACCAGTTTGCCAGCAGTGTCAAAGTTGCCTATATTTAAATCAGCTTTCTAGATTGATCCCTTGTGGGAGGACAGTTCTACTATACTAACACAGCTACCAAAGAAGGTTAACCTTAATGTATACGAGATGAGTTGAAGAAAGCCTTGAAGTGTATAGTTTAGGGTTCGTGACTTTGTGTTTCCATTGAGGGTCTTGGCCTCAGCTGCCTGCTGATTCCTGTTGTTGTTCAGCTTTCTTTGTCCCTTTACTTCACTGTCACTGCTGTTGTCACCCACTTATAACGCGACCCTTAGTAAATTGTCCAAATGAGGATGCTTCAGATATGTTAGCAGTTAATTAAGACTTCCCTATTGTTATATGAAGATAGGATAAAAGGCCTTTGACATTAAACGGGTGGAATATGGTTTGATTTAAATAAAAAGTGACTATTTGAGAACAAGGTCTTTAAAGATTTTTCTATTTGTGAATCTCCTTGTGCTTGCACACATGAAGACAGCCTTAGCTTTTCCAAAATAATCTGTATACAATGTAGAGATAGTGTACTGTATAATTATGGACAATGAAATATGTTCTTGGGCTTGGTTTGTGATGTTTCCATCTGAGAAGTAGAAGCTGTTCTGAAGTGGAACAGTTTTTGCTGACCCTAAAAATAGAGATGAACTCCTCCTCCTCCACCCCCCAGACCCATTTTCTTGCCAGTTTGCACCATCACTAAGTGAAGGCTACAGAACAGGAGTCAAGCCAGCTCCCTCTCTCTGTAACAACCAGTACTGCTATTTCTGATCTTTTTTCCCTAAACAAAAAGATGCAGACTTATAGAAAGATTGATTAAACCTGTTGGAAATGATAGTGTTTCAAGTACTCATGGCCTTTTTACATATGGTACACACCTAAATCATTTGAACAATGTTTTGATCCACCCAGCTTTTTATTCTTTCTCAAAAAGTAATTGATGTGTTCATCACAGTGCACAGACCCTTGTGTTCACTCCGACTGGGACCAGATGGGAAGGATGTGGCATGCCAACATGGCTCGGCGTGCTGGCATCCAGAGGGAACCCAGGGAGGATGGGAGGGTCTATTGGGGTAGGTTTATTGAGTGCTCACAGCTCTCATAGAGCATAAATCTGGCTGTGTTTTACATGGTTAACCTCAGAAGACAACCAAATAGACTCATATTTCAACTAGAAACACTGGGGAGTGGGATTCACTGTAATTCAGGACTATTTTGAACTTCACTCAGAATTACACTTAAAATAAATGTAATTAGTCAAAAATCTGACTATCAGGATTTAGAAATATCTAGACTTTCTCCTCAAACATAATTTAGAGAAATAAGCTAAATGGTAGTGGAATTAGAGCCATTGCTGTTTGGTGTGAAGTTTGGTAGGCTCAGAAGGCTTATGTCAACAATTTTTCCTAAAAGTAAATTTCAAGGATAAATCTCATAGACTGTCTATGTTGACTCTTCTGTATGATGGTTAAACGATGCCCTTGAAGCTTTATATATGAATTAAAGGAGATGTTAGATCCAATTATGCTCCAGGTTAATTCATTATTTGTTAGATTTACATGAGCTCTTCAGGTTAAGATTAAGTTAAATTTTGAAGTTTCTGAGGTTTTCATATATTTATCAGAAATGATTTTCCATTATCCTATGGAATATTGAAAATAAGGATCTACTATTCAGAAGCAGACCCAGGTTTTATGGGACCTGAAGCACAAAATTTTGGAGGCTCTCTTAAAGGAAAAACAATAGATAAGTACAAAAATCCCAACAAATTACAATTTTAAAAAGCCTGACAAATAACACCATTATCAAAAATATTCAGAAAAATTATGTAATACTTTATTTGCTTCTACTGCTTGATTTTCGAAAAACATTTTTGGCTGTATGGTCTTTGATCACTTCATACAGTAATGATTTTTGTGATATTTTCTACAAAGAGCTTAGATAATTATCTTGCCTTTATCAGCATTAATTGGACTTTGTTTTTTATCATTAGCTCAGAAAAATTTTGGATTTTATTAGTAACATCATGTGTTTTTTAGCACTATTGTCAAATTTGGGAAACTTCAGTCTCTTTCACGAAAAATATCTTCCTCTAAGATTTGGAAGACTTTTCCATACACTGATTTCTGGCTTTGAACGTATATTTCAACCTTTGTTTCCTCCTTCCACACCTCACTTCTTTTTGGTGCTAGGTGACGCAGACCACATTTATTTTGCAGTCCCTGGCCCTGCATCTTTGGGTCATGATGCAGGGGGAATTGGGACTGTGTATAGCAGGAGCGTCCCTGAAAATAATTTTCCACCAGGACCCCTGGTAATAATTTACCTTACATGCAAGCACATAAATGTATCCTCCTAAATCCCAACTAAATGTCCTCCCAACTTAACTTCTCCTTAGCTGGATCCCAACCTGCCCATGGATGTTACCATACTGCCTGGCAGGGTATTTGTTTGGCAGGGTATATGTGAAGCAGGAAAATTTGGAGTAGAAGGAAGCAATCTCAATGGTACTGGTAACAGATCTCACTTTTACAAAATTTACAAAAATCCAAATCTGTTATGAACACATTGCTGGAGCTCCTCCCAAGTCCTTGGAAGAGGCCCATAAAAGTGAGAATCCTAAAGATTAAGCTTCATTATCATCACAGTAAATTTGTCTCTGCTAATGGCACCCCACTCCAGTACTCTTGCCTGGAAAATCCCATGGACGGAGGAGCCTGGTAGGCTGCAGTCCATGGGGTCGCTGAGGGTCGGACATGACTGAGCGACTTCACTTTCGCTTTTCACTTTCATGCGTTGGAGAAGGAAATGGCAACCCACTCCAGTGTTCTTGCCTGGAGAATCCCAGGGACGGGGAGCCTGGTGGGCTGCCGTCTATGGGGTCGCACAGAGTCGGACACGACTGAAGCGACTTAGTAGTAATATGTATTGAGGATTCATCAAATCCATCACCAAGAGTGTTCCCTAGGGAAGAGTATGGCACTTTGTCTCACCAGCAGTGCCAATTCCCAGGGTCACATTCAGTCCTCCTAATTTAAGCATGTGAATTAAAATCTCCTTGTATTTAATTGATGGTGTCTCATTCCTCCCAATAGCACCACCCACCTCCTCGCTAAAAATGTACCAGGAAAGAAAGCTGTTGTTTCTTTTTAAAGTGAGGGTATGTGTGTATATGTATGAAGCTGAGTCAGCTTTTTAAGTTAGGCTGACTCTTGGGCATAAGACAGAGTTAACACTCATTCATTCCCTTGGGTTATCTCAGATGATCCATTACCAGAAACAGCACTATTAGATTTTTTTTCCTTCCACATTAGCTTTGGTGGTGATTTTTATTTTATACTCAGCTTAAAGTGTGCATATCTGTCATTTGGACTTCTGTTAGGAGTCTTGTCTGCTAAATGATTTCTCACAGTAATGGCATTGTCAGGCTAAGTGAGTGTCAGATTCATTTTGTGCAGAAATAGCCTGTCAAGGATACCCAACCTGTTTTCATTCTACTGCAGAAATTAAGATCTTGGTGGGTAAAGGTATACATGTGTTTTTGTCAGCTGGGATTTGCTAATTTGCCCCTTTCCATTACAGTAATTAGTGGTAGGATCCAGAAAGGTTTGATTTCTTGGAAATTGACAAGATTTCAAGAATTGTGGAGGAATTAGCGTTGTTTTTGTAAGTAGTATTTATATAATTTTATAATTTGATAGCAAAGAACAACACCTTAAAATAGATTTTTCTATTATTAATAATTCACTGGGTATATCAGTACAGTTACTCAGTCATGTCTGACTCTTGGCAAACCCATGGACTGCAGCATGCCAGGCTTCCCTGTCCATCACCAACTCCCGGAGCTTGCTTAGACTCAAGTTCATCAAGTTGGTGATGCCATCCACCATCTCGTCCTTTGTCATCCCCTTCTCCTCCTGCGTTCAATCTTTCCCAGCATCATGGTCTTTTCTAATGAGTCCGTTCTTTGCATCAGGTGGCCAAAGGATTGGAATTTCAGCTTCAGCATCAGTCCTTCCAGTGAATATTCAGGACTGATTTCCTTTAAGAGTGACTGGTTTGATCTCCTTGCAGTCCAAGGGATTCTCAAGAGTCTTCTCCAACACCACAGTTCAAAAGCGTCTATTGTTCAGCTCTCAGCTTTCTTTATAGTACAACTCTCACATACATACATGACTATTGGAAAAACCTTAGCTTTGACTAGAAGGCCCTTTGTTGGCAAAGTAATGTCTCTGCTTTTTAATATGCTATCTAGTGTGGTCATAGCTTTTCTTCCAAGGAGCAAGCATCTTTTAATTTCATGGCTGCAGTCACCATCTGCAGTGATTTTGGAGCTCAAGAAAATAAAGTCTGTCATTGTTTCCATTATTTCCCCATCTATTGGCCATGAAGTGATGGGACCAGATGTCATGAGCTTAGTTTTCTGAATGTTGAGCTTTAAGCCAACTTTTTCACTCTCCTCTTTTACTTTCATCAAGAGGCTCTTTAGTTCTTCACTTTCTGCCATAAGGGTGGTATCATCTGCATATCTGAGGTTTATTGATATTTCTTCTGGCAATCTTGATCCCAGCTTGTGCTTCGTCCAGCCTAGCATTTCACATGATGTACTCTGCATATAGGAGAAGGCAATGGCACCCTACTCCAGTACTCTTGCCTGGAAAATCCCATGGACAGAGGAGCCTGGAAGGCTGCAGTCCATGGGGTGGCTGAGGGTCGGACATGACTGAGCGACTTCACTTTCACTTTTCACTTTCATGCATTGGAGAAGGAAATGGCAACCCACTCCAGTGTTCTTGCCTGGAGAATCCCAGGGACGGGGAGCCTGGTGGGCTGCCATCTATGGGGTCGCATAGAGTCGGACATGACTGAAGCGACTTAGCAGCAGTAGTAGCAGCAGCAGCACTCTGCATATAAGTTAAATAAGCAGGGTGACAACATATAGCCTTGATGTACTCATTTCCCAATCTGCAACCAGTCTGTTGTTCCATGTTTGGTTCTAACTGTTGCTTCTTGACCTTCATACAGATTTCTCAGGAGGCAGGTATGGTGGTCTGGTATATGGTATCTATAGATAGATAAATATGAAGACTGATTTTTAAGAGTCCTAGGTAATTGAGTAGAATATTGCTACCACTCTGATTTCCAAAGAGAATATGATAATAAAATATCAAAGAGCAAGATTAAATGCAATAGTATCCTACCATTTCCATTTAAAAACTTGGGATGGAAAGTGAACTATACTTTGTGGATATCTGTATCTAAATGATACAGATAGTACAGTGCAATAGTATAGTTTGACACTATTGTATCGTACTATTTTATTGACATTGTATACAATACCATAGTATAGTTGAGTTTACACTTAAATCAAGAACTGTTAAACCTAGCTGCTACTTTTGTAGTTATTTTACACGTTCAAATTAATTGTAGCAACCTCCCATTTTAATTTTTTTGTTGTTGCTATTTCAATATACATTGACTATTGTAATGGGTCTGAAAGATTGACTATGCATTGTGTTTGAATGGAGGTTGAAGGATTTAGAAGCATCCAGAAATCAGCACTAAAGATAAAGGTGATTAATTTAGGAATGCAAGGCAGGCAGGGTCCACATGCTTCTCAAACAGTCTTAAGTTGTACACCATGGGGAAACTGTGATTTATTATTGGTTCAAGTTGGTTTGGGGATGGACTAACACTTATCAAGTGCTTGTTCTATTTTATATATTCTGCTAATTGATAGTTTTATATTATTTCTTTGAATCCTCACAACTCTATGAATTAGAATTTATTATCTCTATTTTCCAGTTGAGGAGTTAGGCTTAAGGAATTATAATAATTCACTCAAGATCCCGCAGCTAATAAGTGGCAGGGCTGCAATTGAATCCAGGTCTATCTGACTCCAGTGTTTAATCTGTTAATAGTATACTACATCACCTCTTCTGTAGGATTTACTAAACTAGAGTTTTGAGGCTAGAATCAGATTTGGGTCAGATGTGAGTCAGTTTTGGGGAGCTGTGGATTTTGAGCAGAAACTGGTTTTCAGTAAAGTCAAGAATAATTTGAGTAGTGGATTACCATTGGACAGAGCACAATGGGAGGATGGATAGATCCTGTGAGTCCTTAGGCAAGCACAAGATTGAACTAAACAGCAAAGCTCTACTGGAGAGGAGCAGACAGGTATCACTGGTTAGGCTGGCAGGGCTCAGATGCCAAGAAGGCGGGAGTGCTAACCAGAAGTGAGAGGCATTTTACATGAGCCAGAGCTTTTTTCTGCCCTATTTGATAGAGCATCTTTGCTCTGGGTTCACAGACAGTACACAGCAGGTGTCAGAGTTATGCAGGTGAGATTCAGGGCAGAGATGGTCGGGTTGCCTTATAAAGAGGCAAGCAAGTGATAGTAAATCCTTCAGTCTTTTTTTTCCCCTCCCTGTTGAGCTGCTCCTGGTACATTATTCTGCCTCAAAGTTTCAGACCACTTTGGTCTCCACTGCTGAACAGCTCTCTGTGTCTGATGGTGGACGAGGCACAGACACAAGGGGAGGCATTCCCTCCACCTGGGGAAGGTAAGAAGCCCCAGATCAGGAAGCTTCAAACAGAGCATGAAGACAGTGTGCTTAGGGGCAAAAACAGATCTAGGCTATTCCTGTCAGTGGCAGGCTGTCCCCGGCCAGGTCCCTGCTGTTGTTGACACATGATGGCATTGATGACATGGAGGGAAAGGTCTAAGAAAGTTATGCACCATTTGGATTTGTGAACTTCCAGTCTTCTTCCAGCTTCTGCCTGAACCTGGTGGGAAGCTAAGAGGAGTGGGTGAGGTGAGGTTTCATTTCTAAATATGTTAGTCAGCTGTATATATGTGTGTGTGTGTGACTAATATGGTGATCCTGGACTTTGGACACAATTTAATATGATGAGTAGACCATTTGTTTTTTCTCTCCTCACCTGCTCCACTCAAGTGAAAGTGAAAGTGAAGTCACTCAGTTGTGTCCGACTCTTTGCAACCCCATGGTCTGTAGCTTACCAGGCTCCTCTGTCCATGGGATTTTCCAGGCAAGAATATTGGAGTGGGTTGCCATATCCTTCTCCAGGGGATCTTCCCAGCCCAGGGATCGAACCCAGGTCTCCCACATTATAGGCAGATGCTTTACCATCTAAGCCACCAGGGAAGTTCTACTATCAAACAACAGTAAAGTTATTAAATGATATTAATCCCTAAGGCTAAAGAAAATGGGATAATGGCATTAGTGGATAGTAGACTTGAATAAAGTTTAGCAAGATCAAATGCAGAAAGAGGAGTGGTAACCAGCTTAGCAAAACAGAGTAAGCTACCACTTAACATCTTTCAGAGGGGTATACTGCCCAGAAGCAAATGGATTCATCTTATAGAACCTAATGATCTTAGAGGTAGCAGGTACTAGAGATAGTGGCAATGTGATAGGTCTGAAAACTGCCAAAATACTCTCTTTTAGAAGGTTCATAATGTTGAACTAAAAGAAACTATGCAAATTAAAAAAAAAACAGAATGGGGACATTAATATAAATGTCTTAACAGCTGTTAGAACAAACAGAAAAATCCAGTTGAGGTGAAAAATTTGAACAAAGTAACTAATAAACTTAAGTCACATTGACAGAGAATATTAAAATGAACAACTAAAAATAAGTCTTTATTATATTCCTTCATATACCTTATTATTACATTTTTCCCAAATGAATATGGAATGCTTACCAAAATGAAAGCAGTTTTCTCATTACATTGAAGTCATTGATATCCATGGGCTTTCCTGGTTGCTCAGTGGTAAAGAATCCTCCTGCCCACACAGATGTGGGTTCAATTCCTGGTTCAGGAAGATCTCCTAGAAAGGGAAATGGCAACCCACTCCAGTATTCTTGCCTGGGAAATCCCATGGACAGGGGAGCCTGGCGGGCTACAGTCCATGGGGTCACAGAGTCAGACGCAACTTAGCAACTAAACAACAGCGCTGAAATCCACAAGCCCAAATGCTTATCAGAAACAAGACAATAGGCCCAAAGTCACTTACACTACCCCCAGTGTTACCAAACTGAGAGTTAACTTAATTACACTTTTAGCCTCTCTCAGAAGCAGAATTTTGGACCAGGATCTACCACTAGTGAGGTAGTCTGCCTCGTAGATGCTTATCATCCCCTAAAGGGCAGTGACATTGCCACAACCAGTCCCTTTTGTAGTAATATAAAATCCTTCCCCCACTCCCTTCTGCCTTTAAAATTCTTACAGTTTGTACAGTTCTTCTGAATGCCTTCTATTCTGCTAGAGGGGATGCTGCCCGATTCATGAATCATTGAATGAGGCCAATAATATCCTTACAATTTACTGATTTTAATTTTGTTATTTAACAACATATTAGCCAGAAATAGTAGAATTATGCTAAAAATTCAAAGAAAGGTGTAACTAGAAAGTATCCAAATAATTTTGACATTAGGCAATAATATTTCTGCTTTTGGAATAAGCTTACCAGATGCAATGTTCTCCAGCCAATGTAGGCCAGAAATACACTTGTTGAATATGTTGAATTTATTACTTATTGTAGTGAGAGAGAATGTACATCATGAGGAACTACAGGATATCTCAGTTAGATGATATTTTAAAACATTTATTGTAGAATTTAGGTTTGTATTACTGGAGAAGGCAATGGCACCACACTCCAGTACTCTTGCCTGGAAAATCCCGTGGATGGAGGAGCCTGGTGGGCTGCAGTGCATGGGGTCACAAAGAGTCTGGCACTGCTGAGCGACTTCACTTTCACTTTTCACTTTCATTCATTGGAGAAGGAAATGGCAACCCACTCCAGTATTCTTGCCTGGAGGATCCCACGGATGGTGGAGCCTGGTGGGCTGCCGTGTATGGGGTCGCACAGACTTGGACACAACTGAAGTGACTTAGTAGCAGCAGCAAGTTTGTATTACATGATTTTATGGACAGTTTAAGAAGTATGTGTTTGCTCTGCATCAGACATTGTCAGAAAACAGGGCTAATTCTATTATTGGGTATCTCAATAAATCTTCCCTCAGAGGCAAGACTAGATTGAAGCCAAAGTTGTAATTAGTAAAGAAGCTACAGTTTCATCTTTGCCAGGATAGAGGACTCTTTGGTAGTTTTTGGGTTGACAATATTCATGTCCTGTCTCTTTCCAGACTTGATTACAGAGTAGTCTTGTTTTGATCCAGCATGGGCACTGGGTGTTCTTTCCCAGTATTCATCTTCAGTGGAATTGTTTAACAGGAGAACACCAAGGCTTGTAGGCAGTGACTAGACCAGCTTGTAGCAACACAACTGTTTAGCTGATGGACTTGGCAAGCACCTAGATGTTTCTCTCTTTCTTGGGGAAATGCATTGAAACTACACCAGTTTGGATGAAAGTGATACGTTTACCATAGTGAGCTTTTCAATCCATGGACAAAGATATATCAGTCCAAATATTTAGCTTTTCTTAATTTTTCTCAGTTTTCTTTTTCTTTTTCTGTTTTTCCTTGGAGAAGTTGTATTCATATTTTGTTAGATGTGCTCCTGGATATTTGATTTTTTTATTCGATTATAAGTGGTTTCATTTAAAGTTTTTATTAAATTTTTATTGATATGTTCATTGCCATGTGTAGAAATAAAATTGAGATCTTATATATCTAGGAAAAGCCTCGTAAGAAACAGTAAGTTTGGGGATCATCAGCCCCTCTGTATGTGACGTGGTCATGTGATACTTTCTTCACCAACCTCCCCTCTCTTTATCATGGAACTGAGGTTCTCTGTTTGACAAATTAGCTGGGAAGCTCTGTACTTGGGAATATCATGTATGTAGCAGGGGGCAAAGATAAATTACAGGGGAAAGCAAGGAGATTCAGTGAATCTGCACATAGATACTCCAGAGGCAGGAGAGCAGAAAATTAGTGTCTTGAGAAACAGCCTGACTCCTGGATGGATTTCCAGATCCTTACATTTGAGATTCTCTTCAGAAAAAGAAGAAATGTCTTCTCTCTGATTGATTCCTCTTCAGTGAAGCTACCAGGCAACATGCCAAGCCTGTACATGTCAAGCTCCCACTGAGATTTTTAGTGCTTTAACTTGTAAATATGAATATGCAAGCAAAGATCACAGCATTAGAGGAAACTTTCAACGAGGAAGAAACCCTAATATGAACAAATTGGAAAAAAAATAAAGTATAAAAATGGAGACAAGAAAAAGTCAAAATAACCACAGTTAATATTTTTAAAGAGATTTGAGATGGTAGTTTATTTATGAATTAATATGATGCTATGATAAAGGAAGAATTAGGGAACAAGCAAGCAGTCTTGTAAATAAAAACATAGCCGAAATAAATTTGAAGGAAAATTTGGAAAATAATTATCCTAAAAAGTAAATAAAAAGCAAACATAGAAAATAGGAGATGAAAGATAAGAAAAGTAGATCACCATGTGAAGTTCAAATCAATATGATTTCTACAGAGATAAACAAAAAAGGATAGGAAATGAACATAGAAGCAATACAAAAACAAAAAAAAGACATGTTTTTGAACAAATCAAAATTCAGAAAGACATGTATTTTTGAAAGGTACATTCATTAAATGCCTTAGTACATGGGGTAAAACCTAGACCAGTATAGAATTCTACAGCGTTGGACGGGGACAGGTGGGGGGCAGAGAAAGAAACACAAAGGAATTAGAGTCAGACTTTATAATAACACCAGCTAGGTTCTAGAAAACAAAGGAACAACGCCTTTGAAATTGAGGGGGCATTACCTTCAACTTAATATTTCATGTGCAGCAAGTGGTCAAACAATTGTGAAGTAAAATAATGATATTTACAGGGAAAAAAGTATTTTTAAAATGTACCTTCCATATAACCTTTCTTGAAAAGTTATTGGAAGATGCACTCCAACAAAATGAGTAAATAAATCAAGAAAGACAAGGACATGGGTTCCATAAAAATACAACACTGAAAGGAAAAGGGAGTCCCAGGATGACAGCTGTGGAGTAGATATGGGTGTGAGGAGTAGAAGGCCTTGGAGATGACTCCAAGAGAGGACCCCAGGAAAAAAAATAGTTGATAGGATATCTGATGTTTGTTCACTGTGGGGAAAAAATCTTTTTTGTCAGACAAATGGCAATGTGCTGGCAAATACTAAAGATGAATGAACTGAAAACTCTGCATTTGGGAAAACTCTATTTAAAAATTTTGTTTTTTAAATCTTCAAGGCCATTATTATCTCTAGGGAGAACACAAAATTGGTTAAAGCAAGCATAATCAGGGGGCTTCCCTGGTAGCTCAGTCAGTAAAGAATCTCCCTGCAATGCAGGAGACCAAGATTTGATCCCTGGGTCAGGAAGATCCTCTGGAAAAGGAAATGACAACCCACTCCAGTATTCTTCCCTGGAGAATTCCTGTGGACAGAGGAGCTTGAAGGCTACTCTCCGTGGGGTCGCAAAGAGTTGGTACAACCGAGCGACTAACACTTTCACTTCAGTTCAGTTCAGTTCAGTCACTCAGTTGTGTCTGACTCTTTGCAACACCATGAACCATAGCACGCCAGGCCTCCCTGTCCATCACCATCTCCCAGAGTTCATTCAGGCTCACATCCATTGAGTCAGTGATGCCATCCAGCCATCTCATCCTCTGTCGTCCCCTTCTCCTCCTGCTCCCAGTCCCTCCCAGAATCAGAGTCTTTTCCAATGAGTCAACACTTCGCATGAGGTGGGCAAAGTACTGGAGTTTCAGCTTCAGCATCATTCCTTCCAGAGAAATCCCAGGGCTGATCTGCTTCAGACTGGACTGGTGGATCTCTTTGCAGTCCAAAGGACTCTCAAGAGTCTTCTCCAACACCACAGTTCAAAAGCATCAATTCTTTAGCGCTCAGCTTTCTTTTCAGGCCAACTCTCACATCCATACATGATCACTGGAAAAACTGTAGCCTTGACTAGACGGATCTTTGTTGACAAAGTAATGTCTCTGCTTTTCAATATGCTATCTAGGTTGGTCATCACTTTTCTTCTAAGGAGTAAGCGTCTTTTAATTTCGTGGCTGCAGTCACCATCTGCAGTGATTTTGGAGCCCCCAAAATAAACTCTGACATTGTTTCCACTGTTTCCCATCTATTTCCCATGAAGTGATGGGACCAGATGCCATGATCTTAGTTTTCTGAATGTTGAGCTTTAACTGTTGCTTCCTGATCTGCACATAGGTTTCTCAACAAGCAGGTCAGGTGGTCTGGTATGCCCATCTCTTTCAGAATTTTCCACAGTTTATTGTGATTCACACAGTCAAAGGCTTTGGCATAGTCAATAAAGCAGAAATAGATGTTTTCTGGAACTCTCTTGCTTTTTCCATGGTCCAGCAGATGTTGGCAATTTGATGTCTGGTTCCTCTGCCTTTTCTCAAACCAGCTTGAACATCAGGAAGTTCCCAGTTCACATATTGCTGAAGCCTGGCTTAGAGAATTTTGAGCATTAGTTTACTAGCGTGTGAGATGAGTGCAATTGTGTGGTAGTTTAAGCATTCTTTGGCATTGCCTTTCTTTGGGATTGGAATGAAAACTGACTTTTTCCAGTCCTGTGGCCACTGCTGAGTTTTCCAAATTTGTTGGCATATTGAGTGCAGCACTTTCACAGCATCATCTTTCAGGATTTGAAATAGCTCAGCTGGAATTCCATCACCCCTACTAGCTTTGTTCGTAGTGATGCTTTCTAAGGCCCACTTGACTTCACATTCCAGGATTTCTGGTTCTAGGTGAGTAATCACACCATCGTGATTGTCTTGTTCGTGAAGATCTTTTTTGTACAGTTCTTCTGTGTCTTCTTGCCACCTCTTCTTAATATCTTCTGCTTCTATTAGGCCCATACCATTTCTGTCCTTTATCGAGCCCATCTTTGCATGAAATGTTCCCTTGGTAACTATAATTTTCTTGAAGAGATCTCTAGTCTTTCGCATTCTATTGTTTTCCTCTATTTCTTTGCACTGATCGCTGAGGAAGGCTTTTTTATCTCTCCTTGCTATTCTTTGGAGCTCTGCATTCAGATGCTTAGATCTTTCCTTTTCTCCATTGCTTTTCGCTCCTCTTCTTTTCACAGCCGTTTGTAAGGCCTCCTCTTACTTAAACATAGTCGTAATAGACAGTGCTAAAAGCTTTTCCTTCTTTGCTTAGCCTTATCAGCCACATCAGATACATCTAAAATAGTGTACCCGTGTAAGGGCTTCCCCGATGGCTCAACGGTAGAGAATCCACTTGCAATGCAGGAGACACAGGAAACCTGGCTTTGATCTCTGGGTGGAAAGATTCCCTTGGAGGCAAGGATGGCAACCCACTCTGGTATTCTTCACCTGGAGAATCCCCATGGACTGAGGAACCTGGCAAGCTACAGTCTATAGGGTTGCAAAGAGTTGCCATGACTAAAGTGATTAAGCACGTGCGCACATACACTTCTCTGCAAATTGCCCCTAACTCTTAAAGATAACTTGAGAAAGATGTGCTATTTTCTTTCTTCATGTCCTCTTCTGTTCTAGTCATAATTATTTGGTATATTATTTGACATGTCCCATGTGTGTGTTGTGCCATTTTGCTTAATTTGTGTATTAGGCAGAGTTTTAGAGTAAAACAGAATCAAAGAGCATGTACAAGTGATACACAGAGAAAGAGGAAAACAGATTTATTTTAAGGGACAGTTGGGGAAGGGTGGTAAATCTGAAGTTTATGGGGCTGAGTAGCATATCAGAAATCTGGCTAAAGGTTAATGAGTCCAAAATCTGTAGGGCAGGCCAGCAGGCTAGAAACTTGGGTAGAGTTTTTTGCTGTAGTCTTGAGGCAGACTTACTTACTTTTTAGGGAAACCATATTTTTGTTCTTAGGGCCTTCGACAGATTGGTTCCACATTATGGAGGGTAATGTGCTTTACTTAAGATCTACCAACTAAAAATATTAGTCACCTTCATAAATCCCTTCACACAAACATCTAGACTAGTGTTTGACCAAACATCTGGGTGCCTTAGCCCAGCCAAGTTGACCCATGAAGTTAACCAGCAAAATCTGTTAAGTGTAACCTGTATCTCAACCTGTTTAGCCTGCCTTAACAAAATGCCGTAGACTGGCTTAAACAACTTGAATCTCTCTCTCACATTGCTGGAGCCCATGATCAGTGATGTATCAGCAGGGCCAGGTGTCTGGTAAGCTCTCTCCCTGGGTTGCTGATGGTGCCGTCAATGACAGTTTGATTCCTTTACAGTAGCTCAGCTTAAACAAGGAAGCTGAGTCCTGGTTTCAAGTTGGCAGTTCTTTGATAAACCTTCCCCTAGTCTTTCCCAGTGGGAAGTTGCTACTCGTACTTTTGAAGTCTGCATCCTATAATAAAAAAAATTAGGAAGTGGGAAAGGAGGTAAAATTTAAAAATAATCTTGTATGGCCCCTCAGGTTCATGGCACGGTTCAACCTTTTAAAACAGATGGTTGGTGGTTTTTCTCCTGAAAACTCTGGGAGCGGAATCCCCAAATGTCCCTCATTTTCTTCCTTGTTAAGATGTTCTTTCTTATTGTCCAGCTAGAATCTCTCCTATTTTAAATTAAGCCCATTTCCTTCTTGTACCTCAGACTTTTGGATTTGAGAAGAATTTTTAGTGATTGTTTAGCAGCCTCCCCCTTTGACACCAGAGACATGGAAGCATAAGGAAATTCACCAGCCTTTTTTAAAGTCATAGGCAGTACTCAGACTTTGACTTACTGTAAGATGATTGCTTCAGATATTACATTTCAGTGTTTTCTGGAAGAAATCCTTGACAGAATTCATATCTTTAGTGGTTTTCTCATTTATTCTCTCAGATAAAATGTTTTAGCCCTTTCTGTGGCAAGATACTGCTCAGCATAAGGAATGCAAGCATGAGTAAGATAAGGCTCTAGATGTGGCCTTGGAGCCTCCTAAGGGGCTGCTGCTTAATATTTTCTTCTTAGGAAACACCATAATGTAGAGAAAGCAGCATTATCTCTGCTGGGTTTCTAAGAGGAGGTGACTCTTGCTCTGAGTTTAGTAGCTACTCCAACTTACTCCGAAGGTGAGTTGGAGTAGCTCAGACAGAGGGAAGGACATGCCTGACAGAGCCATGTTACATGTATCATTAGTTGTGTGTTTGTGTTAGTTGCTCAGTCGTGTTCAACTCTTTGCAACCCCATCGATTGTAGCCAGCCAAGCTCCTTTGTCCATGGAATTCTCCAGGCAAGAATACTGGAGTGGATTGCCATTCCCTTCTCCATTATCATCAGTTAATTATTTTCTAAATAATGTGTTCAGTTGTATGAATATAGCACAACTTGTTTATACGTGATTGTGTTGATAGGCATTTGGGTTGCTTCTAGTTTGGGACTATTTTAAATAATGCCTTGTGTGTGTACCCATACATTTTCATTTGTTCTGGTTAATAGTTAGAAGTGGAAATATAGGTCATAGGGTAGGTATATGTTGAACTTTGTTTTTTAAAAAAATGCCAGATTATTTCTGAAAGTCATTGCACGCTTATCATCAAGCACATGAGAGTTCTAGTTACTTCACATACTCAAACAATATTCAGGCTTTTTAACTGTAGCCATTCTGGGGGGTATATAATGGTACCTTGTGGTTTTCATTTGCATTCTTCTGATGCACAGTTGCACTCATCTCACACGCTAGTAAAGTAATGCTCAAAATTCTCCAAGCCAGGCCTCAGCAATTCGTGAACTGTGAACTTTCCGGATGTTCAAGCTGATTTTAGAAAAGGCAGAGGAACCAGAGATCAAATTGCCAACATCTGCTGGATCATAGAAAAAGCAAGAGAGTTCCAGAAAAACATCTATTTCTGCTTTATTGACTATGCCAAAGTCTTTCACTGTGTGGACCACAATAACTGTGGAAAATTCTGAAAGAGATGGGCATATCAGACCACCTGACCTGCCTCTTGAGAAACCTATATGTAGATCAGGAAGTAACAGAACTGAACATGAAACAACAGACTGGTTCCAAATAGGTAGAGTACATCAAGGCTGTATATTGTTACCCTGCTTATTTAACGTATATGCAGAGTACATCATGAGAAACTGTGGGCTGGAAGAAGTACAAGCTGGAATCAAGATTGCTGGGAGAAATATCAAAAACCTCATGCGGGAGACCTGGGTTCGATTCCTGGGTTGGGAAGATCTCCTGGAGAAGGAAATGGCAATCCACTCTAGTACTGTTGCCTGGAAAATCCCATGGACAGAGGAGCCTGGTAGGCTACAGTCCCTGGGGTTGCAAAGAGTCAGACACGACTGAGCGACTTCACTTAGTTACTCACTTATGCTGATGATACCACCCTTATGGCAGAAAGTGAAGAACTAAAGAGCCTCTTGATGTAAATGAAAGAGGAGAGTTAAAAAGTTGGCCTAAAGCTCAACATTCAGAAAACGAAGATCATGGCATCTGGTCCCATCACTTCATGGCAAATAGATGTGGAAACAGTGCCTGACTTTATTTTTCTGGGCTCCAAAATCACTGCAGATGGTGA
Source organism: Ovis aries (assembly GCF_016772045.2). Classification (NCBI taxonomy): domain Eukaryota; kingdom Metazoa; phylum Chordata; class Mammalia; order Artiodactyla; family Bovidae; genus Ovis; species Ovis aries. The sequence continues at coordinate 67,823,524 of NC_056056.1, read as the reverse complement.
TTGCAGCCATGAAATTAAAAGACGCTTATTCCTTGGAAGGAGAGTTATGACCAACCTGGATAGTATATTGAAAAGCAGAGACAACAAAGGTCCGTCTAGTCAAGGCTATGGTTTTTCCAGTATTCATGTATGGATGTGAGAGTTGGACTATAAAGAAAGCTGAGCACTGAAGAATTGATGCTTTTGAACTGTGGTATTGGAGAAGACTCTTAAGAGTCCCTTGGACAACACGGAGATCTAACCAGTCCATCCTAAACAAAATCAGTCCTGAGTGTTGATTGGAAGGTCTGATGTTGAAGCTGAAACTCCAGTACTTTGGCCACCTGGTGCAAAGAACCGACTCATTTGAAAAGACCCTGAGCTGGGAAAGATTGAGGGCAGGAGGAGAAGGGGACGACAGAGGATGAGGTGGTTGGGTGGCATCACTGACTCAACAGACATGAGTTTGGGTCAACTCCAGGAGATGGTGATGGACAGGAAGGGCCGGTGTGCTGTGGTTCATGGTGTTGCAAAGAGTTGGACACGACTGAGCAATTGGAATGATAAGTAATAAGTACTTTTTGATGTGTGTTTTGGCTTTTTGTATTTCTTTTTAATGAAGTGTGCAATTATTCTGGGTTTCTTAAATTGGATTGTTCATCTTTTTGATTAAATTGTTGGTGTTCTCTCTCTATATATTTGCAGTCAAGTCTATTGTCAGATAAGCATGTTTGATACTACACATTGTGAATAGTTTTTCAGTCTTTAGCTTAATATTTCATTTTCTAGAAGAACAGGAGTCTTTAATTTTGATCAAGTCCAGTGTATCCATTCAAAAAATTTGAGTTTGTGCTTGCTATCCTTTCTAAGAAAGTGTTGTCTACTCCATAGTTATCTTCTGTGCTATTTTTCTGTTAACTAGAAATTTTATCACTTTAGGGTTTACCTTTTTAGATCTATTATTCCTTTAATGTCTTCCCCCCCCCCCCCACTAATACAAGGAATTAAAGGTTCTTCCCACTTGATAAGAGTATCCTGGTTCCAGCCCAATTTGTTGAAAAAGAGTATTCTTTCTCCATTGACTGTCTTACACTGGTACCTTTGTTAAAGATCCTTTTATCATATACGCATGGAACTTTCTGTGGATCTATTCTGTTATATTTGTTTAAAAGATTGTCTTGACAACTGTGGCTTTCTAGAAAGTCTTGATATCAGATAGCCTAAGTCCTTGTTCTTAACATTATTTCCATCATTTGAGATCAAATGTTGTATTAAATCTATATATCTTAATAGTAATGGAGTCTTTTAATTTATCCTCTTTATTTAGGTTAGTTTCATCTCTTAGAATTTTTTTAAAATTTTTCAGAAGAGCGGCCTTGCAGTTCTTCTTAAAAGTTTATTCCTAAAGATTTTATTTTTATTGAATTGCTCCATTTTTTTTGCTTGTATATAGAAATCAGTTGGTATTTATGTATTAACCTTGTGTCCTGGGACAGTATTAGATTCTCCTATTGTAGTAGTTGTTTAGTAAAATATTTAGGATTATCTGTGTAAAGGAAAATAATCATGTCATCTACAAATAAAAACATTTTTATTTCACTTTTCAATCTATATTGCTTTTTTTTATTGCCTTAATAGACATGTGCAAGCATGCTCACTTGTGTCTGACTCTTTGCACCCCTAGGAACTCAAATAATATGTTGAATAGAAGTAAAGAGAGAGTCCTTTCTGAGCTTAGAAAGGGAAAGCATTTGAATTTCATAATGGAGCTGACTGTGGCTCAGATCATGAACTCCTTATTGCCAAATTCAGACTTAAATTGAAGAAAGTGGGGAAAACCACTAGACCATTCAGGTATGACCTAAATCAAATCCCTTATGATTATACAGAGGAAGTGAGAAAAAGATTTAAGGGACTAGATCTGATAGACAGAGTGCCTGAATAACTATGGATGGAGGTTTGTGACATTGTACAGGAGACAGGGATCAAGACCATCCCCAAGAAAAAGAAATGCAAAAAAGCAAAATGGCTGTCTGAGGAGGCCTTACAAATAGCTGTGAAAAGAAGAGAAGTGAAAAGCAATGAGAAAAGGAAAGATATAAGCATCTGAATGCAGAGTTCCAAAGAATAGCAAGAAAAGATAAGAAAGCCTTCCTCAGCGATCAATGCAAAGAAATAGAGGAAAACAATAGAATGGGAAAGACTAGAGATCTCTTCAAGAAAATTATAGTTACCAAGGGAACATTTCATGCAAAGATGGGCTCAATAAAGGACAGAAATGGTATGGACCTAACAGAAGCAGAAGATATTAAGAAGAGGTGGCAAGAATACAAAGAAGAACTGTACAGAAAAGAGTTTCATGACCAAGATAATCATGATGGTGTGATCGCTTACCTAGAGCCAGACACCCTGGAATGTGAAGTCAAGTGGGCCTTAGAAAGCATCACTATGAACAAAGTTAGTGGAGATGATGGAATTCCAGTTGAGCTGTTTTTCAGTCCTGAAAGATGATGCTGTGAAAGTGCTGCACTCAATATGCCAGCAAATTTGGAAAACTCAGCAGTGGCCACTGGACTGGAAAAGGTTAGTTTTCATTCCAATCCGAAAGAAAGGCAATGCCAAAGAACGCTCAAACTACCACACAATTGCACTCATCTCACATGCTAGTAAAGTAATGCTCAAAATTCTCCAAGCCAGGCTTCAGCAATACATGAACTGGGAACATCCTGATGTTCAAGCTGGTTTTAGAATAGGCAGAGGAACCAGAGATCAAATTGCCAACATCTGCTGGATCATGGAAAAAGCAAGAGAGTTCCAGAAAAACATCTATTTCTGCTTTATTGACTATGCCAAAGCCTTTGACTGTGTGGATCACAATCAACTGTGGAAAATTCTGAAAGAGATGGGCATACCAGACCACCTGACCTGCCTCTTGAGAAACCTATATGTAGGTCAGGAAGCAACAGTTAGAACTGGACATGGAACAACAGACTGGTTCCAAATAGGAAAAGGAGTACGTCAAGGCTGTATATTGTCACCCTGCTTATTTAACTTCTATGCAGAGTACATCATGAGAAACACTGGGCTGGAGGAAGCACAAGCTGGAATCAGGATTGCCAGGAGAAATATCAATCACCTCAGATATGCAGATGACACCACCCTTATGGCAGAAAGTGAGGAGGAACTAAAGAGCCTCTTGATGAAAGTGAAAGTGGAGAGTGAAAAAGTTGGCTTAAAGCTCAACATTCGGAAAACAAAGATCATGGTGTCCGGTCCCATCACTTCATGGGAAATAGATGGGGAAACAGTGGCAGACTTTATTTTGGGGGCCTCCGAAATCACTGCAGATGGTGACTGCAGCCATGAAATTAAAAGACGCTTACTCCTTGGAAGGAAAGTTCTGAGCAACCTAGATAGCATATTCAAAAGCGGAGATATTTGCCAACAAAGGTCCATCTAGTCAGGCTATGGTTTTTCCAGTAGTCATGTATGGATGTGAGAGTTGGACTGTGAAGAAAGCTGAGCACTGAAGAATTGATGCTTTTGAACTGTGGTTTTGGAGAAGACTCTTGAGAGTCCCTTGGACTTCAAGGAGATCCAACCAGTCCATCTTAAAGGAGATCAGTCCTGGGATTTCTTTCGAAGGACTGATGCTGAAGCTGAAGCTCCAGTACTTTGGCCACCTCATGCGAAGGTTGACTCATTGGAAAAAACCCAGATGCTGGGAGGGATTGGAGGCAGGAGGAGAAGGGGATGACAGAGGATGAGATGACTGGATGGCATCACTAACTCGATGTACATGAGTTTGGGTGAACTCTGGGAGTTGATGGTGGACAGGGAGGCCTGGCTTGCTGCAATTCATGGGGTTGCAAGGAGTCCGACACGACTGAGCAACTGAACTGAACTGAATGGTATCTGTCACTTTTTTTTTAAACATGGTTGAGGTTTTCTTCCAGGTGCACCATTTTGAGTTAATTTTTGTTCAGAGTCTAAAATCTAGATTCATTTTTCTTTTTTGAATTTGAATGTCCAGTTGTTCCTATTACTTTTTTGTGGATGTCCTTTGTAGTGTTGTGTCCTTCTGTTCCTCAGTTTTCATGGGTGTTCTGTCAATTATGTTTTCTATGTCTCTTGTTACAATACGTTTTTTTTTTTATTCTTTTAGAGTGAATTACATTGATTTTTTAAAAAATTTTTTATTTTTACTTTATTTTACTTTACAATACTGTATTGGTTTTGCCTTACATTGACATGAATCCACCACGGTGTACATGTGCTCCCAAACATGAACCCCCCTCCCACCTCCTTCCCCACAACATCCCTCTGGGTCATCCCCATGCACCAGCCCCAAGCATGCTGTATCCTGCATCGGACATAGACTGGTGATTCGATTCTTACATGATAGTATACATGTTTCAATGCCATTCTCCCAAATCATCCCACCCTCTCCCTCTCCCTCTGAGTCCAAAAGTCCACTCTACACATCTGTGTCTTTTTTGCTGTCTTGCATACAGGGTCATCATTGCCATCTTTCTAAATTTTGGACTGTTAAACCAAATTAGTGTTTGGAACAAACCCTGCATAATCATGACATTTTTTTTTTATCTTGCTCGGTGTGGATATTTTTATGATTATTTATACAGTCTACGAAGAATTTTGATTTGCAACTAAAATCATTTTAGATTGGTTTTGGTATCATAGTTATGCTGGTTTTTTTGAATAAATACTGATAATTTGTATTTTTCAAAGAATGTGTCTTTAAGTTTTAAAAGTTTCTATTATGTGCTTGCTATATCTGTATGATCTATAGTAATATACCATCTTTCTTTTATGATTATTTGCAAATTGTGCTTTTCTTTTTTTAAATCAGCATTGTTAGGGGTTTTATTAATTGTCATAATTTTTAAATTAATTATCTTAAGCTTTGTTAAATTTTTACTGGTGTTTGTGTTGTCTACTCTGTTAAGTTCTATCTTTATCATTTCTTCTTTTAATTGTTTTGGATCTAAGATTTCTTTCACTTTTGTCTAGCTCCTTAAAAAAATACTTAGATAACTGGTCTTAAGCCTTTTAATCTTTTTTAAGTAGTTATAACTCTACATTTCCCTCTAAGCACTTCTTTACCTGCATCCCATATATTTCAATATATTGTGTTTTTGTTACTCATCAATTTCAAATTCCCTTCTGATTTGTTCTTAAATAAAAAAAAGTTACTAATAAGTCATTACCTTTTAAATACTTAGGTATTTATATGTAGTATTCTTGATTTCTAATATAATTCTCTTGTTTTATATATCATACTCTATAATATGATTTTTATTGCTCTTTCTTGAGTAACCCATTTGTAACTGAGAAGAATGTGAATTCTGACTTTCCTGGATATAGCCATTTCTAAATGTTCATGAGTTGATAGTGTTGAGCAGATCTCTTAAGTCCTTACTAATTTTTTGTGTTATGGGATGACCTTTCCTTAGGGTGTGTTGCTTTTCCAAAGTGTAGCCATTCTGTGGTCTTAACTGAAGGCTAAGGTGCTTGATGAGGTCTCTCCACTCTGGCTACAGCTGAACTCCAGTGTTTCTTTGCATTAGTGTAACACCTGGACTATTAATTTATTTTGGACTTCCAGGGTCTCCCTCTTCACTTGTACAGCCCAGCCCTTGATCAGGGACCTGTGGGAGATCTACAGAATTTGTTAGGTTTCCCTTCTCTCAAAGATTTTCCACTGCCTGTTGTCAAGTGTCTGAAAATGGTGGTTAATATTCCATCCAACTTTTTAGTTGTTTATGTGAGGGAGGCAAGGCCAGTTCCAATTACTGTGTTAGAACTAAAAGTAGAAGAAAGCTGAAACTCCAATACTTTGGCCACCTCATGCGAAGAGTTGACTCATTGAAAAAGACCCTGATGTTGGGAGGGATTGGGGGCAGGAGGAGAAGGGGATGACAGAGGATGAGATGGCTGGATGGCATCACCGACTTGATGGACGTGAGTTTGGGTGAACTCTGGGAGCTGGTGATAGACAGGGAGGCCAGGCATGCTGCAATTCATGGGGTCGCAAAGAGTCGAACATGACTGAGCCACTGAACTGAACGTTCTCTGTTGAATGCATATTAAGGTTAAATGACGGATTCTCTGTCTTCTTGCATTCTTTGTCTACCAGATACATTAATATGTCAGGCTCAGCCTTTCAGACCCAGTATTTATGTGGATCTTCTTTCTTGGCTCCAAGTCTGCTATTTCTCTTTTATTTTCTCACCTTTATCCTTTTTGAATTCTTTCCCTTTTCACTGTTTGCCTGATTTTAAGAAATGGGACCTGGTAGGCCCAGCAGGCAACATTCTGTGCATATAAATGTGAACTACTTTGGGGAGTGTGACATTTTCTTCCCAATTTGGAGCAGGGCTTTAGGCCTCTTAAGTTCCTTCTCTGTTATCTTCAGGTTTTTCCTCTTCCCCAAAGAACTGCCATGAATCATGGAAGAGGCTCTCTGGGGAAGCCTTAGGACCTGTGTCCTTGCTTTCCAGAGTTGGTGACAGCCTTACCTCTGAATACAATCCTTGGGAGCTGATTGACAATTCCCTCCCCACTGCTGAAAAGGATCACTGATGTTATAGTCATTATTCGTTGCATAGGGATGGGTGGACTGAGGAAGACAGAGGCCTTTATATTAGTGTGATGAATAGTTTTATATCTGGTCACAATTCTAGCATTTTTTTTCTTATTGTAAATTTATTTTAATTGGAGGTTAATTACTTTACAATATTGTATTGGTTTTGCTATACATCAACATGAATCTGCCACAGGTATGCACATGTTCCCCATCCTGAACCCCCCTCCCTCCTCCCTCCCCGTACCATCCCTCTGCGTCATCCCAGTGCACCAGCCCCAAGCATCCAGTATCATGCATCGAACCTGGACTGGTGATTCATTTCATATATGATATTATACATGTTTCAATGCCATTCTCCCCAGTCATCCCACCCTCTCCCTCTCCCACAGAGTCCAAAAGACTGTTCTATACATCTGTGTCTCTTTTGCTGTGTTGCATACAGGGTTATTGTTACCATCTTTCCAAATTCCATATATATGCGTTAGTATACTGTATTGGTGTTTTTCTTTCTGGCTTACTTCGCTCTGTATAATTGGCTCCAGTTTCATCCACCTCATTGGAACTGATTCAAATGTATTCTTTTTATTTATTTATTTATTTTTTGGTTTCTTTTTTTTCCTCTCTCCCTTTTTTTTTTAAATTTTATTTTTTCACTTTACAATACTGTATTGGTTTTGCCATACATTGACATGAATCCACCACAGGTGTACATGTATTCTTTTTAATGGCTGAGTAATACCCCATTGTGTATATGTACCACAGCTTTCTTATCCATTCATATGCTGATGGACATCTAGGTTGCTTCCATGTCCTGGCTATTATAAACAGTGCTGTGATGAACATTGGGGTACACGTGTCTCTTTCAGTTCTGGTTTCCTCGGTGTGTATGCCCAGCAGTGGGATTGCTGGGTCATAAGGCAGTTCTATTTCCAGTTTTTTAAGGAATCTCACACTGTTCTCCATAGTGGCTGTACTAGTTTGCATTCCCACCAACAGTGTAAGAGGGTTCCCTTTTCTCCACACCCTCTCCAGCATTTATTGCTTGTAGACTTTTGGATTGCAGCCATTCTGACTGGCGTGAAATGGTACCTCATTGTGGTTTTGATTTGCATTTCTCTGATAATGAGTGATGTTGAGCATCTTTTCATGTGTTTGTTAGCCATCTGTATGTCTTCTTTGGAGAAATGTCTATTTAGTTCTTTGGCCCATTTTTTGATTGGGTCATTTATTTTTCTGGAATTGAGCTGCAGGAGCTGCTTATATATTTTTCAGATTAGTTGTTTGTCGGCTCCCATTCTGAAGACTGTCTTTTCACCTTGCTTATAGTTTCCTCTGTTGTGCAGAAGCTTTTAATTTTAATTATATCCCGTTTGTTTATTTTTGCTTTTATTTCCAGAATTCTGGGAGGTGGGTCATAGAGGATCCTGCTGTGATTTATGTTGGAGATTATTTTGCTTATGTTCTCCTCTAGGAGTTTTATAATTTCTGGTCTTATGTTTAGATCTTTAATCCATTTTGAGTTTATTTTTGTGTATGGTGTTAGAAAGTGTTCTAGTTTTGTTCTTTTGCAAGCAGTTGACCAGTTTTCCCAGCACCACTTGTTAAAGAGATTGTCTTTTCTCCCTTGTATATTCTTGCCTCCTTTGTCAAAGATAAGGTGTCCATAGATGCATGGATTTATCTCTGGGCTTTCTACTTTGTTCCACTGATCTATATTTCTGTCTTTGTGTTAGTACCATACTGTCTTGATGACTGTGGCTTTGTAGTAGAGCCTGAAGTCAGGCAGGTTGATTCCTCCAGTTCCATTCTTCTTTCTCAAGATTGTTTTGGCTATTCGAGGTTTTTTGTATTTCCATACAAATCTTGAAATTATTTGTTCTAGCTCTGTGAAAAATACTGTTGGTAGCTTGATAGGGATTGCATTGAATCTATAGATTGCTTTGGGTAGTATACTCATTTTCACTATATTGATTCTTCCGATCCACGAACATGGTATATTTCTCCATCTATTAGTGTCCTCTTTGATTTCTTTCACCACTCTTTTATAGTTTTCTATATATAGGTCTCTAGTTTTTTTCAGTTCAGTTCGCTCGCTCAATCGTGTCCGACTCTTTGCGACCCCATGAATTGCAGCATGCCGGGCCTCCCTGTACATCACCATCTCCCGGAGTTCACTCAGACTCACGTCCATTGAGTCAGTGATGCCATCCAGCCATCTCATCCTCTGTCGTCCCCTTCTCCTCCTGCCCCCAATCCCTCCCAGCATCAGAGTCTTTTCCAGTGAGTCAACTCTTTGCATGAGTGGCCGGAGTACTGAAATTCAGCTTCAGCATCATTCCCTCCAAAGAAATCCCAGGGCTGATCTCCTTCAGAATGGACTGGTTGGATCTCCTTGCAGTCCAAGGGACTCTCAAGAGTCTTCTCCAAAACCACAGTTCAAAAGCATCAATTTGTCAGCGCTCAGCCTTCTTCACAGTCCAACTCTCACATCCATACATGACTACTGGAAAAACCATAGCCTTGACTAGACGGATCTTTGTTAACAAAGTAATGTCTCTGCTTTTCAATATGCTATCTAGGTTGGTCAGAACTTTCCTTCCAAGGAATAAGCGTCTTTTAATTTCATGGCTGTGGTCACCATCTGCAGTGATTTTGGAGCCCCCAAAAATAAAATCTGACACTGTTTCCACTGTTTCCCCATCTGTTTCCCATGAAGTGATGGGACCAGATGCCATGATCTTCGTTTCCTGAATGTTGAACTTTAAGCCAACTTTTTCCCTCTCCACTTTCACTTTCATCAAGAGGTTTTTTAGTTCCTCTTCACTTTCTGCCATAAGGGTGGTGTCATCTGCATATCTGTGGTTACTGATATTTCTCCCAGCAATCTTGATTCTAGCTGTGATTCTTCCAGCCCAGTGTTTCTCATGATGTATTCTGCATATAAGTTAAATAAGCAGGGTGACAATATACTTTAGGTAGGTATATTCCTAAGTATTTTATTCTTTTTGTTGCAATGGTGAATGGAATTGTTTCCTTAATTTCTCTATTTTCTCATTATTAGTGTATAGGAAGGCAAGGGGTTTCTGTGTGTTGATTTTATATCCTGCAACTTTACTATTTTCATTGATTAACTCTAGTAATTTTCTGGTGGAGTCTTTAGGGTTTTCTATGTAGAGGATCATGTTATCTGCAACAGCGAGAGTTTTACTTCTTTTTTTCCAATTTGGATTCCTTTTATTTCTTTTTCTGCTCTGATTGCTGAATTCTAGCATTTTTATTCGAAGCAAACTCACCAGGGTTTATCTTCAGTAACCGCCTCTCCATACCTAAAATTTCCTTTTGTTGTTTTCTTCCCCTTTTAAAATCAAAATAATCAGATGCTTATAGATATCACAAAGGAAGAAACCAGGAATGAATTATGATGAGAATCGTTGCCAGTTTTTAAGCTCTTCTTAAAAACACAAACCAGTTTAATATTTTTGACTCTACTTTTCAATAAATAATGAAATTATTAAGAAATAAGTTAGAATTGGTTATGTCTGCATGCATATTTTAGGCTCAAAGAATGTTTTAATTAGGCACTTTTGATGTATTACACATAATTATGTTTACCTTTAATTTGGCATGAAAATGACATTTTGAGAGCTAAGTTCAGTGGTGTATTTTAGAGCACACCACTAGAGAAATACGTTTTATCTCCTAGGGCCCTTTTTCTGCTTCTCCCTACCATTGCTGAATTCAAATCAATATTAAAAAAAAATGTGATGGTGATGAAATTGTAGATTCTGAAACCAGAGCACCGTAATTAACACCATTTTCCTAATCAATGAACCTTGCAAATTTGTAGTTTGGTGTCTGTATTAATAGTTCAGATGACTTGAGAATGGGGGCATGGCATTTGCTCTCTAGTGAAAAAGTGATGATTATTTCTAAAGGTCAGTGTGCAGAGAAACTTGTGCCCCATATGTGGTGACCCTTTAGTTTCTGAGGGATTCACTGACATGACAGTGAGTGACTCAACAGTGTTAGCAGAGATGGGAGGGGACTGGGGAGTCTGGGAGGCAGACCAGGTTTCCCATTTACAGTACAGGCAGAGTTGCTTAAGCTGCCATCAGCATGTCCAATGAAAGTATATAGATTCATAAGTGAGTAGGCACCAGGACCCATTATTGGCTGAATTCAGTTTCACATTATCACTCCTTGTCTCTCTTTTTGCATAGATTTTTTCATGTATTTATTCTTTCTACGTGTACATATTACTATTTACTGTTTATTATGACAGACACTGAGGATAAGCATGACAATAAATTGTCAGGTAAATAGACTAGGCAGCATGCATTCATGTATGCTAAGTTGCTTCAGCTGTGTCCTACTCTGTATGACCCCCATGGACTGTAGCCCACCAGGCTCCTCTCTGTCCATGGAATTCTCCCAGCAACAGCATAATATAGCTATTCGGATATAATTATGTGAGCCCTGGGAGACTCAGTTAACTCAGACTTTTTAAGGGTTTTTTTTTTTTTTTTTGAGATTGTTTATTTTGGTCATTCTAGGACTTTTGCTTTTCATATACATTTTATTTTCTTTTATTATTTATTTTTTTAGAATGAACATTTTTATTTATTTATTTTTTATTTTTGAGGGACAGTGGCATGCTTGGGAAACTGCTTCATTGCTTAGAATGTAGAGTCCAAAACAGTTAAGGCAGAAGTGACAGTAGGGGACCGTGAGAGGAGCTGGAGAGATGGACACACACCAGACCTTAAAGGGCCCTCTCAGTTGTTCCGCCACCATCTTCTTCACACAGAGCAAGTTGAAGAGCTTATTCTGGCCCTTAGGGTCTCAATCAGACCCTATCCCGGAGGAGTTGGGGTAGTGATGGTCCCAGTTCTGACTCAGACTGTCTTTTCCTGCTGTGATCTGGTTCTCCGTCCTGTACTACTGTGGGTCACATCCTTCTCCAGTTCCCTCCTCTTTTCTGAAATCAGTGCTGACATTTCAGTTGTAGTGAGTTCTCAGTCTCTCTGTCTATAGTCACTCAGGGAGATCAGTCTTAAATTTAATCCGTTATCTGTCCTTCTAGCTGTTTTGCTTCTGAATTATTAACTACATCATTTATGTAAATGCTGAAGGTGTAACTTTTTGCCGATACTAACATGACATCTCTGTTTTTTTTCAGTGTGCTTTTTTCCTGGTTTTGCCAGAAGGGGGCCTTAGGAAAGTTCATTGTTTGTGGTGCACAGGGCAAGAGAATAGCTTTTTGCCATTTCCCATGTTTATGATTCGACATGCCTGACTCTTTGCCTCTCAGTAATGGTGAATGAGAGCAATGAATTCTCTTTGTGTTTATGGTGAAATTTTGCTCTTTAACTCTTCCAGGCTTACTCAGCTTTAGTTTGAACTCAATAGTTAACATCACTAATGGTGATTGTTTAACTATCCAAAAGACAAACAGGAAAAGGAAATAGTGTACATAATTCTGAAATCATATAATTAACCTCTGGTCTATAGATCACTGACTTTTTAAAAATTTATTTTTGATTGAAGGATAACTGCTTTATAATGTTATGTTGGTTTCTGCCATACATCAACATGAATCAGCCATAGGTATACATATGTTCCATCCTTCTTGAACCTCCCTCCCACCTCCCACCCCCTCCCACACCTCTAGGTTGTCACAGCCTAGAGTACCAGGTTGAGCTTCTTGTGGATTGTTGACTTTTAACTATCTTTTGCATTGTTTCAAGTTTATAGCACCAATACATATTTATCTTGAATTTGGCAAATGTCTCCTAAGAAAATGACATTTGGCATCTTCCATATATTCATATTGGAGAAGGAAATGGCAACCCATTCCAGTATTCCGGCCTGGAGAATCTCATGGACAGAGGAGCCTGGTGGGCTACAATCCATAGGGTCGCAAAGGGTCAAACATGACTAAAATTGTCTCCCTGGTGTATCCTGTGAAATATTAGTTCTTATGGATGTTCATTGGTGCTGGTAGAAAAACTGGTGCTGTTGTCAAACAAGTATGGAAAATCTTAAAGCTGTGGTTAAATGAGGATAACCAGGCTTTACTGAAATTCTTCTGGAGCTTTTAATATGTTAATATGCATTGTGAATTTCCAAGGCAAAAAAAAGAAAAAAAAATGTGGCATGTTGCCCGGATTCATTTGATCATGTAACTCTATTTGGGGGATGGGAGATGATTTGCAGAAAGTATGTTGTGTGGGTTGTATGGTAGTCCTTATTAGTACAACCGATGATAAATTGGGAGACTCTGATCTCAGGAAAATTAAATGTATTTCAGAGACAAGTATCAAAGAATACAAATAGAACAGTGAGAGAATTAAGAGAATCTTTATGTCTTAATCTTTGAGTAGAGGCTCAACAACAAAATATACCTAGATGGATCCAGCCATATTGTAGCTCATCTCTTCACTTACTAGTCATTTAAGTGCTGGTGGAGCCTCCACTGTGAGACAGGCACTGTACTGGGCCTTAGTGACAGGGTCTTAGTGAGAGAGAGCTTGGAAGAACACATCAATAGACAGTGGAATGCATCAGAAGATAATGAAAAGAGCTGGTAGTGATGGCTGTGAAGTCATGGACTGTGGCTCTGAGAGGGAATATGACGGTGGGGGGTACCCTGGCTAGGGTGCTTAGAGAAGGCCTCCCTGGATAGGTGATGTTTAAACTGAAACTTAAAAGATGAAAAGATTCTATTTTTGTGAAAATTTGGGAGATCAGAGGGACAGTAAGTACAAAGGTTCTGAAGTAAGAAGGGACATTTGAGGAGCCATCAGAGCCCAGTGTGGTTGGAGCTTTGCAGGATAATAGAGGCTTCCCAGGTGGTGCTAATGGTAAAGAACCCACCTATAATGCAGGAGACTTAAGAGACACAATTTTGATCCCTTGGTCGGGAAGATCCCTGGAGGAGGGCATGGCAGCCCACTCCAGTACTCTTGCCTGGAGAATCCCATGGATAGAGGAGCCCCGCAGGCTACAGTCCATAGGGTTGCACAGACTCGGACACAACTGAAGCAACTGAGCATGCGCACATGTGGGACATGAAATTAGTCTGGCTTGCTTTTAATGTTGTAGGTCACTTGTAACTGCCTCATACCTAGGCAAATAATGAAAATATTCCACGTGATCTGTTCTGGGTTACCAGGGGTCTACAGGAATGCCCAGTTCCTTTGGACATGGCATTTATACCTATATCTTCCAAAGGGACCACAAAGGCATTGTGGATTTTGCTCCCTGGCTTAGTGCTATCCCAGCCCATCCCATCAGGGCTAACACTGATGAGATCATTTATAAAAAGAAGCTAAAAATGAAGTAATGTGCATACCTATGTAGGCGTAAATTTCTGGATATTTTAAAGTGAAATAATCCTGTGAAGCCCAGATGGAGGAATATAACATACTCAGCCTTGTCATGCCATGGCACACATAGGAAGTGAGCGCCCTTGTACAGCACAGTGGAGTGAATGGACCAGGCTGGAGAAGCACAGATTCAGGACTCTGGCCCCTTGGGCACTGGATGGCTGCTCCAGTTGGTGAGGGGATCAGTGTCTGTGGCCTATTACTGACTTATTTGCTGCCTGCTAGCTGTCCCAGTTGGGATGTTCTACGCTGGTGGACTGTATGAAGAAAAAAGCCAAACGTGTACCATAAATGGGACTTACAAGTCAGTTTTCCAGCTCACGGTGTTGGCTTTTCATTCTGTAGAAATAGTTACAGTAGTGTTATCTAGTCAGTGATATTCTTAGTTTGGAAGTGGCATCGTGGAATTAGTTTATCTTCTTGTTCATCCTAACCAGATAGCTCTTTTCAGAATTGTTGTTCTTGTTGTTGAGTTGCTAAGTTGTGTCCGACTCTTTGTGACTCTATAGACGGTAGCACCCCAGGCTTCCCTGTCCTTCACTATCTCCTGGAGCCTGCTCAGACTCATGCCCATTAAGTCAGTGATGCCATCCAACCATCTCATCCTCTGTCGCCACCTTCTCCTCCTGCCCTCAGTCTTTCCCAGCATCAGGATCTTTTCCAGTGAGTTGGTTCTTCGCATCAGGTGGCCAAAGTATTGGAGCTTCAGCTTCAGCATCAGTACCTCCAATGAATATTTGGGTTTGATTTCCTTTAGTATTGACTGGTTAGATCTCCTTGTAGTCCAAGGGTCTCTCAAGAGTCTTCAGCACCACAATTTGGAAGCATCAGTTCTTTGGCATTCAGCCTTCTTTATGGTCCAACTCGGACATCTGTACATGACTACTGGAAAAGTTTCAGAATTGAGGATTCACATCTTTTTCAGTCACTTGGTCTGTAATCATATAGGGACTGACTGTCGATGACAGATAAAACCCTTACCTAAGCAGCATCAGAATTTGGGGGTTGATGAATGAAAAGAGGATAGTGTTTCCAGGTTGCTGAGCTGGAGGGGAGAACTTCTAGAAATTTCATACTTGAGATTCTAAGTCTTCAAAGACACAGCAAATAAACTTATGGTTACCAAAGAAGAAAAGGTGGGGAGGGATAAGGTGGTGGGAGGAATAAATTAGGAGCTTGGGATAACAGATAAAATAAACAATAAGGCCCTACTGTATGGTATAGGGAACTATATTCAGTATCCTATGATAACCTATAATATAAAAGAATCTGAAAACCTGTAATGTATTGGAATCACTTTTATGTATGTAGAAACGAACACAACGCTGTAAATCAACTACAATCCTGTGTTCTTGCCTGGAGATTTCAGTGGACAGAAGAGCCTGGTGGGCTATAGCCCATGGGGTTGCATAGAGTCAGACTTGACTAAGTGACTGAAACTTTCACTTTCAAATCAACTATACCTCTGTTGACAAAAGAAGACCCTAAGTCTAATACGAGATTTGCTGCTTTGAAGAGAGCTTTAGCCGTGAGGAAGTGCATGGTGGTTCCCAAGGCCAGTACCTCCCATTGCCGCTGCTGCTGCTGCTAAGTGCTTCAGTCGTGTCCGACTCTGTGCGACCCCAGAGACGGCAGCCCACCAGGCTCCCTTGTCCTGGGATTCTCCAGGCAAGAACACTGGAGTGGGGTGCCATTGCCTTCTCTGACCTCCCATTGCTAGATACCCAAAATTCTCAGAATGGGTTGGTGGTGTTAATAGTAGTAAAAATTCCAGCAGTGATTTTGGTAGTCATGAAGACTAAACATGTGACAGCAGAAACTTGAGTCATTGAACTATATACATTACCTGATAAGAGTATTAGATTCAAACATTGTATTTATAGCATCCAGATTGCTGAAGGAATATGCCCCAAATATTACATTTTTTTCTGCCCAGATCTTTTTCATTGACCAGTTGTTTTTCTTCCTTTTTTTTAATAAGTCAAACACCTACCTAAATTTCACCCACTAAAATAGTCTCACAGCTTCAAATAAAGAAGCTAATTTGACAAGCATGTTAATTGTTCAATTGTGTTCGACTCTTTTGCGACTCCATGGACCACCAGGCTCCTCTGTCCATAGAATTCTCCATGCAAGAATCCTGGAGTAGGTTGGCCATTCCCTTCTCCAGGGGATCTTCCGGACCCAGGGATCAAACCCAAGTCTCCTGCATTGCAGAGATTCTCTACTGTCTGAGCCACCCGCGAAGCCCATGTGTTTATTATTTATTTTTCCCTTGCACTTGTTTTTAAGAGCATTAGATCATTATTTCTGAACTTTATCCTAAATTTTATTTTCTTTTGTATAATGAGGCCTAAATCAAGGATCCCTTTGTGTTTATTAATCTGTCATCTTCCAGGATGGGTAGGTTTCTTTACAAAGGGCCAGACTTTGCTTACAGGCTGGGCTGTGAGTCTAACTGATTAACAGCACGCTGTTCAGTCTTCTGTCTTTGTAATCTGGAAACTCAGCCTGCACATGATTAATGGGAAGGAGGTTGACCTCTTTCTGAAAGGATGCTACTGAAGTCCATCCTAAGGGTCCTCAGAGGGTGCCATTCAGAGTGGATAGTGGTGCCTGGCTCCACTAAAGAGAAGTGACCCCTCTCTCTGAGGAGGGGCACTCTGCTGCTATTCCTTCTTGTTCCAGATCATCTCTGTCCAAATTAAGAAGGTCTGTGTAGTGACTTCTTCCCAGGAGCTTTAGCATCATTATCTAATGTCAGGAAAATCTTTGGGGCATAGAATGAGAAGGCTGTGCCTGGGGGAATCCCTCTCCCGCCCACACCTAGTAGCTTCTAGCTTCAGGCACAGGCCTGGTGAGAGGGGGAGGTGCCAAGCTACTTAGGTGTCTGCCCACGTGCTGTGAGCCTGAGGATTTCTGGGTCAGGATTCTGTAAATTTAGCTGACAGGGTTTTCTACTACTTTCCAATTAAGTCAGTAAAGTGTTGACATCTTTCTTACATATATGATAAGGAGACGGGAGGCAGGCAGCCCTGAAAATGAAAAAAGGAGTCAGTTTTTAAAATGTGAAATCTACAGGAAGTAATTTTCCTTTCTTCTATGTGAAAATAACATCAGGAACTTTAGCACACTGACAGACTCTCATGGATTTAGCTCTCATTGCCTCTTTTTTATCCTCTTCCTTAACATTTCCCACTTAACCGAAGCTTCTAAATGTGTCTCCCGGCCACGTGAGTGCCTCCCTGGCTCCATCACAGCACCTGGATGAAAGGTGTGTCCCTTATTTTAGAAAATGATCTGTTGCTAAACTGTGCCAGGATGTTATAAAAACTGTTTATCATACCTACTGAGGAGTCCCTGGAATGTGGTAGTTTTCTTCTGTCCCTTTTCCATAAGCAGCAAATGAAAACAAGGAATAGAGACTTTTTTAAATTACTGAAGTATAGTTAATTTACACTGTTGTGTTAATTTTGGTAATATAGTGATTTATGGGTTATTAATAAATATTGAGTATACTTGTGCTATACAGTAGGTCTTTGTTGGTTATCTATTTTATATGTCCTAGTGTGTATCTGTTAATCCTAAACTCCTTATTTATCCCTCTCTCACCTTTCTCCCTTGGTAACTACAGATATCTTTTCTGTGTCTGTGGATCTATTTCTGCTTTGTATATAAGTTCATTTATATCATTGATTTTTTTCCTTTTTTTTTAGATTCCATATATAAGCGATATCATGAGATATTTTTCTTTCTCTGTCTGGCTTACTTCGCTTAGCAGGATAATCTCTAGGTCCAAGGAATGGAGACTGCTGAAGCACACCTAAGCCTGTCGGAGGAGAAGACAGCATCACCAGACATCTGTTATTACTCTATGGAGACAATAGTGCTCCCTACCAGCTGTTTTTGCCTAAGCAAAGTGGTGGCTTCTGGAGTAGAGAACAGAATGTTAGTGGATTTTGACATTGAATGAGCATTAAGCAGGCATTATACTCAGTGCTTCTCACTGAGTTTATGACTTGTTTTGTAAAAAATCTTAGGAGAGAGCACCTGGATTATATGTTTTGAATGTGAGGGAGGAAACAGTTTGCCTTGGGAAGGAATTTTCCATTTTCCTTGGGAAGAATTCAACCATCTCTAATAATGGAAAGAGGAAAGAACAGTTTAAATAATTTACATAGTGAATTAATAACACAATAATTATCCATTTGCTTATTTAAAATGGACCGGAAAATCCAACTTTTTTCATGAAAGATTATTTCATTGCATGTACTAAAATAGCATAATGCTGTACCAAAAGCTGTAAAAATGATACGACTTTTGAAAATGTATTAATATATAAAATATTTATTATGGAGGCTCAGTAGTGTTTGCATTTAATCATTTTTATTGTATATCAGGGGTTAGTCACTTCATTCTGAATTCTGAAAAATGAACATGAGATGTTTTGCAAGCACTGCTTTTTCTGGAGTGCATTCTCAGCGGGATTTACTGAGGAAATACTTATTTGTTGAGAGGTAGGGGCATGTATCTGTAAGCACATTACAAATGCTTCCCACAATGGCACTAAAATGATTGGGGGAATGAGAAGCAAGCCAAGCCACATTGCTTCATTGAATTGAATTCTTATCAGTATGTTAAGTGGAGTTGGATGAGTTCGGGAAACATATTCAGGACAACAGAGAGGCAATGCCTTTCTTCTAGCTCTGTGTTTAGAAAACCACATCCTTTTCTTAGCTTTTTTGGACCCCAGCCTTTGTACTTGTCTGTGTTTTCCATTATGTGACCTTTATGTGACATATGTACATTTTTCTGTTTCCAAAGCATGCGTGTGAGGTTGTTCAAGTTTTAGGGCCAAGAGTTACGGCATTTGTGATGTAGCTACGTAATAAGGAAGAGTTAATCAACTAAATGCTGATATATTTCAAATGGAATCACAGTGCAGGGCCGAGGAAAGTGGTTTCTCATTGGTAGGTTTTCTGTGTTACACTGAGGTCCCCAAGGACCAAGGGTATGCCCCATTCTCAGTCAATTCCAATAGTGTAGATGGTGGGAAATATTTTCTCACTAAATTCAGGTGAGTGTCAGAGCTTGCCTCCTGAAATGCTTTTGGGGCCTTGGGTGTTAGTACATCGAAATGGGTCCAGAGCTGCATTCTCCCTCGGCCATTTGGCCAAACCGGGTGGCACTTGGCATACAGAGCTTGGCACCAACTATTGGCAGTATTTAGGGTTGTTTATTAAAAAAAAAAAAAAAAGAAGTCTGTGAAATGGTGGTACCTTTCAACCTGTTCCAAGTTTAAATCTCTATGATCTGCTATCAGCTACGTAGTTACCCTGGGAAAGGGTTAGCTATGATTCCCAGTCTGTGCCATTCCATACAGGGCTGCAGAGATTTACAAGGTCATGCCCAAACCCTGGAGCCATCTTGCACAGCCATGGAACCTTCCTGGGGTTGATGTTATGTTGAAACATAATGATTCCTTGTTTGTGGATGCATTTGCTAAATGGCAACCTGTGCTATTTGGGGATAATTGGAAGCTGACTTAATAGTCCTGGGTGAGAAATGGCAGCAGGAGAGAGAATATGCAAGACTGAAGTAATGTCCAATGCTGTGTTCTATACAGAGGTAATTGCAGAAGTGAGGGTTCTGGTGTGTGAAGAAGTTCCAGTCAGATGCCTGCATAGATAGGAAACGTCATGGAATTTCAGATCTTGGTGTCTCCTAAATGCAGGAGAGCCTTCATTCCAACCACACGCTAGTCTGCATTGTGGAGAAAAAGTGATATTGTTCCACAGTTGGTTAAAGGCACATGTTAATGCTTTCAGTAAGTAGTTAGATCCTTACTTCTGTTTCTGCCCGGCTGAATATCTTAATTAATCTCTTTTTAATATGTAAGTGTGTGTGCTTAGTCACTCAGTTGTGTCTGACTCTGTGACCCTATGACTGTTGCCTGTTGGGCTCCCCTGTCCATGGGAATTCTCCAGGCAAGAATACTGGAGTGGGTTGCCATGCCCTCCTCTAGGTTTTTTAATATATGTGATATCAAATCCTAAGGATTTGATGAGTTTAAGTTATCTTTGGAGCCTACTATACCTTTTCCATTTTTAGATTTTCTTCCACTCTTTCTAGGATAACTGAAGTCCAAGCAGTCACTTGAATGGTTCATGGTGACATCACCAATCTAAAGAGAAGAAAACAATTGAAAATTAGGAGCGGCAGCTAATTTAATTGCAAATAAAGCTCTGCAAGGTTAGAAATTTGTGGGTTTACTAATAAAGAGTATTTAACCGCACACATTAGTTCTGTTTACTTTTGTGGCCTTGGAAATGCTGTGATTTTATTAGCTAGGCAAATTGCAAAGGTCTAGATGGGAGAGGATTGCAGAGCAGAGTGGACAGAGCAGCTGGAGAGAGGGTAAGGACCAGATCAAAGGTACTGATCCTTCCTCAACTCTGTCATTCTGATTACCATTGTGGACACACAGAGTAGCAAATCCAGTCACATTGTAGCAAATGCTGGGAGGGGGGAGGGCGGGAGCAGCGCTTAGGCATGCATTAGCCTGGCAGGTCTGAATAAAGCTTTCTGCACCTGTAGTTCTCATGCATTATTTATCGTGACACCTCTGCTCTCACTCCTCTTATAACTGCACTCCATCTGAAAGAGAGAAGGGTGCATAGGAAATCCTTAGCTCTTGGCCTAGTGCACTTAGAGAAGATGGCCTGCCAATTTGGTAACTGTGATAACTGCAGCAGTATTCCTGGGTAGCTTGTTTTCAGGGCATCTTTAATGGGCAGGAAGGATGTAAGGAGGCTATTAGCCTTGGCTGTACTGAGCTTAGAGTGCTGTCAGCCATCCACTGCACGGATGCCCCCTGCTGAGTTCTTCCTTGATTAGTCTGTTCTAATGTCTTTGCCTGGGTGCATCCGTGCTGCAGTCTAGAATTAAGATTTGCAGTGTCTGCCTGGGAGTGCAAGGCTATTCTCTGTTTTGGACCCCAGAGGCCTTTTGTTTCCTTGCTTTGCCACTGGAAACACATTTCCTGGCAAGTGGGCTGGTTGTTGGATGAGCAGCATGAACACGGAAAAGAAAATACTGGGAGTGGAGGGTGGTCAGCTACAGTCTGTCTGACTCGGAAGAGGAGATTCCAGCTGCTGTGGAGATGGGAAAGGGTGGTGGCTGGTGAACACTTGTCCTGATTCAAGAAACTGAGCAGGGTGAGGATCAGCTCGCTGTAAGCAAAAAGACAGACTGAATTAGCTCCCTGTAGTAATATTAGCTGCAAATCCCTGCCGTTGTCCTCATGAAGTCAGCTTTCATCCCCACCCCTGGATTAAGGTGTTTGATGCGGGGCTGGGAAGTGGGTTTTGCTAACTAAAGACCTACAGTGGTTCACTTCAGGTCTGAGTACAAGGGGGACCCATTTCTTAGATGTCCCAGATGCAATGATTATAAGGGCAAAACGGGGACTTGAAGAGTGAACTTTACCAGTTTGGGTAAAACTGAATGAGATGAGCAGCTGGCCAGGAGACTTGACCTTTGGCACATTCAATAGGCCTTATTCTGGGGAATAAGGGAGTACAGTATCTGGAGAGAATGGTAGCAGGTAAGAGGTACCCGGGTGACATAAAGAGGTATTAGTGGTGGCCCTAATTAGTGGGAGCTGCCAGCATTCAGAGACAGATAGTTCCTGTGGATCCAGGCTGACCAGGCCCCTCCAAGGTGACTGAGATTCACAGAAAGGATTCCATGGACCCTGGACTTGAAGGAGCTGGCTGCTGGACAGGTTATCAAGACACAGAATGAGATATTTGGGGACAAAGGACAGGACATGGTTCTTTGGGGAAGAGATGGGTGGAGTTTGGCATTTGACTTTGGTGTCTAGACCATAAGACTCTTGAAATTAAATACCATATGTTATACAAAGTAGGTTCTAAATAAATATTTGTTGAACAGGTAAACATTGAAAACACTTTTTCTTGATGCTGAAAATAGATTCAGGTGGTGTATCTATCAGACTCATTTGAAAAGACCCTGATGCTGGGAAAGATTGAAGGCGGGAGGAGAAGGGGGACAGAGGATAAGATGGTTGGATGGCATCACTGACTCACTGAACATGAGTTTAGGTAAACTCCAGGAGTTAGTGATGGACAGGGAGGCCTGGCGTGCTGCAGTCCGTGGGGTTGCAAAGAGTTGGATGTTACTGAGCGACTGAACTGACTGTCAGCAAGTATAATATAATGATGGATCTGTTAGTGAGTTGACTTAGAGTTCCCCAGTAATCCCTTCTCCCCCTCCCCCTACTGTAACGGCAGATTTAGTCACCTTGGATTGAGGCTGAGCCTGGTCAGGGGAAGAGAGCCCCCTAGAACATGATCAATGTGTCCTAGTTGGGTGGAAGAGCCTGTAGATGCAGAAAAGATGGGTCACTCTAGCACACCAGTGCCTGAATTTTCAAGGATGGAGTACCTTTCTGTTTGTAAACTCAGTTATAGTCTTTTTTTTTTTTTTTTCAACCAGAGGATTTAAGGAATCATTCCAAAGTAGTTACAGATAACCTGATGTAAAAATAGGTGGCAGTATGGGGCACTCCAGTCAGTGTGCATGGGCTGGCCTACTCTTGTCATCTCAAATCTAGAAGGATGTTTTCTCCTAGTACAATTGCGTTTGTGTTGGTTGCCTTGGAAAGACAGTGAATCTTACATTAAGAGTTTATGTTTTGAGTTACATTTAGTCACATTATTTTTTTCCTACAAACTGTGAATTTTAGTCTACATTATCATCCAAGTAATACAGGTTTTGAAACCCTGGCTTTATTTTATAAGCAGCAACGAATGGAAACAGTAATATTCAACCCCCCCCCCGACTATTTTTTAATCTATTCAAGTTGCTTAAACTAAGTTTTTGAACCAGAAAATGTAAAAGAAGTCAACCTCTACACTTTGGATACTGCTTTTACTGAAATAATATCATGTCATGAAAGTATTTATGAGGCGAATCAAATTACTCAGTGGTCGCTAAATGTGTGTGTTTGTGTGTGCGTGTGTGTGCAGAGTTCTGTCATGGGATGAATTAGTGGCAGGACTTCCTCTGAGTGTGGCCTTCCTACCATCCGAGAAAGAATCCCCTAAGGTGCCATTAAGTGTAGCTTCTTTGGCCCTACTTTCCAAGCCGAATTTCTTGAGGCATTATTCTGAAACATGGGATATCAGGCTGAATGAGTTTTTGGACAAGATGTGATTAACAACAAGTGAATAGCAAGCAAGAAAGGGAAAGGCCATTGGAGATGGTGTTTGGGGTGTTGGGAAAAACGTTATAGGCAATCTAGAATTTGAATTTTTTTTTTAGGTTCTGAGACAAGAGATGGACACTTTCTGCACAAAGAATGACTTAAACAAAAGATAGAGTTTAAAAGACCATAAATAGACCTGCACCATCGGATGAAGACTTTGTTTTCCCTAGGGCAGTAGATACCTAGATAGGCATGATGAAGTGAAATATAATGAAGGACTTCTGAGAAACACTGAGAGACAGAAATGAGACTGATTGTAAAACCACTGAGAATAACATGTGATGCTTTGATCCACATAAGTTTCCTTCCTGCATCCCACCTCCACATGGGCATGGTGTTCAGAAATTTGGACCAGAAAAACTAACCACATGATTACAGGGGGAAAGCTATTTGGAAGAAATGTATTTGCTTTTGTACTATTTGCTAAGGACAATAAGATCTAGATAGAGGTGAATGTGTTCAGATAATGTTTTCTGAATACAAAGATATCTTTGTTTCCTCTGTTTTCTGCCATAAACCTAATATTAAACTAATGTCATAATTGCAACATAAAGCTCATTTTCACAAATATCTCTGCTAGAGTCAATGTGAGCGTGTGTGTTATGTTTATTAGTGTACATTATGTCAGCTCTTCTAAGCTTTTTATACCCTTCTCTACAGCCAGCCTGGTATAATAAGAATTGAGAATGAGGGTTTTAGTAAATTGCATTTCCCTCTTTTTCCTTTATTTGATGCTCACATGAACCCTATGAGGTAGATGAAATTGACAAGACTTTGTTGATGCATTTAAGCTGATAACCTGAGTAGGGGAGAAACTAAGATCTGTGCTCTGTGTCTTGCAGAGCTAGACAGAGGAGTCAGACCAGTGCCTTTCCTGTCCACTGATCATGCCCCCTTTGAATGGACTTGCTAGTTTCTTTTCTATTCTCTCCTTGACCCAGGTATAAAGCTTATAGACTGCTGGAAATAATTACTTGTTTTCCAGTCACAGATTTCTTATAAAATCCAGAGACTTAATATGCTTTCAACTTTTGTCATAGGATTAGGTTTATCATCTAAAAGAAAACATAATAGGAAATACTGGGGATTTATGTTCTTTCTCTAAATATTTAATACATGTTGACTTATTTCATCCTTATAATAACCCTGTGAAGTAGAACTATTTCTATGGCTATTTTAGATAAGAAACAGAGACCCCAAATTGATAAGTACTTGATTAACATTGAACAGGGAGGATAAAAAGAAAAGAAGAACAAAGTTTCTCTGGGGCTCTCCAAGCTGGAATAATACGTTGCTAATGTGATCACTCAGTGTCCCTCATTCTTCTTGTGTGACTGTAGTGTACTGTCTTCTGAGATGCTGATTATAGTACTTAACTCATAGGACATGCTGACAGTTGCAAACTGGACACTCTTTAGTGGATTTAGAGAGTCTTGATTGAATATATTTCTGATAATTGAAGTTTCAAAGAAATCCTTCACTTTTTAGTCATTTCCACATGCAAGGCATGTGGGGCTTACGTAGGATTGTAAACCCTAGGTTCCCCAAAGCGTACTGTAGCATTTTTTAATGTATCTTGTAGGGCTGAAGATAAAGAATGAGGTTGAAACTTCCAAGGGAATAATTTCTCTCCCATTTAAAATAAAATTTCAACCATTTGAAGGTGATATTACTATTCAATATCTTATTAGTAGACATGACTTTCTTCATTATTTTTATTTACCATATTTTAGTTCTTTTAATCTGGGCTTAGACCCATTAAGATGGAGAAGGCAATGGCACCGCACTCCAGTAGTCTTGCCTGGAAACTCCCATGGACAGAGGAGTCTAGGCTGCAGTCCATGGGGTCTCGAAGAGTCAGACATGACTGAGGGACTTCACTTTCACTTTTTACTTTCATGCATTGGAGAAGGAAATGGCAGCCCACTCCAGTGTTCTTGCCTGGAGAATCCCAGGGACAGAAGAGCCTAGTAGGCTGCCATCTATGGGGTCTGTTCACTGTTTCCTAGAATGTTGATGTTCACTCTTGCCATCTCCTGTTTGACCACTTCCAATTTGCCTTAATTCATGGACCTGACATTCCAGGTTCCTTTGCAATACTGCTCTTTACAGCATCGGACCTTGCTTCTATTACCAGTCGCATCCACAACTGGCTATTGTTTTTGCTTTGGCTCCATCCCTTCATTCTTTCTGGAGTTATTTCTCCACTGATCTCCAGTAGCATATTGGGCACCTACTGACCTGGGGAGTTCCTCTTTCAGTATCCTATAATTTTGCCGTTTCATACTGTTCATGAGGTTCTCAAGGCAAGAATACAGAAGTGGTTTGCCATTCCCTTCTCCAGCGGGGCCACGTTCTGTCAGAATGTACAAAAAAGATCTTCACAACCCAGATGATCACGATGGTGTGATTACTCACCTAGAATCAGACATCCTGGAATGTGAAGTCAAGTGGGCCTTAGAAAGCATCACTACTAACAAAGCTAGTAGGGGTGATGGAATTCCAGTTGAGCTGTTTCAAATTCTGAAAGATGATGCTGTGAAAGTGCTGCACTCAATATGCCATTAAATTTGGAAAACTCAGCAGTGGCTACAGGACTGGAAAAGGTCAGTTTTCATTCCAATCCAAAAGAAAGGCAATGCCAAAGAATGCTCAAACTACTGCACAATTGCACTCATTTCACACACTAGTAAAGTAATGCTCAAAATCCTCCAAGCCAGGCTTCAGCAATATGTGAACCGTGAACTTCCAGATGTTCAAGCTGGTTTTAGAAAAGGCAGAGGAACCAAAGATCAAATTGCCAACATCTGCTGGATCATGGAAAAAGCAAGAGAGTTCCAGAAAAACATCTATTTCTGCTTTATTGAGTATGCCAAAGCCTTTGACTGTGTGGATCACAATAAACTGTGGAAAATTCTGAAAGAGATGGGCATACCAGACCACTTAACCTGCCTCTTGAGAAACCTATATGCAGGTCAGGAAGCAACAGTTAGAACTGGACAACAGACTGGTTCCAAATAGGAAAAGGAGTATGTCAAGGCTGTATATTGTCACCCTGCTTATTTAACTTCTATGCAGAGTACATCATGAGAAACACTGGGCTGGAAGAAGCACAAGCTGGAATCAAGATTGCTGGGAGAAATATCAATAGCCTCAGATATGCATATGACACCACCCTTATGGCAGAAAGTGAAGAGGAACTAAAAGCCTCTTGATGAAAGTGAAAGAAGAGAGTGGAAAAGCTGGCTTAAAGCTCAACATTCAGATAACAAAGATCATGGCATCTGATCCCATCACTTCATGGCAAATAGATGGCAAAACAGTGGAAACAGTGTCAGACTATTTTTGGGGGCTCCAAAATCACTGCAGATGGTGATTGCAGCCATGAGATTAAAAGACGCTTACTCCTTGGAGGAAAAGTTATGACCAACCTAGGTAGCATATTAAAAAGCAGAGATATTACTTTGCCAAACAAAGGTCCATCTATTCAAGGCTATGGATTTTCCAGTGTCGTGTATGGATTTGAGAGTTGGTCTGTGAAGAAAGCTGAGCGTCAAAGAATTGATACTTTTGAACTGTGGTGTTGGAGAAGACTCTTGAGGGTCCCTTGGACTGCAAGGAGATCCAACCAGTCCATCCTAAAGGAGATCAGTCCTGGGTGTTCATTGGAAAGACTGATGCTGAAGCTGAAACTCCAGTACTTTGGCCACCTCATGTAAAGAGTTGACTCATCGGAGAAGACCCTGATGCTGGGAAGGATTGAGGGCAGGAGGAGAAGGGACGACAGAGCATGAGATGGTTGGATGGCATCACCGACTTGATGCTCATGAGATTGGGTGAACTCTGGGAGTTGGTGATGGACAGGAAGGCCTGGCGTGCTACGATTCAAGAGGTCGCAAAGAGTCAGACACCACTGAGCGACTGAACTGAACTGAACTGAACTGATCTTCTGTAGAGGGATTTCTGGGTCTTATGGTAACTCCATTTTTAATTTTTTTTTTAAGAAATATCCGTACTGTTCTCCAGAATAGCTGTACCAATGTTCACTCCCACCAATGGTGTAGGAAGGTTCCCTTTTCTCCACACCCTGATTTTTTTCCAAAATGATCAAATGGTTAAATTTTATTGACACCCTCTCCTATTTGCCATATACTGCAGTGGGTAAGCACTATGATACAAAAGAATTTTGAAACATAGCACCCATCATCAAAGAACATAGATTTCTCTTGCATCTATCACCTTCTTCCTTCACTCTGCATAGTATGAACTCTGTCCTAATTTCCATGATTTGTCTGAATATTTTTTAAATTTTATTTTTCTCCCCATTAGCTACTTGCAAAATTATACTGTCCTCTTAAATTGTACTGTTTTCTTAACTTGTTATATACCTGTCTCTTACCACACAGATCTGGTCTGTTCTTCCATTTATCAATTTTCAGTGGCTATCCAATGCCCTGGTCAAAGGGCATTGTGAAGATAGGAAGAGGTTCTTCATCCCCTGACCTTTGCCCACCTTCCTGGCCTCTCTCCCACTTCCCTGACACTACTTTTGTCCCCTTATGTCTGTCTGCATTGTTTTTGCGTTAGGATTCACTGTCCTTGCCCTTTGTTTATGTGCTATCATTGTGAAGGCATCTCCAGCTTCCTCCTCAACCTAAAAAGAATCCTTCTCTGTGTTTTCCTATCCCCTTATCCAGTCTTTCACAAACCAATCTCTCTGTACTGCAGTTCCTTACGTATCTGTCTGTCCCCTGTGCTGGG
Organism: Ovis aries; assembly: GCF_016772045.2. Taxonomy (NCBI): domain Eukaryota; kingdom Metazoa; phylum Chordata; class Mammalia; order Artiodactyla; family Bovidae; genus Ovis; species Ovis aries. The sequence continues at coordinate 67,795,497 of NC_056056.1, read as the reverse complement.
CTCAGAAAAAGCTGCCTAAGGTCTATGATTTTGTCCTTTCTATACTTTATGGCCCCCATGCCCTTGCACCTATGTAATGTTTAAATGAAAGAATATGCATACTGTCATGGTTCAAACTCAAATAGTTCTAAAGATATAATGCTGGACCTAGAACCCAGAGGACATCAACTGTTATTTTCTGCTCTGATACACCCTCAGTTCTTGGCTGGAGACCTGGGCCAGACTATATGCCTAATCAGTATTTGTTGCGTGAAGAAATGGATAAAGATCAGCAAGGACTCTCATAAGTAGGACATGATTTGAACACTGAATCTGAAAGAATAAGTAGGCTTTGCTTGAAAGATACCATCCAGTAAAGGCATTCTAAAGTTGGTAATTACTAGGAGCAAAAGATTAGGGAGAAAGAGGAGTCTGCCTTCATGAGAGCCTGATCATTTTCTCTCTCTGAATAGTTGCTCTGTTTACAGTGCAGATGAGAAACTACCAGGTCCTTTCTTTTTTCTTTCTTTTCTTTTCTTTTTTTTGATTGATTGATTGCAGGAACAAAATTACTATACCCATAAAAGTTTTGAACTGTCTTTGGTGAATGCAAGGAGCAATTATTTGATGAGTATTAAGTATAACTTAGACTCTTATGTTCTGGCATTGTTAATGGACAAGTAATAAGTTGGGTGATATGTGTCCTGCAGGCTGGTTGGAAGCCAAGAATCTGTAAGGGCATTTTGGGGAACTGACACTAAGAGTTGAGGAAGTTCATCATATCAAGGAAAGCCAGGAAAAGCTGTGAAAGAGATAAAGATTAGAACAAAAAGAGGAACAAGTAGATGTTAGATCTCTCTGTCCTACTGATTTTCATCAGAGGAAAGCAGCAGTTACATGAGTTATTTCAACTCGGTAGCAATTGTGATGGTTCCCTGCATTGCTGTGAATTGGGCTGTTGTAAGTACATTCTCATTGGGAAATATGACATGTTATCTGCAGTCCCATCCCATTTCATGACCAGTGCCACTGACAGGAAGGTTCACCTTACATTTTGTGGTTTTTATTGAAGATAGCACCTATTATTTGGGCTTTCTGGACTTAAGGGGAGATTCACAGAAGTGACATTTCAAATAAATAATGTTTTGAAATATTGTCATGCTCACAATAAACAATTGCACTGAAGATGGATTCTGAATAGAATTTTAATTCTAAGGAACATGATAAGCATGCAAGTTTGACTTTTATGCAGTGGCATTGATAATTTCCTCTAGGACTAGTGGATTTATACAAGAATTCACTGGGCCAAGTAGACATAATTATGAGGTGAAATAACACTGTGATTTATTTGCATCTGTGCTGGTGGAAGCATAGGAAATTCAAGTTATGGGGAGAACTATTGGGCCACTTGAAATAATACCTTGAGGAACGTGAAACTCAGAAATGTTGAAATAGCAAATGTATGAAAAAACGATTCACCTGGTATTCAGTTTTATTCACGGGGGAATCTGGGAGACAGAAATATGTTGCAAATATTAAAAAAATAATTTTCTTTTTAAAAAATTTTTGGTTGCAGTATGCAAGCGCTTTGTTGTGGCATGTGGGCTTCTATCTAGTTGTGGTGTGGGGCTCAGTAGTTGGGGCGTGAGGACTTAGTTGCCCCATGGCATGTGGGATCTTAGTGCCCTTACCCCAGATATCGAACCCATGTCTCCTGCATTGAAAGGTGGATTCTTAACCACTGGACCACCAGGGAAGTCCTTATCTCAAATATTTTAAAGAAAATGTCTGACTTTAGTAAATTTTCTTTAAAATGTTTAATTTTAAATGTTTAGAAATTTAAAAAAAATGTTTTAATAATCCAGGGGAGATTATCCTTAGGATTATTAGAAAAAATTTTAATGACTATATGAATATATTTAGAATATAATGTTATTGAGACATTGTGACTTTAAGGAATGGAGGGTGAATACATAAATTTGTTAGTAATAGCTAACATTTACTGAACAGTTGACTGTGTAACAGATACAGGTGTTAACTTGACCTTCCAAAAAGTTTGTTCAGGTCTTACTGAACTTTTTGGCCAACCCAATATTATCATCCCCATTTTATTGAACAGAGAGGCCAAGTAACCTACCCTAGTAAGTTACTTACTCACAGCTAGTAAGTAGTGAAATTGGAACTTGAACTTGGGTAGTCTCTAGTTCCTATACTTTTAAAAGCTAAAACATACTGCCCTGTGTTCGCAGTTAGGGGATTTCTCTATGTAGTATATGACCTCTGCTTCCAAATTTATTCAAAAGGCAAGAGAACAGCCAGTAGATAATAACACTGAGAATTTCTATAACTTGTACATCTGCCCCAAAGGCAAGAAGATCAGGATTGTTAAAAGTATTATGATAAGGAGGCCATTAGGTTCTGGTCGCTGATGCCATGATCACCTAGGTGAGCTAACCAAAATCTCAATCAGAGTGAATACACTTGAATACAGGAAAATGAAACTAAAGGACACCCAGTCACAAACAGACAATGAGACTTTTTCAGATAAGGCAACCACCAACCACTTATGCTATAAATAGTGAAGTACAGTTGATCCTTCCTATATAGGGGTTTTGTATCCTCAGATTCAACCATGATAGAAAATTAAAAAAAAAAAACATCCAGAAAGTTCCAAGAAGCAAAGCTTGAATTTTCTGTCCCTGTTTACATAGCATTTACATTGTTTTAGGTAACGTAATCTAGAGATGATTTAAAGTATGCAGGAAGATATGTGTAGGTTATATGGAAATACTTTACATTATTTTATATAAGAGACTCAGGCATCTATGGATCTTAGTATCTGCAGGGGAACCAGTCCCCTGTATATACTGAGGGAAACTATAAATTCTTTGCTTTCACATTTTCACTATGAAAACTTGGCCCCCAGTTCCTCTTGGTGGAACTTCAGCCACTTTTGGTTTTGTACTGCCCAATGCCAATAAATGTTTTCTCATAGGCTTTTCAAAATTTTAATGTGCCTTAGTTTACCTTTTAACAGGTTTCAACAATGACCTGTTTCTTTACTTGCAGAATTCAGCAAATTGCATCTCAACATTCACTGATTAAAGTCATGGTCTCAGTTTTAATTGATTGGCTGGTTTATATGCTTAAAATTTGATATTGATGTTTACAAGTGGGCACATTAGCTTTTGATTAACTGCTGAATTTAATTCTGTGTAGAGTGCTTTTGATTATGTAATCAGCATTGCTGATTTAATAATCAAGTACTCTTGTTTCCTAGATAATGATATTTGGTACCAAAAATGACAGTTTGAAGATTGACACATTTCTTTTCAGTTGAACTATAAAGTTGTTCCAAGAAGAGATTCCCTCCTTTCTCACGCTCTTTGTTCTTTCTTTCACTTTCTTCACAAAAATTGTATTAAATCCTTAGGTGCCAGACTGTGCTCAGTGATATGGTTATGATGATAAACACAAACAGGGTGGTCTTAGCCTCTTCTTCTGTACCACAAATTTTGTGAAACTTGAGCATAGAAGAACTTCTCTCTTTCTTAGCAGCAATTTTTGAGTTGGATTGAAAATGTTTTTTAGAAATATTCAAATGTTAACTCATTGCATAACCATAGTGAAAATAATAACTTAGAATTGCTTTACTTACTGTCTTTATTGCTTGTAATTACCCACTGTCATGGCCTGTCTTAACTTGGGTTGCCATAACAAAAATATCACAGACTAGGTACCTTAACAATGCAGTTTTATTTCTCACAGTTCTAGAGACTGGAAGTCTAAGATTCAGGGTCCCAGCATGATTGGTATTGGTGAGAGTCCTCTTCCTGGTTGTTGTATCCTTACATGGTAGAGAAGATAGACCATCTCTCTTGAGTTTTTCTTAAAAAGGCACTAATCCCATTCATGAGGGCTCCACCCTTATGACCTGATTACATTTCAAAAGCTCCACCTCCAAATACCATCACATGGGGTGATGATTAGGGCTTCACTGTAGGGATTTGAGGACATGTTTAGTCTGTAGCAGGGACTGTTTCTAGCTGGAGATCTGCCAAGTTTCAAGTAAGCAATTTGATACTTGGACAGGCAATAGATGGAGGAGTAAATGGCAACCCACTCCAGTATTCTTGCCGGTATAATCCCATGGACAGAGGAGCCTGGTGGTCTACATACAGTCCATGGGTCAACAAAGTCCATTTGTCCAACAAAGAGTTGGGCAAAACGGAGCATGCACCCACGCAGGCAGTAGATATTTATTGAACACCTACTATGTGCCAGGCCTGGGCTAGGTGCTGAGTTATAGCAGTGAATGAGATGCAGCACCTATCCTTTTGGACAAGGTGATCTAGTAGGTTACTGCCCTATTCAACATGATTATTGTCCAAAGTGGTTTACATTCTTCTCTTTCCCAGCCCTTGTTATCTTGGAAAGGCATTTTGCCTAATTTAGGTTGATTGATTAAAGATTCAGAATGAATGATTTTACTTGATTCAAAATTTATGTGACTTTCTTAATAATTTAGATTTTTAAGCTAGAAATAAAGTTAAACATTTAAAGAATTTCTAGAACTTCAGCCCAAGCCAAAGACGTTTAGGCGGTCATCTTCATAATTTACTTCCAGGGTCTTAACTAGTTGAAATTGGAGTCTTTTTAAATAGTTTATTGTAAATATTTTAAAGTTCACTTTTCTTTCTTTTCTTGCATATTATAGTATGACTGCTTAAAGTGATTGCCTACTTTTAGGTACGTAAAACAACAAAAATAGCAAATAATGAAATTTATCATTATGAAATGTATTAATTCCATAATAAGAAATTATCATTTGTGCATTAAAAAAAAACTGGGTTTAAGTCCAGTGTGAATCAGGACAGCTTTTAGTCAAGCCCCACACTGGCCTCTCTCATTTGCAGGAGTGACCCTGATACCTTGCACAGTGATAAGAGGTAGTGTAGAAGCTTAATGAACTAATATCTATTGAACAAATAGCCCTTTTTCTTCTGCTGCGTGACACTGATGAGTGGAGACTTTGGGTCTGCTCTTCTTTATTGATGTCTGCATGTAAAAGTGATAATCCTTAGCCTACTATTGATTATTTTGTGACAGTTATTTCTTATTCTTAGAGCAATTCTATAAAATATTGTTACCTTCATCTTACAGGTGAGGAAACTGAGAGTCAGTTAATGGTAGTGTACCTAGTAGTTGGTAGCACCACAATTAGAGCAAATGTCTCCATGACTCAAGGCCCACGCCTTGTCCATATCTGTGCTGTTTTACTTAGCAAGGAAAGATGGGGAATCCAGTGATGCCTTAAGTGGAAACAGCAGGATGCACACAGAGCCCAAGGGCATCCCAGCACTGACCTGCAGTGAAGCAAAGTTGATAGAAGAGCCTGTAAATGCTTGTTATGTAGTTTTGCTCCTTCCAATATCAAGATGTTCCTGCCTGCTTCCGGCTTTGCTGCAGAAGATGTAATATACCTTAGACTAAAGCAAACCGGATATAAAATGATTTGACATATAGAAACTTTGATTTATTAAAAAATCTTCTCCAAATACATCTGTTATGTACAGAGAGGTGGCTATGACTCATATATAGGAATGACTTCTTGAGTTTTTTGAGCAGTGGCTGTTGGCAGTTGAGGTAAGCTTGGTGTGAGTAACAGTGCAGTGAAGAAAGGGCTTTCTGAACACAGCCTTCATGACATTATTGTCAGTAGCAAACACTTAAATGTCTTTAGGAAGTACATTTTATGTGAGTCACTCCCATTCTGAAGCTCATTCAATCTGAGAACATTCTGTTCTTCCTCTCTTAGCATGACTAGCTATTTAAAGAGGTGACCTGGTGGTTTGACAGCAGCCTAAGCCATCGTGGGCAAATCTTGACACTTGCTCAAACTAGTTATGGAAAAGCTGGTATAGTTCACCATTTTCAGTCATTTTTTCAAATGAGACCCTTTTTTAAGACTTTATATTTTGGACAAGTTTCAGAGTTGGAACAAAAGTGGAAGGTACAAAGTTTTCCCACATAACCACTACCCGACACGTGCATAGCCTCCTCCACTATCAACATCCCTCATCAGAGTGGTACATTGGATACAACTGATGAATCTATATTGATAGATCCTAATTACTCAAAATCCACAGTTTACCTTGGGGTCCATTCTTGGTGTTGTACATTCTGTGGGTCTGGACAAAAGTGTAATAGCCAATATCCTTCATTTTAATGTCATATAGATTACTTTTACTGCCCTAAACATTCTCTATGCTCTGCCTGTTCATCCACCCACCCCTCTTCTGGCAACCACTGATCTTTTTACTGTCTCCATCGTTTTGCCTTTTCCAGAATGTCATAGCGTTGGAACCATACAGTATGTAGTCTTTTCAGGGTGGCTTCTTTCACTTAATATAGATTTAAGATTCTTCCATATCTTTTCATGGGATGATAGTTCATTTCTTCTTAACACTGAGTAATACTTTATTATTTGGGTGTACCACAGTTTATTCATCCATCCTAGTGAAGAAGAATATCTGAGCTGCTTCCACTAGAGAGAGATTTAATTGATGTTCATTAAAATGTTTCTGTTCTGAAGTTCACTCTTTGAGCTATGTTGTTGTCGTTCAGTCACACAGTCATGCGACCCCATGGATTGTAGCCCACCAGGCTCCTCTGTCCATGGAATTTTCCAGGAAAGGATACGGGATCAGGTTGCCGTTTTCCTCCCAACCCAGAAATCAAACCCATGTCTATTGGATTGGCAGGAGGATTCTTTACCACTCTGATACCTGCAAGCTGTCTGTATACCTGCAAGCTGTCTATATCTCTGTAGAAAGAACTCCTCCTTGCTCCTGCCTAACCTGTTTTGGACTAAAATGGAGGACAGTGTTGGGGGAGCTGTCATCAGTAGATCCATGTAAGGGTTCTGGGTTCAGCCAGTGTCACTTTAGACTGGGATTTATTTACGGCATTTGGAACTGTGAGGATCCACTTAAAGTGGGAGTTAACAAGATTGCACTTGCTTTTGGGCTCAGAAAGATGTGGCTTCAAATCTTGACTGCTATCTGCTAGTTATTTGAACATTAGTGAGTACTGGAGAGATGAATTTCCTGAACTTCGCTTTCCCTCAACTGGAAAATTGAACCTAATGATAACCTACTGTGGATGTTTTTTTATAAAGCTCTGTCACTGTTGATACTACTATTCATTGAAAGCAAAGAAGGGGGGTTCAGCCAGAATGGCAATTATTTGTGAGTGGGAAGAAACTTGTATTTTAGATGTCCACTAATTGCAGTCCTTTGACAGGTCTACAGTTACACTGAATCTGTGTACCATGTACTGTATCGTCTAAGTTTCTTTGGCTTTGGAGTCCTAGCCTTGCAACTTACAGGCTGTTGCCTGGAGTGAGAGAAGCTGTTCCTTTGGGGGAAGTGAGGGGATTCTTCTCTTTGGAAACCAGAATTCCCTTTTGGATGTGACAAAGAGAGGTGAATTCCCGTTTCCAAAGTTCCAGACACTAAAAGTGACCTTGAGACTCCCTCTTATAGAAGTAATTGGAAAATATTATTATTAATAAGATAAGTCTGCTGTATTGAGAGTTGTTGAGATTTATTTTGGTTAAATGGGAACCTGGGCATTCTTTCTGTGGGAAAAAATAGAAAAAAACCCATAGTATATGAATTTATGTAGCAAAACTTTTTCATAAGATAACTTTACAGAGTAAACTTTTAAGATTTTATTTCTTGTCTGAAGACAGAATAAAGAAAATAAGTAACTTATGATGTGAATCCTTGTAATGGTTAAATTTCTTGAAATCAGAACCAGCTTTTGAATCTGATAGGCAGCAGCTCTGCAGATAGACGTTTTGTAAGAATGTTTTATGAGCTTCCGCCTACAACACATTAAGTGAAACCATCAGCTTAATAATCGTAAAAGCTTCAGAGACCCTATTTGGTATCATAAGCTCAGTTTCTAAAATGTTTGATGATATAGTGATAACTTATCTAATGGCACTGTATAAAATAGTTCTCAGAAAGTAATGGTGATGCTGATGGGCGAGGTGACAAGATTGTTTATAACATTTGATTAATAATAAAAGTGATTTTGAAAATCAGTTTGGGGGCAGTTTGAACTGAGGAAATGAATCTACTTGATATTGGTTTGTCTTTTGATGGTCACATTTATTCAACAGCTTTAGGAAGGAATTTGCACAAATAAAGAAGCCGTCATGTACCCCGTGGTGAAAAGTTGTCACTGACCATTATGCTAGCTGAGGGCAGGAAAGGATGTTAACTAGGAGCCTGAATGCTTCTGAGAAGGTGCTGGGGTTTCGACAGTGGGGTTTGAAGCTGAATTCATCACAGCGCAGTTGGCTAAATATAAGTCTAGCTCTATGCCCAAACTTTATGGCTGCTACTTGAGTTTTTGTTTGCTTGTTTCTTTGGTTGTTTTTGTTTGTTTGTTTTGTTTTTCCATACCATGCAATATTCGGGATCTTAATTCTCTAACCAGGGGTTGAACTGGTTCCCCCTGCAGTGGAAGCATGGAGTGTTAACTAATGGACCACCAAGGAAGTCCTGCTTCTTGAGTTTTTATAATTTAATATGCACTTTGCCTAACAGAGAAAAAGGGTTTTCTTTCTTCTTATATGTTTGCGTAAGGCCCTGGAGGAGTCATACTGGTCACATTGTGAATCTCAGTTTAGCCCATATGACATATGAAGAACCAGGGACTTCAAGAAATGATATATTCCTGATCCCATCCAATTGTGGAAGGGCTGGAGTTATTTGTTGTCTCTGGTTCCAACTACTGTTTAACCTACATACTTGTAGTCTCAGGTAAGACAGAGACATGCTTTGGATGAAATGCCACAGCCATGTTCACTGATACAACTGGTTGTTGAGCAGAGGTTTACTTATCTGGACAAGGTGAAGGGCAAGTCTGGAGAGGAGGGTTTCCCCTAAATACATGAAGCAGTTTCTAGTGGACCATGGACCAGCTTAAGATGCTGTGGAGGTTAGCATATATTCCTGATGGAATCTACCTTTCTGTTGTGTCACCTGCAGCTACCAGAAGCAACAAGAAGTCCCAGGGTTCATGAGAGGACACAGCAGGAATCTCAGAACAATTCTGTTTAGACAAAATGGACTTCCTTTATTCTAATTTATAACGAGGTTCTTACAAAGTTGGACCACAATAATGATTTTATATTAAGAACCAAATCAATCCAACTAGACCGATCAAGCAAATAAACAAACAAAAAAATTGATCAACTTTGCTTTACTTTATTGGATTATCTGAGCACATTCTTAATTGATTTCATGTTCCCTGGGTTCTCAGACTGATTATTAGTAGTTTGTTTTGAGTTTGTATTAAATATATGGCTACATCTGAGAATTATATATGGCAAGACTGTACAGAAAATTGCATATGCTTTTCAGGAAGAAACGATTAATCCCATCAAAATTTTCACTGCAGATTTACAGATGTGCATAGACAGAAAACAAAGACTGTTGAATCCCTATTCCTCCCACAGCTTGAGCCATTTGTCTGTCTCTTGAATTCATACCTTCCAGGAACTCTTGATCCTTGCAATGCTGGCAACTTTTAATTTAGGGAGTGAATGTCAAATATGACCTTTTCTACGCACATTTCCTATAAGTTCAGTGGCAGTGTCCTTAAACATTTCTGTGGATTCTTATTCTGATGTCATTCTTATATATGTTTTCCTTATATGTTGGTATTTTGATTGAAATACAGAAGGGAGAGAATAATTTTGATTTGTATTTTGTTCCAGTATTTCTTCCTAATTCTTGGTCCTCTCTGGTGATAAGGCTCAGGGGAAGAGAATATAAGCTTTAACATCTCATAGCCTTCTTTAACTGTTGCCCGTTTTCCTCCCGCTCTCATCACATTGTAGCAGTCACACCATCCCTTAGGTCCCAGTGCCTTTTTCCATTCCACACTTTCTATCAATATTTAAACATAGGATTTTGGCCATTGCTGGCTTCTAGCAATTCTGATAAGAGTTGTTTACAGATTGCTTCTGGCAGCTTAAGCTAATGTATCTTGATTTGGTTCGTTTTGATGACTTTTCAATGAAGTGAAGGTGCTGCTGCTGCTGCTAAGTCGCTTCAGTCATGTCCAACTCTGTGCGACCCCATAGACGGCAGCCCACCAGGCTCTGCCATCCCTGAGATTCTCCAGGCAAGAACACTGGAGTAGGTTGCCATTTCCTTCTCCAATGCATGAAAGTGAAAAGTGAAAGTGACGTCACTGAGTCATGTCCAACTCTTAGCGACCCCATGGACTGCAGCCTACCAGGCTCCTCCGTCCATGGAATTTTCCAGGCAAGAGTACTGGAGTGGGGTGCCATTGCCTTCTCCAAAAGTGAAGGTAACTAACACTTAATGAGAATCTAGTTATCTGTCAGGTACCTTACTAAGAGCTTTACAATAGTTCCAAAAATGGAGCAGTGGAAATTCTCTTTTGCAGATGTCAGACCAGATCTACAGGCTGAATGACTTGCTCAGGGTCTCACAGCTAGCGGAAGGCAGAGCAGGAATTCAAGCATCTGCAGCATTCTAATACCTTGTTTCTCAAGGGTAGTACCAAGACTGGCAACAGGAGTGTCATCTCAGCCCAGAATTGCTGAACCAAAATCCCACACTTTAAGGTGATCCATAAGTGACTTGTATGTACATTAATGGTGGAGAGGCACTGCTATCACAGAAGTCTGATAAACCAGAGACTGTTACAGATAGAGGATGGGGGGCACTTGCTTCCTGGTGGCACTGTTGAGCTGTGACATGGGGCATTTGCTTTTCTAACTGTGACTAAAGCAGGAGGTAGGAGCAAAAGAAGAAGACATGGGCTGTGTTAATGGTGACCTACAGAGTAATTTTTGAGGTGTAGACACACTTGCATCACTATCATGATCACTAGAAAGCATCTATTAAAACCTTTTTCTTTAAATGGCAGCTCTCAGTTGATGGATTGATTTAGAATGCCTCTATTATGAGATATTTATTGGGAGAAAATTGAAGCCTAAACCAGAATTTCTCGTACTGTGTTTGAGTTCCTGGAGACAGTGCTAAGCCAGCAAGAAAATCATTTTTAATTAAATGTTTATTATAGTTACTACAGTGGTTTGGGTTTGAATTTATAATATAATGGGGTTGTATTTGGATGTAGGTACAATTTATGATGCATTGGGTCCTTTGTGTAATCATTGTGTACCATGCAAGATGCCTCTATTATAGGGTTTGAAGAAGAACTTTAGTACGTTCCATGATTATGAAGATTTATTATTATTCCATCTTTGCTTTTATGACACTGTAGATTATATTTGTGACAGCTGTGATACCGAATCCTTGGTCAGAAATAAACATCCAATTACTGTATAGTCTCAGAGGGAAAGCATGATCTGCTTTATGAGAGTCCACTTTATAAAGTGAGTTTAAGGATTTTAACTTGGCAAAAAGGAAATACTATCTGCACAGCATGTCATTTATTTGGTATTTCTTGTCTTCTCTGCACTAATTACATTCATCTCTAGTTATGAAAATCTGACAATATTCACTAGCCCTGAAGCTGATTTGATGTAATGTTTCTGGAGTTTCACATGAAGAGAATTGACTTGGTGGTCTAGTTCTTGATCCTGAAATACAAAAGCATGATAAATGAAGAGTTCTTCATGCTTCCATACTGCTTCATATATGCCATCTTGTCTAACCCTCCCATGGGTCAGGGCTTAACATGCTCATTTGATCAAAGGATTAATGAGTCAGAGGGTCTCACTGCCTTTTGTGTCCTCAGAGTCTTTTGTTATGAGCAGAGATGAGTAATTGTCATCCTGTCATCTGACCATTCATGGCTATCGTTGTTTGTACCATTCAGTTGACAGCTAGTCACGTTCTTTTTTATGGTAACTTTGCTTTCTGTTTTTATCTTAATAGTCCCTTAAATCATATTTATCTTCTTATGCATTTCAGTTTTACTTTCCTAACTAGTTTGTGCAAATCTCACGTGTGTTATACATTTCTTTATATTCCTTATATTACCTGATACATCACAGGCCCCTGATAAATATTGTTGAATCTGAAGTGGCGATAAGGAGAACTAATATCTTGATTTGCATCCTGCCTGCATTTGTTTCATCTCCTGGGCAGTGTTTTTTCTCTAGGTCTGTTAAGGTTAGGACTGCTGTCTTTTTCAGATTCTCACTTTAAGCCATGTCTTTGCCCTGCAGACCACAATGCAACAAAGAGGATTTGGAGCCCAATGTACTTGGTTTTGCCAAATGTTCACTGCTCTGATAAATCATCTATCAGCTAAGCTAACTTTGGGGAATTATCTATGGAGTTTAATTCTATTTGCTGGCCCCATCTGGTTACCATGGATACTTGCCCTGGCAGAAGGTTGTCCTCCTGGCCCTGGTACATGATGTTGCCTGTGGCAACAAACAGCTAGCTGGGTGGCAAAGGAACAGGGATGGGATGTGAGTACCAGGTATTCACAGGGAGGGCAGGGACTTTGCTTGGACCCCTGAGGCTATGGGGGACCTTATAGTCAGGGCGGGGCCTGTGGAGGGAGCCAGGGTGTGGTGTCAGAAGATGGGGTTGCTGCAAGCAGTAGTCAGCATTGAAAAGGACAACAGATTTTGGCTCAGCCACCTTGAGGAGAGGATTCTGATAATCTGCGGAGATCCAGGTGAGCAGGTAGTTGAGACTGGATCTGATATTAGGTAGAGTAGAGTAGTTCAGGAGGCAAGGGTAGTCTTGAATGAGCTTGGGCTCTTAGCTATGGAAGGGAGGGGAAAGGCAGAGCCTTAGGATAGTGAGGAGAGAAGGTTGGGTGAGCCACAGCTTCCTAGCAATGGATTCTGTGGTCAGAGTTGCAGTTAGAAACTGGGAGGTGCTCTGAAGAAAGAGTACAGCTCTAGAGTAGGACAGTTCTGAGTCTTATTCCTGTTCTTCCATATAGTAATCCTGCTGTCTCCAGAAATTACTTAGTTGTCTCATCCGTAAAATACAGAGGATGTTCATATGTGTTTTCCACCCTATGACCTGCACAGTGCTGCCTTCTGGAAAAGCATCCTGTGTTCATATAGTTTGGGAAATGTTGCGTGGTTTGTCTTCCCTCAACATTGACAAGATTTACAATATTCTCTGTTATCTTCCAGTAGCCGGTAGTGACCTGCAATGATTTTTATTTAGCCCGGTGGTTCCCAGACTGATGGACCATGGCATGTCATCTCCCAAATAAGCTGTTGACTTGATGAGGGAGTTTCAAGCTTGAGAAAGACTGTGCTCAGCGATCTCCCAGATGCCTGCTAGTGGGGGGTACCCTAAGTACATCCATCATTCATTTAAGAGGCCATGGATATACAAATGACCCATCCAGTTGAGGAGCCGCAAGTGGTCCTTTCCTTTCTACTTTAACTTGGTGTTCCTTCCCTCCTGAAAGTTATAGTGGAGGCTCACTGCTCTTTGGAATTTCCTGACCCCCAGCATGGGAGCACTGGTCCCTGACTCCCAATCAGGATTTAGAGGAAGGGGTGTGGAGGGTGCCTGCTATTGTTCCTCCTTCCTTTCCCAGAGCCTTGATGTTGGGCGTCAAGTGGGCCTCCCTGATGCTGTGTCTCTTCCTCTCAGCCCCTTTGGCTTGATCAGTTACAGGCTGCTGGAAGACGAACAACACAGCCCCCACCCCTCCAAACCTGGGATATTATGTCAGTCACTTTGGAACGTGTTTTCCTTTTTCCCAACAACTGGTTTACAAATAAACTCTTGGAATTCTGCCCACCCACCCTACCTCCCATTGGATTGGCTGAGGTAACTTCTTAACTGCAATCTGTTTAAACGTTTTGTAATCAAGAGTGGGAAAAATACTAATTGTTTTATCAGGCTGCATTTTGCATAAATAACTTTTTTTACCAGAAGTCTTTTGGGAATGGGGGAAATTTCATTAAAAACTTGGTGGAAGTAAAAGTGACTATTTTTTAAGTGACTGAATCCAGCTATGGAAATGACTTTGAGAATGAAAATAGTTACCACATAGAAAGTATTTATGCAGCTTATACTGTGTGTCTGTCATTGTCCCTGACACCATGGAATATCAACCAAGCTTCTGCCTGCAAGGGACTGAAACAACTGGCGAGGTAGAACCACTGTTCTCATGGATACATGAGCATGGAGTCCAGGGTTATTCTGTGTAGCATTACATTGAGTTAAGGCAAAGTGTGGTATGAATTCAGAGATGGGAGTGACTGTGACAGACCGACTTAGTCCATGGAGTCTCTGCTGAGATGGAGGGACTCGAGGGCCAACTACAGAAAGACAGGTGGGAATTGTAGATCTTACAAAGAAAAGGGACAATGCTTAGATGGGCAAAAGCATATGTAAATCACACCTTCTCAAAGGAAGGGCTTCTTAAGCCCTGTTGTGTGCAAGGCAATGTTTTGTATCAGCGGGTGATCTTGGGAACTTCCCCTTTGCGGTGGCACGTGGATGTGCAGGACCTGAGAGAATGAATGTGTCCACCTCAAACAGGAAGAATCCCATCCCAGCTGCCCTGCTTAATTGTAAGTTGGAACTTTCTCAGCTTGGTGGCTATGCATAGAACACCCATTTATGATAGAAGGAGTCGGTTCAGTGGTGGACTTGGTGTTGGCAGACCTGGGACCAGATAGAGTGGTGATAGGGGAGCACAATGTTAATAATAAATAGTAACAATATTCCTGAGACATATTTGTTGAAAAAATTAGATATTTGGATTAGTTGACAGCAAAGGAGATTATAAATTTCAAATAAAATGTTGCCTGTTTCCTTCTGGAATCATTCCAAGAACTGCCCCAGTGCCATATTTGGTTTGGATGGCATTTAACTATTAATCTTTGCCAGGATGCTTATATGATCATTCAGACACTTATATGGTTCTCCTAAAACATGTTCTTTGTTATTAGGGACAAAAGCAGTCTGATCCCATTTGGATTTTTTCCTGGGCATAGATATATCACTCCAGTGATTTGCCTGAGTTTTATTTTTGGTATTATTGACAGAAATTGACAGGCTGTTGATGAAATTAACTGACTAGTTCTGTTGAAGCTTTGACTGGCTTGCAGTTATAGACACAGTCTTAGTACTTAGAAAAAGTCACTAATCTTCACTAGATCACTGTCACCCTGCCTGTCAAATAATTATGATATTATTGTGAAAATAAAGCTTAGTGTCCAGAATGTGCATAGTATGGGAATGTTCTGTTAAATGTATTCTATTAGGATATTTGTTTTCCATACAGACAAATGGTTGACTGCCCATAAAATGTTTGTTGAATAAGTATGTGGTTAAGGATTTCCACTTCTGTTTCAGGCAATTATTCACAAAGTAGCAAAATGTCACTTTTCTATGATAAACAGGCATCATTGACATTCAATAAATTGAAAGTACTAATGGTAGTTGTCAAAAGGTTTTTAAAATATCTTTTGTATTCATCTTACCTGTGGCTGGAAAAACATTCCTAAGCCAGAGTTATAATTTTTCCTCTATTTTGTGTTCAAGTGGACTTTCTATTCAGAGGGTAAATTTTGACTTCACATATTGGAGAATTAACTCAGGCTATCTCACATTCTAAGAGATGCGTGTAGTAAATGGAAGATGGTAAAGTTGAAGATTTTTCTTTTGCTTCTAAAAGCCTGTATTTCCCATAGCTAAGCTAATTCAGCAAAGACTTGGAGGCACCAGTTATTTAAGATTTTCCTTTTGAGCCGCAAACTTTAATTAAAATATATAGTTTCTTGGTTTCCGACGCCTCTCTTTGATCTATTTATCTGTGAAGATATTTTTACAACAGAAATTCTGCATTAATTGGAAATTTGCTGCTGCTGCTAAGTCGCTTCTGTCGTGTCCGACTCTGTGCAACCCCATAGATGGCAGCCCACCAGGCTCCCCCATCCCTGGGATTCTCCAAGCAAGAACACTGGAGTGGGTTACCATTTCCTTCTCCAATGCATGAAAGTGAAAAGTGAAAGTGAAGTTGCTCAGTCATGTCTGACTCTTAGCGACCCCATGGACTGCAGCCTCCCAGGCTCCTCTGTCCATGGGATTTTCCAGGCGAGAGTCCTGGAGTGGGGTGCCATTGCCTTCTCCAAATTGGAAGTTTACCTTCCCTAATAAGGGGCATACCTGCACCAGCAGGTTGTAGTCCAGAGAGTCTGAGCTGGCTTTGCTGGATGTAGCATTTCCCCCAAATCTTTTTTCCAAAAGGAACATTATGCCATTTTTCATTGATATTAATGTATGAACTAAAGCTTTCTGTCTTGACTTGCCAGACTGAGTGAGAAATTAAATACTTAGCCAGGCAACTCGGTTTATCCATCCTCAGACTCTCTCTTCCCTTATTAAGAGGAAATTTTACCTAAAATATTGGAGTTGTCTTCATAATTGGAAAAGAATTTTTCAGAAGGGGCTTGAAGAGGGTGTTTGTTTCAGAGGTCCTGCAGAGCAGTGTGACTGATGTTCATGAACAGCCTTTGAAATTTAAATTTTTTTTAATGATTTTTTAAACTCCAGGTCGTTCATGTATCTGCTTGGCTGTTGTCTCATCTCCAAGTCCCACCTTCTCTCTCCGCATCTCCTTCATCCTCAAGTCCCATGGTCTTTAAATTGTGAAGATGGGGAATTGTCTTTGACCACTTTACTTTTTCTTTGACCAACCAGATAATAACAAAACTTATAAAATCCAATCCATCTTCTGTATTCTTGTGATGACTGCTTATGCACGTCATCTACTGAAATGCTTTCCTCTGGCGTTTTTGTATAGTCAGTCCAGAGTATGAGAGCCAGTTTAATCTGCCTTATCTGTGCCTACCAATACATCACCGTCTAGAGAGATGTATGGAGTTTTAGACCTGAAGGGATCACATGAACCTAACCACCAGATATAGACCTGGTGCCTAATACTCTTCTTTTTTTTTTTTAAACAATTTTTATTTTTACTTTATTTTACAATACTGTATTGGTTTTGCCATACATTGACAACGAACCCACCACGGGTGCACATGCGATTCCAAATGTGAACCCCCCTCCCACCTCCCTCCCCACAGCATCCCTCTGGGTCATCCCCGTGCACCAGCCCCAAGCATGCTGTATCCTGCATCGGACATAGACTGGTGATTTGATTCTTACATGATAGTATACATGTTTCAATGCCACTCTCCCAAATCATCCCACCCTCTCCCTCTCCCTCTGAGTCCAAAAGTCCGCTATACACATCTGTGTCTTTTTTGCTGTCTTGCATACAGGGTCATCATAATACTCTTCCTTTTAATTGTACTCAACTATTTATTTGTTTAATATTTATTTATTTTATTTGGTAGTATCAGGTTTTGGTTGCAGCACATGGGGTCCTTGTTGCATCATGTGGGATCTTTCGTTGTGGTGAACAAACTCTCGTTCTGCACCCAGGATTCAGTAGTTGTGGCCTTAGTTGCTGCACAGCATGTGGGATCTTAGTTCCCTGACCAGGAATCGAACCCATGTCTCCTGCATCACAAGGCAGATTCTTAACCATTTAATCAGGGAAGTCCCTATATTTTCTAATTAAAAAAAAATAAATACTTTGCTCATCTCTACCACAGGGCCTCTGCATGCACTGCCCCTTTTGTCTAGATTGCTCATCTTCTGAACCATGGCTCTCAGTCATTATTTCTTCACTTAAATGCCCATTCTTTAGAGGGTCCTTCTCTAACTCTCCAGCCACTCCTTCATCACCCTTAGCACATTTGAAATTATTTTATTTTCATGCTTATCTGTTGTTTGTTCTCCATTATAGCTCCATGTTCGAAACATTCAACTATTTGCTGTATGAAAATTTATGCTTTTTTGGCCTAAATTCAGTGTTCATTAACAGCCAGAGGGTCACTAGTCACTTTATAAAGACTAATGAAATGAGATGTGTGCACATTTAGTTAGTGCTGCTCCCAAACATAGGCATTCCCTTTCCTTTGAATCTTCTTACCCATTTGTATTCAGCTGGTTTTCACTCCCATCTCACAGATTCTCTTTGCTGATGTTCAGTGTTTGATGCAGTGGTCAGGCTGTGCTCAGTGAAAGGTGTGACTTCCCAGGGTTCACATGTATGGCTGAGACAAAGTAGCCAGAGAGCAAGGCTGAAGAGCCTGTGAAATGCATGTGCATAGGAGACCGCACACGTGTGGAGCACAGTCCTGTCTGCCATCGAGTATCTGGAAGGAGGAGGGCCAAGCAAGCAGCCTGCTCCATGGCAGAGGGCCGGTGGTGCTGGTGGTGGCCTCAGAACCACACTGAGCACTAGAAGGGAGGCAAGAATTAAGAATAGCTGGGGCTTACCCTAGATGCCAGGCACTGTCCTAGGTGCTTCTACCTGGCAACTCACTCAGTACCTACCTCATGAGTGGATGATTGTTACTGATCCATCTGCAAATGAGGAAACTGAGTTTAATAACTCACACAAGGCTACAGAGGAGGTGGTTGAGTGAGGATGCAAACTCAGGCAGTCTGGCTCCATGCTCTTCACCACTAGTCTATACCAGATCCCAGATGAATGTCTTTGGGGGCTGCACAGAGAGCAATAGGAAAATAAATTTCAAGTGAGTTGCTATTTAGACTAAGACAATTTATCTCTTTATAAATCAGTTCATTAAAATGGACATTATGGAAAGATATATACATTTGTAAATTTAAGAGGCATTCTTCATTTTCCATGGATTTGAATTTACATGGGCCATGGACCTACTGTTTTATTCTATCTTAATGTTCCTGAGTACTTATGGACAGACAGCAAATTAAAAATACTTTATCTTGTCCCACTCCTGGGTCAAATGTGATGATTTAAGAAGCCTTTTCTCGATTAATATGCTAAGCCAATAGCCATAAACAGGAGCCCCGGTTAGTTTGTTGGTGCTAATGGCAGAAAGCTGAGCTGTCCATAGAGGGGAGAAGGATATATTTATAAAATCCTGCCCCTCTTCTTGCATTGTTGTAAATTCCTGCATAGCTTTATTCTCAAGGAGAAATATTAGACTCATAATTCTTTTCACAATGATGTTACCCACCCCCAGAGCAGTGTACTCCCAGAGGAGTAGGAATAGAATAATGTTTAAAATAATAATTATTAATTGACGGAATACACAGGCAAGGGGTACCTCTTTAACCAGTCTCCTACCACCTAGCATGCCCTAAGATATCTCTTTAGAATGGAATTTTCCCAAGGGTATAAAAACATCATTTAATTATTGTTTTAATTAGAATCCTTCACTCAGCCCATCTGAGACCAGGTAGACCTTTTTTCTTAATGTGTTTTAAAGGGAAATGTTTTTATTGTGATCTGATTTGCACATCTGCTGCTTTTATTCACTGTTACACTTCTTCCTTAAAGTCACCTGCTTGGACTTTCTTTCAGCTCACATACACTTGAACTTTATAGAGACATTTTTAATTCTTAAAATACTCAAAGGTCATTTTCATGTTGAAGAGGCATGCACCTTAGTTTAACATCTATTTGAAGTTAAATATTGGTGCCAGACTTGGGTTATAAAGAAGAAAAAAAAAAAAAAAAAGCACAGTCCCTTCCCTAAGGAATGTGGACTTCATAGTTTATTTTAGGATTTCACACTCTATATTATTTCTTCTTTTACTTTTTGACTTATGCATTTCTTTTATTTATAACTTAAGGTTTTCCCTAAATAGAGACTACACTGAGAAGAGTTAACACAAGTGAAAATGTAAAGATTTTCAATTCCATCTGCTTTGAAAGTTAAAGAAGCTCTCTTATATTTTGTGAGGGTGAATAAAAGTCATTGATTCAATGATGTCATTTTATAATACAACACATAACATTTCTAGGATAATACATTATCAATCTGGAAATTAGTATAAACAGCATTTAGTAAATTCATTGCAGGGCCAAAATGAAGTTAAAATATGCTTTCCATTGTTGTGTGTATAATTTCAGAGTGTATGGAGCTTGTGACATCATTGTTTGGTGATTACAGTTACTTCAGGTATACAAGTTCATTGTACCTGCTCTTGTTTCTCATGACTCATTAAGTATTGATACATACTTTGAGTGTCTGTAGGATTTTGTGGCCAAGGATGATTACTTTAGAAATACTGTGTTGAGATATTCACCTTGGGGGAATAACCAACTTCTGTCCAGCTTCCTACGAGGTGATGTATATCAGATTTCATTTTGATATCACCAGGAAGCATGGTAAACAACATTAAATTAAGCAGAGTGGGTAACATTTCACTGGGTTCCCCAACAGTTCAGAAGCGAATCCAGGAAAGCAGCTGCTGTGAAAACAACTCAGGTTAGACATCAGCAAGCCAGAAGAAACTGCTTTTTGCCTTTGTGCAGAATTTTCTTCTAAGCCTGTTGTCATACTTGTTCAGTTGCTCAGTCATGTCTAACTCTTTCTAACCCCATGGAATGCAGCATGCCAGGCTTCCTTGTCCTTCACCATCTCCTGGAGCTTGCTCAAACTCATGTCCATTGAGTCAGTGATGCCATCCAACCATCTCGTCCTTTGTTGTCCTCTTCTCCTTCTGCCTTCAGTCTTTCCCAGTATCAGGGTCTTTCCAGACCCTTTTCAGACCCAGAGTCAGTTCTTCACGTCAGGTGGTCAAAGTATTGGAGCTTCAGCTTCAACATCAGTCCTTCCAGCGAATATTTTGGACTGATTTCCTTTAGGATTGACTAGTTTGTAGGTTTCTGAATTGTAAGAAGTTTGTAAAATTGTTCAAAGAGCATGTTGTAAAAAGTATCTGTGTTCGTTAAGCCCACTAATGATTTGGCAGTCTTCTCTGGTGGCTCCGACAGTAAAGAATCTGGCTGCAATGCTGGAGACCCAGGTTTGATCCCTGGGTTGGGAAGATCCCCTGGAGGAGGAAATGGCAACCCACTTCAGTATTTTTGTCTGGGAAATCCCATGGACAGAGGAGAAGAGCCTGGCAGGCTATAGTCCATTGGGTCGTAGAGTTGCACACAACTGAGCAACTTACATCTCAGTAGCACCTAATGACTTGGCAAATCCAAGCACTTAGCCAGGGGTGATTTGGTGGTTTTTGAACTAGAAACTTGCTGGCTCTACTTTGGCTGACTCTGGCTTACTGGAAGGTCAGTTCAGTTCAGTCGTGTCTGACTCTTTGTGACCCCATGGACTGCAGCCTGCCAGGCTTCCCTGCCCATCACCAACTCCAGGAGCTTGCTCAAACTCATATCTGTCAAGTCAGTTCTTCACATCAGGTGGCCAAAGGACTGGAGTTTCAGCTTCAACATCAGTCCTTCCAGTGAATATTCAGGACTGACTTACTTTAGGATTGACTGATTTGATCTCCTTACAGTCCAAGGAACTCTCAAGAGTCTTCTCCAACACTACAGTTCAAAAACATAAATTCTTTGGTGCTCAACTCTTTTTATGGTCCAACTATCACATCCATACATAACTAATGGAAAAACCATAGCTTTGACTAGATGGGCCTTTGTTGGCAAAGTAATGTCTCTGCTTTTTAATATGCTTTCTAGATTGTTCATAGCTTTTCTTCCAGGGAGCAAGTGTGTCTTAATTTCATGGCTGCAATCACCATCTGCAGTGATTTTGGAGCCCCAAAAAATAAAGTCTGCCACTGCCATCTATTTGCCATGAAATGATGGGACTGGATGCCATGATCTTAGTTTTCTGAATGTTGAGTTTTAAGCCAACTTTTTCACTCTTCTCTTTCAATTTCATCAAGAGGCTCTTTATTTCCTCTTCACTTTCTGCCATAAGTGTGGTGTCATTTGCGTGTCTGAGGTTACTGATATTTCTCCCGGCAATCTTGATTCCAGCTTGTGCTTCTTCCAGTCCAGCGTTTCTCATGATCTTGCAGTCAGGATTAAATGCAGTATTGCATGTGAAAAATGCCTTTGCCCCTTTAGTGAATTGCTTGATAAATGACAATCAAATTAAAATTATTAGCTATTAAGGGTATCATCCGATACACTTCCTTAACCAAACTGATTAGTCTGTTGTTTGTTGCCTAGTAACTGTTTAGTGAGACAAGATGATTGAATCTTTGGGAATGGAGAAAGATGCAAAGTTTTCTTAGAACTTGCCCTCCCTCCTGCACTATGATCAGGTGTCTCTGAAATCAAAGGGCATGAAAACCATCATGAACATATCCAGGGTGCCCTGTGTTGGGTGTATTTAATAGGACTTACGAGATTTGTTGTTGTTTAGTCACTCAGCTGTGTCTGACTCTTTGCAACCCCATGGACTGCAACACACCAGGCTTCCCTATCTTTCACCATCTCCTGGAGGTTGCTCAAACTTATGTCCATTGAATCGCTGATGCCATACAACCATCTCATCCTCTGTCATTCCCTTCGATAGCTTACAGTGAACAATGTCAGATTCATGATCTCTGAAGAAGAAGATTTGGCTTTGGGACCAGGGACCAGGCTTGATCACTCAAGAGCTTTTGTGTAGCAGAGTTTTATTACAGTGAAAAGGGACAAAGAAAGCTCCTGACATTGACATCAGAAGGGGGAAGGAGAGTACCCTCCTCACTAGTCTTAGAAAAAGGAGTTATATACTTTTTCAATTGGTTATTACAATAAATCAAAAGAATGTCTCAAGGTCGTAAATATCTTACTAGACCCATTCCCACAATTTACATTTTAAGATAACAGGATTAGAATTTAACAATAGAAAGAACAGGATTAGTCAGAAGGTTTTCAGGAAGAAGAAATTTCCCTCAAGCAGGATGTAGTTTTGTTATAAAGTTCTTACTAAGGTTTCTGGGAGAAATATCAATAACTTCAGATATGCAGATGACACCACCCTTATGGCAGAAAATGAAGAGCAACTAAAAAGCCTCTTGATGAAAGCGAAAGTGGAGAGTAAAAAAGTTAGCTTAGAGCTCAACATTCAGAAACTGAAGATCATGGCATCTGGTCCCATCACTTCATGAGAAATAGATGGAGAAACAATAGAAACAGTGTCAGACTTCATTGTTTTGGGCTCCAAAATCACTGCAGATGGTGACTGCAGCCATGAAATTAAAAGACGCTTACTCCTTGGAAGAAAAGTTATGACCAACCTAGATAGCATATTCAAAAGCAGAGACATTACTTTGCCAACTAAGGTCCGTCTAGTCAAAGCTACGGTTTTTCCTGTGGTCATGTATGGATGTGAGAGTTGGATTGTGAAGAAGGCTGAGTGCCGAAGAATTGATGCTTTTGAACTGTGGTGTTGTAGGAGACTCTTGAGAGTCCCTTGGACTGCAAGAAGATCCAACCAGTCCATTCTGAAGGAGATCAGCCCTGGGATTTCTTTGGAAGGAATGATGTTGAAGCTGAAACTCCAGTACTTTGGCCACCTCATGTGAAGAGTTGACTCATTGGAAAAGATTCTGATGCTGGGAGGGATTGGGGCAGAAGGAAAAGGGGACAACAGAGGATGAGCTGGCTGGATGCCAGCACTGACTCGATGGACATGAGTCTGAGTGAACTCCGGGAGTTGGTGATGGACAGGGAGGCCTGGCGTGCTGTGATTCATGAAGTCGCAAAGAGTCGGACATGACTGAGCGACTGAACTGAAGAAATGTAGGGAAAAAAAAAAAGTTTGTCCTTTCCTCCTCCTTGAGCATGCCAGACTCCCGTCTCCTCCTTGAGAGCCTCAGACACCTTTCTCCTTCTCAGAGACCCTGAACTTCTTATCAACCTGCCTAGGAATTGACACTCACATTCTCCTCCTGCCTTCAATCTTTCCCAGCAAAAGGGTCTTTTGTAATGAGTCGGCTCTTCACACCAGGTGACCAACACGTTGAACTGATGCCACTGTAACGTACCAGCCTCCCTTCCCTAATGATCCCTGCTCCAAATAGTATAAAATCGCATCTCCTTTTGTTGATTCACTGACACCATGGGTCTTGTCTCTACTCCTCCAACTTCATCTCCCCTCACTTCTCTCGGACCACTACAGTCTTTTTGTTGTTGTTGAGAGCCTTTGGCTCATCCCCTTCTTGGGGACTTTCCAGATTTTATTCTTGCTGTTTGGAAAGTTTGTTCCCAGAATCTTTACATTCAAGCTTCAGTTTGGATGCCTTGGATCTTCTCTGATGATCTAGATCTCAGCTAAAGTTGTGGCGAGTGTATAGGGGAGCAGTGTGCTTACTTCTGTGTTGGTGTTTGCATGTCCGTCTGTCTTCCATACTTGAGTGCTCCTTGAGCACAGGAGCTCTTTTTGTATGTTTTTAGTAGAGTGCGTATAGCCCATGAGAGTGTAGCACATAGTAATTACTTAATAAATGTATGTTAACTGAGTCCAAAGTGCTTGTTAATACAACTAAAATAGCTCACCAAAAAAAAAAGTTCCACAGTATGTGGTCTTTCAAATATTATCTAAACTATTTAGCCATTATCTAATAGACTCATCCATTATCTATCTATATCACTTTGTGTATGGATAGATAATGCTAAAACATTGTGAAAACTTTGCTTTTCTTATGTAAGGCAATTATTCCTTAATTGTCATACTCTGAGTTTGTTTTGCCCACTACTTTTCATAGCCAATGTAGAGATTATATATAAGTTGAAATAAAATTTTTATGAATTTCCAATTGATGAAATTCAAACTAATGATGCTTTGCTGTATAATGCCATAAAAATATTTTATTTTGCAGAAAAGTATGACAATGAAAAGCTATTGTATATAGGCCTTTACAAACACCTAAATATACATAAAAATCAAAATAATTATCCTAAAAAAATTTTATAGGCTTATTGTCTTTTGAAAATCTGTTTTCTTATAGATTTGCTTCCTTGTTCATTCATTGACAGTGATGACAAGATGCACTTACAAGGGGACTACATACATTGAAGGAAATTGTTACATTTCTTAAAATGACATGAATTTTTATCCTCCAGCATTGGGAAAAGGCAGTCATTTTTCCCTGGGAAATAACAACAGCAGCAGCAGCAGCAGCGTCATAGCAGTGGAAAGTAAAGCACATTTTAACCCAGAGTAACTGTTAAAATGATACACTAAACAGCTATTTAGAGTTTGAAATATTTTCCGTAGAGTCACCAGTCCTTTAGGCCAGTTCAGTGTTACTTATCTACTTTCTCCTTCATAGGGTTGATGCTTTCAAAGAGCAAAGTCAAAGGGAAAGCAATTTGAAGGCACACAAGCTTCCTCTAAGCCAAACATCAGTTTAGATTGCTTGTTATTGGTGATCTTCTGGTGGAAATTTGACTGGATTTCGAGTTAAATTTGTTTTAAACTGTTCTGGGAACACCAAACTTAGAGAGCAACCAGAGCAGCTGGGAACCGAATGATGAGGACATTCATTCATTTCTTCAACCAAAAGTTATGTGACACCTTCACACATAGCGCTGTGTGAGTCATAGGACAGCTCGGAGTGTAACTATAAGGCCAAGGACTTGCCATATGGAGCCTCTAGTTTCTGAAGAGAAATGGAAGCTACAACAACCAGGCACTAATTCCCAAGGAATAGGTACAGGTGGATGTTGGCAAATAGGCAACAAAATGCCATTCTCTCTCAGTCTAAAAACACTCATTTGGAAAGAAGAGAAACTTGAAAAATGTTCGGTGATTATTTTCTGGAACAAAGCTAAGACATAGGCCTTGAATTTCTTTTCTGTTTTCTAAATTGGTTTATGTGCACATCAGTGGCTTTCCATACTCATTTTTTTATAGAAAATAATTAGTGAAATAAACTCTGAATTGTTTCCAAAAACATATCCCTTGCATGGCACTCTCAGGAGATAGCACTTGTGATTTTTCCTGTCAAAGCATTCTCGGGAAAGGCCTTCATTTCCAGCCTTCATTCTGATTAAAATAAACAGGACAGCACATTGCTCTGTTCTCTTTTCTCTTGAAATGACAGGTTTTTCTCTTCATGAAGAAACATAACCTGTTTCGACACTGACCACTGCTCTCCGCCCTCCTCAGGCTACTCTCTGCCAGCTCAGAGCCCCTCGCTCAGGGCCCGCTCAGCTGGCCCCTGCCGCAAGCCCCACAGCTGTGATTGCTCCCCTGCCTTCCCCCTCACACATCCCTCCGTCGCAGGGATGGGCTGGGAGGAGATTGTCCAGGTGAAGTTTAAATTGCTTCCAGTGGCATTTCTAACCAAAATGGGGAAACATCAATTTAAGCAGATTTCCAGCTGGAAATACTGTGTTCCAAGATCCTAGTGGCAGAAATGCTTCATATTGGTGCATTTCCCATGACTCTTTTTATTCCTCTGTCTCTCCTGAATAGACTCTCTGTCTATTCCTCCTACTCTCCCTCATCTTGACTTTCCTTCTTGCCCTTTTTCATTCTCCATGCACCACCCTCCCCAATACAGAAAAAAAGTTTTTGAGCCTAATGAAAACACATTTTAGATTTTCTTACTGAAATGGCCCACCAGTGATTAGATCTGACATAATCTGAGAACCTCTCCAGTGTTTCCATCCAAAGTTTAATGTTCTGTAGAATGTTCTTCATGTTCAGTGGCACAACCGAATTGATATTGGCTCCATTCAAATACAAACTGTCTTACCTGGTGTGATTGAAACATGCAGACTTGTCCTATGAAATAGTGTCCTTTCAGGGCACTGTCTGTGTAATTGGTTTATTGACTTGTTCAGTAAATTTTTATGGTGCCAGACACCATTCTAGGCATGTGGAGTGCATCACCCAACATAGCAAAGATCCCTGCCTCCTGGAACTGACATTCTGAGGACGAGAGATGGGGCTTCTACAGTAAACGTAGCATGTGAATAAGACAGTTTGTATGACAGAAGGTGATAACGTATTTTGAAGAAAAATAAGGAAATAGAACAAGCTACCAGAGATGAGGAAGATGTGGGTGGAGGTGGGGGCAGTTTGCAGATTAAATGAGGTAGGCTTGGTGAGTGTCATTGAGAGGGAGGGATCTGCACAGAGACTTGTAGGAGTGAGGAAATTAGCCAAGCATCTCCCTGAGACGAGCAGCCCAGAAGCTGGACAACAAAAGCAAGTGTGTCCCTGGGATGTTCGGGAATAGAAAGGAAGCCTGGGGGCTGGAGCTGAGGTGCGAGGTCGTGAAGTCAGAGACTTGCCGGGTGTCCAAATCATATGGGGCCCTGCTGGGCTTTTTAAGGACTTTGACTTTAAGAGTATATATTTATTTATTTTGGGCTGCACCGAGTCTTGGTTGCTTGCACAGGTACGGAGAGCAGGGGTGTTACTCTCTAGTTGTGGCGTGTGGGCTTCTCATTGCAGTGGCTTCTCATTTTGCAGGAGGGGCTGTGGGGCAAGTGGGCTCAGTAGTTGTGGCTACTGGGCTACAGAGTACAGGCTTAGTTAGTTGTGGTGCACGGGCTTAGTTGCCCCCTGGCATGTCCGGGATCTTTATGGACCAGGGATTGAAATCGTGTCCCCTGCTCTGGCAGGCGGATTCTCAGCCACCGGACCACCAAAGGAGCCCTAGGACTTTGACTTTTATGTGGAGCAAAATGGTGAGCTCCTGGGGTGTTTTAAAGAATTGACGTGATCAGACATCATTTTAGGAAGTAAACCCTGGCTGCTGTGGGTTTGAAATAGATCTTGCATGATAATAGATCCAGAAAAGGAGGTAGGGATAGAAGAGAGGACACCTGTTAGGAGACTAGTAGGAGGCTGGATTTTCAGTATATTTTGGCAGCACGGTCAACAGAATTTCCTGATAGGGGGAAGCAGGGTATGTGAGAGGGTGCAGCCAAGTAGAATGCTAAGGCTTTTGTCACAAAGAAAACCTAACAGTCAAAGGATTAAAGTCTAGGTCTGAGTGTAAATAGCCAAAGAGAACACAAAGTTTTTTAAAAATGTAAGTAGTGGAGAAAGGTGAGATAAACAGGTCCCAGTTTCAAGCTGCTGTCCCTTTCCCCTTCACAGCTAGACCCCAGAAGGGACTCTGCAGCAGAGCCTGTGCACACCCTTCCCTGATTTGGAGAATTCTCTTCCCCAAGCCATTTGCAAAGTTGACTTATTTGCAGCTTGTCTTCCCCAGAGAATTCCCAGGCCAGGCTCCCTAATGCAGCCCCACTTGTGCTCATCTCTCTTCCCAGGATCTCTGTTTTGCTGCCTTTATTTCTCATATTGCCTTCACAAAAGAGTGTATCTGCTTTCCATTGTCTGTCTTCCCCTCTGGAATGTGCTATCATGAACTCACATCCTTATCGCTCTTGCTATTGCTTGCTGCTTTATCTGCAGTATCTAGAACAGTGTTTGGTACACAGCAGATATTCACTATTGGTGAACACCAAGAAGTGATATTACAGGAAATCAACAAGTGTGTATTAAATCCCTGCAGGGAACACCAGCAGTTACTGTGTAGGGTTTAAGGGAATGTTTTAATGTAGCATATTTGGGCAAGAAATGAAAATGTGCAAATAAATAACATATAAATCACTGCAAATGGTGACAGCAGCCATGAAATTAAAAGACACTTGCTGCTTGGAAGAAAAGCTATGACAAACATAGTGTATTAGAAAGCAGAGATAGCACTTTGCTGACCATGGTCTGTATAGTCAAAGCTATAGTTTTTTCCAGTAGTCATGTATAGATGTGAAAGTTGGGCCATAAAGAAGGCTGAGTGCCAAAGAATTGATGCTCTCTTTTGAACTGTGGTGCTGGAGAAGACTCTTGAGAGTCCCTTGATCAGCAAGGAGATCAAACCAGTCAATCCTAAAAGAAATCAACCCTGACTATTCATTGGAAGGACCGAGCTGAAGCTCCAATACTTTGGTCACCTGATGCAAAAAGCCAACTCATTGGAAAAGACCCTGATGCTGGGAAAAATTGAGGGCAGGAAGTGATTGGGGCAACAGAGGATGAGATGGTTAGGTAGCATCACTGAATCAATGGACATGAATTTGAGCAAATTCTGGGAGATAGTGGAGGACAGAGGAGCCTAGCATGCTGTGGTCTATGGGATCTCAAAGAGTCGGACACGACTTAGCGACTGAATGACAGCAACAACATAAACAACTATGTAAAGAAAAATCCCAGGACACTCAATATATGATTTCTTGGCAAATGATAAGGGAAATTGAAAGGCACTTATGGAGGGAGAAGAATTTAAAATTGTTCATTTATTGATTATCAGAGGTAGAGACTAGCCCAGCAGCATATGCAGGTGGAAATCTTTGCTGAATCTCATTATAAAGCTGTTTTTCATAACATGCATAGAGGAATAAGGAGTATGGACTAGGCAGAGAAAGATTATTTGGCAGGGAAGGTGTGGGCCGAGACCCAGAGCTAAGAGAAGTTGGGGCCAGTGAAAAACAGTGAACAGGTTTCCATATGGGAGGACTGGAACAGAAAATAACCATCTCATATTTCTTTCAGATTGCCATCTAGAGAAGGGTCTGACAGGAGTAGAATTAGCTTCATAGATGATGAACTGGAGCAAGACCTGACATCATTTTTTTAACCTACTGAGGACAATTAAAGATCCCATTAAAAATAAAAAAATTCTATCTCTGCCAATAAAACAGTTTGAGTTAAATATCCAGGCAAATCCTAAAATGCTGATGCCAACAAGAATTTTTTTTAATAAGAAAAGCATCAAATTATAGTGAGAAATGGTAATCACTTGTACTTCTCGAGCTAATATTAATTCTTAAGTAGGAGGCTGAACTTTGCTTGCCTGAGGAAGAAAGAGTAATACTTTTAGAATCGTAATAATTTTTAAAATATATAGTTCTGAAGACTTTCCCTCAGGAATATGTAAAATCCTGTGGATGGTGGGATTAATTTGGAACTAATTCAAGGAGTGTCTTTAGAGTTTGGGGTTTATTAAAGAGATTGCCTACAGATTTGAAATCATCTGGCTGTTGGACTTTCTCTGACTGAGGGAGACTAACTTAGCCTCAGAAAAGCTGACACCTGTAAATCCACAGTGGCAAAAGTCTTCCAGATGACTTTCCTCCTGCACATCCTTCCAAATGCTGTAATGTGTTTTAGAATGGACCATTACCAAATTTTATTTTTTGCCCTGAAATCTTAAAGACCAGATGGCACTTTGTCAAGTCAAAACCACTTAGAAGTTTGACAAACCTTAGACAGTTGCAAATATCAACAGTAAACCTTTTGGGGACAATGATCAGGGTAACTCATGGCTGA
This sequence comes from Ovis aries, assembly GCF_016772045.2. Classification (NCBI taxonomy): domain Eukaryota; kingdom Metazoa; phylum Chordata; class Mammalia; order Artiodactyla; family Bovidae; genus Ovis; species Ovis aries. The sequence continues at coordinate 67,765,343 of NC_056056.1, read as the reverse complement.
TTTCATGGATGGAGTCCTCCAGGGAGAGAAACACCACTTTAGAAACCAAGGGGGAAATTAGAGGGTTTAGTATGTTGACCAGGGTATTTTCAAACTAGCAGAGAAAAAAAAAAGTCAACCTACTTTATATGACTGAACGCATTTCAGGTAAATTGAAGTGAAATCAAGTCCAAGATGTTGTCCAAGGAGAATATCAAGTTATTTTAAAGGTAAAAGTCCATCCAGAATATCTAAAATCAGGAAAAAATAAAAGACGTTAGAATTTAATGATCTGTGTGAGAAGCTTGACATCTCAGTGATTAGAAGATCTGCAGTGGGAATCCCTGTGATGCCCCAGGAATGAAACAAAATCTTTTGAATGTATGTAGCTAATCCCCAGTGTTGGAGGCCAAATTCACTAGCTTCTGGACTTTATTCTCTCATCTGCCAAATGAGTCGGGATTAGGGATAAGTTAGATTAGGGAATCATTTAGGTATATTTTAGTTCTAAAAGTGGAATCAATTAGAAGATGTATATTAGTGGAATTCTTATGACTGTTTCTTTGACTAGTTTTATTGCAAGAGATACTGTGAACTCATGTTCCATATAGGTTAAAAAAAAATGAGGTACATGGAGAGAATGGTTTCTGCCTTGAAAATGTGATCAAGATTTACCCAGAAAATCTTGAGAATGTCATTAGATTTTCACAGTGGTATTGTTTGCTTCACCTAGCTTTTCTAATGTGTAGATGTTTGTAGATTTCCAAGGGTGGAAATATAAAATGCCCTTGGCGGAAGTAAAAAGCAAATCTCACCATCCGCATATCTGTGATTTGACGTTGGTTCTTCAGATCCATGAGGCTGGAATGTACCTGGCTTCTCCTCTGTCTGCTCCCAGTATATCCCCTTCTCTTTCATGTAAATTCCTTCTCTCTTCCTTGTTTATAGCAGGGTCATTCTTGTCCATCCTGTTACTTCACTGGCTTCTGTCTGATCTCTGAAGCTCTTGCTGATCCATTAGTGAGGTTTCTTCAGAAGAACTACAGACAGTATTGATCTTGGTGTACTCCTGTTTCACATGATTCAGCTCTGAATATCATGTTATTGCTTTATTTTTTCCCTCCTTATCTCCCCTCAACTCTTTATACACTCCTTGAAGATAGCATCCTTCTTTAATATGTTCGACATAGCCTCATATTTGGCTATTTTCTGCAGGTAATCTTGCTGCTCCTTTGGAACCTCATCTTCACAGTTCTGAAAGCCAAAAATGACATCCTGAAATCTGTTAACAGCTGTCAGCCATTGATATAAATGTAGCCATCAGTTCAAATGATAGCATGTTCTAATGCAGTTGTGTGTGTGTACGTGGACATGCATGTATGTATCATTTTGTAATAAAAACACTTATTTCTGTCATATACTTTTCTTGGGAGCACAGCTGCACTCCACGCTCCGTGGGTGTAATGAAAGACCAGCTTATCTTAAAGTTGACACCACTCTGGAAGGTCCTTGAGAAAGGAAGGGAAAGGACGTAGCAGCCTGGAGAAGGGACTGTCACAGACAAGGTCAGATACATTCCAGCACACAAAGGGCTCATCTTTCTTACAAGATTTTATCTTTCCTTTCTGATGATCAGCTAGGACTAGGATGTGGATTGTGGTGTATTTTTTGAAGTGGAATTTCTTACACTTTATTCTATTATGTTTTATTAAAATGTTTACATATTTTCTGTACCATGATCGGTTATGTGCTAGTAGTCAGGCTTGTCCAGCCTATGGTGCAGTAACAAGTCTTGAAGTCATAAGGGTTTAACAAAAGAAATATTTGTTTTTCTGTCATGTCACAATTGAGAGATTGGATAGTTCCTCAATCGCTCTTCATATAGGGACTCAGGGATTCAGTGATGATCTTCCAGTATATTCTAGAAAAAAAGTGTGCGTGCTCTACTCCCATGTAAAACCAGCATATAATCAGTTTCTTGATGAACTGAACAGTGAACAGTGTGAATTCTTGTATTTATTTATGCAGATCAGCTATTCTTCCTGTCCCCTCTCCCTCCATACACACACACACACACACACACACACACACATACACACGTACACACACATACATGAGGAGTCTTTCCATTCATTGTATCTGTTCATTGTTAAGTAATAATGGCAACAGAAACTGAACCTGGAAGAACAGGACCTTCTGGAACACAGCACATGGGCATGTAATCTTAAAATGAAGTCTGCGTTTTGAGAAACTTAAAGACTTCCAGTAACTGGCCTTCTCTTCATACCAACCCCAGTAGTGCCTTGACAGACAGCAGTGACACAATAAATACTTGTGTGGAACAAATGAACTCAAAACTTTCCTTAACTCTGCCTTTACTGTAGAGCTAACTTTTCTCCTAATGTTGCCTGTCTGAAAGTATTCCCTATCATTTCCTGTCCCCACCCATATTTGCAGTGAATGCTTTGAAACAAATATTTGGACTTCATCTGTTGTAACTTGACAGTAAAAATTGCAGTTAAGGAATGTTTTCCAAATTTAAGAGTTTCCCATTTTTTGGAATTGACATGACTTTTGTAATATAAGTAGAAACTTAATGAAGTCATCAAATATGTAAACTGCAAAGATTTAAAGAGAAATAGATTAAAGTGACTGAAGATAGTTATTGAGTTAAAATTCATTCAGTAGCATTTTTCAACTGTCACCTAAATCACTCTGTATAGTGTCATTTCAGCTCCTTTCAGTATCCTAGCCTTAAGGATAGTGCAGTAAGTACAATAAAGATAGGGTATAAATTGTGAACAAAGTATAAAAGGATTTCAGCTGTTCATGGTTTACGTAGACTGTTTCTGAGCACCTTTTCACTTCAATGATATTTATCAATTTTTTTTTTAAGAGAGGGGAGCTTGTAGAACTGTAAATCAGGGAATCTGTTATACATTCACATTTAGATGATCAGCAGATCACTTATTCATTTGCTAGACTAGAACAGATTCATGAAATCAGTAAGTTTGTTATTCATTTATGCCAGACACTTTTTCCCCTCTTGAAGTCCGTAAGGCAAACACATAACATTTCATTGAGCTAAAAAAGAATGAGAACATATTTTTAGCAAATGTCACCAGTTTCCTTTACCTTGTGTTTCTTCTGTCTTGTTGAGAAATGCTCAAGGCAAGTCATCACCATTGGCGTGAGATCAGTGGATGATTCTATTAATGTTAGTGATGGGGACTTCTGCAAACATTTATGAAAACAGGCAGGGTATAAACCAGTTAGGGGTGAGTTTAATTTTTATATTGTGAATTACTGAAGTTTCTTAGGTGTTTTAAGAAAATAAAATGTTATTTTGTTGCCTTGGAGGTCACAAAATGGAACTGGGTTCATATAACCAATTTTCATATATTTTTTATAGAGTTTCCATGACGAATTTCAGGTCAAGATATTCATTTGCACACATAGTCATCCTAAGCGCAGACTATCAGGAGCTTCAAATGCTGTCCTCTTAAATCCACTACCAAGTTGGCCTTGCCTCTTACTCTTGTATTTTTCAGGCCGAAGAACATGCACTGAGGATCTGTTGCTTTAATATTAACTGTGGAAGTGTGCTCTGAAGGGATTCTTTGGTCATGTACATTTCACTATACCTGAAGTATGTTTGCTGTTGGCTAAGGAATGAATTTCAGCTATGTTGCAGTATGATGCTGTGCTCTGGATTATTTTTGGTTTGATGAAGAACCATTGCTGTGAAATGGTTGCTCAGAATGAAACTCCACCTTTTCCACATGTGCACCACATTTTCATAATGTAAAGCTATAAAATCTAGTGTTTCGTTATAGAACAGATACTAACATGATGCTGATTCTGATCTGTCAGCATACACCTGAGCATGTTGAAGAAATGAAAACAACAAATTTCAAGTCTGCCCTGATTTACCTAAATAGGGAAAAACTTGAGCCAAAATCAAGTCAAAATTCAGGCTAGCTTTATTATTTAGCCGTTTTGTAGCTGCTCTCTAAATACAGTCATAGGTATCTATAGATTTGTGAGAAGAACAAACCATTCCTCTTAAGATTTGAAAAGTTTATTGAGAAAATGAAGGGAGCTCGGTATTCAAAATATTTTATTTTCAATTTTTTAAAAGACATTGTAATTTAGCTTGGTTATAATGAATATTATAAGAAGGCTTATGTGTGGGAAAGCTCAAAATGCACAAAGTAAATAGAAAAGGGGGAATAACTATCTTCAAAATGTCTAATGTTCTGAAGGCTGCATGGTGTGCAGACGCCTACAGTCTTACCACCTATATATTTCTCTGATTCTCCTTAACATTGTGCAGTTGTTCAAACTGCTTAGAGTTTTAATGGCTTCTGTTATAGTTTTTCTGGGGTGAGATCTTTTTTTTTCTAAATATCAGACTAAGTAGTCACTACCTGATTTAAATAAATGGAGCCAGAAGTAGCCTGACAGTGTACCAAACAAGACCTGTGTGTATAATGTGAGTTCTTTCTTTTCAATTTTAGAATCAACCTTGTCCTATGTTAGGCAGCTGGAGGCAAGAGTAAGACAGCTGGAGGAAGAAAATCGCATGCTGCCCCAGGTGGGTGACTTCTAGAAGCTCACAGCTAGTCAGTGTCATTTGAGTTATAGTATTTTATTTGGAATTTAAAGTCTCAATTACATTTTCTCCTTTAAATGATAGACATCATTTTGTCAATAGTCATTCATCAGTGTACAGCATGATTGCTTTTCATCATGAATCATCATATTGTCCAGATTCTTAAGCATGATACTAAAGGGTACATATGTCTAAAATAAGACTGTCGTTACCATTTTGTAAGAAGAAGAAAGAGAAAACAAGAGTAGAAGTGCTTTGATGGTACTGCTCACATCTGTCATGCATGTTGTTGGTGAACATAGGGAAGGGACTTTATTTCAGGGGAAATATGCTAATTTACAAGCTAGGGAGAACTACAGGTAGTTTGAAGATTTCATGTTTTAATTAAATGAGTACTTTCTAAAATTTTTTGTGATATAATTGAACACTTAGAGTGCAACAAAAAAATGACAGTAATTGACAGTTTTTACCTTGGGGCTTAATTTCTTTTCCTGGGTGAATATAAAATGGTAATTTTTATGGGATTTAAGTCCTTGCCATATATTTTACTTAAAAATGTATTTTACTTTTTTCCACGGGCTGTTTATCTTGAAATGATGTTGGTTGAGGTCATGGTTCTTGGGAAATGTTTTGTTGAAGAGTTTAACAAATCTACTGATTTGGCTTGGTTTCCTTGACAGACAGGTAAACAGTATTTTAATATTTCATAGAAAATAGTTTTCTCAACATTTAGTCACTTGTGTTCTTTCTACATTCTGGTGACTTTTTCTATTTCATTGGTGACTAACAGAAAATTAAACCTCTAATAGTAAACAATTTAAATGTCAAGACAAAGAGTGTTTATAGTTCAGGAGAAATATAAACATTAATACAAAGAATTAACCAAAGACTTTGGAAAGCTGTTTTAGGTCTTTTAAATCTTGTTTTTAAACTAGTTTTGCTCTCTGATGATGGTTTAGGCTGTCAGGTACTGCATATAGAAATATCTCTTTCTTTCTTTTATTGGTCAGTCATTGGAGATTAAATGAAATGAGGCTATTTCTCACCCTTCTGAAACTGTACATATGTCAATGCTCGTGATGACAGAAAGGTTTATTTGCATTATGAAACAAAATACTACTGGTAGAGTTTTTTCTTGTGTTCTTTTATACTTTTCATTAAAAATTCTTTTTTGCCATTTTCCCTTTTATATTGGATTCAGGCTGTGACTGTGCTAATATCCTTAACTGACCACATCTAACTTCTCTGTTCCAAGAAACCTAAGAAATGTGATTAGTTTATTTACACATGTTATACCATCTCTGAGGCAACTGGGATTGTAAGCAACAAAAAAAGAGGGAAAAAAGAGATGTGTTTCTTGCTTTTCCTCTGAGTGGAAATTGAAATTTACACCAAGTATTGAGTATATGTATGTGTGCTGTCTTATTGAAAAAGAGGTACAACATATGGGAAAATAATTATATAATTGATTTTTAAAAATCTATGAAAGTGAGTTTTAGAGGTCTTGAAGGGAGATCAGAAGAGTCCTCAACTATATCTGATATGTACATGTATATTTAAATATTTGCATAGTTAAGAATAAATGATATTACTTAATTTTTTTTTAACAAATTCATATGATTTTAAGTGCATTGCTGTTTTTCATCAAAGAAGATTGCTATTGTTTTTGGTTTTGGTTTTCTCTACAAGAAAGGGCTAAGAAAACCATATTTTATTGAACCTAGGATGCTATTAATGTGGGAGGCACCATTAGCATATGTACTTTTCAGAAAGAAAAAAGATGTTGTCAATTATTGTCAGATTCTTGCTGATTTCAATGATGGACGTTAAGAAGGAAAAACAATTTTTTTAGAATTCAGCTTTTTATGTGTCTAAAGTACTTTAATGCAGAGAAGATCTATTGTTTGCAATACTCCCTTGGACTTATGCAATGAATATAATCTGACACAGTTCAAAAATATTATTCATTTTAAATTTCTGTACTTGAGAGTGTTGCCTTCACTTATAGCTAAGTTAGATATGATAGAATCACCATTTGCGACTACTTGTATAAATACTGAAATGAAGTGAAATTGGTGAACAAAAACTGAACAAAATGAATAATAACAACAAAAAAAATCTGAAATGAACACAGACAGTAGATCAGATGTGAGGATGGAAAATAGTAAATGGACCTCAGAGCAGTGGGAATCATGCCAACTGAATCCTTATAGAAGTCTGAGACTTGGACTAAATAACACAAAGACATATGTAACTTATTCTTAGATGTTTAATCATGAAATTTCCCTTCAGAAACAATTTCTGACTGCATGATATGAGCTGATTTGCAAGGTCAGTTCAATGTGACAAGCTGACATCCCTGAATAGATTAATATGAGTATCTGAACACTTGATTTTCAATTATAAGAACTTGTTCACTGTGCCTTGATTAGAAGGTTTTTTTTTTTTTTTATTCCCAAGTTTTTAAAAAAGAAAAAAAGTCCACTTGTCTTTGGATAAGCAGGAATAAGAATATAGTAGACAATTGGAATTCCAAGTGTATCAGATACCTTTTGTGGCTATAGAAGGTTCCTTGCTGTTGCTTGAGTATTTAGACTAAATTACATAAAGCCTTTCCTGGATGAAGAAATCTCCTTAATGCCTACTTTTATTCTTTATATAAAATGGTATATAATGAACAGAAACTCACAACTTTGCCCTAGAAATACATATTTAAAACTAACCAGGATGAGTGTCATAAATGCTTGTGGATTTTTCTCTGGGTAGTTGCAAAGGCTTCCATTTCCTAACATGTAAATGACAGGGTTTCTCCTAACTCTTACGTTTCATAAGCGTAAGGGTAATTAAAGCTTGGATCCAGTGTTACACCCATGCAAAGTTACCAGGTCCCAGAATGAAGGATTTTTTATAAAATAGAAAAATGTAGTGAAGACTCAGTTTGGTTCTGTCTGGTGGTGAAGAGGAGCTCACAGGAGGCAGGGATGAAATGTCAGTGTGGCTGCTGTGGCAGGTCATCACTAGTAAGCACAGAATTCTTTGCTGTGCCACAGCCTTTGCAGTATCCTCCAAGGACAACTAAGCTGCACCGGAAGTCTGGTTTGTAAATACAGTATTTCAGAGGTGTCCTAAACTAAGAATAGTCTCATTAATTTCAGAAAATGCATTATTATTATTTGCTAGGTATTATTTGAAAAGAAAATGCTTTTTTATACTGTTTTTAAAACTTTGTGAGGAAGACAACATGAGGTCTACCCTCTTAATAGGTTTTTCAGTGTATAATACAGTCTTGTTACCTATTGGCACAACATTGTACTTTAGATCTTCAGAACTTACCTTGCGTATTGAAAATTTTACACATGTAGATTAGTAACTTCTCATCTCTCCCTCCCCCTCTTCCAACTCCTCGTGACTACCACTCTATTTTTTGCTCCTATGAGTCTGACTGTGTTAGACACCTCATCATGTAAGTGAAATCATGTGATGTTGGTCCTTTTGTGACTGGCTTCTTTCTCCTGCTGTAATATTACCATTTGATCCAGCAATCCCACTTCCAGACAATTTACCCAAAATAATTGAAATCAGGAGCTCAAGGAGATATTAGCACTCTTATGTCTATTGCGGCACTATTAACAATAGCCAAGATATGGAAGCAACTTCAAGTATCCATCAGCAGGGGAAAAGATAATGAAAATGTGGTATAAACATACAATAGATCATTATTCACCCTTTTAAAAAAGAACGAAATCCTGCCATACAAGACAACATGGGTAAACCTTGAAAATGCATTTCTGAAAGTTGGCATAAATGGTCATTAAAAATAATGTGGACCTGGGGTATTCTTCCTTGAACACGTAAACTAACAACGTTTTTTACAAATTATGTTTAAAAATGTTTCAAACGATTGCATCTACCCTCTTATAATACATATAATAATAAAATAATAATAAAACTGCTCAGACTGGTCTATCAACTCCACTATGTGTATACTTAATATGGTGAAAGTTGCTTAGCCATTTCTGACTCTTTGCAACCCCATGGACTATACAGTCCATGGAATTTTCCAGGCCACAATACTGGAGTGGGTAGCCTATCCCTTCTCCAGGGATTCTTCCTGACCCAGGAATCGAACTGGGGACTCGTGCGTTGCGGACAGAGTCTTTACCAACTGAGCTATCAGGGAAGCCCTAAATGAAGATTGTGTGTTACTTAAATAAATGTAGTTGCTATCTATGAAATTACACTAACTTTCAATTCTAATAAGGTAGATTTACCCACAAGATCATGCATAGCCATTTGTAACTAAAAGACCCGAGATGGTATAAAGTTGTAGTTATATAAAATTTATTATTATTTTGGCTGTACTGGGTGTTCATTGATCCATAGCATGTAGGATCTTAGTTCCCGAACAGGAGTCAAACTGGCATTCCCTGAGTTGGAAGGCAGATTCTTAACCAGTGGGCCACCAGAGAAGTCCCAGGAATTTTTATGAAATTTAAAAGGAACATACCTATTTCATGTATATTTATGCATAAACACAAGCTTGCTCTGGAAAAATTATAAATTTTCAAGTCTGACTGGAACCTTAGATTTGTATCAGATTGGACAACCCCCTCCTTTAGAAAAGGTATATAAGGTTCACAGAGTCTGGGAGTATAGTCCTGGTCAGACAGCTAATTACAGACTGACTCAGGCCAAGATGTAGGCCTGTTCAGCATTCTTTCTAGTGTACACACAGTGCCGCCTTTAATCATTTCATACCATTGACTTAATTCACTGGAATTAAGCTGCTATATCTATTTTTGTCCTACTGTCAAATTCTTTTTTTAAACATTTATCTTAAAAAAAAAAAAAAAAAAGGGCTTCCCTCATAGCTTAGTCAGTAAAGAATCTGCCTGCAAGGTAGGAGACCCACATTTGATTCCTGGGTCGGGAAAAACCCCTGGAGAAGGAAATGGCAACCCACTCCAGTATTCTTGCCTGGAGAATGCCATGGACAGAGGAGCCTGGCGGGCTACCATCCATGGGGTCACAAGAGTCGGACACGACTTAGCAACTAAGCCACCACCATCTTAAGAATTAACATTAGATCTGAGTAGCCATCTAAGATTTGTTAGGCCTTTATTTCTGCTTTAAGGGAAATACTGTTCTTCAGGCTGCAGTATCCATCATAAATGAAAGAAAAACGTATTTTAGAGTCTTCTCCTCCTTGACACATTTTCAAAATTAAAAAATGAATCATAAAATTATATTATACAAACATACCAACTCATATCTGCATACTTAGAAATTGATTTCACAGCATGTGGTCCAAGACGGTCATTTGTTCAGATGATTGGGAGGCAGGTGGGCAGGAAAATTAGTAGATGCAATAGTGGTTTTTGAGGCATATCCCAGTGACATTTGACATTTTAGCCGAAATTCAAAACCCTTACTTGGATCTCTTTGTCCTCTTCTTGATGGTCACAAAGATTTTTTTAATCCAGACCTAATAGATAACATTTATGTGCTATGTCTGAGATGCAGTCTGTTCACCAGGAGAAAATATCTTAAAGTGGGTGATGATTACCTATCTGATGATTTTATTGTAAATACTATCCTTTGAAGACATCAGTTACTTTTCAGATACAACCATAAGGTAAAAACTAATATTTTTAAAGCTATTTTCACCCATCTTGTGTTGAGTTTGAATCTTGCGTCACGGAGAGGGCTAGAGACAAGAAACAAGCAGTTTGCTGAAAATTCGAAGTCAATTAAGTACATTTATTACAAGTCTTACTGGGAAATGTGTTTTTTCTTCTAATGCTCTGGCACCAGCATCTGCTAGGAAAGCATTGTATGTCCTCTGTGCGCCAGAAACCCTCTCCAGAACAAACCACCCACCTCTTGAGACCAGCATTTTAGAGCCAGTTTTCAGTGTTGGTGCCTAGCGTCCTGCGCTGGCCCTGTGCTCTGGGTTCAGCAGTGTGTTTGAAAGGCACTGGCAACTTGGATCACCACCGAGTGGGCCCTTCCAGCAAGTGTTTCTATTTCTGTTGTGCTAGCACACATGCAAGAGGCTAATTTTAGGAATGGAAATGAAAAATCTCCCTCTCATGTAATTTGGTTGCAATGTGGCCTCAAAACAGTGTGGTCTTTCAGTGTTCTGGGCAAGAGGCAGGGTCATTTCTAGAACTGTTTCTGAATAAAAGAAAGAAGCTGTCACTGTTCCCAGAAGTGCTGAGGAGGGTACACAGGAGCTGAGGAAATCGAGCCCCCACTTCCATGGCAACACACTGCAGGTCCCGCGTCACATCTCAGAAAGGCCCCCTCACCGGTGTGCTTCTGCAGACTGCCAGGCGCTGGGCAGAGACGAGGCTGGGGGTGCTTCTCTCTGACGTGTAGATTTGCCTCCTGTGCTCTTCCTGTTTACTGATTGTGCTATTTACTGATTGTGTCCCTCTTTCTCCTTTCCACATTTTTCTGACTTTATGTTTTGCAAATCACTTTTGCCTTATCAGGTCATAAATATATTTGGCTTTTCTTGAACTATGATTGCTCTGGAAGGAAAATTCAGTAACAATTTTACAAAAGGAGACACACAGTGATGCTTTCTAGGAGGCTTCAAGGGAGTGGTGGTATCCTCCTGTTGTTATTTGCCTGTGACACTCCTGAGGAGTAACTCGTGTAAAAAGATTGTTTTCACGGATAGCAGTTCTAATTATGTTGCATGACCTGAGTAGAATCGGGATGGTACTGATAGGAGAGTTTAGTTAAATCCATTAAGGGTCAGTTGCTGCTAGTCGTATTTGAGGAAAAAATAGACCTCCACCAGAGAAACAGTGCTTGTGGAATATGATTTTCTCTAAATCACCATAATTTATATAATTGAACACAAGGAAAAAAAGCTTTTCTGTATGGTTCAGTAGAGTTTTCAAAGGACAGATGGGTGCTACACAAGTGGTGTGGGTGTATTGGAATAAAAGAGACAGATAGATATGGAAAGTAAATTAATGGAGGAAAGTCATGCTGGAGAATCTAAATACATGGAGAAAATACATGGAGAAAATAAGGGAAAAGTGAAAATCTATCAGAAAATATAGAAAAGTAAAGCTCATAGGAAAAATGTCTATGGCAACATGGACTCTCAAAGGGGTTCTTTATAGCTTTCCTCAGTGACCCTCTTCATGCTTAAGAATTCTTGTTTGAGAATCTGCTTCATGATGAGAAATCTTATTTCTAATGAGAGAAAATTGATGAAGTAGAAATGTAATAGGAAACACAGCTATACTACTTATTAAACTTATTGATATAATTATTGATTTTAAAAGGTACTCAATTATTATGGCTGTGGTGTCAATAATTTGTATTTAACAATTTTTTATAGCTATATTAGTATGTTAGTAATTCAATCACAAAGGCATGTTTTTTAAAAAGGTTTTTAATTTGTCATCCATCACCATAAAAATAGCAGCAGTTTTGTTACCTGTCTGTGGCAGAATTTGTCACCAAAAATGATGGGACTTGCTGAGCACAAAGTTTTGCTGTATAGTAATATCAGCTAGAGTCAAAGAATGAGAAGCAATATGGAGGAATATTGGGGGAAATTTTGAGATGGACTATAAGAGAAATTAACGATGCCTTGTGCTGTAGTAATGGCTCTTTACTTACATTTTTTAATCCAGAGTCAAGTCAAACAATTTTTATAAGGTAGAGATGGAACAGTCTTCCCTTCCTTGCTCCTTTCTAAGGGTAAGAAAACAGTCTTATCGAAAGTGGTGGAGGGCCTGCCCTGGTGGTACAGTGGCTAAGACTCAGCGCTCCCAATACAGGGGGTCCAGGTTCAGTCCATGGTCTGGGAACTAGATCCCGCATGCCACAACTTGAGATACCATGTGCCACAAAGAAGACCAGCTCAGACAAATAAATAAACATTTTAAAAAATGTGATGGAAAATGTATCATATTTGACTTGGGGATTAAATTAAGTAAATTAAATACTACTGAAATATGGATATAAAAATGTAAGTTATGACACCATGGTTAGTTGACACTTGTGAAGGTGCAGAGACCCCCATTGGAGCACAGACTCATTCTTATCTCTGTTTCCTGCTGGACGTCAAGACAAAGAGGTATCTGAACCATGTTCTATCCTCCTCTTATCTCTGGTTCCAATCTTTCCTACAGTGGAGTTTGGGCATTTTTTTCATGCACGATCTAAATGTTCAGTTTGTTTCTTTGCTGTAGCTTGAGGAAGTGTGTGGGCTTCCCAGGTGATACAGTGGTAAAGAATCCACCTGCCAGTTTAGGAGATCCAAGAGATACGGGTTTGATCCCCAGGTCTGGAAGAACCCCTGGAGGAGGAAATGGCAACCCCCTCCAGTATCTTGCCAGGATAATCTCATGGATAGAGGAGTCTGGCGGGCTATAGTCCATGGGGTTGCAGAATTGAACACTAGTGATCACACACACATGCTGTTGCTGAGGAAAATGTGGAACTTAGAATAAAAATTAAAATTGGTGTGTCTTAGTAATTGATAGTTACCTATATCTTCAGAGTGTAAAGTAGACAAACATAAATGTAATATAGGCAACATCTGTATTTCCTAAGTATAAAAACAATATAAATATAATAAATACAAGTATAAATACAATAATGTAATATAGGCAAATAATTATATTCTTTGACAAAGGAAGACAGTTTGTCAATATATTTCCGAGTCAGTTGAGATTTTCCTAAATTATATTTTAAAAGCTATCATTGTGTGATAAATAAGCAAAACATAACTAAGTTGTTTTTAAAAAGCTGAGACATAGTCAGCCATGACTTTGGACTCTTGTTAGTAAACAAGGAATTAATGGAGTCACTGTGAATATGCTAGACCAAGCACCGACTAGCAATTACAAGAATTAGGACTTGACCTAATGAGCTGTTGGACCAGGATGGAACCCTAACCTCTGTGAACTTTAAATGCCTTGATTAAAAAGGAAGATTAAATCAGCTGTATATATACATATATCCCCTCCCTCTTGGACCTCCCTCCCACTGCCTTCCCCTCCCCCCAGTCTCACCCCTCTAGGTCACCACAGAGCACGGAGCTGAATTCCCTATGCTATACAGCAGGTTCTCACTAGCGATCTATTTTACGCATGGTATTGTATATAAGTCAGTCCCTATTACCCAATTTATCCCCCATGTCCACATGTCATTCTGTACATCTGCATCTCTACTCCCACCTTGCAAATAGGTTCATCTGTACCATTTTTCTAGATTCCACATATATGTGTTAATATACAATATTTGTTTTTCTCTTTCTGACATCAGTCTGTATAAGAATTACAGATAGTGTCTAGGTCCATCCACGTCTCTACAAATGACCCGATTTCATTCTTTCTTATGGCTGAGTTAATATTGCATTGTATATAGGTACCACATCTTTGTCCATTCATCTGTTGATGGACACTTAGACCGCTTCCATGACCTGGCTATTGTATATAGTGCTGCAGTGAACATTGGGGTGCATGTTCTTTTTGAATTATGATTTTTTCAGTATAAGGACTCTCCATACTGTTCTCCATAGTTGGTATATCAATCTACATTCCCACCAGTGGTGCAAGAGGGTTCTCTTTTCTCCACATCCTCTCCAGCATTTATTGTTTGTAATTATTTTGTTGTTGTTATTGCACTGAGTTGTTCTGCGTGGGCTTTCTCTAGTTGCAGTGAGCAGGGACTGCTCTTTGCTGTGGTGTGCAGGCTTCCAATCGAAGTGGCTTCTCTAGTTGGAGCCCAGGCTCTGGGGCACACAGGCTTTAGTAGTTGCGGCTCCTGGCCTTTAGAGAGCTGGCTCAGTAATTGCAGTGCACTGGGCTTAGTTGCTCCAGAGCATGTGGGATCCTCTTGGGCCAAGGACTGAACCAATGTCCCCTGCATTGCAAGGCAGATTCCTAACCAGTGGACCACCAGAGAAGCCCTATTTCTTGAAGATTTTTTTTTTTAATATATTGAGCTTCATGAACTGTCTTCATGTTTTGGAGATTAATCCCTTTTCAGTTGCTTTGGTTGCAAATAATTTATCCCATTCTGAAGGTTGTCTTTTCATTGTGTTTATGGTTGCCTTTGCTGTGCAAAAGCTTTTAAGTTTCATTAAGTCCCATTTGTTTATTTTTGTTCTTATTTTCATTACTCTAGGAGGTAGGTCAAAACAGATCTTGCTGTGACTTATGTCAAAGAATGGTCTTTCTGTGTTTTCTTCTGAGTTTTATAGTGTCCTGATGGGACACTGGAAATCCATGACTTTTTATCCAGAGAAAGTTTTTGTGTATGTGTAATGTATACACAAAAGAGGTGCACCCTTTTTAATTCTGATAGAAAATTCCCTAAACCTACAACTTGACATTGTATTGGATCTTTTATTTACAGGTGTGTATTGTATGTTATTCTACCTCATTGTGCTCTAACGTTAATGAAATTTCATCAGATAACTACTAAATTTAAGTTAATATACAGTCTAGTGTATAAAACTTAGAGGTTCATATCACATCAAGTATGCATATAATGGGGCTCACATTCGAGTCTGGGCCATGTTAGCTTATGTATATTTTGAGAGATAATGTGCAGTCCCCTTAATGTTTATTTTTATTCTTTATATAAAATTATATGTAATGAACATAAAGGCATTCATTTTCCCTAATAGTATACATGTTTAAAAATAACCAAGATGAGTGTAATGATTGCTTATGGATTTCTCTCCGGTCAGATACAAACGCCTCTGTTCACTGGAAAAGGACAAATAAAAGTGTGTGTGTGTGTCTTAAAACTGCAAAACCACCAGTCCCCAGAATGAAGGGGTCTGTAGTCCAGAACAGATAGAGAAATGCAGTGACGACTGAGTTGGTTCTATCCAGTGATAACGAGGAGCCCACATGAAATATGTATGGGTATCATTCCTCACCCCGTGAGCACAGGCTCTTTGTTCTTCCATGCTTTCTGTGGTACTCCACAGCATCACTGAGCTGTGCTCTACATCCAATTTGTGAATACAGCATTTCAAAGAAAGTGAAGTCACTCAGATGTGTCCGACTCTTTGCGACGCCATGGACTGTAGCCCGCCAGGCTCCTCTGTCCATGGGATTCTCCAGGCAAGAATACTGGAGTGGGTTGCTATTTCCTTCTCCAGGGGACCTTCCCAACCCAGGGATCAAACCCTGGTCTCTTGCATTGCAGGCAAATGCTTTATCCTCTGAGCCACCAGGGAAGCTCCCAAAGTTTGAACAGCCCTATTACATTTTGAAAATGCAGTATTATCTATTAGGTATTATCATTTGAGAAGAAATTCCTTTTCCAGGTTGATACCAATGATAGTTAAAGATCACCAGAACTTAGGATATTGCCTCTTAAACACAAAAACTAATGTGAACATTTTTTAAAAAATCATATGTAAAATATTTCAAAGGATTTTATATAATAAATGGAGAATGATATTTCACATGATTTTTAAAATTATGATGAAAGAGAACATCAATATAGGAAATGTTGGAAAATCAACTTTTATTATTTACCTCTAATTTATGCCAAAAAATGTGTATCCTTTATTCTAAAATATACTTTTCAGGAATTCAATTCTGAGAGAAGCCAAAATAAAGTACTATGAAAAAGAGATGACAAAGATATGGCATATCAGACAGTCTTTTGCAGTGTGACTGGACTGAGGAAAATAATGCAAGAGGCCCTGCATGGGAATCAAAGGTGGATATACTGGGATCCACAGGAGGGAGAAAATGTTCTTTCAAAGGAAACTGATTTCTCATGGATGACTGTAGACTGCAGACTAAAGCATCTGAAACAGCAGCCAGCAAGAAGTGAGCCAAGCCTTTCTTTGGATATGGTAGATGACGCAGAGATTGAAAGAGAACTGGTAGGAGATACGCTGCGAGACAGTGATCAGTGTTGCTTTTACAGTTCCCACGGAACATTTATATACTGTCTTTTGGGTTGTGTGCCATGGAATCTGTAGAAACTGGTAACGTGTTGACATATGAAGCTAATTAAAGCATGTGTAGAGAAGCAGGGCTGCACAGAGTTGGACACAACTGGAGCGACTTAGCAGCAGCAGCAGCAGCAGAGAAGCAATATGAAGAAAAAGTGTATGAAATACACTACAGGCTTCTCCTTAATTGTTTTATGACCTAAGGGCCTTTAGGGGCTGGATTCAGGGTTTATTTTAAAGTTTAATCTAGAAATTCTACAATGCAGTTTCTGTATTGCTAAGCAGTGGAGTATTTGAAAATACACTGTTTGCTAAGGCCCAGCTAGCATAAGTTGGGTGGGTGGATGGGGTCTATGCTCAGCCCTTGGGGGCCTGCCTTTGGGAGCTGCTTCCCCCTCAAGTGTACAGGTTTCCGAGTCCTCCTAAGTCTGGTCCTCACTTGGGCTGTTGACTGGCTGCTACAGTGATATCCTGGCCCTTTCCCAGGGATCCTGTGGTCAGGGCTCCCAGCATTCTGTGGGCTGAGAAAATTCCCCAATTCCTATTTGTCATCCACCTTGTTCCAGGCCCAAAGCCCATAGAAAAAGTATTTCTTGCCACAGGATTTTAGTGTTAGACCCAGCACTGGAGGTGGGAGGGAAGAGGTATGATTAGTGAAAGGACAGTCTATTTAAAGATTGTTCCTCCCTGTTGAAAGTATTTCTTTATCTTTGATTTAAGTGTCTCTTCCCTGGTGTAATTCTTTCCTTTGGGAGAACGTTTTGTCCCCAAACTTTTCAGTAACTCATACAAATCCACTCATCTCAGATACTTGTGATTTCAGGAGTGCTTTAGCCACAGCACACAGATCATCAAGTCCTCTTTATGAGTTTTTAATCTTCTTTCAGATTTTTATAACTTCCATAATATAGTTTAGTGGAGTAAAAGCAAGTTTCGAATTATTATTTTTTAAAACAGAGAAAAATAAAACACAAGGAGACAGCTA
The DNA here is from genome assembly GCF_016772045.2 of Ovis aries. Classification (NCBI taxonomy): domain Eukaryota; kingdom Metazoa; phylum Chordata; class Mammalia; order Artiodactyla; family Bovidae; genus Ovis; species Ovis aries. Next base: position 67,747,802 of record NC_056056.1, on the reverse strand, counting down.
ACCTTGCTTAAAAACTCTTGAACTAATTAGTATTTTGGTAGTTTTATCATCCAGCTATTGCTCTTAGAAGTTTATGAGAAAAAAGATTGGATATAGAAATGTAAGGATCACAGAAGAAATGTAAATCTGACTTAAATGTAGTAGAAAAAAATAAAGAAATTTGATACTGTCTTTTCTTGACCTAAAATGCCTCCCATGTGCAACAGAACAACATGTGAAGCAGAAGTTCTAATGTTTGACAGATAGCAAATAACTAATAAACCCACGACCAGATGGGAGCCATCCTGGGCTTACATAAAAGCTGGCTCTAAAAAAGGCTTTTTAATCATCAAAATATTTCAGCTGTTTTTGACATTCAAGGCAGGTATGTCTTAATATTAAAAAGAGGGATTTTTTAAAAATTTAAACATTAATATTAAAAAGAGGGATTTTTTTAACTTAAACACTTTCATGTCCTAAGAAATTTATTAAAATAATCCTAACTACAGAAATATCATAAAAGAAAAACGTAAAATACACACTCAGAAATAAATTACAACTCCAGTAAATTTGATCACAAATAAATTGTGTGGGAATGATGGGTTTTTATCGTTTTGGGTGCCAGGCATGTTTGAGTGCCAGAAGGTAACAGAAGCTGCAGATAGAATCTGGATGCTTTCTTTCTGACAGAGTTTTAGACAGAGGGGGATTTAGCGACTTTGCATTCTGAAATTTGTTATCTTGTTTGGGACAAATTCCGTTCACTTTTCAACCCTTGTTCTCATCCCACTCCTGTTATAATACACAGATCCTTAACCAGCAAAACGTACATGTCTTTGTTGATAATTTCTGCAAATGATAGATAGTGATGGCAGCACATGTTCATTGCCAATTAAAAAGGATGTTGGAGAGGTCCCTGAAGACTGGACCCTCTACTAAATGGCCACTTGTCAAGAAGGTGGCTCATGTGGCCTCACAGCTTTTATTTTATTAGAGAGGATTCTCTTGGTGAGGGAACCAGCTATTTTGAGCCTTTGACACTTGAGAACAAGATGAAAATGCGCCTGAGAGCAGGTAAGGACAGCTGCCCTTCAAATGTTTTTCACTTAAAATAAAGTGCCCTGCTCAGGATCTGGGTATAGACAAGGTCCTTCAGAGTCAGTCACCAGAATGTGATAAGACATCTCTCAATTCTTAGTGGTTTCTCAGGGCTTCAGGGCTATAAGTGATACCAGAGTAATTTGTGAATCATACTTCAACTGGTCTTTAAACCAGGAAAATATGTTTAATTTTGTTATCTCATTGCTGTTTAAAAAAATATTTTATTGTCCTATTCAGTCAGTTCAGTCACTCAGTCATATCCAACTCTTTACAACCCCATGAACTGCAGCACGCCAGACGTCCCTGTCCATCACCAACTCCTGGAGTTCTCCCAAACTCATGTCCATTGAGTCGGTGATGCCATCCAACCTTCTCATACTCTGTCGTCCCCTTCTCCTCCTGCTCTCAGTCTTTCCCAGGATCAGGGTCTTTTCCAGTGAGTCAGCTCTTCACATCAGATGGCCAAAGTATTGGAGTTTCAGCTTCAGCATCAGTTCTTTCAATTAATATTCAGGACTGATTTCCTTTAGGATTGACTGGTTTGATCTCCTTGCAGTCCAAGGGACTCTCAAGAGTCTTCTCCAACACCATAGTACAAAAGCATCAGTTCTTCAGCGCTCACCTTTCTTTATAGTCCAACTCTCACATTCATACATGACTACTGGAAAAACCATAGTTTTGACTAGATGGACCTTTGTCAGCAAAGTAATGTGTCTGCTTTTTAATATGCTGTCTAGGTTGGTCATAACTTTCCTTCCAAGGAGTCTTTTAATTTCATGGCTGCAGTCACCATCTGCAGTGATTTTGGAGCTCAAAAATATAAAGTAAGCCACTGTTTCCCCATCTATTTGCCATGAAGTGATGGGACCGGATTCCATGATCTTCGTTTTCCGAATGTTGAGCTTTAAACCAACTTTTTCACTCTCCACTTTCACTTTCATCAAGAGGCTCTTTAGTTCCTCTTCACTTTCTGCCATAAGGGTGGTGTCATCAGCTTATCTGAGGTTGTTGATCTTTCTCGCAGCAATCTTGATTCCAGCTTGTGCTTCCTCCAGCCCAGTGTTTCTCATGATGTACTCCGCATAAAAGTTAAACAAGCAGGGTAACAATATACAGCCTTGATGTACCCCTTTTCCTATTTGGAACCAGTCTGTTGTTCCATGTCCAGTTCTAACTGTTGCTTCCTGACCTGCATATAGGTTTCTCAAGAGGCAGGTCAGGTGGTCTGTATGCCCATCTCTTTCAGAATTTTCCACAGTTTATTGTGATCCACACAGTCAAAGGCTTTGGCATAGTCAGTAAAACAGAAATAGATGTTTTTCTGAACTCTTTTGCTTTTTCGATGATCTAGCGGATGTTGGCAATTTGATGTCTGGTTCCTCTGCCTTTTCTAAAACCAGCTTGAACACCTGGAAGTCCATGGTTCACGTATTGCTGAAATGTGGCTTGGAGAATTTTGAGCATTACTTTACTAGCATGTGAGATGAGTGCAATTGTGTGATAGTTTGAGCATTCATTGGCATTTCCTTTCTTTGGGATTAGAACGAAAACTGACCTTTTCCAGTCCTGTAGCCACTGCTGAGTTTTCGAAATTTGCTGACATATTGAGTGCAGCACTTTGACAGCATCATCTTTTAGGATTTGAAATAGCTCAACTGGATTTCCATCACCTCCAATACCTTTTTTCATAGTCATGCTTTCTAAGGCCCACTTGACTTCACATTCCAGGATGTCTGGCTCTAGGTGAGTGATCACACCATCGTGGTTATCTGGGTCGTGAAGATCTTTTTCGCACAGTTCTTCTGTGTATTCTTGCCACCTCTTCTTAATATCTTCTGCCTCAGTTAGGTCCATCCATTTCTGTCCTTTATTGAGCCCATCTTTGCATGAAATGTTCCCTTGGTATCTGTAAGTTTCTTGAAGAGATCTCTAGTCTTTCCCATTTTATTGTTTTCTTCTATTTCTTTGCACTGATCGCTGAGGAAGGCTTTATTATCTCTCTTGCTATTCTTTGTTAAATTATGCTTTTTATTTTATATGTCTTTTTTATGGTAATTCTGTTTGAATGCATCAATCCTACTAGTTTTAAGTTTATGTTTGTTCAGAATCTTAAGTTTTCAGAGCCCATGGAGATACCCCATTGTAGGTTGTGAAAAGGATAGTGTCTAATCTTTTATTTGAATATGTTCTTCTTTTAAATGATGTGGTCATAGCCTAAAATGAACCTTTCTTTTCTTTGAGAAACAGCTTGGCCCACAGTACGGTGAGTGACTTAGAAGAATCTGTGACCCTTGCAGCTGGGTCCCCTTCAGGGTGCAGACAGTGCACAGGATGTAATGGTTGTCTCCTATTTCACCCAGGAGGCTCGTTTAGGTCACAGGCACTAAACCACAAGCCGAGTAACAGCTGAGGTCCTGGGGTCTGGACCAACATGGAGTCCATCTTGGGACCGGTTCCCATTCTAACCTCGGTCCCTGTGATTATCCCTATTGTTGTGAGTATACGTTCACTAATGGGCAGAGACAAGCTTTGTGTGCAGACTTTCAGGTGCTGCTAGCATAGTGTTCTTCCCATTTTGCTGACACTTGTCCTGTGGCAAGTATGTTTCTCTTGAAACAAGATAGCTACAAAAACACCTTGACCAGCAACGTCTCCACCACCATCCAAGACAAACCTCTGGTGTGGTACCACTGAGGTGTGAATTGGGAATTAACTAAGAAACCCAGTTATTTTTCTAGTCCATCTGCTTTGCTATCACTGAGAGTTTTCATCACTCTAATAATGATTTTCTCAGCATGGGAAGATCTCATCCTTTAATCAGTCTTAAGGACAGTTCTAGCCCCTAGATATACGAGTACTCAGGAAAAAACATACTTGTTCACTTACATCACTTACCTTCTGCTTCAGTTATCGTCTCTCCTTCACTGCTTGCCTCCTTCTCCAGAAGCTTCCCGGACTATTCCAGTTGGCAGTGACCTTGTTATCCTCTATACCAGGGGTTGGTGCTTTTTAACTAAAGGGGCAGATAGTAAACATTTTCAAATGTGTAAGCCGTACAGTGTGTTTCAGCATCACATGTCTGTCATTGTAGAACCAAAACAGCTGACAACAAATGCAGAATATCTAAATGAACAGGTTTGGCTGTTTTCTAAAAAGACTTTGTTTATGGCACAGGGAAAAGGGGCTGGAATTAGTCAGGAGTAGTTTGCTGACTTCTGTCCTACACTAAAAACATTTGTGTGTCAGTTGGGTTATCTGTTAATACCTTATTTTAAATTGATCTCTCATAGAAGATCTCCTAGAGAAGGGAATAGCAACCTACTCCAGTATTCTTGCCTAGAGAACTCCATGGACAGTGGGGCCTGGCAGTCTATAGTCCATGGGGGTCACAAAGAGTCAGATACGACTGAGTGAATAACACTTTCAGTGTTACATAAATTTTCATCTGTGCATAAAGAATTTAATTGTATGCAAATGGTTTTCTCAATAAGTATTATTTTTTCATTGGTTTAAATTTGTCTCATCATCTCCAAACCTGTTATCAGTATCTGGGATTTGAAAAGTAATTGAACTAAAGGAGTAGTTGAGCAAAAGTAAAAGTATTGTTTCCTAACAAATGACTTAGCTTTGGAAGGATTTTGTTGGTCAAGGTGCTTGCGTTTGACTTGCAAAGGCAAGTCCTCCCTTACAAGGACAGTTATGATGCTAACAGGAATATGTATGTTTCTGAAGCACATACAAATGGTGACTGAATCTGCACTTAGTGTATGAGTGATTATATTGGTTTTGTGTCCTGGCTATTCTTGCCTGCCTTCAAGAGATGGCTGGGAAGATAACATGGGGCAGGCTTGTCTTTAATGGCTCGTGGCTTGGAAAGAATGTGAATTTCTATAAAGTCCTTCACAGACAAGCAAAATTTTAAATCCATGTTTATCAATAAATGAGGAAAACCACTTCTCTCCTGGGAGGAGATCAGAAATCAGTTAATCTCCCTTTCCCTTTAGTGAGAGCATTTCATGAAAGACTGAAAATATAGGGAGATTGCTGACAGGAATTAAGTGAACTGTGTGTTTTCAGGTCCTTTATATTAATCTTCTCTCTCATCATCTTTGTCAAATATGTGGTATGCACACACACACGATCTGCAAGGTGCTTTGGGAAACAAAAGAGGAATACAAAGGCTAGTTCATGTCTGCAGTAGATCAGGAAATGAGAAATGAGTGAGAGAAACAGGGGAATCCTCACTTGTCTTTGTCACCAGGAGTGACTGACATCAGAAGAGTCAAGAGGAAGAAGGGAGCTTAAAAAGAGCTGAGTGCATGCGCAAGGCTTAGATGGTGACTGATGGCAACCTAGCCTTTAGCAAGCCTTTCTCTGTATTGCTTGTTGTTTTCAGAGTATCTTGCAATCAGCTTTTTAGTCACCTGTCTCAGTCACTATGTGAAGCTAGTTGACAGACCTCTCTCTGCTTTATCATTGAGGACAAATGACTTGCTGAGGGTCAGGCAGTGAGTTGCTTATGGAACTCATTAATCCCTGGGTCATCTCTCTTGGGTTAGCAAAATACTATCTCTCTTTTGTTTTTAAAGACAACTCTAACCTTGGAAAACTTACCTATTCATTGACCTGATTGTTTTCCAGGATAGCACTACTACAGAAATTCTAACTTTAATCTTTTTTTAAATTTGCCCTTCTTAAAGCTTTATAATGTCACTTTTCAGAAAGAATTTAGCTGTGCATTTTAAAGTTTAGCCAGCTCCTTTGTTTAGGTAATGATCTCATAATTCTGGCCCTTTTATTTCTCTTGAGTTTTTCACCTAGAGACTTCAGGAGAGATTTCAGGAGAAATAAAAATTTTTAACCAGGCAGACTTGGTTTGTGGCATTAGCTGTTGTCAAAATCTGTATGGAAGGGTAAGATAAAACTGCTTTCTATTTTAGTTATTCTGTCTGTTCTTCCCAGAAACTCATATAGGCTAGACAAAAGCATTAACCTCAGTTTTTGGAAGGAGAGATGCTGACATTTGTTGTTAAATTGGTTCAGCGATCAGTTCAGTTCAGTTCAGTCGCTCAGTCTCGTCCGACTCTTTGAGACCCCATGAATCGCAGCACGCCAGGCCTCCCTGTCCATCACCAACTCCCGGAGTTCACTCAGAGTTGCGTCCATCGAGTCCGTGATGCCATCCAGCCATCTCATCCTCGGTCGTCCCCTTCTCCTCCTGCCCCCAATCCCTCCCAGCATCAGAGTTTTTTCCAATGAGTCAACTCTTCGCATGAGGGGGCCAAAGTACTGGAGATTCAGCTTTAGCATCATTCCTTCCAAAGAAATCCCAGGGTTGATCTCCTTCAGAATGGACTGGTTGGATCTCCTTGCAGTCCAAGGGACTCTCAAGAGTCTTCTCCAACACCACAGTTCAAAAGCATCAATTCTTCGGTGCTCAGCCTTCTTCACAGTCCAACTCTCACATCCATACATGACCACAGGAAAAACTATAGCCTTGACTAGATGGACCTTATTCGGCAAAGTAATGTCTCTGCTTTTCAATGTGCTATCTAGGTTGCTCATAACTTTTCTTCCAAGGAGTAAGCGTCTTTTAATTTTATGGTTCAGCGATAGTCATTCAATAATGAGTGATCACTGGGCTTTCTCTGCTTTTCTTAGTATAACCAAAACAACCCCTAACAAATGGGGAATGGAATTTCTGTAGATCATGGGAGGCTGATGACTAGTATTGGCAACTCAGTCAGTGTTTTACCCCTTAAGTATTTTTTTAAGCATCCCTCGTGTACAGATACTGTTTCAGACAATGGAGATACAGGCCTGAATAAAATATTCTTGCAGCTTACATTTTCTTAGGTGGATTATTGTTTTAAAGCTTAAATACATAGTAATGGGAAGTGATGATAACTGTACAGAAAACAAAAGCAGGGTAAAGAATTGGATGGTGACTGGAGTAAGGGGTATTTTATGTGGAGTTAGCAAAAACCTCTCTAGGATGTGACGTCTGAAGAGGACTGAAAGAAGGAAAGGCTTATGGCTGGAAAAGAGGATTGCAGTAAGTGAGAACAGCAAGGACAAGAGCCTTAGGTAGGATTGAGATAGGTGTGTGTGAGGAAACAGGAGCTACAAGGCTAGAGGGGCTGGAACAGAATGCTCGGAACAGAGAGTATCAGGATGTGAAGTGAAGTCTGAGATGGGGGACAGACCCTGTGGGCTCTATTGACCAAGGTCAAGTGGGTGGTTTCTGGGTCTTAGTTAATGAAAAACCATTGGAGGAACTGGTTGAGGGTATGGTGTCATCTGTTTACATGTCCCAAAGGTCTCTGTGAATGCTGGATGGAGACTGGATTGCAAATGGTAGAGGCAGGGGAGGGGACTTAGGGACACTGATTAGGGAGCTGTTTTGGAAGATTGAGGGCTGATGGTAGCTTGAAACAGGGGTGGAAATGGTGAGGAGGCGTGGGATTCACAATGCTGTGTCTTTAAGTAGAGCTGATGGAGCTTCATGACAGATTGGATGTGGACTATAGAGGAAAGAAACTGCATGGGTTGGGCACCAGCCACCCCAGGAGGAGCTGTTTACAGAGACTGCAGCGGATGGTGGCCGAGGGGAAAATCAAGGATGACCCTTGGATTATGATCTAAGCAGCTGTCTGTATGATTGGTGGCACTTCTTACTGAGATGGGGAAGCATGGAAAGAACAGGTGAGGGGTTGCAGGGGAATCAAGTTCTTTGGGCTGTGGGAAAGGTGAGCTGTTGGACACAGACGAGATGTCAGATGTAGAGTCAGATACGTGGAACTCAGGAAAGGTCAGTGCTGAGTATAAAAATTTGAAAGAATACACTGCTATGGAACTGAATAAGCAATTTTTGTGAATGCATGTTTCAATGCATGTTTGGGGGGGGGTAAAGTGGTTTGTGGACTGTGCCCTGGGACATAGCACAAGTTAGAGGTAGGGAAGGAGAGGGGAGTACAGTGCACCCTAAATTGTTTATGTTAGAAAGTAGTGCAGAAATAAACATATTTGTAAAATCACTTATTTTCTTCCTTCCCTAGTAAGAGCCATTTGTGAAAATTGAGCTCATGTCCCCGTGATGCTTCCTTTTGAGCTCTAGTGGTGCTGTCACTGATGGGAGATCTCAGTTCTCCCCACTGGTGATATTACTACCGTGTGTGCAGAGACTATGGGGCCTCGGTTCATTTGGGCCACTCTGGTTTTTATAAACCTTTTGAACTCAGATCATTGTGAATTGCTCTGAGGTAACGTTTTGCACAAATGGCACAGCTGAGCTGCAGCCTGACAGGCAGCGTCCTTATTTGTGTTATGAATGCCTGTCCTAGGGTGGTAACCACCCATGGATGAAGGTGACTCTTTGCACTTCTCTGTTGACGTCTCTCGTATCTTGATCTCCCCATTTTGTGTGGGACCCTTGTGGACTGGGAGATTCTGAAGAAACTGGAGATCCTTCTGTTTGCCAAAGCCCAACCAGCAAACACTACCTCACAAGGATTTGTCTTAAGTTTCTGTTTAGTCCCTGGGGCTCTAGCTACATCTCTTCCGCTGGGCTCTGAAGTGCTGAGGTATTTAACACAATCATTACTGAGCTCTGCTCTGCAAGCCAAATGCACTGTTAATTAGCATTACGTTTTTGATTTTGCCTCTGCACTGTCATTTGCGTTCCAGGCCTTGAGCTCTCTCTTCCTCATTCCTTATTCCCCACCCCCGCCGCCTTTTTTTATAAGCTCAAGACCTAAAAATATTCAGATGTTTCTCTCAACAACAGTATTGTACACTTACTACTTAATGTCAACCTGATTGGAAACCCATTGAGATATCATCTTTTTTTCCGCCCTAGAAATTTCAGTCTTTCTCAACAGGGAGGTGTATGGTTAATACAGAACAAGAATTAAGCACATAAACTCTTCTTAGAAGCAGAATGATGTAAATCTAATTGTCCGCATTTCCTACCTATTGTTTAATAGCTTTTTTTGTTGTTTGTTTGCTATGCCTTTGTTGTTATTCTTTGTTGTTGCTCTGGCTGCAGAGATAGAGGGTGTTCGCCGTTCTGGCCCTTTCAAGATATTCATTCTTTTCTTCCTGGGGTTTGCTCTCTCATTCTTGTAAAAAGGCATCCTGCTAACCTCTGTAATTACTTTCATTTATTATTATTACTATTTTTGGAAACTGCATTTAAATATCTGCAGGTTTCACCTAGCGTCATAGATATTTCAGAATTATTTTCTCTCCCAAGAACATATTTTCATTATGGCATGAAGTTCAAGTCATTTACAATTTAAATATTTTGCAAGCTCCTATTTTACATGTCAGAAGGAAACCATTTTGGGGAATATTTGTGAGAAAGATGCTTTTGTGCTTTATACTGTTAATTCCCTCTTTGATCTTGATTTTAAAATCTGAAAGGGTTAGATATATTACATCTCCTGGCATTTCCTATCCTGGTTAATGGCATGACGAGTTAGCTGCTCGCATCCTGGAGTCCTCTTTCAGCCTCCCTACCTACACTCAAATAAACATTAAAGCTCATAAGTTCCTTCCCTTTAATCCATCAATATCATCCTTTGTATTCTTTTGGCTGTTGTCCAGTGTAGGTGATGAGTAATCATTGTTCATTTGAACTTCTTTGTTAATCTCATAATTGGATTTCATCCCAGACTAGCTTGTCTTCATACCAACTAGTCTGGTAGCTCAGCTGGTAAAGAGTACACCTACAATGCAGGAGACCCCAGCTCAATTCCTAGGTCAGGAAGATCCCCTGGAGAAAGGGATACGCTACCTGCTCCAGTATTCATGGGCTTCCCTGGGTGGCTCAGACAGTAAAGAGTCTGCCTGCAATGTGGGAGACCTGGCTTCCATCCCTGGATTGGGGAGATCCTCTGGAGGAGGGCATGGCAACCCACTCCAGTATTCTTGCCTGGAGAACCCCATGAACAGAGGAGCCTGGTGGGCTATAGTCCGTGGGGTCGCAAAGAATCGGACATAACTGAGTAACTAACTACAAGTCTTGTCCCACCCAGATCAATCTCTACATTATTCCCTGAACAATCAACCAGACCACATCAGGTCTTGTCATGCAGCTATCATAGAATAAATTTCGAATCATTTATATGCTATGGAAGGTTCTTCATCATCTCACCTCTTGCCGTTCATGTCCGCCTCATTTCTTGCTACCCTGTCCCTAATGTTCTAGGCTCACATTCTTCTGAACAACTTCCTGTTTCCCTGAATGTGACAACTGCTTAAAATTTCAGGTTATCTGAATTGGAGCGCCTCACCACCTCAGCTGTGACTTCACAGACCTCAATCTTAGACATTGTTTGGCATGATAAATGAGGAGTCATGCATGTATGCATGCTAAGTCACTTCAGTCATGTCCGACTCTGTGCGACCCTATGGCTCACAGCTTGCCAGGCTCCTCTGTCCATAGGATTCTCCAGGCAAGAATACTGGATTGGGTTGATGTGCCCTCCTCCAGGGGATCGCCCTGACCCAGGGATGGAACCCATGTCTCTAACCTGCATTGGCAGGCGACGAGTTCTTTACCACTGGTGCTGCCTGGAGCTGGGATTGGCCTTATACATTGACTGGTCTATACTTAATGAAGCTGAGAATAATACCTCTTTTGGTGATAACTTTTTAATATTCACCATTTGGTGTTTGGCATTATATAATGATTTTGATGGAAATCACCATATACTTCGGATGCCTCCATAATAAGGTCTTATTCTTTGGGTTTGCTAACCATTCCTAGTAATCTTTTCAGTTACTTTTTTTTTTCTTTAACATATTTGAGCTCACTGCAGCTTTAGAAATAGAAGGAAGTGATTCAAAATTTTCAGAATAAATTAATTTGGCTCCGGCTAATAAAAATAATAGAAATTTAGTCTATATTTAAATTCTGATGAATCAGAAAAAAAGAATGGAAATTTAGTCTGTGTTTAAATTCTGTAGATAGACATCACAGAAATTTCAGTTTTATTTGTTTCAGGCCATTTTAGCACTCTAGAAGTATGCTTTAATGACTCAATAAATAGTTGAGTACCTACTAACTACAGAGTACACAGAAACATAATTAAAGCATTTACACAACTACTTCTGAGATGATAGAGGAAAAACTACTGTCCTGCGCATAGGTTTTTATTATCCATTAATATATTAACTTTGTTGAGCAACTTCTATGTGGAGATAGGGTGCTGGTCATTGTGATTATAGAGATAATAAAAGTCAAGTGCAGTGACCTTAAGGAGTTCCAAGATACGTGAAATATTACTAGCAAATGGGATAGGGCTATGAACAAGAGTCCTTTATTAGCTCACCTTGCAGTGGGTGGTCAGGGTAATTGTATCCTCTGCCAAACCATGAAAGTAGAGTCCCCATGATCATGACTTGTTCATCAGAGCCAGGATGGAAGCAAGCTTTTTCAACACCTGTTCCAGAATAAGAGAAAGAATATGAATAAATATGAAGGAACCAGAATCAAGAGAGTGACATCCTGGATCACACCAGTATGGAATAAGAAAAGCATGGGATCCAGAAAACTATCACTGGAACTGCAAACCCAGAGAGCAGAAAGCTAGAATAGGAAATAGATTACTCTCTTGATAACTGTGTTGAGCTGGAACCCTATTGTATTTCATTTATACCGTGACTCACATAGTACTCCAAAATGAGTTGCTAACAATTCTCAACAAGTTCATTAGGTGATTTCATGAAATCTCAAAGTTCAGAATCTTTGGGTTATTACAGCTGCAAGTTTATGTAACTGTTGTGGCCACAGTTCTGGGTCTGGAGTGGACAAAGTCCTTGGGCCCACAGCTGATGTTCACCTGGTATGTACCAGTTCTTCTGCATTAGTTATTAACATGCTTCTATTCTGACCTCCCCAAGCCCCTGAGTCAGTCCTGATGCTCCCTAGGATCTGCAGGATCTCCTTGTAGCCCAGGAGCTAAAGGATGAGTACCTGGAACAGAAGACCTTCAGGGCCCCAAGCCAAAAAGAAAAAAAAAAGTCGCTATGAAGTATAAATTACTGAGAACAAGCACCAGACCAACAGTTCATGTCTTAATGGGTATTATCATATAGTAGAAGCTCATATGAGCTACTCTTAATAATCTTTTAATTGACAGCACTTAGGAGAGGCCTAACACGTAGCAGGGGCTCAGTAATTGAGAGCTGTTATGATTCAGATGCACCCTCAAGGAGTCTTCTTCCTACTGAGGAGACAAACATGTAAACAGACTTGGCTACATCTGGAGAGAATGGTCCCTGTTCTAGTCCAGCATTCTCTGATTCCTCTCTGCCTATCACAGCGTATTCTCATCTGCCCTGGGATGTTGTTTCATGTGTCAGAGCCCTCATTTCTATTTGTGGGCAATTTTATTCTTTCTTGGTATGACTACTTAATGTTAATGGCAGAATCTTTACCTTTTGTTTTGCTAAGGAAGATTCATTTTCTCCCGTAATGTCCACAAAGCACCTCTGCTACTTTACTCCCTGTGGGATTGGTGTCTCTGTTTTCAAGGTGCTGCAGTGTCCACACGCTATCCACTCTGCAGTTCTTTGTCCTCTGGACTGCTGCCCTGAGCCTGCCCATTCTGCGTGCTCTTTCTGCTAGTGTTATTATAGTAGGATGTATCAGGTTTTTTTTTTTTTTTTTAAATACTATTCCTTTTGTTAGAGTAATTTGCTTATGGGGGGGGGTGGAAATAAGGATGTCTTTATACTTAGATCACTTGAGGTCTTAAGCTCAGAGAATTTCCTTCAAAATCATCACAGGCTCCATCACAGTCTTGTGGGCAACTTGTCTTCACATGCAAAATGCAGAGATTCACTAGATTTGCTACATCAGGATTTCTCAGCCTGAGCACTATTGACATGTGGGGCTGGATAATTCTGCTGTAGTGGGCTGTCCCTGTCCTGTGCATTGTCAGATATTCAGCAGCATCCTTGTCCTCTACCGACTAGATTCCCATAGAAACTGCCCAGTTTTGACAACTAAAAATATATGTAGGCCTCTTTGCCAAGTATCTCCTGCTGGGGGCCAAATCACCTCAGGTTGAAAACTGCTCTAAATAATAAACATGTGAAAGCAGATTGACAAACAAGTTATAAAATGTGTTGACAAGCAAAGCTAAAACATTTGCGATAATGACAGCAATTACTTAGCACTTACTGTGGGCCAGGGATTGTTGTAAAGCTCTTTTCATGTAAGTAACCAAACCTATAGACTGACTTTCCATTGTAGCATTACTATCCACATTTTATAGACTAGGAAACTGAGGCACAGAAGAGGTCATGCCAGTGTCAGATTAAGACTCTGAACCTAAGCATTGTGATCCTATAGTCAAAAATACAAACTTACTGTGCTTTTCTTGCAACAAAAATTTATTGGAATGGAAATGTGCTTGGCATCATATGGAATATTATCTTTGGTAGGTGCTTAGTAAATATATGTGAAGTGAATAAATAAATATCTGTAAATCTAGGAAATTATTTAATATATGTAGTATTTAAAGTCATGTTGAATAGATTCTTTAATTTAAATAAGAAGTGCTTTTCTCTGAATACAGTCAACTATTACCTATTAGACCAAAGCAGAGGGTCTCTTAGCATTTTTAAGTCTATTCTCAGGAATCTCTTGGAAAAGACTTGTCAAAGAGACAAGTCTTTAAAATCTCTTCTTATCTGAGCATTTGTTTGCGTGCTATTGCAGTATTGCAGTATGTCAGAATGAAGACTGATCAAACTGAGCAAAATATTATTTTCCAAAGCATCTGCTCTTGCCATATAATAAGGAAGAGGAGAATTCATCCTCACTCTTAAATTAGGTATGCATTCTCATGAAGTATGAGGCACACAGTTTGATACTTTGACCTAGCTTCAGGATTTATAAAAAATTAAACATCTTTAACTAACAGGAAACCACTTTAGCCGATCAATCTTCAGGCTTTCATAGTTGGCTTTCTATAATAGGTAAGGGGGCTGGGCTCTAATGTTTGCTACAAATATATTACATCTGATTTATATCAAAGTGGGAAGCATGTATTCATGATAAAATATAAAAACATAATATTCTCCTATTCTTGTTAAAGACTTTATTTTTTTAATGGTCATAATTTTATTAATTCTATTTTCTACTCATTAAGTGGTTAACAATGTAAATATTTGAACTTCCTTTTCCCTGTTATAATTTTTTAATTAATTACTTAATTTTTTATTTTACTTTACAATACTGTATTGGTTTTGACTTTTTAAAAATGTACTTCTATGAGGCAAAAGACTGGAAGATTCTAGAGTGTCAGTTAAATATAATTTTATTAAAACAAGTAAAATATAGCCATAAAATAGCAAGAAGATAATCACAAAAGCTTTATCATGCTGCTGCTGGTGCTGCTGCTGCTGCTGCTGCTAAGTCACTTCAGTTGTGTCCGACTCTGTGCGACCCCATAGATGGCAGCCCACCAGGCTCCCCCGTCCCTAGGATTCTCCAGGCAAGAACACTAGAGTGGGTTGCCATTTCCTTGCTAGTTCTCTTAAATCTCACATCATGAATACTTTTCTTCCAGGACCATACAGAATAAGTATTCTGGGACCATAAGTATTTTCTTAGATGATCTTTTAAAAATTTGAATGATTTCATATTTTTTCCTTAATTTAGAAGATCAGTTATTTTAAGGACAATAATAGAACGTATCCCAAATTTCCAGATATCATGTCATGAAAAATGGGTAGTAGGGACTTCCCTGGTGGCCCAGTAGTTGGGACTCCATGCTTCCATTGTAGGGGGTATGGGTTCAGTCCCTGGATGGGGAACTAGGATCATGCATGCATAATTACCATGTCTTTTGTATACTATCTTTTGACTTGTATACCATATCTTTTGACTGATTCATCTATCAGTCAGCTCTAAGGTTGTTTCTGTCTCCTGGCTATTGTACATAATGCTGCTGTGAGCATTGAGTGTAGGTGTCCTTTTGAATTAATGTTTTTGTTTCCTTAAGATATATATTCAGGAGTGGAATTGCTGGATCCTATGGTGGTTCTCTTTTTAGTTTTTTAAAGAACCTCCACACCTTTTTCCGTAGTGGATTCATCAATTTACATTCCTAGCAACAGTGCACAACGGTTCCCTTTTCTCCACATTCTCACCAGTGTTTGTTAGTTGTGGTCTTTTTGATGGTAACCTTTCTAACAGATGTGAGCAGGATGACCTCTCTGTGGTTTTGATTTGCATTTCTCTGATAACTAGTGATGTTGAGCATCTTTTCATATGCATGTTCACCAACTGTGTGTCTTCTTTGAAGAAATGTCTATTTAGGTCTTCTGTCCGTTTCTTAATCAGGTTTTTTTTTTGATACTGAGTTATATGAGCTTTTAAAACTCATATATATATATATGAGTTATATATATATATAAGTTATATATATATGATATATATAGGAGTTTTAGAGATGTATATATATGAGTTTTAAATATTTTGAATATTAACTCCTATTGGGCATATAATTTGCAAATATTTTATTCCCATTATTTGTCTTTTCACTTTGTCAATGGGTTCCTTTGTTGTATAAAAGTTTTTAAGTTTAATTAGGTCCTGTTTGTTTTTGTTTCCTTTGCCTTAGGAGACAGATTCAAAAAACATTGCTGATTCATGTCAAAGACTGTTCTGCTCATATTTTCACCTAGTGTTATGGTGTCTGATCTTACATTTAGGTTTTAATCCATTTTGAGTTTATTTGTATATATGGTGTAAGTAAATGTTCTAATTTCATTGTTTCACATGTAGCTGTTCAGTTTTTTCCAGCATCGTTTATTGAAGAGACTATCTTTTCCCCGTTGTATATTATTAACTCCTTTGTCATAGATTGATTGACCATAAGTGTGTGGGTTTACTTCTGGGCCCTCTATTCTGTTCCATTGATCTAAGTGTCTATTTTTGTGCCAGTATTACACTGTTTTGATCACTGTGGCTTTGTAGTATAGTCTGAATTCAAGGCACATGATAGCTCCAGTGTTGTTCTGTTTTGTCAAGATTTCTTTGGCTATTAAGTCTTTTGTGGTTCCATATAAATTTTAGGGTTATTTGTTCTAGTTCTGTGAAAAATGTCGCAGATATTTTGATAGGGATTGCATTAGGACTGCAGATTCCTTTGAATGGTATGGACATTTTAACAATATTTTTTTTCCCAATTCATGAACACAGGATATATTTCCATTTATTTGTATCATCTTCAATTTCCTTCATCAGAGTGTCATAATTTTCAGAGTACAGGTCTTTTACCTCCTTGGTTAAGTTTACCCCCGGCTTCCCTGGTGGCTCAGAGGTTAAAATGTCTGCCTACAATGCGGGAGACCTGGGTTTGATCCCTGGGTTGGGAAGATCCCCTGGAGAAGGAAATGGCAACCCACTCCAGTATTCTTGCCTGGAGAATCCCATGGACAGAGGAGCCTGGTGGGCTACAGTCTTCAGGGTGGCAAAGAGTCAGACACGATTGAGCGACTTCACTTAAGTTTACCCCTAGGTAGTTTACTCTTTTTGATCCAGTTTTAAATGTGATTATTTTCTTGCTTTCTCTTTCTGATAGTTCATTATTAATGCATAGACAAGCAAGAGATTTCTGCGTATAAATCCTGTATCCTGTAGCTTCACTTAATTTACTGGTTAGTTTTTTGGTGATGTGTAGGATTTTCTCTGTTTGGTATCATGCCATCATGCAAACAGTGGCACTTTTTTTTTTTTTCAATTAGTATTTTTATTTCTTTTTCTTGTCTGATTGCTATGACTAGGACTTCTAACACCATGCTGAATAAAACTGGCAAGAGGGGACATCCTTGTCTTGTTGCTCAGCTTAGGGAAAATGCTTTTAGCTTTTCAGCCATTGATTATGATACCAGCTATGTCATCATAGCTGACATATTTAGCCTATGTTTTTTTTTGTTTGTGTGTTTTGGATGGTATTTTTAGCCTATGTTATGCTGAGGTGTGCTTTTGTTTCCTGATCTAGGGTATTTGTTTATAGTAGTAGAATTTGTGACTTCTATAATGAGTACTTACCGCATATTAAGTGATCTGTAATTTACTTCTCATACAGTCTGGGTGTGCAGCATTCCGTTGCTATTAACAAAAGAGCAAAGTTAAATAACATGCAAAATACTAAATAGGATACTAAATACTAAATAATTTTCAGGTTAACTGTATATAAAGTAGCTGAACAGTAGCTGATGAGTACCATGGCAGGGTCATTCATGCATGCTTTTTAGGAAAAAAATGAATTTGAATTTTTGGAAAACTGCAGAAGACAAAGCAAAATAGAATTCCTTAGAAAACAGGAAATGACTTTGTTAAGGTGGTTGGGAATTGTTCTCCCAATTCCTGGATAGAATTTGGGTATCCCCACTTCAGGTTCTGAATTTGCCAGAAATCACTCCAACCAGAATTACTGATGATTTATATTCTATGAATCTATCTTCAAAAAAATAGCATGATTGACAACTGTAGAGCTAGCAGAAAACCTTCATTATATTTTACTTGAAGGTCAAAAATGATGGCCAGTCCAGAATACATTTTTCCGTGACCTGATTTAAAACAAGAAAGTTGCTGAAATGAGTAGAAAGTCAATAATCCTGATTTTAAAAGAGTACCTTTTCCTTTAAAATGATAATAAAGTAGTTTATTCATCTGTGAAAATCTGACTCGTATCAGCTCAGTTCAGTTCAGTTGCTCAGTCGTGTCCAACTCTTTGCAACCCCATGGACTGCAGCATGCCAGGCCTCGCTGTCCATCACAAACTCCCAGAGTTTATTCAGACTCATGTCCATTGAGTTGGTGATGCCATCCAACCATCTCATCCTCTGTTGTCCCCTTCTCCTCCCAGCATCAGGGTCTTTTCCAATGAGTCAGTTCTTTGCATCAGGTGGCCAAAGTATTGGAGATTCAGCTTCAACATCAGTCCTTCCAATGAATATTCAGGACTGATTTCCTTTAGGATGGACTAGCTGGATCTCCTTGCAGTCCAAGGGACTCTCAAGAGTCTTCTCCAACACCACAGGTCAAAAGCATCAATTCTTCTGCACCCAGCTTTCTTTATAGTCCAACTCTCACATCCATACATGACTACTGGAGAAACCATAGCCTTGACTAGATGGACCTTTGTTGGCAAAGTAATGTCTCTGCTTTTTAACATGCTGTCTGCTGCTGCTGCTAAGTCACTTCAGTTGGGTCCGACTCTGTGCGATCTCCAGGCAAGAACACTGGAGTGGGTTGCCATATCCTTCTCCAATGCATGAAAGTGAAAAGTGAAAGTGAAGTTGCTCAGTCGTGTCTGACTCTTAGCGACCCTGTGGACTGCAGCCTACCAGGCTCCTCTGTCCATGGGATTTTCCAGGCAAGAATACTGGAGTTGGGTGCCATTGCCTTCTCTGAATATGCTGTCTAGGTTAGTCATAACTTTTCTTCCAAGAAGCAAGGATGTTTTAATTTAATGACTGCAATCACCATCTGCAGTGATTTTGGAGCCCCCCAAAATAAAGTCTATCACTGTTTCCACTGTTTCCCCATCTATTTGCCATGAAGTGATGGGACTGGATGCCATGATCTTAGTTTTCTGAATGTTGAGCTTTAAGCCAACTCTTTCACTCTCCTTTCACTTTCATCAAGAGGCTCTTTAGTTCTTTTTCACTTTCTGCCATAAGGGTGATGTCATCTGCATGTCTGAGGTTATTGCTATTTCTCCCAACAGTCTTGATCTGAGCTTGTGCTTCATCCAGCCTAGCATGTCACATGATGTATTCTGCATATAAGTTAAATAAGCAGTGTGACAACATATAGCTTTGACTTACTCCTTTCCCAGTCTTCAAGCAGTCTGTTGTTCCATGTCCAGTTCTAACTGTTGTTTCTTGAACTGCATACAGATTTCTCAGGAGACAGGTCAGGTGGTCTGGTATTCCCTTCTCTTGAAGAATTTTCCACAGTTTGTGGTGATCCACATAGTCAAAGGATTGGCATAGTCAATAATGCAGAAATAGATGTTTTTCTGGAACTCTCTTGCTTTTTCCATGATCCAGCAGATGTTGGCAATTTTATCTCTGGTTCCTCTGCCGTTTCTAAAACCAGCTTGAATATCTGGAAGTTCACGGTTCATGTACTGTTGAAGCCTGGCTTGGAGAATTTTGAGCATTGCTTTACTAGCATGTGAGATGAGTCCAATTGTGTGGTATTTGAACATTCTTTGGCATTTCCTTTCTTTGGGATTGGTATGAAAACTGACGTTTTCCAGTCTTGTGACCACTGCTAAGTTTTCCATTTTATTGTTTTCCTCTATTTCTTTGCACTGATCACTGAGGAAGGCTTTCTTATCTCTCCTTGCTGTTCTTTGGAACTCTGAAGTCAAATGGGTATAGGTTTCCTTTTATCCTTTGCTTTTCACTTCTCTTCTTTTCACAGCTATTTGTAAGACCTCCTCAGAAAGCCATTTTTCTCTTTTGCATTTCTTTTTCTTGGGGATGGTCTTGATTCCTGTCTCCTATACAACATCATGATCCTCCATCCATAGTGCTTCAGGCAATCTTTCAGATGTAATCCCTTGAATCTATTTGTCATTTCCACTGTATAATCATAGGGATTTGATTTAGGTCATACCTGAATGGTCTAGCGGTTTTCCCTACTTCTTCAATTTCAGTCTGAATTTGGCAATAAGGAGTTCATGATCTGTGCCACAGTCAACTCCTGGTTTTGTTTTTGCTGACTATATAGAGCTTCTCCATCTTTGGCTGCAAAGAACGTAATCAGTCTGATTTCGGTATTGACCATCTGGTGATGTCCACGTGTGGAGTCTTCTCTTGTGTTAGAAGAGGTGTTTGCTATGACCAGTGCATTCTCTTGGCAAAACTCTGTTGGCCTTTGCCCTGCTTCGTTCTGTACTCCAAGGCCAAATTTGCCTGTTACTCCAAGTATTCGTTGATTTCCTACTTTAGCATTTCAGTCCCCTATAATGAAAAGGACATCTTTTTTGGGTGTTAGTTCTAGAAGGTCTTGTAGGTCTTCATAAAATGTTTCAACTTCAGCTTCTTCAGCATTACTGGTCGGGGCATAGACTTGGATTATCGTGATATTGAATGGTTTGCTTTGAAAATGAACAGAGATCATTCTGTCGCTTTTGAGATTGCATCCAGGTACTGCATTTTGGACTCTTTTGTTGACTACGATGGCTACTCCATTTCTTCTAAGGGATTCTTGCCCACAGTAGTAGATATAATGGTCAGATGAGTTAAATTTACCCATTCCAGTCCATTTTAGTTTGCTGATTCCTGAAATGTTGACGATTACTCTTGCCATCTCCTGTTTGACCACTTCCAATTTGCCTTGATTCATGTACCTAAAATTCCAGGTTCCTATGCAGTATTGCTCTCTACAGCATCAGACTTTGTTTCTATCACCAGTTTCATCCACAACTGCATGTTGGTTTTGCATTGACTCCATCTCTTCATTCTTTCTGGAATTATTTCTCCACGGATCTCCAG
The DNA here is from genome assembly GCF_016772045.2 of Ovis aries. Classification (NCBI taxonomy): domain Eukaryota; kingdom Metazoa; phylum Chordata; class Mammalia; order Artiodactyla; family Bovidae; genus Ovis; species Ovis aries. Next base: position 67,727,183 of record NC_056056.1, on the reverse strand, counting down.
TAGCATATTGGGCACAACTGACCTGAGGAGTTCATCTTTCAGTGTCTTATCTTTTTGCCTTTTCATACTGTTCATGGGGTTCTTGAGGCAAGAATACATATATTGCCCCCTTTTATGAGATTAATCCTCTACAATCTGTATTGCATATGTTTAAAAAGAACCTTTTACAAGATACTGAAAAATGTTGCTATTGCATGTTGTATCAACTTTCTGGAAATGAAAATAAATGACTGCTCCTTCCAGCAGGCCTCTAACTGTTCACAGATATTACCTTAGATTTCATGGTTATTGTAATAAATTTTGTTACAGTGGAGAGGCATTGGGATTTAATCTCACTACACATTAAATACAAATGAAAGAAATTTTTATGTTTTATTTGGTTGTTGGATACAAAAAACATGAAATCTGTGATGTTTAAGTCTTGGAGAGAACCAAATTTAGAATATAGAGCTCATTTTTAAAAAGAAAAAAACTTCATTCATTGCTAATGGTCATCCCAGGAACAAAACTGTGCAGATTGGGATGGGGGTGACTTTTCAGCCATCCACCATATTATAAATTGTTGGATAATTCTTTATGATGGAAATAGACACTGACAGATGATTACTGAGAGAGCAAAGTTTAAGTTAGTGTTGACTGAGGAAATGATCATTGTGGTCCAACTGCAAATATATAATTTTCTCTGCTATTTGTGAAGAGTATTTGTGACTTTCTTACTTAATAGGTTACTTGTACTTATTTTGTAGACTCAGAATAAAGTTTTGTGAGTACCAAATGCTGGTCGACATTGCTCCCTTTCTGATTTCACTTCTGACCATGGTATATTTCTTTATTGTTCAGCCTCCAAAAGTCTGAGAAAAGTAAAAATTAGACCAGTGCTATTCACCATAAAGCAAATAATAGATTAATGAGAACTAAAAAATCATTTTTATTGTAAGTCTCCTAAAATTAACTTAAATATTTGTACACTGAAATTTTTAGACTATATTTGCAAGTTTTCTATATTTCAAAAATTGTTTCTTATTCTTTAGGACATAACATTCTGAGAAGGTCTTAGTGAAACTTGGCAGGGAAGGGAAATTATGGACAAATGAGTTAATTTTGTTTCTGATCATTTTAATAAAATTACAGTTTGGAAAAAACTAAAATTTAGGGATGAAAATCTTTCTATTTTCCTTTTATGTCAGTTATATGATAGCTCTAGTTATAACTAGTACAGAAACTTGGGAAATGACTGATTAATAGAAATTTTGATAATTATGTATATGCCCCATGTAAAATAGTTTATTGCAACAGTGATCTCTGAGTTCATTATATACTCTTCAGTGTACAGAAATTTTGCTGAGAATTTGATGCAGTGTCAGTTTTTATGAGTATTGAATATATCTACCCAAATTATGTTTCTTGACATAAGGTCTGAGTGCTACCAACTGCATTTAAATAATTTCTAAGTTCTGAAGTTATCACTTTAAATACTTAGAAGACCTTATGTTAATTCTCTATTTCTCACAAATAAAGCCAACAAAATTAAGTTGTATAAATAGCTTCCTTTTCTTTTTTTCTTTTTTTTTGGTAGAATTTTGGCATTATCATCTATCTCTTTTTGATAGCTTGAGAATTAGTTATACCTCTACCCAAAACTTAAAAAAAAAAATCAATATTAGCTCTTACATTCAGGACTTCACTGAGTTTTTTAATGTTCTCCCTTGTTAGAGGTGCATGTTACAGCTTGCCATTGTGGTCATTGTGGTTCATTTCATTAAGCTTCTTGTTCTGTCTGCTTTCTTGAGACTTGGGAAACAGCATTTTTCTGAGTGATTGTACTATATTGTTCCAAATATAAGGCCACCCAGAATAGAAGGCAACCTCCAACTAGAAACAGCTCAAATATGGAGAAAGGCTGGGGGCCCAGAGCCCGGCGGGTCTTGCAGTGGTGGCAAGGGTGCCGAGGAATAGGACGATGCCTGCCCACTCTCCCGGTGAGTGAAGATGAGTCAGCTGCTGATTTGCTTGTGCGTAACCAGATGGATTCTGTTGCTAGAGGAAGTGATACTGGGGGGAGAGAACAAGTCTGCACACATGAAAGAAAGTCACTGTGTGTCCAAATCAGGGGAGGGAAGGCGGGAATAGAGTCTTTTATCTTCTAAACAGTCACCTTCAGTGCTTTCCCCTTTGAACCTGGGAGTGAAAGTTGAATAACTAAACACTGAAGAAGGAGAAAGGTACCTGCACCTTTTTTTTTGAAAAGGGGCTTAAAGTCAGTGACCATGAAAATGAACTGTTAGACACCAACAGAAGTGTCAAGACCAGCTCAGAAAACTATTCCCTGCCCTTTCAAACTGACTGCTGACCCACTGTGTGTGGTCATGTGTAGCTTGAAAACAACCCCAAAGCTGGGACTCTCATTTCCAATTTCAGTAAGACTTTTTTCTTTTTAAATTCCCAGTCTCCTGAGTCAGCCAAGATACAATTTAAATAAGCAGGCTAAATCTGATTGAAATAAACTCCAAGGGACTCTTTTAAAATATTTTTTGTGCTAGTATTTTACCCAGTAGCATATTTTAAAAAATGCTTCAGTGAAAACATATTATTCAGCTGAGAATATGTATTGATGGAGCCCAGAGCCTAGAGAAAGCACAGTTAAAACTCTACCAATAACTAGAAATCTAAAATTTTATTTTATAGTAACTAAATCAGATGTGACAGAAAGAATGAGGTGCTTGTTTCTGTTATAATCAAGAAAACTATTTAGCATCTATTAGTGTACAACTTAACCTGTCTTCGGTAACCTTTGCAGCTACACAAAAACTACATGAGATATGAACCTTTACCTTTCTGGTGATGACTAAGTCCATGGCTTGCAAAGCAGATTTGAAGCAGAGCTTGAATCCCTGAATAAGTTGCCTGCCACCACCTCTTCCCCCTTCCCCCACCCATGTAGCTTCCATTGTAGCTTTTATGATGATGATGGTGGTGAAACTTCTTTAATAAAAGGGTCTGTCTTTCTGAATAGGCAGAACTGTCCTTAAGTCTAAACAATGCTAAATTGCCCAAAGGATGTGGTTTAGGGAAGCTACTTATTGATTTCAGAAATTTTCTTAAACCAAATTACCCTGAAAGATAGAGGTCCTGCGCCCAAGGGCAAAGAAGCTAGAATTGGACATGCCTACCACATTTTGCCAGGTCTGGAATTTGAAACAGGCTGGGCAGAAAAGGAAGAATTTGAAGGAAGTTTGTTGCAGAGGGGGAAGGATCTTGCCTGACAAGTTAGATTACCATTCAGAGGAAACAGCACTTGCAGTGGTGGAACCCAAATGAGACACGGATGTGAACTCTGTATAACCTCAGAAACCTTTTCTGAAGAGTTCCTAAGGGTGGTACTGGTAAGGAAAGAGAATAGTAGAGAACCAGAGCTTTTCAGGGAAGAACTTCCTTTAGTTCCTCATTTGTTTTGGAAATATTTGATTTCTACAAAGGAAGAGAATGTCCAAATTTGGTGGTTGGATGGGGGGCATGTGCCTGTTATTAATCATCTTTAAACTTCATATAGTTTACTTTCTATTATTTGTTTTAGGCACTCTATGTCTGATTTGATTCAAATTACAACAAAACAAACCTTATATTTCTTTCCCAGAGGGGGTTGGGCTGAGATAATTGTATGTCCTATGTCATCACCTGCTATTAATTTCATCATTAATTACAGTGGCAAACAGAAGCTGAAAGGTCACCTAAATGTCATAATCCATGGCTTCCTCTCCCTGTTGGCTAGTGAGGATGGGGGCAGGACCTGACCTGATTGCATAGGAAAGAACATGGCCTCAGTTGGCTTGTGAGATGGCAAGGACAGCCTTCAGGGACATATAGATAGAAAGGACAGTGACGAGGGAAGGGAGAAGATATTCCAAATTCATTATAAATAATAATCTCTATAAAAATCAATAGCAAGAGTTAATTTCTCTGCAGTTAGCATGGTTTGTATAAAACCCATACCGGTAACTATTGCTGTGCTCAGCTTCTCCCACCCATCCCTAAAATGAACAACATAGAAGTGTTCCTGTAGATGCTAGAAAATTAATGTCCCAGATCACTGTTGTTTCTTCCTACCAAGAATCGACATATGATGCGCCTTCCATGGCTCCTTCTCAGGGGATTAGATTCATAGGATCAAGTTAAAGGAAACAGTTATTAATCTAGTAGGTATGAAAAAATCTGCATATTTGTTGATGAATAGAAATTAAAATCTCTCAGACCCTAAAAACAGGAAAATTCCCATTAGACTGTTTTTGCTCGGAGGGTAGATCACTGCTGTTCTTTTTCTTTCCTGATCCATTAATGTTTTTCCCAAGGAACCCTGGAAAAAGTGACATTTTTACTTTTTCCCATTTCCTGTATGGATGATTGTGACTCTTGCAAGTCAAATTAATAATGCCCAGATTCTGACTTCTCAGCAATTCAGTTGAAAAGTCTCTAAACTGCAGATATGTAATTTGCAATCTGTTTTTTTCATTTTTAAAAAGTTCATAAAATAAGAGAATGCTTGAAGAAAATGTTGCCTATGGTTAAATCTCTTTGGGAAACGTTCCGCCATAGGCAAGGGACACCATTTCTCCAATGTGATGTGTCTGCATTTTCTGAGACATATGGAACATGACATTTGCCATGCTGAGTGAGCATGCTTAACTCAAATGTGGAGTAACTCACAAATTCCCTACTCTTGAGTATCTTTAAGTTTCAAAAATCCTTCTTAAAATGTTCTTAATGGGCATTCCTTAGGGGGCATTGCTCTCTTCAGTAAATCAGAGCTGACATCTGAAAATGCATAGAGATGGCTCTTGGTTACCTTTTTTTTTTTTTTTTTTGCTGGTCAAGCAGCAAGTATATTCCAATTAACAGGTTGATAGCATCTTATGACAGGCTAGAAAAAAAAAAGGCTAATTGTCATTTAGCAGTGAAATTGAATATTGAATGACATCTCTTCAGTTATAAACGACTTTTGTTTTAATAACAAAGTTGTTGATTTTCTACTAAGGGTTCTTTTAGGTTGTCATCTGGGGCTGATGGGAGTAACAGTTCACCCAACTCTCCAGCTAGCTTCAGTGGACATACCACACCTTCTCAGCAGCCTGAACCCGTGGTACACTCTCTTAAGGTAACCAACTGTGTACAACCATTTCTTCAGTACTTCAGTTGTGTTGTGGCTTGTTCACTATAGTCTGGTAATCCTCACGGTCTCGTTTTAACCATAGATACTTTATTTTTTGACCCGTATGGTATAAAAATTTTTTAATATTAAGTTTTGAAGAATGATTTTAATTGTATAAACTAATAGTGGGTTTGAGTACTTATGCTTGAATTGAATCTAATTTTATCATTTTGTTTTGAGTAATGTGATTCATATCTATCTGCATTGAAGTTAAAGTCCGATGTGCATGTATGTGTAAAATATTGTTACAGGTATTTTCTGTGCAGTGTTTGTAACATGGATGTCTTCAAATACAGGAACTTAATAGTTAGCCAAGATAAGGAAGGATATACCATATTTTTCTTTTTGCAACTGAAGTACATTATGCAACTTACTAAAACAAAAGTTTTCAAATAAACAAAGCCTACTCTGTTCACCACTAAATAGAAGTTAAGTCTTCAAACTCTAGTTAATGCCTCTTTATAGACTATTAGAAAATAGACATCTGGTCTTATTTATAAAGATATTTTACTTTTGGCTTATAATTAAGATTCTGCAATAAAGAAAGATGTGGCTTAAATTTATCATTTATTTTTCTTTACCACTAATGAGCTTTCCAGTAAGTAAAATTAATAATATGCAATATAAATATTTACCTAAGAAGAAACTGCAGGCAATAAAAATCATATTAAAAACTGAGACAATTCCTTGAAATTTCATCAGCTCCAAAGTATAAAACACTGTCCTCCAATTTATCTCTAATTCCTAACATTTCACACAGAGTCGGACACGACTGAAGTGATTTAGCTTGCATGCATGCATTGGAGAAGGAAATGGCAACCCACTCCAGTATTCTTGCCTGGAGAATCCCAGGGACAGAGGAGCCTGGTGGGCTGCTGTTTACGGGGTCGCACAGAGTCGGACACGACTGAAGTGACTTAGCAGCAGTAGCAGCCTTGACTAAACCTTTTTGAGCCATAAAGTAGGTAGAGTGCTTCAGTCCTGCTTTTGCCACATGGATTTCACAACTTTTCTAAAGTTGTTTTGGTTTCAGAATGATTTATCCACAGGCTGATGAGGCACTCTTATGCAGGGGGCCACACTTTACTTGGCATGCAGAAAAGCAAAGAAGTAGATGAGAACTTCAAAATATTTACTTGACTTGAGGATGATTGTTTTAGCAGTTGATTTAGCTCCCTCATTACATTTTGCTGTAACTTTGATAAAATGAGTGTGCTTTTCTCAATCACTTACAGATTGCTGATAAGGGGAGGTGGTAGAACTATGCTGGGGGCCAGTGGCAATGAACTTGGCGTTTCCTGTCTCGACTGGGAAACCTCACAAAATGAACAACTGAGGGGAATTTGTGGTAAGGCACACCAGAATGAGGGGCGCTCCATGCCCTTTGTCTGACAGCTGCTGGTTTATCAACTGGCTTGCTCTTAGCAACAGCATTTGGATACTGTTTAGTATGAACAGCATGCTAAACAAGCTGTTACTTGAGCATAAATCAGGCACTAGCAATCTGAAAGCACTTTAGAAATGGAAAAATGAAGGAGTGGCTTCAAGCCTGTAGTATTGGTATCTACACATACTTCAGAAATGACACACTGCCCTGCTTTCCAAACTGAAACCTGTTTCAGCCCATTGCCTTATTCAATTACAAGTGCCGTTGGAATCAGATCAGTGTAGTGGGTCACACTGACATCTTTCCCTGGTTTCTCAATGCAGCTGTGGTAGTATGGCCTAAAAGGAAGGGGAGGGCAAGGAAGAGCTCTTCAGTTTTCTCCAAATTCATTTTTGAATTTTCATATAAAATTTTATCTTAAGAGGAAGATATTATGTTATAATCAGAACACATTAAGTGTCCTCACTTGGCTGATGGGTAATGCTGAGCAACTAAAGCACCTTGATTGGGTAACTGGAGGCTCTTGAATATAGAATACACTTGCTTCTATGAGTCGAGACAGAAATACGTGCAAACATAGCCTCTGGGAAACACATCTTTGGAATATCTCAACATAAAAAAAAGATGTAGCCTCTTGACATGTTTTGTTTTTAAAAGGCTATCAATCTAGAGCTGATTTATATCATTTTTCTGTTCTGAAAGTAGTAGTTGAAACAGTGGCTCAGTTTCTCATCTTCTTGTAAAGTTTTAAAAATTTCTAAACTTTAATAAACTCCATGGTCATAGTTTGGGGGAAAGAGTTGTAAATCAATGTGAGGAATTGCCCACTTGAAATATGCCACATTTTTCTTGCTTTAAAATTCATAACTATTAATTGGAGCCTCACTTCATTTAGCAGAAATTAACTGATTTGAAGTACACTTCTCTCAGGTGCATAATAAATCGAATTTGTGGGCAAATGAGCTTGTTCCAAGGAGTGCTTTAACTTTTCTATGAATATTCATTGAGCATCATCAATAATTTCCTCTAAGTATAAAAAGAATGTGAACTGATTCTGTAAGGTTCTGCTTCAGGCTTTTAAGTATGAATTCTCAGGTGACACCTTTAGGTGTGGCCATCAGCATTGACCGTGGCAATAGAACCAAGGAGTTTAGCAGTGTTACAGTTCAGTGTGGATTATACAGGAGCTTTTAGGAAAAACATTTTTTTAATACTACATCAGTGATTTGATTTAGAAGCTGATGTAGAGAAAAATAACAAACAGCACTCAAGGCCAAAGTTTTGTCTTCTTTTGTACTGTATAGAGTATTGACATGAAACTTTTAAAGACATTTTGAACAGAAGCTTATTCTCAATTCATTTAGAAATAATTTAGAGAGGTAGAATCTAACATTGTTTAAAAGCATCTCATTCTCAGATGAAAAATACTTAGTGTTGCTCACATATTTTCATGACTGGGGAGCCATTGCTTCTCTTTGCTTTGGTCAAAGAGCTGTCTCCATAGTCCTGTCCTAGGCACCAGGAACAAATCTAGGCAAGAACTCTGAGGTCAGTAGCGTTCATGTTAAAAGTTCTTATGGGTTCTGACAAGTCTCACCTGTCACTATTATCCTTTTTAGTCATTTTTTCTATAGGCCGTGTCTACATATCATTTGGACTGTTGAGTAATATAATTAATTACATGCCAGTCTTTACATTGGAGCAAGATTTATTGACTATCTCCAAATGGTTGACAGTCAGCTTTATCTTAATGACCAGATTAACTAAATGCATCTAATTATTTTGGACATGAATGAATTCAATTGACTATTAGTGATGCAATAGATTGCTCTTAATGGCCATTTGCAAATCAAGCAGAATTGACTCCAGATAGCTTTCAGAACAATCAACTCTTTTAAAAGATTTTGCCATATACTAACCTACTCTGATATGCAGACATGGAAAAAAACTAAGGTTTTTTTCTTTTTTTTCTTTCTTTTTACAAAGTGGAGCTCCTTGATGATTTTTACTCATAACTAACAAACTTTTTTTTTTCCATGTGAAATTTGCTTTTCTTTTTCAACAAATCCAGGTCTTGGATGTTCAGGAAACTATAGATCGTCAACAGGGTAAAGAGTATGAACATGACCTTAGTGAGACAGAAAAAGCTATAGTCAGAGAAATGTGCAATGTAAGTTTAATGTGCTTTATTGTGTATTCTGTGTTGAAAGCCTCATCATAGCTTAGATTTTGCTTCATGAACACCCACTTTTAAAATACTGGCCAAATGCCTTTATATTTTTATGTGAAAGTAAAACCAAACCTTGATTGTCTTTAGTAAATGTTATTGCAGTATTTTTTAACACAATAGTCATGTAAAATATGCAGGTGAGCAAGAATCGGCCAATTCTGTGTTCCAGAATGAACTGTGAAAGTTTCTGAACAATAGATTTCCTTAAATGTTACTAGTTTTGATAAAATAAATCAGTTTCCATTTCATAGTTTTCCTTAAAGAGCAGTGTTTAAAAACCTTTGATAAAGAAAACACAGCCTTCTGCAGATTATTTGTAACAGTCCTTGGGGAAAAAAATCACCATCTTAATATTGGGTTGGCCATAAAGTTTGTTCTGTTTTTTCCATAGAAATTGGAATGAACTTCTTAGCCAACCCAATAGGTAATATTTGCTACATTCTTCATTCATATGATGTGTGCTTTATGTCATGCCCAGCAGTATCTCAAAATAGTAAGAGATAGATATGAACTTAAGAGATAGCCACACAGAAATCTACCTATGAAATCACAGAAATACAGTGGTGGGGGGGTGGGGGGAAGACATGCTATTTTCACAATGCTTAGCCTGTGTAATCATTATTGAGGTTTGGATTTGATTAATCTTAATTTTAATTTTTGAGTAATATGCTTTGGATATATCATTTAATCAAGAATATAATTTGTAGAACTTATTTAAAACTAAGTAGAATATGATGGGGAAGACATTTGTTAAAAGCAAAAATTCATGGTCAGTTATTTTAAGCTTCGATTTGAATTGGTGTTTCATTGTGCTTTTATCCTTTGTTCACTAGGATATCAAAATTGCTTAGAAATACCCTTCAGCTTTAGGCTATTAGGACCAGGTATCTCCTTTACCTGCCTCCCCGAGGCATCCTAGAATCCAGGAAGTGTTAAATAAGTCCATGGCCATTTAGCAGTCTGGCCCCAGCACACAGTCTCTTGCTTGCTTGTGGTGCTGCTTTTCTTTCTTACATATCTGTTGTGTGTTTTCAAATGGTCATTGGTTCCAGATGTCATGATTTCCTAAATGTGTCACTATTTGTCTTCTGTAGCTTTTTGTCTGTTCTTAAGCTTTTCAATTTGAACACCTCCCTCAGATAAATTTTAAAGTTCAAACATTAGGAATTGTAAAACTGGAAGGGACCATAGGAGGTCATACCTTCAGTGGTTCTCAGAGTCATATTGAGGCTCCTTCATAATTCAGAAGTCTGGGTTTCGTACCAGGTCTTGGGCAATTGGGGTAGGAACTCTCATTTTATACTTGAAGAAACTAAGATTCTGAAATTAAGCTACTTGCCCCAATTGTCCTGTAAAGAATAGAGAAGTCAAGCATATACCCAGATTTTCTCTGAGGACCAGCTCTTTCCACTTTCCCAATTGTAGTGAATCTAGGCACTTCTGTTTTCTTTCTCAAGAATGGAAATCAATGTATCTTACAGAGGAAACCATCTCTATTGTGCTCAATGCCAGAATTTGTCTAAATAAACACAGGTCTGTTTCTTGTCTCTTTTTTTGATGAAATATTTTTAGATATTAGAAAGTTTATTTCTTAGAGAAGGGACCCACTAATGAATTGGGTCTTGATTAGTTTTGCATTGATCTTGATTTGCCTGTATTTCCAAAAATCCTTCAAAAGGACACACACAGTGGTAATTATCATTGCCTTCAGAAAGCCAAGAGCTTTTTACCTTTGAAAGTTCTCTAGGGCATCTTTTCTGTTTTTTGCCTTTGGTCACCACAATTTGAAAAACAAAAAAAGTAAATTAGTTCAAATCTGATTGTTAGCACTGTTATATTTGGAAATTATTTAAAAGCCACAAGAAAAAAAAAAGTGTTGATTTAAAATATTTGTGTCACCATTGTAAGTTATATCCACATCAAGAACACATAGCAAATATTGGAGAATAAACGAAAATACAGTTTGTGGGACAGTTTCAAAATTTCTAAGCAATAATGTATATAAGATTATGAAACCTATTAAGAGGAACTATGGGCTTTTACAGTAACGTTACAGAAATGTAAAGCTTTCTCATAACGTGAGATCAGTTAAAAGACTCAGGTTTATATCTGTCTCTGATATTCTTTCTGGAAATAGGTTAACATCTATACAGTCTTCCTTCCATTTTATAGACGTTAACAACCTTTCTTCACAGCACCATCATTTTGATTAATAAGCATGTAATGCTTCTAGTCTCTTCCAAGCTCAACCACAAAAATATACTGTTCTCTAAGAAACAGTATATTATCTATCTTTTTGTAGTAATAGTTTTATCTTAGGTTTCTCTGTTTGGCCCTTGTCAGTTCCCTGAGAGCAGCTGAGATACTTGACTGGTCCTCCATCTCAGTAACCATCTCAGATACCCAACCGTTCAGCTCTCTTACTTATTTAACAAGTTGCTACTCTGTGTCTGTCTTAGTGTCTTTGGCTTATTTCAAAGTTCTGTCTTCTCTGAGCTTCCTTTCCCCACGTAATTTCAGGGTTAAGGCCCATTACATTCTACATTTGAATACTTGAAGAGGGAGTTGTATACAACACTTTGGAGTTGTAATCATCTAATGCCTTTTGTTCCTGATCATTTGAATCTATCCTTTGCTTTTAAACAAGACGTTGAAGCATTCTGGGTAGATGTAATACCATTTAAGGGCTAGAAAGGGAAAGTCCACAGTGTCCGTTGGCTTCCTGATTCGGAATGTGTCCCTCTTCAGTCAGTGTATTGAGAAAGGACACTTCCCTAAGTCCCTTGGGTGCAGCCTGAACCATTCACTGCTATATATGCTCAGTTGTGTCTGACTCTTTGCAACCTCATGGACTGTAGCTAGCCGAGCTTCTCTGTCCATGGGATTTCCCAGGCACAAATATTGGAATGGATAGCCATTTCCTTCTTCAGGGGATCTTCCTGACCCAGGGATCAAATCCAGGTCTCCTGAATTACAGATGGATTTTTTACCATCTAAGCTACTAGGAAATTCCTTCCCAAATATTAAAGGACCATAACTACAGCTCCCTTCAAATATGACAGGACATCTCTACCACATAGCAGTGTCTCTTACACCCAGAGATGAATAGTTCCATAGGTTTCAAAATGAAGGTAGACAGACCCCTACATGCTTATGTGTTACTTTGACTAGAAATCTGCTTCTCTGGAATATCTGCTCTTTTAAAAGAGAAAACAAAGAAGTATTGATGAACCAGCTGCTTTATGTTCATGCCGCTGCTGCTGCTAAGTCACTTAAGTCGTGTCCGATTCTGTGCAACCCCATAGACGGCAGCCCACCAGGCTCCCCCATCCCTGGGATTCTCCAGACAAGAACTCTGCAGTGGGTTGCCATTTCCTTCTCCAATGCATGAAAGTAAAAAGTGAAAGTGAAGTTGCTCAGTCGTGTCCAACCCTCAGCAACCGTGTGGACTGCAACCTACCAGGCTCCTCCGTCCATGGGATTTTCCAGGCAGGAGTACTGGAGTAGGGTGCCATTGCCTTCTAGAGCAATGTAAATTTCTGTGGAAGTAATCAATCTGATCATAATCCTAACAGTGAAACACTAAGAGAGTTATGACTGTTACTATGTGGTTTCTTAATGTAGTATATTGTTATGTCATTGTTGGATTTGGTGGTTTTACTTGTTATTAATCTCACCCTTTGCTATTGTCCCTTTAAAATAGCCTGATTTTTAACATATTGTTTTTAGTGACTCTTGATTTTATTCTTATCTTTTCCCTGCATCTGAATGCTTTCTATTGTGGTAATCTGAGATATACTATTGGGTAGCTAAGATTTATGATAACTAAGGCCCCCATTTGGAGAAGGCAATGGCACGCCACTCCAGTACTCTTGCCTGGGAAATCCCATGGACAGAGGAGGCTGGTAGGCTGCGGTCTATGGGGTCGCTAAGAGTCGGACACGGCTGAGCGACTTTACTTTCACTTTTCACTTTCATGCATTGGAGAAGGAAATGGCAACCCACTCCAGTGTTCTTCCCTGGAGAATCCCAGGGACGGGGAGCCTGGTGGGCTGCCGTCTGTGGGGTCGCACAGAGTCAGACACGACTGAAGCGACTTAGCAGCAGCAGCAGCAGTAGCAGCAGCAGCAGCAGCAGCAAGGCCCCCATTCCACAGGGAAAACAAGGGAAATCTACTAGTGACCCTAAGGCTACTAGCTCAGGACTTTAAACCACTAGAGACAGTGAAGGAGCTTTTGTTCTTAGTTATTTAACATTTTGGTATTCCTCATTTTAGATGTATAATATAGGAACCAGGATGATTTTGCTCGTGTATTCTTAACTACACATTAGAATCATGTTGACAGATTTTAAAAAAATAGACAACCCTACCTGTTTAAGAATAATTCCTAGCGGACAGCCAGAGTTGGGGAACACTCTCATAACCAGTGTAAGTTGGTATATCATTTTGTAGTTTTGACCCTGATTGCTAAAGAAGCATGGCACTCCTGTCTTTTGAGCAGTTCTCATGATTTAGAAACTTGCATCACATTTCATTTTATTTTTGAGCTCATTTGTGTGAATATTTTGTCTCTTGTCTTATATTCCTTTGTCCTTCTCATAGATTTCCCCCTTAAAAAAAAAAACAACAACATACACACCCCTTGGTGGAACAGGACAATTAGGATGCTTACTCTTTTTCTTCTTTTTCTTAAGGTTGTATGGAGGAAACTTGGAGATGCTGCAGGTTCGTGTCCTGGAATTAGGCAACATTTGTCTGGAAACCAGTACAAGGGACCCATGTGAGATGTACTCTCTTTCAAACATGACATCACCACTGCCAGAGAGATAAGAGAGGAAAGAGTGGATTTCCACAGACCTGGAGTACTTGTACATTGCACATATTTTCCCTCGATAAAATTTAGTATGGCTGAAGTTGTATTTTTTGTCTCTCACTTTGATGTTCACTACAGTCCATCTCAAACAAGGTAGCTTTGAAAATCACCATTTTGGTTCCAATATTTTCATTAGAACTAAAATGTTTTGGACTCTTCAGATCTAAGATTGTAATGGGGAAACCTGCATGATTGGAAGAGTCCAGTAGAGCCTCAGTGGTTTTGATAGACTCGAATCATTGCATATCATGGTGGGAGTGTTCTACCATGTTGTTGAAGATAACAAGTGGTTTCCAGCTTCCCAAGTTGGAGAGTTGGTCACCTATTATATTTTAGTCAATAAAATACTAGTTCCTGATGCATAATTAATTTGGATGCAAGATAAGGTTAGGTTTCTTGGATTTTGTTTTGACTTTTGAGGTACTAAAAATACCACATCAGTTTTCCTTACCAGCTAGAAGGGTAGCAGGACTTTGTCGAGTGCATTGTCAGAGTGCCATTTACTTAAACTGATCAAAGTAAATACATCTTTTCTTTTCATTTTAATGTATTATTCATGAAGACACATCTTGGGGACATATCAACCTCCATCTTCAGTGTATTCATTAATGTTAATATTAACAATTTCAATTAAAGAAGAAGCAAACAATTTTTCTAAGTGTTTCCAGCTGTGAAATGTCAGTTTCTACAATTTAGTTTCTAGACATGCTGTTATATTTAATAAACTTTCTGTAAACTTTAAAATATTGCACTGCATTTATGGAAAAAGCTTTCGTAGCCTACAGCAGCTATCTTAACGTTTTATGAAATTGACGCATGTCCTTCATTATTGAAGCTAAAAGCTCTTGTTCAGATTGCTTGAGATTTGAAAAGGAGGTGTGCTAGCTTTAGTTTTTCCTTATTTTTGGTATATATATATATATATATATAAAATAATAGACTGTGTGTATTGGAAATGCTATGATAGGTATTTTGTGTTTATTCAAATGCAATGATAGTTTCTTGTATGAATGTGCAAGAGGCCTGTGACCGAATGCTAAGTTTATATTGTAATATAAAATTATAAAAGTAGGAATGGAACGATTCCCAGTTTTCTTCTAAATTACTCAGATTTGATTCATAGCAGATACTCTGTTGCTCTTGTTTTTAAATGGGCTCATTACACATGTATTAATTGTCATTGGTGAAGGAACTGTTATACTTTTTTGAATGTTATTGTGATGAAGAGGCAATCCTATTCTGAGAAAATATTTATGAATTAATTTGCTATAAAATTATCTTTCTAATTATTGTAATTGGGTTACTATTTAAGCTTTTCTTTTAAAACGTTATATATTTTAAGACTATTATTACTCTATAAAGGAAAATTGCTTGCTATATTTACACCTTTTCTTGAAAAGCTTTCATCCTTAAATTGTTGTATTCCTACACTCTGAAGACATTTTAAAAAAGTTTTGTGCCTGCAGTAGAGCCTGCAGAAGCTAATACAAGGAACACTGGTCTTTTGACAAAATACTTGTGTAAATTTTGATACTGTATTAAAACTATTTTTTTAAAGTTCTAAAGTTAAAATTGAGTATCAAGTATATGTGTTCATCTTAGCAATGGTAATAAATTATTTAATCCCAGTGTTTTTTTCCTTCAAAATGTTTTCCCTAAATTGAGATTTTTCACAGTTGCTAAGTATCATATTGCTCATGTATGATGACAATAACTATAGTAATATAAAACAAAGGCATGTTTAAATATGCTCTTAAAGAGGGGTTTCATATTTAGAGATTCCTTAATTCACTATTTTTTTAGCATAATGTAGTTAAAAAGTTTAGAATGATATTTAAGAATATTTAAAAATTAGGTATCTATTACTTTTAATTCATATACATTAATATTAAACCTCCATTATTTATTTTTAAAATATTAGTAGTCAGAAGGATATAAACTAGAAGGGAAGTATTAAAGAAATGGAAAACTTGGTGTCTCTAAGACACTTCTGCATTTTTGAGGAAAGAATGACTTAAGACGCAAGTCAGAGGACAGACATACTTCTTGGAAATCACTGTGGAACAAGGCTTCTTACACTTAGCATTAGTCCCTACTTTAAATGGCATAGTAGATGGACAGCTCAGGGTCTGAATCTTGCTACTGCCCAAAATTTTTATCAGTAAAACTGAGTGATACCCTTCTTTTATGTGACCAGATTATTTATCTCATTTTCCCTGGGAAAAAAGGTTAATTTACATATCTTGGTAGGTTACTTTTACCAGCCTTGAAGCTGTCAGTCTATTAGAATCTAAGCTTTTTAAATTCATGCTTTATAAGTTTCTAGCACATGTTAAATGCACTAAAGAATATTTAGATCGTGTGTGGCATCCAGCAAAATACTGACAGTCTTATTCTTTAATTCAATGAACTTTTAAAGAATGTCTGCCACTATCACATGAATAAATATATTTTCGTTCCTTACTCTGGATGTGACTGTTCAGGGAATACATGGAACCACAGTATCTTGGCTACGAGTAAGAGCTTCCTTTATCCTTGAGACCTAGATAAGTTTCCCTCAAATACCCATTTTTGTGATCTTGAGGAAGTGCTACATTTCCTCGTGACTTCTCATTTCCAGAGTTTTCACTCTATGGCAAGCTTTCTGTTGCCTCATCCTCTTTCACCTCAAAGACAAACTGATTCTGTTAGGAATCCTGTCACCCATCCTTGGAAAGATCTGCCTACTTCAAGCTGGCTTATTGAGGTAAATTCCCAACAAGCTCAAGATACTTCTATGAGGAATTCATATATTTACTTCTGAAAGAAAAAATTTTCCATCTCATTATACAATTAAAGGACAGTATATCAGACGGAACCATATGAGATTACCAATATTTGACCATCTCTGGATTATAAAAACAGCAATTTCATATGGTACAACTTTGTATGATTAGTAGACTTTTGGTGGGATTAAATGCAGTACAAGTTAGTGTTAGCGTGTTGAGCTGGAGCAGTATGCTTTACTAAGTGCAGCATTGAATAAAAGGCCTTTGGCTTAGTGAGGCTGACTTTAGGGCAGCAAGTTCGGCATGTGACTATTATTAGCTTTGTGCATTCGAACAACTTAACTTTATGGAGCCTCGATGTCCTGACATGCCTCATGGAGACAACATCTGAGTTACTCTAAGCTCCTTAGTAGTCTTCCGAGTTCCAAAGTTCAATGATCTTGACAGTTCACAGAAACAATGGTGAATCCTTTAAGATACTAGAGCCTAGACCTGTGAGCAATTTATACCATTAGGCTGGGGAAGGGCCCACATCAACACTGAAGGGACAGTTGACCACACAGAGATTCTAGCTGCACTATGTACTTTCAGGTTCTGTCCTTTACATCTCATTCAGCCTGCCACAGGCCCTGTCATGACCAATCACAGAATGTGATTTTGGAAATGCAGAAAAGGGACATTTGTCTGATTCTCACGTGGGAAGAGTATGTTTGAAAAACAATTTACACAACCATTTAATTCTTTATTTTTCATGCCACCACAGAAATGTTTGACAATACTTTCACTTCAAAATGGCAGAATGAGTACGTACTACAGCTTCTCCCTCTTGCCTTGATCCCTAAAAATGATGGAAAAGATACTTAATAAACTCATAATTCCAGTAGAACATGAAAAAAATAGTGTACTCTGTAGATCCTCAATTATGATGAATTCTTGAAAGAAGGGAAACAAAACATTATCTCATTGAAGAATGGATCCAAAATTCAAAATACATGATGGAGGGTATTGTTTAAGAAGGAGTCATGGCTCCAAGGATGTTAAACAAGGAAGAATTTGATATACCTGTGGATAATTGGCAGTAGTCAGTCGTTTTGACTCCTGCGTGTAACCTCTCCCTCCCTAGCTCTGGCAGAGAACAAATGAGATAGTTACTCCCAGGCCAGAATAGAGGAGAAACATGATTGAATCAGACACAGTGCAAAGGTTTTGGATTGATAACACCCAGTAGAAAAGGGACCCTCTGTGTTCAGATCCTCCGCTAATGATAACATCTTGCCTAAAAGATTGTCCCACCACTCCTTTGCACTTAAAGAGGCTAAAGTATCTCCCACACCCGGCATCCTTCCCTCTTCTTCCAGCAAGTGAGAATAAACATAGCAGGCTAATATGGAAATTTCAATACTAAGATGCATATACCACCAAACACTACCCAACATTTCTCTCACTTTCTTCCATTTCCTTCTTCCTTCTCTTTCCTAGTTGTTTAGTTGCCCTATTTTATGAGTTTAAATGTTAAAGGTACCACAAAACCATCTGGAAGCAAGGAGCAATCATAAGTGAAGCATAGTCTCATTTCACTGAAATTTCAGAATGTCTCTGTAAAACACAAGAGCCTCTCATTTTGTGGAAATGTTTCTCAGTTTTGATGCCCAAGTTATAATTCCATTTGGTCCTATTACCAAGAAGGCTTTCATTTTCTATTCTAGGACCATTAGTTTTCTAGATCCTATTCTAGAGTGACAGCACACAATATACACCACTGTAATTGCCACGGCAACAGGATTCATATGCTAATCAGGAATACAGGTTTAAAGAAACACAAAGGGTCTGAAATTGGCCTTTGATTCTATGGGCCATTTTTGTGTATGGGCCAACCTGCATGGGCTTAATATAGTATTATACAAAATTTGTTTTCCCTTTTCAAAAATCTGGATTAGGTAAGAATGAGTTTCTGACAGTCCAGATAACAGCCTCTGGATGTCTTTTTTAACCATCATCATTCACCAGGTTCAGTCTAGCCCTACCACTCAACAGTGACCATACTGACTGGCAACCCAAGATTCATTTTTCTCTTTTTCCTAAGACAGTTCTCCTTTGCTTTAGAAAGACACTGCCCAAGAGAATGAGGAGAAGCTGTTTGCAATTCTATCACTGAACCTTGGTTATTCTAAAGCCTAGACTCAGAGTCCATCTTGGTACTGTCATCCTAGTTGCCAGGAATTGGTTTAGGAAGCCCAGCATCAGCCCATCATACACAGCATTCCTATGGCCCAGCTGTGGCAACGTGATCCAACAGGGTTCATCTAAGTTTTACTGAGGAAGAAGTTTTTTTTTTTTTCAGATGTATAAGGAAGAGTTATCTGTTGCATGAAACCATATTGACTCTCATTGAGAAGTCATCCTGAGGAGAAAGCGTGCATATAGGAGAGGGTAGGGCCAAGAGAACTGTGAAGAAGGGAGCTGAAACATGGATTATACCTTGTCTGGAGTCTACCCTAATTCTGGACTCTTAGAGATTAAATTTTTCCATACTGTTTTTGATTTGGGATTCTGTTACTAATATTGTACACTTTAAATGTTATAAATTGAATACCTGGTCTCCTGATGTGGAAAATTGCAAGATAAATAGTCTACGATGATGGCTTAGTTGTATTGGGAAGAACAAAGAGTGTTTTCAAACAACTGATTCCTTTAACTGCTGTCACAAAAAAGAGATTCTATGTTATCTTTATGTAGTAGAATAAAAATTAGCAGAAAGGAGGTCAACATGGTGGAATATGATGATGTGGAAGTTATCTCTTCCCACAAACACATCAAAAATATAACTACTTGTGGAGTAATTTATGAAAAACTAACTGGAAATGGGCAGAAGGTCTCCTATAAAAGCAATGCTGTAAGAAAGATACAGACATATTTGGGTAGGATGGGAAGAAAAGCACTGAGCCAGGATCTGTCCCTCTGGGAGGGGACCAAGGGGAAAAGGGAGACTGCACATGTGAACACTCACCCCGGGGAGTGAGTGGCTCAAGGCACAGACTGGGTATCCCAGGCCTGGGGTCCTATGTGTAGCAGACAAACCCATTTGACTGATTAGAAAAGGATTAGGACAGATAGAAAGACTATAGAAGTCTGGACTCTACTGAGGAGTGTACAGGTGCTGGTTTGCCCCTAGGCATGGCAGAGAGAGATCCCTAGTCCAGGCCAAGTGAATGCTCTGGCCCTGCCCACTGCATGCCATAGTCTAGCACTAGATCTAAGGTGGTTGCAACAGGGGAAAAGATGTACCATGTGCTACATCTGAGCAGAGTCCCAGACGCCTACCTAAAGAGGCAGAGCACTGCGCCTCTGTGAGCATACCAACTCTGCTTCAGCAGTGCCCTCCTTTGGTACAAAGGTCCCAGTGTGGGGAGAAGGAAAAACACACGACTGAAGGGAATGGAGCTAGCTTGAGTGAAACCTTCAAGTGTTCTACTCCAGCAGCTTGAGAGGAGACCCCGAACCTGATAGGGCAGTGATGGCCACTGAGCAGAGAGCAAGTCCTGCCTCACACCCCTATCAGACTCTAGCTCCTCTATCAGCAGCTGCACCTCCTACCAAAGTGATAGCTGCCAGCACTCTCTGAGGAAAGACATGACTGGCACCCACATCAAATTGATCCCTGTTGGCAAAGGGGTTGAACACGTGCTATTTACACAGGTACATTCCCACATAAGATCACTCCTTCAAGACCAAAATAGGTAACTGTTTCACCTAAATTCATAGAGACAGAAAGTTAAATAGAAGAAAAGACGAGCTACTCTCAACTGAAAGACCAAGAGAAAACTTCTGAAAAAATAATGAAACAGAGTGTAATCTACCAGACAGATAATTCAAAATATTGGTAATAATAAGGCTGACTGAATTAGGGGAGAAAATTGATGTAAACAAAGTAAATTTTTCATGAAGACTCAGAAATTATAAACAAGTAGCACACAAAAAAATAGGTAATTAAATATTTGAGATAAAAAGCATGCTAAGAGCAACAAATAGCTGACTAAATGTCACAGAAGAATGCATAAATGATCTGGAAGATAGACTAATGGAAAACATCCGATCAGAACAGCAGACAAAAATATGTGAGTACAATGTATGAAATATCTGGGAGACTATCAAAGGTGTCAACATAGGGGTTACAGGAAGAAAGAAAAAAAAAGGATTTCGAGAAACTATTTGAAGAAATTATGGCTGAAAACTTTCCAAATATAAAGAAGGAAAGAAATATTCAGACAGGAAACACAGAGAGTCCCAGTCAAGATGAGCCCAAACAGGTCGACACTGAGGCATATCGTAATTAAAATGGCAAAAGTTAAAAACACACGACAGTACAAAAAAGATCTTCATTACCCAGGTAACTAGGATGGTGTGATCACTCACCTAGAGCCAGACATCCTGGAATGCCAAGTCAAGTGGGCCTCAGGAAGCATCACTACAAACAAAGCTAGTGGATGTGATGAAATTCCAGCTGAGCTATTTCAAATCCTAAAAGATGGTGCTGTGGAAGTGCTGCACTCAATATGCCAGCAAATCTGGAAAACTCAGCAGTGGCCGCAGGACTGGGAAAGGTCCTTTTTCATTCCAATCTCAAAGAAAGGCAATGCCAAAGAATGTTCAAACTACTGCACAATTGCACTCATCTCGCAAGCTAGCAAAGTAATGCTCAAAATTCTCCAAGTCAGGCTTCAGCAATATGTGAACTGTGAACTTCCAGAATTCAAGCTAGATTCAGAAAAGGAAGAGGGACCAGAGATCAAATTGCCAACATCCACTGGATCATCGAAAATGCAATAGAGTTCCAGAAAAACATCTGCTTCTGCTTTATTGAATATGCCAAACCCTTTGACTGTGTGGATCACCACAGACTGAAAATTCTTCAAGAGATGGGAATACCAGACCACCTGACCTGCCTCTGGAGAAATCTGTATGCAGGTCAGGAAGCAACAGTTAGAACTCAACATGAACAACAGACTGGTTCCAAATAGGGAAAGGAGTATGTCAAGGCTTTATATTGTCACCCTACTTATTTGACTTATACACAGAGTACATCATGTGAAATGCTAGGCTTGACGAAGCACAAGCTGAAATCAATATTGCTAGGAGAAATATCAATAACCTTAGATATGCAGGTGACACCACCCTTATGGCAGAAAGTGAAAAAGAACTAAAGAGCCTCTTGATGGAAGTGAAAGAGGAGAGTGAAAAAGTTGGCTTAAAACTCAACATTCAGAAAACTAAGATCATGGCATCACTTCATGGCAAATAGATGGGCAAACAGTGGAAATAGTGACCGACTTTATTTTCTTGGGCTCCAAAATCACTGCAGATGGTGACTGCCACCATGAAGTTAAATGACACTTGCTCCTTGGAAGAAAAGCTATGAACAACCTAGACAGCGTATTAAAAAGCAGATATATTACTTTCCCCAAAATGGTCTGTCTAGTCAAAGCTAAGGTTTTTCCAGTCATCATGTATGGATGTGAGAGTGAGTGAAGTCTTTCAGTCGTGTCCAACTCTTTGTGACCCCATGGACTGTAGCCTACCAGGCTTCTCTGTCCATGAGATTTTCCAGGCAAGAGTACTGGAGTGGGTTGCCATTTCCTTCTCCAGGGGATCTTCCCGACCCAGGGATTGAACCTGAGTCTCCTGCATTGTAGACAGGCACTTTACCCTCTGAGTCACCAGGGAAGCCCTCTGGATCTGAGAGGTGGACTATAAAGAAAGCTGAGCGCCAAAGAATTGATGCTTTTGGACTGTGGTGTTGGAGAAGACTCTTGAGAGTGTCTTGGACTGCAAGGAGATCCAACCAGTCAATCCTAGATAAAATCAGCCCTGAATATTCATTGGAAGGACTGATGTTGAAGCTGAAACTTCAATCCTTTGGCCAACTGATGAGAAGAACCAACTCATTTGAAAAGACCATGATGCTGAGAAAGATTGAAGGTGGGAGGAAAAGGGGAAGACAGAGGATGCGATGGTTAGATGGCATCACCAACGTGATACACATGAGTTTGAGTAAGCTCCAGGAGTTGGTGATGGACAGGGAAGCCTGGTGTGCTGCAGTCCAAGCCGGACATGACTGAGTGACTGAACTGAACTGAAAGACAAAAAGAGAATAAAAGCAGCAAGAGAAAGTTGTACAAGGGAGTTCCCATAAGGCTATCAGCTGATTTTTCTAAGGAAACTACCAGCCAGAAGAGAGTGGCATGATATTTTCAAACTCCTGAAAGAGAAAAAGCTGCAACCTAGTGTACTCTACCCAGGAAGATTATTAAATATTTAGAAAATAAGGAGAGAGAAAGAACTTCTCAGTCAGTTCAGTCACTCAGTCATGTCCAACTCTTTGCGTCCCCATGGACTGCAGCAGGAGACAAGCAAAATCTAAAGGAATTTGCCCATACTAAACCTACCCTAAAAGGAATACTGAAGCATCTTCTCTAAATAGAAAAGAATCAAGAGTCTACAGAACAGGGAAAATCTCAATACGAAAGACAGATATATAGTAAGGATTGAAGGTTACTTAAATAAGCCAGTATATTGATTAAAAGACAAAGATTTGTAAAAGCAACTATAACAATGATACAGTTAAGGGATAAGCTTAAGGTAGAAAATGTAATATTAGAAAGAAATGGGGAAGGAAAGTAAAAATTGTAGATCTTTTGGAATGTATTTGAACTTAAATGAATATCAGTTTAAATCAAGTAGATATAATTATAGGTCAACAATAAGAACCTCATAGTAACCACAAATCAAAAACCTACAAGAGACATGAAAAATAAAAAGGAAACCAATCATGCTACAACATATAATCAAACCACAAAAGAAACAAAAAGAAATGAACAGAGAATGACTACAAAAATAACCAGAAAACAATGATTAAAATGGCAGTAAGTACATACCTATCCATAATTATGATAAATATCAACAAACTAAATGACCCAATGAAAAGACATAGTAGCAGATTAGATTTAAAAAACAAAGTAAGAACCTGCAATATGCACATTTCAATGCAAAAGACATATACACAACTGAGAGGATGGAAAAAAGAAAGTTTCTATGGAAACTCCCAAGAAAGCAGAGACAGCAATAGTCATATCAGACAAAATAGACTTTATTTATTTATTTTTATTTTTTTATTTTTTAAAATTTTAAAATCTTTAATTCTTACATGCGTTCCCAAACATGAACCCCCCTCCCACCTCCCTCCCCACAACATCTCTCTGGGTCATCCCCATGCACCAGCCCCAAACATGCTGTATCCTGCGTCAGACATAGACTGGCGATTCAATTCTTACATGATAGTATACATGTTAGAATTCCCATTCTCCCAAATCATCCCACCCTCTCCCTCTCCCTCTGAGTCCAAAAGTCCGTTATACACATCTGTGTCTTTTTTCCTGTCTAAAATAAGGATGATAATTAAGGACAAATAAGGCTATTATATATTGATAGAATAATGCAATAAGAGATATTATAATATCCATTAACATCAGTTCAGTTCAGTTCAGTCGCTCAGTCGTGTCCGACTCTTTGCCACCCCATGAATCGCAGCACACCAGGCCTCTCTGTCCATCACCAACTGCCGAAGTCTACTCAAACCCATGTCCATTGAGTTGGTGATGCCATCCAGCCATCTCATCCTCTGTCGTCCCCTTCTCCTCCTGCCCCCAATCCCTCCCAGCATCAGAGTCTTTTCCAATGAGTCAACTCTTTGCATGAGGTGGCCAAAGTATTGGAGTTTCAACTTCAGCATCAGTCCTTCCAATGAACACCCAGGACTGATCTCCTTTAGGATGGACTGGTTGGATCTTCTCACAGTCCATGGGAATTTCAAGAGTCTTCTCCAACACCACAGTTCAAAAGCATCAATTCTTCAGCGCGCAGCTTTTTTTCACAGTCCAACTCTCACAGCCATACGTGACCACTGGAGAAACCATAGCCTTGACTAGACAGACCTTTGTTGGCAAAGTAATGTCTCTGCTTTTGAATATGCTATCTAGGTTGGTCATAACTTTCCTTCCAAGGAGCAAGCATCTTAATTTCATGGCTGCAATCACCATCTGCGGTGATTTTGGAGCCCAGAAAAATAAAATCTGACACTGTTTCCACTGTTTCCCATCTATTTCCCATGAAGTGATGGGACCAGATGCCATGATCTTTGGTGCATTTAAGTATATAAAGTAAATACTAACAGACTTCAAGGGAGAAACTGACAGAAGTGCAATAACAGTGGGAAATTTTAACTGTATCACAGACATCAACAGACAGCTCATCCAGATGGAAAAATCAAGACGAGACTGGTATTAAATGAGTTGGATTTAATTGATACCTGCAGGGTGTTACATCCAAACAGAGCATAATACATGTTCAAGTGCACATGGAACATTCTCCATCAAAGGCACATACTAGGGCATAAAACAATGCTCAACAAATTGAATAGGATAGAAATTATATCAAGCACTATTTCTTACCTTAAGAGTACAAAATTAGAACTCAACTACAGAAGCAAAAATGAGAAAAGGAGAAACACGTGGACACTAAAGAACATGCTACTAAAAAACTAATGTTTCTAGGACAAAAACAGAAATACATTTCAGTGGAACAGAATAAGAAGTCCAGAGATAAACCCACACACCTATTGTAGTGTGTCAGCTAATCTATGACAAAGGAGACAAGAATATACAATGGAGAAAAGACAGTCTCTTCAATAAGTGATGGTGGCAAAACTGGACAGCTACATGTAAAAGAATAAAAGTAGGATATTTCCTAACACTGTACACAAAAATAAACTCAAAATGGACTAAAGACCTAAATATAAGGCCAGATATTATAAAACTCTTAGAGGGAAACATAAGCATAGCACTCTCTGATATAAATAATAGCAACATCTTTTTTATCCACCTCAAAGAGCAATAAAAATTAAAAAAAAATGGACCTAATTAAATTTAAAAGCCTTTTCACAGCAAAGGAAATATGAACAAAATGACAGGTCTCAGAATGGGAGAAAATACTTGCAAACAAAGCAATTGACAAGGGATTAATCTCCAAAATATACAAACAGCTCATGTAGTTCAATATCAAAAAACAAACAACATAATCAGAAAATGGACAGAAGATCTAAATAGATACTTTTCCAAAGAAGACATACAGATGGCCAAAAAATATATGAAAAGATGTTCAACATCACTAATTATTAGAGAAATGCAAATCAGATGAGGCACACCTTACAAAAAGGTATCACATTTTTTACAGGCAACAACAAATAATCTTAAAATTCATATGGAACCACAGAAGACCTCAAATTGTCAGTGTCTTCAGAAAAAAGAGAAAAGCTGGAGTTATAACCATTCCAGACAACTGACAACAAAACTACAGTAATCAAAACAGCATGGTACTGGCGCAAAAACAGACAAATAGGTCAATAGACCGGAATAGACTTTAGAAATAAGCCCCCAAACGTAAAGTCAATTAATCTATGACAAACTGGCCAGAATATACAGTGGAGAAAAGACAGTTTCTTCAAAAAGTGGTGCTTGGAAAACTGGACATTCATATGTAAAACAACCAGATTAGAATGTTTCCTCATGCCATATACAAAAATAAATTCAAAATGGTTTAAAGGCCTAACTGTAGGTCACTGTAGAACCCTCATCCTATGGAGCAAGCAGTCAAGCTGCAATCTGGATATCCTAGTCCTAGGGGCCTGTGCGGAGGAGACAAATCCTGTTGCCTGCCAGTGGGACAACCACTGGCACAGACAGAAGGGCTGGAGAAGCCTAAACTCTGCTCATGAGGAGTGCATGTGTGCTGGCTTGCCAACCATCAGAGTGGAGAAAGTCTTGCACTATGGGCTGCCACCTCACTGCTGTACTCCCCAATCCAAACAGGGCAAAGACCCTGGCTGCACTCACTCTATACCAAAGTTGTCACGGCCCTCTTAGACTAGGTATATAGACACAGATGAGTGTTTTGGTGTGTAATCTGAGTTTGGAGCAGTGGGGGCCATTGTCAGCACATGAAAAAGGCAATATCATAGGAGTGCACTGCAGCTTAGATCTGGAAGACTGGCACACAAGCTCTGGGAAAGGACTCAGAACCTAGCTATGCAGAGACACCTGGGGGACTTCGGTGTCCAATGCAGGCAGTGGCAGCCATGCATTGCAGGGGCAGTCAGTGGTTCATCTCCCAATGAGACCACCCTGGCCCTGCCCATTCCACACCAAAACTTAGCACTTGATCTGGGGCAGACAGGTCTTGGGAGAATACTGCCACAGAGGCAGCCCAGATATTGGGCAACATTGCAGCCACCTGAGAATACCATACCCTCAGTCCCAGATTATTCCACAACATAACCTTGGACTAGATGTGGTATGAACACAGATGGGAAAGGATGTGATCTTGGCCTGCTTCTAAGCAGAGCTGTAGACATCTACACAAGCAGTGCATGTGGGAATCACCACATAGAAATCACTTTTGCAATTGCCTCCTTTGGGGCAGGACATGCACTCAAGGGCAATGAAGCCTGATCAAACATGACCCCAGGGCTTCTACTCCAACAACTGGGAAGCAGACCCCACTACCAACAGGGCAGTGACATACACAGAGCAGAGAGCAAGTTCTACATCACATCTCGCACAGGTTTTACATTCTCCAACACCAACTGCACCCTCCTATCAGATAAAGGCCAGCACCCCATGAGGAAAGACATGACTGGGTCTATACCAAAACCAGCCCTTATACCAAAGACTTTGGACATACACACACTGTACAAGGTTGCTCCAACATAGAAACAAACCCTCAAGGCCACAGTAAAGTGAAATGAAAGGGCAGAGGAATTATAGCCAACTAAAGGAACAAGTAAAGGAATACCTGGGGCTTCCCAGATGACACTAGTGGTAAAGAATCTGCCTGCCAGTGCAGGAGACCTAAGAGACAGGGGTTCAATCCTTGGGTTGGGAAGATCCCCTGGAGTAGGAAATGGATGCCCACTCATGTTCTTGCCTGGAAAATTCCATGGACAGAGGAGCTTGGTGGGCTATAGTCCACCATAGCTTGGTGGGTCCCCAAGAGTCAGACATGACCAAGTGACTGAGCACAAAGAAACAAGAGAAATCCCCTGAAAGAATAGTAAACAGAGCTTGCTAGTCTACCACACTCTGTGATCAAAAGGGTGGTAATAACAACGCTAACTGCATTAAGAAAAATATCAATAGAAGTGCAGACACAGTAAAAAGGAACAGGAAGTATAAAGATAAAATAATCAAGAATAGAAAATTCAACTGCTGAAATAAAAGGCAATCTAGAAGCAAAGAACAGTCAAATAAATGTCTCCAAAGAATGCTTAAGTGGTCTGGAAAATAGAATAATGGAAATCACCCAATCAGAATAGCAGAAAGAGAGACCAAAAAAATATAACATACAAGATCTATGGGATAATATAATGCATGTTCAGTTCAGTTGCTCAGTCGTGTCCAACTCTTTGCGACCCCATGGACTGCAACACGCCAGGCCTGCCTGTCCATCACCAACTCCTGGAGTTTACTCAAACTCATGTCCATTGAGTCAGTGATGCCATCCAACTGCATAATAAGTGTTTCAGGAGGAGAAGAGAGAAAAGAGCATTAAAAATGTTATTTGAAGAAATTATGGCTGGAAACTTCCCAAATCTAAAGAAGGAAATAAATATTCAGGTACAGGAAGCACAGAGTTTCCCAGTCAAGATGAACCCAAACAGTCATATTAATATAATTAATAGTAAAAGTTTAAAGGTAAAAATAGGACTCTAAAAGCAGCAAGAGGAAAAGTGATACACAAGGGAATTCCCTTAAGGCTCTCCAGTTTATTTCTCTACAGAAAACTTTACAGGCCAGAAGGGAGTGGCATGATATAGTTAAAGTCCTACAAGGGAAAAAACTACAATCCAGGATACTCTTACCTGGATTAGGATAGAATAAGAGATAAAGGACTTCTGAAACAAGCGAAAACTAAAAGAACTCAGCATACTAAACCTACCTTAAAAGAAGAATAGAAAGGTATTTAAAAAAAAACAAACACAAAAATCTGAAGGAAAGGAAAATTCCCAAAATGAAAGGCAAATATATTGTAAGAATTGAAAATCATTTAAATAATCCAGTACATAGATTAAAAACAGTCAAAAATTATAAACATGATTATAACTGCTCTAGAAGTAGAAGGATATGCATTAACAGAACATGAAAATCACAAAATGTGGGTGAGGAGTATATAAAAATATAGATCTTTTGGAATGTCTTTTAAATTGAATGACTCAGGTTAAAGCAAATAGATATAGTTACGTGTCAAATTCTTAAATTCCGTGATAACCACAAATCAAAAACATAAAATAGATTTATAAAAAAACAAAAAGAAAGGAACTCAAACATACTACAAAGAAAATGAAACCATAAAAGGAAAAAAACAGAACAACAAAAACAACTAGAAAACAAGGGCAGAAATGGCAAGAAGTACATGCCTAAGAATAATTACTTTAAATAACGAAAAAAAAAAAAACCAAAATAATCTGATAAAAAGACAATGTGGCAAAATCTTCCCAAAAAACCCACAAAATTCCAGGACCAGATGGCTTCACAGGAAAACTCTATCAAACCTTTAAAGAAGAGATAACATCCATCCTTCTCAAATGCTTCCAAAATATTCCAGAGGAAGGAACACTCCTAAGCTCATACTATGAGGCCACCATCATCCTGATATCAAACACAAACAAAGTTATAACCCCTAAAAATTTGGGGGGCAAACATCATTGATGAACATAAACACAAAACTCCTCAACAAAATACCAGCAAACAGAATCCAACAATACATTAGAAAGATAACACACCATGATCAAGTGGATTTGTTGCAGTGATGAAAGGATTCTTCTTTATACCAAATTAATCAATGTGATACACCATGTTAACAAATTAAAAATAAAAAACACATATAATCATCATCTCATTCAGTCAGTTCAGCCACTCAGTCATGTTCGACTTTTTGCATCCCCATGGACTGCAGCATGCCAGGCTTCCCTGTACCTCACCACGTACTAGAGCTGGCTCAAACTCATGTCCATTGAGTAGGTGATGCCATCCAACCATGTCATCCTCTGTCGCCCCCTTCTCCTCCTGCATTCAATCTTTCCCAGCATCATGGTATTTTCCAATGAGTCAGTTCTTCACATCAGGTGGCCAAATTATTTGAGTTTCAGCTTCAGCACAGTCTTTCCAATGAATATTTAGGACTGATTTCCTTTAGGATTGACTGGTTGGATCTCCCTGCAGTTCAAGAGACTCTCAAGCATCTTCTGCAGCACCACAGTTCAAAAGCATCAACTCTTTGGCACCCAGCTTTCTTTATAGTCCAAAACTCACATCTGTACATGACCACTGGAAAAACCATAACTTTGACTAGACACAACATTTTTGGCAAAGTAATGTCTCTGCTTTTTCATATGCTGTCTAGATTGGTCATAGCTTTTCTTCCAAGGAGCAAACATCTTTTAATTTCATGGCTGCAGTCACAATCTGCAGTGATTTTGGAGCCCCAAAAAATAAAGTCTGTCTGGAACTCTTGGTTTTTCAGTGATCCAGCAGATGTTGGCAATTTGATCTCTGGTTCCTCTGCCTTTTCTAAATCCAGCTTGAACAGTTGGAATTTTATGGATCGCATACTGGTAAAGCTTGGCTTGAAGAATTTTGAACATTGCTTTGCTAGTGTGTGAGATGAGTGCAGTTGTGTGGTAATTTGAATATTCTTGGCATTGCCTTTCTTTGAGATTGGAATAAAAACTGACCTTTTCCAGTCCTGTGGCCACTGCTTAGTTTTCCAAATTTGCTGGCATATTGAGTGCAGCATTTTCACAGCATCATCTTTCAGGATTTGAAATAGCTCAACTGGAATTCCATCACCTCCACTAGCTTTGTTCATAGTAATGCTTCCTAAGGCCCACTTGACCTCACATTCCAGGATATCTGGCTCTAGGTGAGTGATCACACCATCGCGGCTATCTGGGTCATGAAGATCTTTTTTCTATAGTTATTCTGTGTATTCTGCCACCTCTTCTTAATACCTTCTGCTTCTGTTAGGTCCATACCATTTCTGTCCTTTATTGTGCCCTTCTTTTCATGAAATTTTCCCTTGGTATTTCTGATTTTCTTGAAGAGATCTCTAGTCTTTCCCATTCTATTGTTTTCCTCTATTTCTTTGCACTGATCACTGAGGAAGCCTTTCTTTTCTCTCCTTGCTATTCTTTGGAACTTTGTATTCAAATGTGTATATCTTTCCTTTTCTCCTTTGCCTTTAGCTTCTCTTCTTTCAAAAAGAAAAAAAAAAAAAAAGCTTTTCACTGAATTCAAATTCATTTAAGCTAAAAACTCTCCAATGAGTGGGTATAGGGAGAAACTACATCTACATAATAAAGTCCATATATGACAAACCCACAGCAAACATCATTCTCACTGATGTAAAACAGAAAACAAGAACTTCTGCTCTCACCACTATTATTCAACATATTTGTGGAAGTTCTAGCCATGTCAATCAGAGAAGAAAAAGAAATAAAATGAATCCAAACTGAAAAGAAAATGTAAAACTGTCACTGTTTCAGATGATATGGTACTATACATAGAAAATCCTAAAGTTGCCACCAGAAAACTACTAGAGCTCAATGAATTTGGTAAAGTGGCAGGATATAAAATTAATGCACAGAAATCTCTTGCATTTCCATACAATAACAGTCACAGCTCTGAAAGAAAAATTAAAGAAACAATCCCATTTATCATTGCAACAAAAAGAATAAAATACCTAGGAATAAACCTACTTAAGGAGGCAAAAGACCTGTACTCAGAAAACTATACAACACTGATGAAAGACATCAAAGATGAAGGAAACAGATGGAGAGATATGCAGTGTTCTTGGATAGAAGGAATCAATACTGTGAAAATGACTATACTACCCAAAGCAATCTACAGATTCAGTACAATCCCTATCAAATTACCAATGGCTTTTTCACAGAATTAGAACCAAAAAAATTACAATTTATATGAAAACACAGAAGATAAGGCAATCTTGAGAGAGAAAAACAGAGCTGGAGGAATCAAGAATCAGGATAGAAAGCCCAGAGATAAATCCACATACCTATGTTCAATTAATCTATGATGAAGGAGACAAGAAATACAATGGAGAAAAGACAATCTCTTCAGCAAGTGATGCTGGGAAAACAGAATGAACTTAGAACACTCCCTAACACAATATACAAAAATAAACTCAAAATGGATTAGAAATGTAAATGTAAGGCCAGATACTATAAAACTTGGAGGAACACAGGCAGAACACTCCTTGACATAAATCACAGCAAGATCTTTTTTAACCACGTCCTACTATGCTAAAGCCTTTGACTGTGTGGATCACAACACTATGGAAGAGTTCTGAAAGAGGTGAGAGTACCAGAACACCTTACCTGTCTCCAGAGAAACCTGTATGTGGGTCAAGAAACAACGGTTAGAACCAGACAGGGAACAACTGACTGGTACAAAATTGGGAAAGGAATATGACAAGGCTATACATTGCCATTCTGCTTATTTAACTTATATGCAGAATACATATGAAATGCCAGGCTGGGTGAATCATAAGCTGGAATCAAGATTGCTGGGAGAAATAACAACCTCAGATATGCAGGTGACACCACTCTAATGCCAGAAAGCAAAGAGGAACTAAAGAGCCT
This sequence comes from Ovis aries, assembly GCF_016772045.2. Taxonomy (NCBI): domain Eukaryota; kingdom Metazoa; phylum Chordata; class Mammalia; order Artiodactyla; family Bovidae; genus Ovis; species Ovis aries. The sequence continues at coordinate 67,694,955 of NC_056056.1, read as the reverse complement.
CTTGATGAGGGTGAAAAAGGAGAATGGGAAATATGGCTTGAAATTTAATATTCAAAAAACTAAGATCATGGCATCCAGTCCCATCACTTGATGGCAAATAGAAGGGAAACAAGTGGAAGCAGCGATGGATTTTCTTTTCCTGAGCTCCAAAATCACTGCAGACTGTGAGTGCAGCCATGAAATTGAAAGACATTTGCTCCTTAAAAGGAAAGTTATGATAAACCTAGACAGTGTATTAAAAAGCAGAGACATCACTTTGCTGACAAAGGTCCATATAGTCAAAGCTATGGTTTTTCTAGTAGTCATGTATGGATGTGATAGACTATAAAGAAGGCTGAGCACCAAAGAATTGATGCTTTCATATTGTGGTGCTAGAAAAGACCCTTGAGAGTCTCTTCAACTGGAAGGAGATCAAACCAGTTAAACAAATATGAATATTTATTGGAAGGACTGATGTTGAAGCTCTAATACTTTGGCCTGATGCAAAAAGCTGACTCATTGTAAAAGACCCCGATGCTGGGAAAGACTGAAGGCAAAACAAGAAGGAAGTGGCAAAACGAGTCAACTCGTTAGATAGTATCACTGATTTGATGGACATGAATTTGAGAAAACTCTAGGAGATAGTGGAAGACAGAGGAACCTGGCATTCTGCAGTCCACGGAGTCTTAAAGAGTTGGACACTACTTAGTGACTGAACAGCAACAGAGTAAGAAAAACAAAAGCAAAAATAAACACAATGGGACTCGAACTTAAAAGCTTTTGTACAGCAAAGGAAACCATAAACAAGATGAAAAGACAGCCCTCAGAATGAGAGTAAATATTTGCAAATAAAGCAACTCACAAGGAATTAGTCTCCAATATATATAAAAGCACATTCAGCTCAATATCACAAAAAGAAACAACCCAATCAAAAAATGAATGCAAGACTTAAATAGATATTTCTCCAAAGAAAACATACAAATGGCTAAAAAGCACATGAAAAGATGCTCAACATAATTAATTATAGAAATGAAGATTAAAGGTACAGTGTGGTATAACCTCACACCAGTCAGAATGGCCATGATCAAAAAATCTACAAACAATAAATGCTGGAGAGGGTGTGGAAAAAAGGGAACCCTCTTGCACTGTTGAGGGGAATGTAAGTAAGTTGATACAGCCATTATGGAGAATAGTATGGAGGATCTTAAAAAACTAAAAATAGAACTCTCATATGACATAGGAACACCAGTACTGGGCATATACCCTGAGAAAATCTTAATTCAAAGAGATGCATGCACCCCAATGTTCATTGCAGCATTATTTACAATAGCCATGATGTGAAGGCGACCTAAATGTCCATTGACAAATGAATGGATAATAAAATTGTGGTACACATTTACAATGGAATATTACTCAGCCATAAAAAGAAAAGAAATCAGGTCATTTGTGGAAGACCTAGAATCTGTTACACAGAGTGAAGTCAGAAAGATAAAATCACATATTGTATATTAACACATGTATATGGACTATACAAAAACAGCACAGATAGACCTGTTTGTAGGAACAGAGTTGCAGACATAGAAAGCGGATGTTTGGACACAGGGTTGATGGCTGGAGGGAAGAACTGGAAGATTAAGACTGACATAAATACACTGTAGGCTGTCAGGTTCCTCTGTCCATGGAATTCCCCAGGCAAGAATAATGGAGTGGGTAGCCATTCTCTTCTCCAGAGGATCTTGACCCAAGGATCAAACCTGGGTCTCCCATATTGCAAGAAGATTCTTTACTATCTGAGGTGCCAGTGAAGCTCATAAATACATGTGCGTGGCAGCGCGCTAAGTCATTTCAGTCGTGTCTGACTCTTTGCCACCCTATGGACTGTAGTTGGCCAAGCTCCTCTGTCCATGGGATTCTCTAGGCAAGAATACTTGCGTGGCTTGCCATGCCCTTCTCCAGGGACTCTTTCCAATCCAGGGATTGAACTTGCATCTCTTATGTCTCCTGCATTGGCAAGAATGATCTTACTGCCACCTGGGAAGCCCCATAAATACACTGCTGCTGCTGCTGCTGCTGCTGCTAAGTTGCTTCAGTCGTGTCTGACTCTGTGCGACCCCATAGACAGCACCCCACTAAGCTCAGCCGTCCCTGGGATTCTCCAGGCAAGGACACTGGAGTGGGTTGGCATTACCTTCTCCAATGCACTACCATGTATGAAATAGATAGTGGGAACTGGCAATAAAATGCAGGGAGCTCAGCTCAGTGTTCTGTGATGACTGACATGGGTGGGGTGGTGCGAGGTGGGAGTGAGGTCCACAAGGGAAGGGATATATGTATACTTAGAGCTGATTCACTTCACTGTACAGTAGAAACTAACACAACACTGTAAAGCAACTATACCTTAATTAAAAGAAATAAAAACAGTTTGCAATATATTGCCTACAAGAGATCCACTTCAGGGCAAAGTACAGAATACAGTGATGTGATGGAAAAAGATATTACTTCCGTAGGGAAATGATGAGAATGTGGGAGTAGCAAATCATATCAAACTCATATCAAATAAACTTAACTTTAAAACACAGTTATAAAGCAAGATAAAGAAGGGCATTATATAGTGATAAAGGTATCAATTCAGTAAGAATATTACACTTATTAATCTCTATGCACCAAATAGAGGGGCAACTAAAGCAAATATTGTAAAGCAGATATTAACAAATGGATCAGTTCAGTTCAGTTCAGTTGCTCAGTTGTTTCTGACTCTGTGACCCCATGGACTGCAGGACAACAGGCTTCCCTGTCCATCACCACCTACTGGAGCTTGCTCAAACTCATGTCCATCAAGTCAGTGATGACATCCCACCATCTCATCCTCTGTCATCTGCTTCACCTCCTGCCTTCAATCTTTCCCAGCATCCAGGTCTTTTCCAATGAATCAGTTCTTCACATCAGGTGGCCAAAGGATTGAACTTTCAGCTTCAGCATCAATTCTTCCAAAGAATATTTGGAAGGACTGATTTCCTTTAGGATTGACAGGTTGGATCTCCTTGCAGTCCAAGGGACTCTCAAGAGTCTTCTCCAACACCACAGGTCAAAAGCATCAATTGTTTGGCACTCAGCTTTCTTTATAGCCCAACTCTCACATCCATACATGACCACTGGAAAAACCATAGCTTTGACCAGACCTTTTTTGGCAAAGTAATGCCTCTGCTTTTTAGCATGCTGTCTAGGTTGGTCATAGCTTCTCTTTCAAGGAGCAAGTGTCTTTTTATTTCATGGCTGCACTCACCATCTGCAGTGATTTTGGAGCCCCCAAAATAATGTCTGTCACTGTTTCCATTGTTTCCCCAACTATTTGCCATGAAATGATGGGACCGGTTGCCACAATCTTAGTTTTCTGAATGTTGAGTTTTAAACCTAGTTTTCCACTCTCTTCTTTCACTTTCATCAAGAGGCTCTTTAGTTCTTCGCTTTCTGTGATAAGGGTGGTATCAACTGTGTATTGAAGTTACTGATATTTCTCCCAACATTTTGATTCCAGCTTGTGCTTCATTCAAGCCAGCATTTCACATGGTGTGCCATGCATATATGGAGAAGGCAATGGCACCCCACTCCAGTACTCTTTCCTGGAAAACCCCATGGATGGAGGAGCCTGGTAGACTGTAATCCATGGGGTCACTAGGAGTTGGACACAACTGAGTGACTTCACTTTCACTTTTCACTGTCATGCATTGGAGAAGGAAATGGCAACCCACTCCAGTGCTTTTGCCTGGAGAATCCCAGGGACAGGGGAGCCTGATGGGCTGCTGTCTATGGGGTCACACAGAGTCGGACACGACTGAAGCGACTTAGCAGCAGCAGCAGCAGCAGCCATGCATATAAGTTAAATAAGCAGGATGATAATATACAGCCTTGACACACTCCTTTCCCGATTTGGAAACAGTCTGTTGTTCCATGTCCAGTTTTAACTTTTGCCTCTTGACCTGCATACAGATTTCTCAGGAGGCAAGTCAGGTGGTCTGGTATTCCCATCTCTTTAAGAATTTTCTACAGTCTGTTGTGATCCATACAGTCAAAGACTTTGGTGTAGTCAATAAAGCAGGAGAATCTTATTTTCTAGTCAATAAAGCAGAAATAGAATCACAAAATCAGTGGGATGCAGCAAAACAGCTGTAAGAGGCTCACAGAAATACAGGGGTTCCTGAAGAAAAGAAAAAAATCTTAACAACCCAATCTATCACCTAAAAGAATTAGAGAAATAAGAAAAAAACAAGCCCAAAGTCAGAAGAAGGAAGGAAATAAAGATCAGAAAGAAAATAAATAACACAAAGATCAAAAAACAAGATAAATAATCAATACAACCAAGATCTGGCTTTTTGAAGAGATTAAGAAAAAAAGATCAACAGATCTCTAGTCAGGCTCACCAAGAAGAAAAGGAAGGACCCAAAAACAAAAGTAAATATCGAAAGAGGAGAAATAACAACCCATACAATAGAAATACCCTCAAAGTCCTATCAGAATACTATCAACAGTTAAATATCAACAGACTGGACAACCTAGAAGCAAAGGACAAGATTCTAGAAATATACAGCTTGCCAAGACCAAAAAAAAAGAAATAGATGATCTGAAAAGATAAGCAAAATAGACTCTCTAAACACACACACACACACACAAAACACTACCTAGGAATAAATAGTCCAGGACCAGAATGCTTCACTGGGGAATTCTAGTAAGTATACAAAGAACTTGGAACTATCCTTCTCAAACTATTCCAAAAAACTGAAGAAGAGGGGACACTCACAAATTTATCCTATGGTACCACCATCACCCTGAAACCAAAACTAGACAAAGAAACTACAAAAAAGAAAATGACAGTCCAGTATCATTGATTAATATAGATGCAAAAATCTGCAAATATTAGAAAAATGAATTCGACAATGCATAAGTATCTACCATGATCAAGTTGGATTCATTCCAGTGTCACAAGAATGAATCCACATATACAAATAAATGTAATACATCACATTAACAAAAGGAAAGAAAAAAAATACCTGATAATCTCACTAGATGCAGAAAAAACATTTGACAAAATTCAACATCTATTCAAATAAAAGTCTCACCAGTGTAGGTATAGAGGGAACAAATCTCAACATAATACAGGCCATTTTTGAGAAACTCAGCCAATATCATACTTGAAGGTTAAAAGCTGAAAAAACATCCCTGCTAAATTTAGAAAAAACATGAAAAGGTTGCCTATTCTCACCACTTCACAATACAGTATTGGAAGTCTGCCGTAGCAATAAGACAATAAAAGAAATAAAAGTTATCCAGATTGATAAAGAAGAAGTGAAACTGTCTCTCTTTGCAGATGACAAAACACTCTATATAAAGAACCACAAAGTCACCACCCAAAAACTATTGGAATAAATTCTGCAAGGTAATAGAAAACAGGATTAATATTTAGAAATCTGTTATATTTCTTTACACTAATGAAATATCAGGTGGGTAAAGTTTAAAAAATCCCATTTTAAATTACATTTATAAAAATAAAATACCTAGTAACAAAATTCACCAAGGATGTGAAAGATCTATACTCTAAATACTAAAAACATTGATAAAGAAAATTGATAATGTAAATAAATGGAAAGATATCCTACATTTTGGATTAGAATAATTAATATTATTAAAGTAGCACTCATCTTAAACTGTGAACTTCCAGACATTCAAGCTGGATTTAGAAAAGGCAGAGGAACCAGAGATCAAATTGTCAAAATCCACTGGATCATTGAAAGAGCAAGAGTCCCAGAAAAACATCTACTTCTGCTTTATTGACTATGCCAAAGCCTTTGACTGTGTAGATCAAGCTGCGGAAAACTCTTTAAGAAATGGGAATACAACAAGACCATCTGACCTGCCTTCTGAGAAATCTATATGCACGTCAAGAAGCAACACTTAGAACCAGACATTGGAACAGACTGGTTCCGAATCGGTAAAGGAGTCCGTCAAGGCTGTATATTGTCACCCTGCTTATTTAACTTCTATGCATGGCACATCATGTGAAACGCTGGGCTGGAGGAAGCACAAGCTGGAATCAAGATTGCTGGGAGAAATATCAATAATCTTGGATATGCAGATGACACCACACTCATGGCAGAAAGCGAGAAGAACTAAAGAGACTTGTAATGAAAGTGAACGAAGAGAGTGAAAAAACTGGCTTAAAGCTCAACATTTGGAAAACTAAGATTGTGGCATCCAGTCCCATCACTTCATGGCAAATAGTTGGGGAAACAATGGAAACAGTGACAGACTTTATTTTTTGTGCTCCAAAATCACTGCAGATGGTGAATGCAGCCATGAAATTAAAAGACACTTGCTCCTTGAAAGAGACGCTATGTCCAACCTAGACAGCATGCTAAAAAGCAGAGACATTACTTTGCCAAAAAAGGTCTAGTCAAAGCCATGGTTTTTCTAGGAGTCATGTATGGATATGAGAGTTGGACTATAAAGAAAGCTGAGTGCCAAAGAATTGATACTTTTGACCTGTGGTGTTGGAGAAGACTCTTGAGAGTCCCTTGGACTGCAAGGAGATCCAACCAGTCAATCCTAAAGGAAATCAGTTGTGAATATTCCTTGGAAGGACTGATGCTGAAGCTGAAAGTTCAATCCTTTGGCCACCTGATACAAAGAACTGATTCATTGGGAAAGACCCTGATGTTGGGAAAGACTGAAGACAGGAGGAGAAGGGACAACAGAGAATGAGATAGGTGGCATCACTGGCTCGATGGATATGAGTATGAGCAAGCTCCAGGAGTTGGTGATGGACAGGAAATCCTGGAGTCCTGCTGTCTATGGGGTCGCAGAGAGTCAGACACAACTGAGCAACTGAACGGACTGACTGAGCAACCCTACTGTAAGCAATCTACAGATGTAATGCAATACCTATCAAAATATCAATGACACTTTTTACTCAGAACTAGAGCAAATAGTTCCAATATTCATATGGAAGCACCAAATACTGAGAATGGTCAAAGCAATCACAAGAAAAAAAGAAAGCTAGATGTATAACCCTTCCAGACTTCATGTTATACTACAATGGCACATAACCAAAATAGTGTGATACTGTCGCAAAAACAGACATATAGACCTAGGGAACAGAATACAGAGCCCAGACATAAACCTGTGTGCCCATGGTCAATTGATCTATGACAATGGAAGCAAGAATATACAATGAAGAAATGAAGAAAAGACAGTCTGGTCAGCAAATATTGATTGGAAAGCTGAGCAGCTACATGTAAATCAATGAACACTCCCTTATACCACACATACAAATAAACTCAAAGTGGTTTAAAGTCCTAAGTATCAGACATGACATAATAAAACTCCTGGAAGAAAACATAGGTAAAATATTCTTTGATAAAAATCCCTGCAATATTTTCTCAGATCAGTCTCCTAATGCAAAAGAAATGAAAGAATAAATAAATGAGGTCTAGTCAAATTTAAAAGCTTTTAGAAAGCAAAGGAAACCATCAACAAAATGAGAAGAACATTCTATGCAGTGGGAGAAAATATGTGCTACTGACAAAATTAATGTCCAAAATATAAAAACAGCTCTGACTCAAAATTAAAAAAAAAACAAAACAAGAATTGGACAGAAGACTTAAATAGACACTTTTCCCCCAAAAGGAGACATAAAATGGCTAACAGGCACATGAAAAGATGCTCAGCATTGCTAATTTTTATAGAAATACAAATAAAAGTCACAAAAAGCTATCACTTCATACTAGTCAGAAAGGTATCACAAAAAAGTCAACAATTTCAGTGCTTATGATTGGTCAGTTCATATCTTCTACTTCCTCTTGGTTCAGTAATATACCCAGAAAGAAGCAGAAAATATGAACAAACCAGTCATGAATACTGAAATTGAAGCTGTGATTACAAGTCTTCCAATAAATAAATGTCAAGGACCACATGCTTTCGTAGAAATTTCTATCAAACATTTAGAGAAGAGTTAACACCTAACCTTCTGATATGCTCAATTGCTTACTCATGTCCTACTCTTTTTGCAACCCCATGGACTGTAGTCCACCAGGCTTCTTGGTCATGGGATTTTCCCAGCAAGAATATTGGAGCAGTTTGCCATTTCCTCTTCCAGGGGATCACCTTGTCCAAGGGATTATACCCATGTCTCCTGCACTGTCAGGTAGATTCCTTACCACTGAGCCACCTGGAAGATCAACCTGAAACTCTTCCAAAAAATTTTAAAGGCTCATTCCACAAATCACCATCATGGTGATACAAAAGCAGACACAGATATACCACTACATCCCCCCCAACCAAATTACAGGTCAATATCACTGATGAGCATAGACACACAAATCATCAACAAAATACTAGCAAACAGAATCAAACAACCCATTAAAAGGATCATACACCATGATCAAATAGGATTAATTCCAGGGATACAAGAATTTATCAATATCTGCAGATAAATTAGTGTGATATACCACAATGCCACATCAACAAACTGAAAAATAAAAAAAAATGCATGATCATTTCAATAGATGCAGAAAAAGTTTTTGACAAAATTCTACATCTATTTATGATTAAAAAAAAAAGCTCTCCAGAAAGTGGGTGTAGAGGGAACCTACTTCCACATAGTAAAGTCCGTATATGACAAACCCACAGCAAGAATCATTCTCAGTGGTGAAAAACAGAAAGTATTTACTCTAAAATCAGGAACAAGACAAAAATGCCCACTACTGCTACTATTAGTCAACAGAAAGTTCTAGCCAAGGCAATCAGAGAAGAAAAAGAAATAAATCCAAATTGAAAAAGTAAAACTGTCACTGTCTCAGATGGCATGATACTATGCATAGAAAACCCTAAAGATGCTACCAGAAAAACTACTAGAGCTCATCAATGAATTGAGTGAAGTTGCAGGATAAAAAATTAATGCAAATAAATTTCTTGCATTCCTATACACTAACAATGAAAGATCAGGAAGAGAAATCAAAGAATAAACCATGTTTACCATTGCATCAAGAAGAATGAAATACCTAGGGATAAACCCTCCTAAGGAAACAAAAGAATTACACTCAGAAAACTGTAAGATACTGATGAATTAAATAAAAGGTGACACAAGCAAGTGGAGAGATGTGCCATGTTCCTGGAATGTAAGAATCAATGTTTTGAAAATGATTACACTATGTCAAGCAATCTACAGATTCAATGTAAACCCTATCAAATTACCAATGGTATTTTTTTCACAAGACTAGAACAAAAATTACAATTTGTACAGAAACACAAAAGACAAAGCAATCTTGAGAAAGAAGAACAGAGCTGGAGAAATCAGGCTCCTTGTCTTTAGACTATTCTACAAAGCTACAGTAATGAAGACAGGATGGTATAGCACAAAAATAGAAATGTAGACCAGTGGAACAGGATAGAAAGCACAGAGATAAACCCATGCTTCTGTGATTATCTAATCTATGACAAAGGAGACAAGAATATACAGTGGAGAAAATACAGTCTCTTCAGTAGGTTGTGCTAGGAAAACTGGACAGCGACATGTAAAAGAATAAAATTAGAACACTCCCTAATAACATACACAAAAATAAATTCAAAATGGATTAAAGACTTAAATGTAAGATTGGATACTATAAAGCTCTTAGAGGAAAACACAGACTGAACACTCTTAGACATAAATCTCAGCAAGATTTTCCTTTTGATTCACCTCCTAGGCTAATGAAAATAAAAACAAAGATAAACAAAGGAGACCTAGTTAAACTTAAGGTTTTGCAAAACAAAGGGACCCATAAACAAAACAAAAAGACAACCTACAGAATGGGAGAAAATATTTGGGAATGAAGCAACTGACAAGGGATTAATCTTCAAAATATACAAACAGCTTATGCAGTTAAAAATCAAGATAGCAAGCAACCCAGTCAAAAAAATGGGTGGAAGATCTAAATAGACATTTTTCTAAAGAAGACAGACAGATGCCCAACAGGCACATGAAAAGATGCTTAACATCACTAAGCATTAGAGAAATGCAACAAACAAACAAACAAACAGAAAAAACCTACAATGAGGTATCATCTCACACCAGTCAGACTGTCCATGATCAAAAAGTCTACAAACAATTAATGCTGGAGAGGCTGTGGAGAAAACGAAACCCTCCTACACTGATGGTAGTAGTGTAAACTGGTGCAGCTACTATGGAGAATGGTATGGAGGTTTTCTAAAAACCTAAAAAATAGAGCAACCATGTGATCCAGCAATCCTATTTCTCAGCATATATACAGAGGAAACCATAATTTCAAAAGATATGTGCACCCCAATATTCATTGCAGCAGTATTTACAATAGCCCAGACAGAGAAGCAACCTAAATGTCCATCCACAGAGGAATGCATAAAGATGTGGTACATGGAATATTATTCAACCATGAAAAGGAATGGGTTATTTAGGTCATTTGTAAAGATGTGGATGGACCTAGAGTCTGTCACACAGAGTCAAGTCAGAGAAAGATAAATATTATATGCTATTGCATATACGTGGAATCTAAAATGGCGGTAAAAACAAACTTCTTTACAAAACAAAAATATAATTGCAGATGTAAGGAAAAAAAACTTATGGAAACCAGTGAGTAAGGTGGAGGAAGGGATAAATTTGGAGATTAGGGTTGACATGTATATACCACTATATATAAAACAGGTAACTAATGAAGATCTGCTGTGTAGCAGAAGACATTCTAGTCAATACTTTGTAATGGCCTATATGGGGAAAGAATGTAAAAAAGAGTAGGTATATGTATATATACTACTGATTCACTTAGCTGTGCACTTGAAATTAACACAATATTTTAAATCTACTATACTCTAATTTAAAAATGTTAAAGTCTACAAATAATAAATAACGAGGAGGATGTAAAGAAGGAAAACCTTCATACATTGTTGGTTGGAATGTAACTTAGTGCAACTACTATGGAAAATAGTATGGAGGTTTCCTAAAAACCTAAAAATAGAGCCACCATATAATCCAGTGATCTCACTCCTGTGTATAGATCTGGGAAAAAGTGAAAACTTTAATTGAAAAAGATACATGCACCCTAATGTTTATAGCAGTGCTATTTACAATATCCATGGCACAGAAACACGGCAAATGGCCATTAACAGGCTTAAGAAGAAATTATATATTAATACACAATGGAATATTACTCAACCATTGAAAAGAGTAAAATATTTCCATTTTCAGCAGTATCAGTAAACATAGAAGATATTACGCTTAGTGAAACAGAGAAAGGCAGACAGTATATATACTGATATGTGGAATAGAGAATACAATATAAATGAGTCTATATACAAAAACAGACTCACTGACAAAGAAAACAAATTTATGGTCACCAAAAGGGTGATGGACAGATTAGAAGTATGAGGTGAAGTGATACAAGTTCCTATAGATACAACATGTAAGCAACCAAGAATTTACTGAATAGCACAGGGAATTATATCCAATATTTTGTAATAACCTATAATAGAACATACTCTAAAGAAAAATGAAATCACTACACTGTACACATGAAACTCATGCAATATTTAATTCAACCATAATTCAAGAAAGAAAAAATAAGCCAATCATAAAATGTACAGATCTGAATAGACATTTTTCTAAAGAATACATACAGATGGCTAATAGGCACATGAAAAGAAGCTCAGCCTCACTAATTATTTTAGAGAAATGCAAATCAAGACAAGGAGCTTTCATCTCGTACCTATCAGGATGGCCATCTTCAAAAAGTTTATAAATATCAAATGTTGGTGACGATGTGGAAAAATGAGAACTCTTGCACACTGTTGGGAAGAATGTGAATTGGTGCAGTCACTATTGAAAACAACATGGAAATTTCTCAAGAAACTAAAAATTGAACCACCATCTGATCTAGCAATCTCCTCCTCAGTACCTTTCCAGAAAACATGAAAACATTAATTTGGAAAGATACTTGTACCCTAGAGTTCATAACTGGATTATTTACAATAGCCAAGACATGTAAGAAACCCAAACACCATATATACATACACACATATATATACATACACAATGTACATATACCTACACAATGGAATATTACTCAACCATAAAAAGAATGAGATACTGCCATTTGCAGCAACATGAATGGACCTAGATAATATTATGCTTAACGAAATGAATCAGAGAGTGAAAAATTCTGTATGATATCACTTATGTGTGGAATCTCAAAAATACAAATGAATGTATACATAAACAAAAAGACTCAGATATAGAAAACAAACTTATGGCTATGAAACAGGAGAGAAAGTAGGGAGGAATTAGGGGTATGGAATTAACAAACTACTGTGTATAAAATGGATAAGCAACAAAGATTTACTCTGTAGCACAGGGTATTATAGCTATTATCTTGTAATAACATATAATAGAGTATAATCTGAAAAATACTAAATCACTATGCTGTATGACTGAAAATGTCAACTATACTATAACTAAAAAAAAATTACCAGTGGGGCTTCATGGCCTTCCTGCTTCCTTTTGCTTGTTTATTTTCCTCTGTTGTGTCACACCTCTCCCAACTCCTCCATCCTCCAATCCATCTGGAAAAAAAAAAAGAAATAAAACAGTGCTGAGGCAGAGTCTCAGTGGTAAACGAAGACTGTTTGTGGCTGGTTCATGTCAATGTATGGCAAAACCACTACAACAGTGTAAAGTAATTAGCCTCCAGTTAAACGGAATAAATTTATTTTAAAAAACATAAAATAAAAAATGAATAAATTTATTTTTTAAAAAAGAAATGCAGCGGGAAGAGTGAGAAGCAGTATTTCAGAGCCAACTATGCTGGGAGCTGAGAAGAGAGGGGGCAAGGAAATGGATCAGTGGTGGATGGGAGAGGGCCACTGGGAGGAAAAGAAAGGAATTCTAGGAGTTTTAGAATTTCCAAGAATAAAAAGGGGCCAAAGATGTTAATAAAACTCTGGACTTGGAGTTTGCCTATTTTTCCAAATTATAAAATATTTCAAAGATTTAGTGAAAAGAGAATGTTTTAACAAATGGTGACATTTTGCTAATTGTTGATTCACTCTTAACAGAGAACAGTTTTTAGAGTCTCTTGTGAATTCCTTTCAGTATTCGTCTCCTTCTCCCCATTCTAAAGGTAAAATCTGTTCCAGGGTTTTTATGTGTCCTTTCCACTCATAGTTTTATAACATAAATATATTCATATGTATAGAAAACTGTTCTTGTGTTTTATGTACTTACATAAATGTCATCCTTCTGCAATTTTTCATTCAAAACTTGAGATATGTACATATTAATTCACGAGGATCTAATTCATATTTTTAAATTGTTGCATGATTTTTCATCATAAGAATATGCCACAATTTATTATGACCCAAAGTTAGATTATTTTAGATTATAATAGCCAAGTAATCTATAGTAGCAAAATAAACAATGCTCAGTGAAAACCTTTGTCCATTTCTTTTTGTGCCCCTGTGTCAGAGTTTCTAGAATATACACTTAGAAATTGAATGATTTGTTTGAAGGATATGAATGTCTTCAATTATAATATATTACCAGACTGTCCCCTGGAATGATTGTGTCTACATACCAGTAGAACATTCAAGAGATCTATTTACCTATGTACTTAGTATTTGGTACATATGATCTCATACAGCTTTTGTTGATCTGATAAATATAAAATAGTATCTCATTGTGATTTTAGTCTGCTTTACCCCACTGTTAGTGAGATTAACCATAATAATATTTATTGTCATATGATTTTCCTCCTAAAGTCCATGTACTTAACCATTTGTCTTCTAGGTTGCTTTTTAAATTTTAAGGCTTTACATATTTTGTTTAGTATGCCTGAGTGCTTTATGTACTGCACATATCTTTTCCAATTTTTTCGCTACTTCTTGTGTGTTAGTTGTTCATTCGGCCAACTCTTTGTGGCCTCAGGATCTTCTGTCCATGGAATTCTGGAGGCAAAAATACTAGAGTTGGTACCATTCCATTCTCCAGGGGATCTTCCAACCTAAGATATTTATGTAGGAAAAATTTTAGTGTTCCCTTATGATTTTTGCTTTTTTTGCAGTTTGAGAAAGGCTTCTTATGGAGATTGGCAAAGAATGTGGAGTAGAAAGACTTAGCTCACCTCCTTTCACAGGGACATCAAAATCACATATTTGCAGAACAACCATCAATAGAAAAGATCAAAACCTATCAGAAAAGATCTTCCATCTTGGAAAGTGAAGTCAAGTGGGCCTTAGAAAGCATCACTATGAACAAAGCTAGTGGACGTGACCTGAAAGATGATGCTGTGCCAACAAATTTGGAAAACTCAGCAGTGGCCACAGGACTGGAAAAGGCCAGTTTCATTCCAATCCCAAAGAAAGGCAATGCAAAAGAATGCTCAAACTACTGTACAACTGCACTCATCTCACATGCTAGTAAAGTAATGCTCAAAATTCTCCAAGCCAGGCCTCAGCAATACGTGAACCATGAACTTCCAGATGTTCAAGCTGGTTTTAGAAAAGGCAGAGGAACCAGAGATCAAATTGCCAACATCCGCTGGATCATGGAAAAAGCAAGAGAGTTCCAGAAAAACACCTATTTCTGCTTCATTGACTATGCCAAAGCCTTTGACTGTGTGGATCACAATAAACTGTGGAAAATCCTGAAAGAGATGGGAATACCAGACCACCTGACCTGCCTCTTGAAAAATCTGTATACAAGTCAGGAAGCAACAGTTAGAACTGGACATGGAACAACAGACTGGTTCAAATAGGAAAAGGAGTACATCAAGGCTGTATATTGTCACCCAGCTTATTTAACTTCTATGCAGAGTACATCATGAGAAACGCTGGGCTGGAAGAAACACAAGCTGGAATCAAGATTGCCAGCAGAAATATCAATCACCTCAGATACGCAGATGACACCACCCTTATGGCAGAAATTGCATAGGAACTTTTAAAAAGCCTCTTGATGAAGTGAAAGAGGAGAGTGAAAAAGTTGGCTTAAAGCTCAACATTCAGAAAACGAAGATCATGGCATCTGGTCCCATCACTTCATGGGAAATAGATGGGGAAACAGTGGAAACAGTGTCAGACTTTATTTTTGGGGGCTCCAAAATCACTGCAGATGGTGATTGCAGCCATGAAATTAAAAGACGCTTAGTCCTTGGAAGGAAAGTTATGACCAACCTAGATAGTATATTGAAAAGCAGAGACATTACTTTGCCGACTAAGGTCCGTCTAGTCAAGGCTATGGTTTTTCCTGTGGTCATGTATGAATGTGAGAGTTGGACTGTGAAGAAGGCTGAGCGCCGAAGAATTGATGCTTTTGAACTGTGGTGTTGGAGAAGACTCTTGAGAGTCCCTTGGACTGCAAGGAGATCCAACCAGTCCATTCTGAAGGAGATCAACCCTGGGATTTCTTTGGAAGGAATGATGCTAAAGCTGAAACTCCAGTACTTTGGCCATCTCATGAGAAGTGTTGACTCATTGGAAAAGACTCTGATGCTGGGAGGGATTGGGGGTGGGTGGCGAAGGGGACGACCGAGGATGAGATGGCTGGATGGCATCACGGACTCGATGGACGTGAGTCTGAGTGAACTCGTGCTGCGATTCATGGGGTCGCAAAGAGTCGGACATGACTGAGCGACTAAACTAAACTAAACTAAAACCACAGTGAGGTGATTGGAGAGGTGGAATCATGATATAGTCAAGTGCCAAATCCCCTTGGAGGGCAACCCACGAAATGGGAGAATATCTACAATTGCAAGTTCTCCCAAACGAGTGAGAGACTTGAATCCCACATGAGGCTCCCCAGATGGATCGTCCTGCACTGTGAAGATAAGACCCCAGAGTTTTTGACTTTGAAGGCAAGTTGGGTTTAATTTTAGGAGGGCTAGAGGAAATAGAATCTTCATTCTTACAGGGTACAGATAGAAAATCACATACTCTGGGACCCAGGGAAGAGGCAGTAATTTGATAGGAACTTAGGTCAGATCTGGGCTTCCCAAATGGTGCTAGTGGTAAAGAATTCACATGCCAATGCAGGCGACACCAAGAGATGCGGATTTGATCCCTGGGTCAGGAAGATCCCCTGAGGTAGAAAATAGCAGCCTGTGCTAGCATTCTTACCTGGAAAATTCTACGGACAGAGGAATCTGATGGGCTACAGTCCATGGGGCCACAGACAGCTGGACATGACTGAGCAACTGAGCACACACACATGGGTCAGACCTACTTACTTATCTTGGACAGTCTCCTGATGAGGCAGGAGGCAACTGCAGCTCACCCTGGGGACACAGACACTGGTGTCAACGATTTTGGGAAGCTTGTTCTACTATGTGGACACAGGTGCTGGCGAGTACCATTTTAGAATACTCCCTCTAGCTTATTAGCCCCAGAACTCAGCCCTCCCCTGGACCAACAGCCCACTGCTGCTAGTTCCAGGTTGCCTCAGGCCCAACAACTAACTGAGCATGGACAAAACCCCATCTACCAGCAGACAGGCTGCCTTAAGTCTCTCTGAACCTAAAGTCACCACTGGAAACATTCCTGTTCTTCAAAGGGCTCAGGGCACAGCCACACATACCACTGCATAGGTGCTAGACCATAAACTTCTGGGGTGCTCCAACCAGACACTCTGGGACCCACCTCTACCCACCAGTGCACAGGTACCAGCTCTAGAATGCCTTGAGTCCTGGCCTTGTATTCCAGGAAGACTGCTCTAGCTTCAGGCCCAGCCTTACCCATCAGTGAGCAGACACCAATTGTAAGAAAACTGTAGTGCTTCAGTCTGCGGACTGAACTTGCTCATGAGCAGGTCAGAATCTGCCCTGTGACCTGCTGGGCTCTGGTCCCATAAACCAGCAGACCAACATAAGCTTCAAGGCTGATTCCAACTGTTTCATGAACCAGCCCCACCAAACAAGTGATTTGACACCAGCTCTGTAACCCATGCACTTTGCAGCCAAGCCCCAGGACCTGGTTCTAACTGCCAGTATGCTGGCAGTAACCCCAGGGCTGGTTTCACCCACCAGGATATGAAAACAGCCCCTGGGTATCCTGGACTCTGACTTTAACCACAAGTAACCTAGCACTGGCGTACTGCAGTCCATGGGGTCGCAAAGAGTTGGACACGACTGAGCAAATGAACTGAACTGAACAGACTGGACCTAGCACTAACTCCAGGGCCACTAGGATTCCACAGTCAGCTGCCTGTTGATTGAGTCCCATCAACCAGCAATTGGTAGCCTTCCCACAAGGTAGGACCTGGCAACCAAGTAGACTGGAAGCCAACCAGGCCTATCAGACTGCCCACATAATTTTTCATAATAGAGACACACAACACTCACAGGGGGAACCCCTAGAGCATATAACTTTGGGGATGAGGGTAGTGTGTTTTGCGACCCATAGGATGCCTCCTAAAACAGCTGCTTCTCCAAGGTTGAGACAAAACGATATACCAGATAAATAGAATAAAAAAGATGAATTTAGGCAAAATGAGGTGACAGAGGAGCACGTTCCAAAAGAAGGAAGAATATAAGGCTCAAAAAGAAGAATGAAGGAAAATGGGGATAGGCAACTGACCCAAGAGACTTCAGGGTCAGTTCAGTTCAGTTCAGTTGCTTAGTCCTGTCTGACTCTTTGTGACCCCATGAATCGCAGCACACCAGGCCTCCTGTCCATCACCAACTCCTGAAGTTCACTCAGACTCAAGTCCATCAAGTCGGTGATGCCATCCAGCCGTATCATCGTCTGTCTCCCCTTCTCCTCCTGCCCCCAATCCCTGCCAGCATCAGAGTCTTTTCCAATGAGTCAACTCTTCGCATGAGGTGGCCAAAGTACTGGAGTTTCAAATTTAGCATCATTCCTTCCAAAGATATCCCAGGGCTGATCTCCTTCAGAATGGACTCCTTGCAGTCCAAGGGACTCTCAAGAGTCTTCTCCAACACCACAGTTCAAAAGCATCAATTCTTCAGCACTCTGCTTTCTTCACAGTCCAACTCTCACATCCATAGATGACCACTGGAAAAACCAGAGCCTTGACTAGACGGACCATTGTTGGTAAAGTAATGTCTCTGCTTTTGAATATGCTATCTAGGTTCGTCATAACTTTCCTTCCAAGGACAAAGCATCTTTTAATTTCATGGCTGCTGTCACCATCTGCAGTGATTTTGGAGCCCCCCAAAATAAAGTCTGACACTGTTTCCACTGTTTCCCCATCTATTGCCCATGAAGTGATGGGACCAGATGCCATGATCTTTGTTTTCTGAATGTTGAGCTTTAAGCCAACTTTTTCACTCTCCTCTTTCACTTTCATCAAGAGGCTTTTTAAAAGTTCCTCTTCACTTTCTGCCATAAGGGTGCTGTCATCTGCATATCTGAGGTTATTGATATTTCTGCCGGCAATCTTGATTCCAGCTTGTGTTTCTTCCAGCCCAGCGTTTCTCATGATGTACTCTGCATAGAAGTTAAATAAGCAGGGTGACAATATACAGCCTTGATGTACTCCTTTTCCTATTTGAGCCAGTCTGTTGTTCCATGTCCAGTTCTAACTGTTGCTTCCTGACTTGTATACAAATTTTTCAAGAGGCACATCAGGTGGTCTGGTATTCCCATCTCTTTCAGGATTTTCCACAGTTTATTATGATCCACACAGTCAAAGGCTATGGCATACTCAATAAAGCAGAAATAGATGTTTTTCTGGAACTCTCTTGCTTTTTCCATGATCCAGCAGATGTTGGCAATTTGATCTCTGGTTCCTCTGCCTTTTCTAAAACCAGCTTGAACATCTGGAAGTTCATGGTTCACGTATTGCTGAAGCCTGGCTTGGAGAATTTTGAGCATTACTTTACTAGCATGTGAGATGAGTGCAATTGTGCAGTAGTTTGAGCATTCTTTGGCATTGCCTTTCTTTGGGATTGGAATGAAAACTGACCTTTTCCAGTCCTGTGGCCACTGCTGAGTTTTCCAAATTTGCTGACATATTGAGTGCCGCACTCTCACAGCATCATCTTTCAGGATTTGAAACAGCTCAACTGGAATTCCATCACCTCCACTAGCTTTGTTCGTACTGATGCTTTCTAAGGTCCACTTGACTTCACATTCCAGGATGTCTGGCTCTAGATTAGTGATCACATCATCATGATTATCTGGGTCATGAAGATCTTTTTCGCACAGTTCTTCTGTGTCTTCTTGCCACCTCTTCTTAATATCTTCTGCTTCAGTTAGGTCCATCCATTTCTGTCCTTTATCGAGCCCATCTTTGCATGAAATGTTCCCTTGGTATCTCTAATTTTCTTGAAGAGATCTCTAGTCTTTCCCATTCTGTTGTTTTCCTCTATTTCTTTGCATTGATTGCCGAGGAAGGCTTTCTTATCTCTTCTTGCTATTCTTTGGAACTCTGCATTCAGATACTTATATCTTTCCTTTTCTCCTTTGCTTTTCACTTCTCTTCTTTTCACAGATATTTGTAAGGCCTCCCCAGACAGCCATTTTGCTTTTTTGCATTTCTTTTCCATGGGGATGGTCTTGCTCCCTGTCTCCTGTACAATGTCACGAACCTCATTCCATAGTTCATCAGGCACGCTATCTATCAGATCTAGGCCCTTAAATCTATTTCTCACTTCCACTGTATAATCATAAGGGATTTGATTTAAGTCATACCTGAATGGTCTAGTGGTTTTCCCTACTTTCTTCAATTTTAGTCTGATTTTGGCAATAAGGAGTTCATGATCTGAGCCACAGTCAGCTCCTGGTCTTGTTTTGTTGACTGTATAGAGCTTCTCCATCTTTGGCTGCAAAGAATATAATCAATATGATTTCGGTGTTGACCATCTTGTGATGTCCTTGTGTAGAGTCTTCTCTTGTGTTGTTGGAAGAGGGTGTTTACTATGACTAGTGCATTTTCTTGACAAAACTCTATTAGCCTTTGCCCTGCTTCATTCCACATTCCAAGGCCAAATTTGCCTGTTACTCCAGGTGTTTCTTGACTTCCTACTTTTGCAGTCCATTCCCCTATAATGAAAAGGACATCTTTTGGGGTGTTAGTTCTAAAAGGTCTTGTAGGTCTTCATAGAACCGTACAACTTCAGCTTCTTCATCATTACTGGTTGAGGCACAGACTTGGATTACTGTGATATTGAATGGTTTGCCTTGGAAATGAACAGAGATCATTCTGTCATTTTCAGATTGCATCCAAGTACTGCATTTCAGACTCTTGTTGACCATGATGGCTACTCCATTTCTTAGTGATTCCTGCCTGCAGTAGTAGATATAATGGTCATCTGAGTTAAATTCACCCATTCCAGTCCATTTTAGTTTGCTGATTTCTAGAATGTCAACGTTCACCCTTGCCATCTCTTGTTTGACCACTTACAATTTGCCTTGATTCATGGACCTGACATTCCAGGTTCGTATGCAATATTGCTCTTTACAGCATTGGACCTTGCTTCTATCACCAGTCACATCCACAACTGGGTATTGTTTTTGCTTTGGCTCCATCCCTTCATTCTCTCTGGAGTTATTTCTCCACTGATCTCCAGTAGCATATTGGGCACCTACTGACCTTGGGAGTTCCTCTTTCAGTATCCTATCATTTTATCTTTTCATACTGTTCATGGGGTTCTCAAGGCAAGAATACTGAAGTGGTTTGCCATTTCCTTCTCCAGTGGACCACATTCTGTCAGACCTCTCCACCATGACCTGCCAGCCTTAGGTGGCCCCATGGGTATGGCTTAGTTTCACTGAGTTAGACAAGGCTGTGGTCCTAGTGTGATTAGATTGACTAGTTTTCTGTGAGTATGGTTTCAGTGTGTCTTCCCTCTGATACCCTCTTGCAACACCTACAGTCTTGGGTTTCCCTTACCTTGAATGTGGGGTATCTCTTCACAGCTGCTCCAGCAAAGTGCAGCTGCTGCTCCTTACTTTGGACAAGGGGTATCTCCTCACCGCCGCCCTTCCTGACCTTGAACGTGGGGATAGCTCCTCTAGGCCCTCCTGCACCCACACAGCCACCACTCCTTGGATGTGGGGTTGCTCCTTCCAGCTGCCGCCCCTTGCTTTGGGCGTGGGGTTGCTCCTCTCGGCCGCTGCCCCTGACCTGGGATGTGGGGTAACTCCTCTTGGTTGCCGCCCCTCGGGCATGGGGTCCTCCTGGCTTTTGCCCCTGACCTCGGACATAGGGTAGCTCCTCTCGGCCACGCCAAGTGTGCCGGTTGCAGCCGCCTGCGCAAAGATGATCAAATAACTCAAGAGCGAAATGGGTGCATAAGGATAGAAATGAAAAGTACACTAGAAGGAGTCAATAGTAGACTAAACGATACAGAACAATGGTCACTGAGCTGGAGGAAAGTAGTGGAAATCACCAACACTGAGCAGAAGAAAAAGAAGATAAAATAAATGCCAAGTGCACTAATATTTGTATTACAGAAACCCAAGAAGGAAAAGAGAGAGAGAGAAGAAATCTGAGAACATAATTGAAGACATAATGGTTAAAAAATGTCCTAACGCGGCAAAGGAAACAGACCAGTCCAGGAAACACAGAGAATTCCAGTGAGGAACCCACCAAAACATACAGTAATTAAAACAGCAAAAAATTGGAGATAAAGAGGATATGAAAATCAGCAAGGGGAAAGCAACACATTATGTACAAGGCAACTCCCATAAGGCTATCAGCTGACTTTTCAACAGAAACTGCAGGCCAGAAGAAAATGGCATGATATATTGATAGAGATCAATGAGACAAACCTACAATAAAAAATATTCTATCTGGCAAGCCTCTCAGATTTGACTGAGAGATCAAACACTTTACAAATAAGTAAAAACTAAAAGAGTTTTAATACCACCTGAACAGCTTTACAAGAAATGTTGAAGAAACTTCTTTAAGAGAACAAGAAAAGCATGCAATGAGAAACAATGAGAAAATTATGAAAGGAAAAAGCTCATTGGCAAAGGTAAACATATAGTAAAGTTAGGTAATCACCTAGCAACAAAGTTAGTAGAAAGGTTAATAGACAAAATAGTAAAATCATCTATATCCACAACAAGCAGTTACAGAACACACAAAACAATTAGATGTAAAATATGATGTCAGAATCAGCAATCATGAGGGGAGGAGAGTACAAATACAGGGTTGTTAAAATGAATTTGAAATTAAGAGATCAATAACTTAAAAGCCATATTCATACACACAAACATATGTATTGCTATATTTATAGACCTCATAGTAACTGAAAACCAATCATCTATAATAAACCACACACACACAAACTGAAAGGAATCCAGACACAAAGATAGACATCCAATCACAAAAGAAGGAACCTATTAAAAAAGATATAAAAAAACAAACTTGAAACAATTAGCAAAATGGCTAGAAGGCCACACATATCAATAATTCCTTTAACTGTAAATGGATTAAAGGTTCCAGTCAAAAGACAGAGTGGTTAAATGGATACAAAAACAAGACCCAGATATATGTGGCCAACAACAGACTCAAAGTCAGATTCCCTGGAGATTCCCAGTTCCTTTGCTGGATTCTCAGGTGGGAAAGTCTGATGTGGGGCCTAAAACCTTTGCAACAGTGTGCAAATTTCCTTGGTATTATTGTTCTCCAGTTTGTGAGTTGCCCAACCATTGGGTATGGGATTTGATTTTACTGTGATTTCGACCCACCTACCATCTCATTGCAGCTTCTCCTTTGTCCCTGGATGTGGGCTATCTTGGTTTGGTGAGTTACAACATCCTCTGTCAAAGGTCGTTCAGCAGCTAGCTGTGATTTTGGTGTCCTCATGGGAGAAGAGACCACTCTACACAGGGACATCACTGGCTGGTCAACCAAAATTAGATTGATTATATTTTTATTCAGCCAAAGATGGAGAAGTTCTATATAGTCAGCAAAACCAAACCTGGATCTGACTGTAGCTGAGATCATCAGCTCCTTATTGGAAAATCCAGGGTTAAATTGAAAAATGTCAGGAAAACCAGTAGACCATTCAGTTCAGTTCAGTTCAGTTCAATTCAGTTGCTCAGTCATGTCTGACTCTCTGTGACCCCATGAACTGCAGCACGCCAGGCCTCCCTGTCCATCACCAACTCCCAGAATCTACCCAAACCCATTTCCATCAAGTCGATGATGCCATCCAACCATCTCATCCACTGTTGTCCCCTTCTCGTCCTGCCCTCAACCTTTCCCACCATCACGGTCTTTTCAAATGAGTCAGCTCTTTGCATCAGGTGGTCAAAGTATTGGAGTGTCAGCTTCAAGATCAGTTCTTCCAGTGAACACTCAGGACTGATTTCCTTTAGGATGGACTGGTTGGATCTCCTTGCAGTCCAAGGGACTCTCAAGAGTCTTCTCCAACACCACAGTTCAAAAGCATCAATTCTTTGGCACTCAGCCTTCTTCACAGTCCAACTCTCACATCCATACATGACCACTGGAAGAGCCATAGCATTGACTAGATGGACCTTTGTTGGCAAAGTAATGTCTCTTCTTTTGAATATGCTATCTAGGTTGGTCATAACTTTCCTTCCAAGGAGTAAGCGTCTTTTAATTTCATGGCTGAAATCAACATCTGCAGTGATTTTGGAGCCCCCCAAAAATAAAGTCAGCCACTGTTTCCACTGTAGCCTTATCTTATTTGCCATGAAGTGGTGGGACCAGATGCCATGATCTTCGTTTTCTGAATGTTGAGCTTTAAGCCAACTTTTCACTCTCCTCTTTCACTTTCATCAAGAGGCTTTTAGTTCTTCTTCACTTTCTGCAGTAAGGGTGGTGTCATCTGCATATCTGAGGTTATTGATATTTCTCCTGGCAATCTTGATTCCAGCTTGTGCTTCCTCAATTCCAGCATTTCTCATGATGTACTCTGCATAGAAGTTAAATAAGCAGGGTGACAATATACAGCCTTGACGTACTCCTTTTCCTATTTGGAACCAGTCTGTTGTTCCATGTCCAGTTCTAACTGTTGCTTCCTGACCTGCATATAGGTTTCTCAAGAGGCAGGTTAGGTGGTCTGTATTCCCATCTCTTTCAGTATTTTCCACAGTTTATTGTGATCCACACAGTCACAGGCTTTGACATAGTCAATAAAGCAGAAATAGATGTTTTTCTGCAACTCTCTTGCTTTTTCTGTGATCCAGCAGATGTTGGCAATTTGATCTCTGGTTCCTCTGCCTTTTCTAAAACCAGCTTGAACATCTGGAAGTTCATGGTTCACGTATTCCTGAAGCCTGGTTTGGAGAATTTTGAACATTACTTTACTAGCGTGTGAGATGAGTGCAATTGTGCGGTAGTTTGAGTATTCTTTGGCATTGCCTTTCATTGACCTAAATCCCATCGCTTATGATTATACAGTGGTTATGATTATACAGTGGGGGAGATGAACAGATTCAAGGGATTAGATCTGGTAGACAGAGTCCCTGAAGAACTATGGACAGAAGTTCATAATATTATACAGGAAGCAGTGAGCAAAACCACTTCAAAGAAAAAGAACTGCAAGAAGGCAAAGCAGTTGTCTGAGAAGACTTTACAAATAACTGAGAAAAGAAGAGAAGTGAAAGGCAAAGGAGAAAGGAAAAGATATACCTAGCTGAATGCAGAGTTCAAGAGATTAGAAAGGAGAGATAATAAATCCTTCTTAAGTGCACAATGCAAAGAGAGGAAAACAACAGTAAGGGAAAGACTAGAGATTTCTTCAAGAAAACTAGAGATATCAAGGGAATACTCCATCCAAAAATGGGCATAATAAAGGATAGAAATGGCAAGAACATAACAGAAGTAGAAGATATTAAGAAGAGGTGGCAAAAATACACAGAAGAACTATACAAAAGAGGTCTTAATGACCTGTATAACCACAACGGTGTGGAACTCACCTAGAGCCAGACATCTTGGAGTGTGAAGTCAAGTGGGCCTTAGGAAGCATTGTACTTGTGTGTGTGAAAGTTGCTCAGTAGTGTCTGACTCTTTGCAACCCTATGTACTCCATGTTCATGGAATTCTCTAGGCCTAAATACTGAAGTGGGTAGGCTTTCCCTTCTCAAGGAGATCTTCCCAACCCAGGGATCAAACCCAGGTCTCTCACATCGCAGGTGGATTCTTTACCAGCTGAGCCACCAGGGAATCCCAAAGAAGCATTTCTATGAACAAAGCTAGTAGAGGTGATGGAATTCCAGCTGAGCTATTTCAAATCCTAAAAGATGATGCTGTGAAAGTGCTGCACTCAATATGCCAACAAATTTGGAAAACTCAGCAGTGGCCACAGGACTAGAAAAGATCAGTTTGCATTCCAATCCCAAAGAAAGGCAATGCTCAAGAATGTTCAAACTACCATGCAGTTGCACTCATCTCACATGCTATCAAGTTAATGCTCAAAATTCTTCAAGCTAGGTTTCAACAGCATGTGAACCAAGAATTTCCAGATGTACAGGCTAGAGTTAGAAAAAGCAGAGGATGATAGAAGAGCAAGAGGATTCCAGAAAAATATCTACTCTGCTTCAGTGACTATGCAAAAGACTTTGACTGTGTGGATCACAACAAACTGGAAAATTCTCAAAGAGATGGGAATAGAAGAACACACTATCTGTCTCCTGAGACATCTGTATGCAGGACGAGAAGCAACAGTCAGAACTGGACAGCGAACAACAGACTTTGGGAAAGTCTGTACAACAGTACTTTGGGAAAGGAATACGTTAAGGCTGTATATTGTCACCCTGCTTATTTAACTTACTTGCAGAATACATCATGTAATGCCAGGCTGGATAAATCTGAAAGCTGGAATTAAGATTGCTGGGAGAAGTGTAAACAACTTCACATATGCAAAGGATACCACTCTAATGGGAGAAAGTTGAAGAGGAACCAGGAAATTCTTTATAAGAGTGAAAATCTTGCTTAAAACTCAACATTAAAAAAACTAAGATCATGGCATCTGGTCCCATCACTTCATGATGAGTAGCTGTGGTAAAAGTGGAAACAGTGACAAACTTTATTTTCTTGGGCTCCAAAATCACTGTGGATGGTGACTGTAGTCATGAAATTAAAAGACACTTGTTCCTTGGAAGAAAAGCTGTAACAAACCTAGACAGCGTATTGAAAAGCAGAGACATTTTGCTGACAGAAGTCCATATAGTCAAAGCTATGGTTTTCCAATAGTTACGTATGGATATGAGAGTTGAACCATAAAGACGCCTCAATGCTGAAGTATTGATGCTTTACTATCACAGTGCTGTAGAAGACTCTTGAGAGTCCCTTGGATAGCAAGAAGATCAAACCATTGAAACCTAAAGGAGATCAACCCTGAATATTCACTGGAAGGACTGATGCTGAAGCTCCAAAATTTTGGCCACCTTATCTGAAGAGTTGACTTATTGGAAAAGATGCTGATGCTGGGAAAGATTGCAGGCAGGAATAGAAGGGGGTGACAGAAGATGAGATGAGTGCATGGTATCACCAACTCAATGGACATAACTTTGAGCAAACTGCGGGATATAGTGAAGGAAAGGGAAGCCTGGCATGCTGCAGTCCATGGGGTCACAAAGAGTTGCATACGACTTAGGGATTGAACAAGAACCACAGCAGACTCACATCAGATCTAAAGACAAACATAGAATGAAAGTGAGAAGATAGAATGAGGCATTTCAGGATCTATTTCTTTTTAGAAATAAAAATAAAGCCATGATAAGAATACTTGATGCTTTTGAACTGTGGTGCTGGATAAGACTCCTGCGAGTCCCTTGGACTGCAAGGAGATCCAACCAGTCCATCCTAAGGGAGACCAGTCCTGGGTGTTCATTGGAAGGACTGATGCTGAGGCTGAAACTCCGATACTTTAGCCACCTCATGAGAAGAGTTGACTCCTTGGAAAAGACCCTGATGCTGGGAGGGATTGGGGGCAGGAGGAGAAGGGGACGACTGAGGATGAGATGGCTGGATGGCATCACCGACTCGATGGACATGGGTTTGGGTAGATTTTGGGAGTTGGTGATAGACAGGGAAGCCTGGCGTGCTGTGATTCATGGGTCACAAAGTGTCAGACACGACTGAGTGACTGAACTGAACTGAACTGAAGAATACTTAGGCAAAACAGACTTTGAAATATTGTCACAAATAACAATGAATGACATTACATAGTGATCGAGGGATCAACTCAAGAAGATACAACAACTGTAAATGTATAATGCACCCAACATAAGAGCACCTAAATACATAAATTAAATACTAACAGATTATTGACTGGAGGATTTTTGCAGAAGCTACTGCCTGTGGCCAGCAATTTGTTACATAAGTGAATATTGAAATGTCTCTAATCAATAATGTTTGGATAACAAAGAATGTATTAATATGTCTCCAGTTAATAAAATGTTAATAGACATAAAGGGAGAAATTGACAGTAACATAATTGTAGGGGACACCCTGCTTACATCATGTACAGATCTTCTAGACAGAAAATCAATATGGAACTGGCCTCCAATGACACATGAGACCAGATGCGCTTCAATATACATAGATAGAATATTCTATCCAACACCAGCAGAATATACATTCTATTCAAAAGCACATGGAATATTCCCCAGGATAGATATCATGCTAGGTCGCAAAAGAAAACTTAATCAATTTGAGGAAATTGAAATCATATCAAGCAACTTTTCTGACCACAATTCTATCAAAGTAGAAATCAACTATAAGAAACAAACTTCAAAATAAAGTAGAGACTAAAAAGTATGTTCCTAAACAATGAATACCTGAAAGAAGTACAAAAAACACTTAGAGAGCTGGTAATGAAAACAGAACAATCCAAAATCTATGAGACACAGCAAAATAGTTCTAAGTAGGTGGTTGATAGTTATGCGAGTTTACCTCAGGAAACAAGATATCTCAAACAAACAACCTAACTTTACACCTAAAGGAGCGGGAAAAAGGACAAACAAAATCTAAGGTTAGTAGAAGGAAAGAAATCATAAAGATCAGAAATAAATGAAGCAGTGGCTAAAAAAATAAAAAATAAAAAGATCAATGAAACTAAAAGGTGGTTCTGTGAAAAGATAAACAAAACTGATCAATCTTCAGGCAGACTCCTCAAGAAGAAATCAGAGAAGGCTCTAATTAATAAGATGCAAAAACAAGAAAGGAGAAGTCAAGCCTAACACCACAGATATACAGAGGATCATAAGAGACCATTACAACAAATATGTTTAAATAAAAGGACAGTTTAGAAGAAATGGACAAATTCTTAGAAATGAACAATCTTTCAATACTACCAGGAAGAAATAGAAAATATGAACAGATGAATGGCCAATGATGAAATTTAATCAGTAGTAAAAAGTCTCCAAACAAACAAAAGTCTAGGACTAGATGGTTTCACAGATGATTCCTACCAAACATTTAAAGAGTTAACACCTAACTTTCACAAACTATTCTAAAAATATGCAGAGGTAGGAACTCATCCAAATTCATTCTCCAAGGTCAGTATCATCCTCATACCCAAACCGGATAATGATATCACAAAGAAGAAAATTACAAGCTGATATCACTAATGGAGACAGATGCAAAAATCTTCAACAAAGTATTAGCAAATCAAATCCAACAGTATTTAGACTGATCATACTCCATGATTAAGTGGGATCTATACCAGGGATGCAAGGGTTTTCAATATTCATAAAAAATCAATGTGATACACCACATCAACAAATTGAAGAACAAAAGATGCAGAAAAAGCTTTAGACAAAATTTAACATTTCCTGGATAAAAATTTTTCCTGGATAAAAATTCTCCAGGAAATGGGCATAAAGGGACCACATCTCAACATGATAAAGACTTCATCTGAGAAATCCTCTGCAAACATCATTCTCAATGGTGAAGAGCTGAAAGGGTTTCCTATAAGATCAGGGACAAGTCCATGGTGTCCACTCTTGTCACTTTTACTCAGCGTTGTCCTGGCCATCCGTCCTAGTCACAGCAACAAGAAGTAAAAATGATTCCAGATTGGAAAATAAGAAATAAAGCTGTCTCTGTTTGTAGAAGACATAATATTATGCATAGAAAATTCTAAAGATGCTAACAGAAAACTACTGAAGATCATCAATAGATTTACAGAATATGAAATATACAGAAACCTGTTGAATTTCTATACACTAGCAATGAACTGTCAGAGAAATTAAGGAAACAATTTTCTTTATAATTGCATCAAGAGCAATAAAATACTTGGAATTGCTAAGGAGGCAAAGGACCTGTACTCCAAAAACTATAAGACATTGATGAAAAAAAAATAAATTTGACACAAACAGATGGAAAGATATAGCATTTTCATGGATTATAAGAATTACATTGTCAATACCATTGGCATTTTTCACAGAACTTGAATAATTTTTAAAATCTGTGTGGAAACAAGATCTCTGACAGTCAATAAAATCTTGTGAAAGAACAGAGATGGAGGAAGTATGCTCTTTAAGTTTAGACTATATTACAGTTCAGTTCAGTTCAGTTCAGTCGCTCAGTCGTGTCCGATTCTTTGTGACCCCATGAATCACAGCACGCCAGGCCTGCCTGTCCATCACCAACTCCCGGAGTTCACTCAGACTTATGTCCATTGAGTCTGCGATGCCATCCAGCCATCTCATCCTCGGTCATCCCCTTCTCCTCCTGCCCCCAATCCCTCCCAGCATCAGAGTCTTTTCCCATGAGGCAACTCTTCGCATGAGGTGTCCAAAGTACTGGAGCTTCAGCTTTAGCATCATTCCTTCCAAAGAAATCCCAGGGTTGATCTCCCAAGCTTACAGTAATCAAAACAGTATTATACAAGCATAAAATAGACACATAGCTCAATGGAATAGAATAGAGAGCCAGAAATAAACCCATTCACTTATGGTCAATTAATCTATGACAAAGGTGATAAGAATATACAATGGTGAAATGACAGTCTCTTCAATAAGTGGTTCTGGGAAAATCAAATAGCTACAAGGAAAAGAATGAAATATCTTCTAACTCTATACCAAAAAATAAACTCAAAATGGATTAAAGAACTAAATTTAAGACCCAAAACTCTGAGAAGAAAGAATAGACGGAATACTCTTTCACATGAGTTGTAGCAATATTTGTCTGTCTCCTAAGGCAAAGGAAACAAAAACAAAAACACATACGGTACCTATGGACAGCAAAGCAAACCACTGGCAAAGTGAAAAGACAATCTACTGAATGGGAGAAAATATTTGCAAATGATATAACTGATAATGGATTAATATCCAAGGTATACAAAGAATACATAGAACTCAACAACTAAGGAAACAAAACAAGCAGATCAAAAATGTGCAGAAAACATGAATAGACATTTTTCCAAAAATGACTTACAGATGGCAAATAGGCACATGAAATGATGCTCAGCATCAGTAATCAGAGAAATGCATATTAAAACTGCAAAGACATCACATCACACTGGTCAGAATGGCTACCATCAAGAAGAACACAAATAAATGTTGGCAAGGATGTGGAACAGAGGGAACATTCCTATACTGTTGTTGGGAATGTATACTGGCATAGCCACTGTTGAAAACAGTATGGAGGTTTCTAAAAAATCTAAAAATACAACTAATATCTGGTCCAGCAATTCCAAACCTAAGTATGTATCTGAAAAA
The DNA here is from genome assembly GCF_016772045.2 of Ovis aries. NCBI lineage: Eukaryota > Metazoa > Chordata > Mammalia > Artiodactyla > Bovidae > Ovis > Ovis aries. Next base: position 67,664,319 of record NC_056056.1, on the reverse strand, counting down.
AAAAAAAAAAACCACTAGTTTGAAAAGATGCCTGCACACCCTATGTTCATAGCAGCATTATTTACAATTGACAATTTATGGATGTATCCTAAGTGTTCATCGGCGGATAAATGGATAAAGAATGGATACACACACAATGGAATACTACAGTCATGAAAAAGAATAAAATTTTGCCATTTGCATCAACATGGATGAACTTGGAAGTCTATAATGCCAAGTGAAATAAGTCAGAAATGGAATCTAAAAAGTAAAAGTAACTAATGAGTACAACACAAAGAAAACCGATCTAGAGAACAAAACTAATGGCTGTAAGTGGAAAGAGGGAAGGGAGAGGGGCAAGGGAACAGTGGGGCATGAAGGTACAAATTACCATCTGTAAAATAAGCTACAAGAAAATATTGTACAATACAGGGGATATATCCAATATCTTATAACTATTAATGGAATATAACCTTTAATTGTGACTATCTATGTTGTACACTATGCTATATACTATGTTGTACACTGCGTACTATGTTGCACATTGGAAAAGACCCTGATGCCAGAAAGATTGAAGGCAAAAGGAGAAGAGGGCCGAAGAGGGTGAAATGGTTAGATGGCATCACTGACACAACAGACATGAATCTGAGAAAACTGCAGAAGATAGTGAAGAACAGGGAAGCCTGGATACTGCAGTGCATGGGGTTGCAAAGAGTCAGACATGAACAACAAATGTTATACACTTGAAACTTATTTAATATTGTATATCAACTATCCCTCCAAAAAGCCTTCTTACCCTGAAACTACTATAATCTACTTATTCTAAGCATCTTAAAAATTGTATTATTCATATGGGTATCTAATCAGTTATAATTTTTACATTTTATAAGATAGAAATCAAGCTTTTTTTCTCTATTATATTCCAGAATCAATTAGTGAATAGTCCATCCTTCTGCGCTTATTTTTATTTTCACTTGTTCAAGTTTATAAATAAATACAAGTGTGTATGCACACCCATGCATCTGTGTTTTTAGATCTCTTCTGGTTCATTGATTTTTTAATGCCAATATTTCATTGTTGGTTTGAATACTAGTTCCTGCACAAGGAGGGAAAGGAAAGATGGAAGAAAGAGGCAGGCCACTCTAGATTGGCAGGTGCTATTTAACAGTTATGGAAATTAACGAGGTTTGTTTTGTGCAGTTGCAAGATGAGAAGATTTTGCACTAGCCTGCCTTAACCTTAAAAGTTCATAAAGAGGCCATAATGAGATTCAGTCAAGTATACTATCCAGATTGTCTCAACATATTGTTCTGTCAAGCCCACAGCTTTGAAAATATCTCCCACTGTGCATACAGTGAACAGAACATTCATTTGAAGGACAGGGGAGGCTGTGAGGAGCCCCCAGTTGCCTGGGTCCAAATTATGGGTCAAGCAGCAGTCATGTCCTATGGAAGACCTTCTCCAATGTGCCTCATAACTGGCTCTTACAATCTTATAGACACCCCAAGAGGTCAGCAAGGACTTCCACTAGCATGGAGATGGCTCGTTTGGTGGCTATCTGGCTGCAATAGAGGCAGATACACAATAGCAACAGAAGTGAATGCAAGAAAAACCACATATGAAGATCAGTTCATTTCAGTTCAGTTGTTCAGTCGTGTCCGACTCTTTGCGACCCCATGAACCGCAGCATGCCAGGCCTCCCTGTCCATCACCAACTCCCAGAGTCCACCTAAACCCATGCCAATTGAGTTGGTGATGCCATCCAACCATCTCATCCTCTGTCATCCCCTTCTCCTCCTGCCCTCAATCTTTCCCAGAATCAGGGTCTTTTCAAATGAGTCAGCTTTTCACATCAGGTTGCCAAAGTATTGGAGTGTCAGCTTCAACATTAGTCCTTCCAATGAACACCCAGGACTGATTTCCTTTAGGATGGACTGGTTGGATCTCCTTGCAGTCTAAGGGACTCTCAAGAGTCTTCACCAACACCACAGTTCAAAAGCCTCAATTCTTTGGCTCTCAGCTTTCTTCACAATCCAACTCTCACATCCATACATGACCACTGGAAAAACCATAGCCTTGACTAGATGGACCTTTGTTGGCAAAGTAATGTCTCTGCTTTTTAATATGTTTAGGTTGGTCATAACTTTCCTTCCCAGGAGTAAGCATCTTTTAATTTCATGGCTGCAATCACCATCTGCAGTGATTTTGGAGCCCCCCAAAATGAAGTCAGCCACTGTTTCCCCATCTATTTGCCATGAAGTGATGGGACCGATTGCCATGATCTTAGTTTTCTGAATGTTGAGCTTTAAGACAACTTTTTCACTCTCCTCTTTCACTTTCGTCAAGAGGCCCTATAGTTCTTCTTCACCAATACCAAAAGAAGCAACACATTTTTTCTTTTTTTTCCCAACCAAGAGCCAAACCACTAATTTATTAAGTTCCTTGGACTGGGGATTGGATCAGTTTGGGTGTTCACTTAAGTCTTTTTAAAGAAAGCTGAGTGTGGAAGAACTGATGCTTTTGAATTTTGGTGCTGGAAAATACTCTTGAGAGTCCCTTGGACTGCAAGGAGATCAAACCAGTCAATCCTAAAGGAAGTCAACCCTCAATATTCACTGGAAAGACTGATACTGAAACTGAAGCTCCAATCCTTTGGCCACCTGATGAGAAGAGCCAACTCATTGGAAAATACTCTGATGCTGGGAAAGATTGAAGGCAGGAGGAGAAGGGGATGACAGAAGATGAGATGGTTGGATTGCATCACTGACTCAATGGACATGAGTTTGAGCATACTCAGGGAGATAGTGAAGGACAGGGAAGCCTGGCATGCTTCAGTGCATGGGGTCACAAAGAGTGACACGACTCAGTGACTAAACAACAATAACACATCATGACCTTCGAAATGTATCCCAAGAACCATCTAGTAGAGGAGGGTATTCATACATGGTACTCAGCTTCTCTAGTCCCTAGTGATGGCAAGCTGGGATAGGCCAGACATGGTGTCTGCACATTTAGAACCTTACTCGGAGGGACTGATCTGCCAATCCCTTGCTTGTTGAGAACCTTGGTGGGCAACCTCAGACTCCTTTGATAGTTGCCTTGGCTGTTGTTTAGAACACACAGAACAAGCTATCATTACATTAACCAAGTCACTGCATTGGGTTGGCCAAAAAGTTCGTGCAGGGTTTTCCATAAGATGTGAAAGTAAAACGCAAATGAATCTTTTGGCTGGCCCAACACTTCAGTGGAAATCTGGCATTCTTGGCAATATGTCATCCACCCAGGTGCTACAGTGGGTGTTTTCCTATGCACCCAGTCTGCTGCATCTATTGAAGGGTCATCCTTGCTGTCAAACACCACAGCATCTTCCTCTAGACTCATTTTCACAAAGATTCCACCTCTTGGCACCCCAACCTGTTTTATCATCAGAACTCATACCGTGATCAACTGCAACTTTTAGCCTTCTAGTTTTGCAAAACAGCACATAAATGTCTCCAATTTATCCAGTTTGCCCATCTTATCTGCCGGCCCTGAACTGCCAGAGTAGTGGACACCCACACATTCTTCTCTAATCACAGCCCTCCTTCCAAATTTCTAACCCAAACTTCTGCCTCTGGTTGGGTATCAGTGACCATAGAACTGCCCACAGCAGAGCCCAGTTTAATGTGCAGCCATGCAGTTTTCTTTGCTGAAGTGCACTCCACCCTGTTCCTTGAAGAAGCATATTAGTTCAACCAGCATTTTCAGGGAGTCCTTATACACACAACAATCTACAAGCATCTAAAGAACACAGAGGCCAAAGACCAACTTAGGATTTTCTCTGTGGACATCCCTTTACCAAGGGCCATTTCTCCCATCTCCTAACTGGTTTGCCAACTGTTCACAAATTGTTTCCTGTACATGGAAGTCATTGAGAGATGGAAGAAAAATGCAGACCACTCCAGAGTAGGAGGTGGTAAATTCAATAAACAAGAGAACTTACGTATGAGGCTTGTCTTGCCCACCACCACATTTTGAGTTTACATAGAGGCTTTAACTGGTGTTCAATTGTGTATTAGGACCAGGTGATTTTTTAAAAGTTAATTTATTTTTTATTGAAGGATAATTGCTTTACAGAACTTTGCTGTTTTCTGTTAAACCTCAACACGAATCAGCCATAGGTATACATATATCCCCTCCCTTTTGAAACTCCCTCCCAGCTCCCTCCCCATCCCATCCCTCTAGATTGATACAGAGCCCCTGTTTTGAGTTTCCTGAGCCATACAGCAAATATCTGTTGGCTATCTATTTTACATGTGGTAACGTAAGTTTCCACATTACTCTTTTCATACATCTCATCCTCTCTTCCCCAGTCCCCATGTCTATAAGTCTATTCTTTATGTCTGTTTCTCCATTGTTGCCCTGTAAATAAATTCTTCACTATCATTTTTCTAGATTCCGTATATAGGCATTAGAATATAGTATTTATCTTTCTCTTTCTGACTCACTTCACTCTGCATAATAGGATCTAGGTTCATCTGCATCATTAGAACTGACTCAAATGTGTTCCTTTTTATGGCTGAGTAATATTCCATTGTGCATATGTACCACAACTTCTTTATCCATTCATCTGTTGATCGATGTCAAGGTTGCTTCCATGCTCTAGCTACTGTAAATAGTGCTGCAATGAACAATGGGATATATGTGTCTTTTTCAACCCTGGTTTCCTCAAGGTATATGCCTAGGACTGGGATTGCTGGGTTATATGGTGGTTTTATTCCTAGTTTTTTAAGGAATCTCCATACCATCTTCCATAGTGGCTATATCAATTTACATTTCCACCAACAGTGCAAGAGCATTCCCTTTTCTCCACACCCTCTCCAGCATTTATTGTTTGTAGACTTTTTGATGAGGGTCATTCTGACTGGTGTGAGGTGATATCTCATTGTAGCTTTGATTTGCATTTCTCTAATAATGAGAGATATTGAGCACTTTTTCATGTATTTTTTAGCCATCTGTATGTCTTCTTTGGAGAAAAGTCTGTTTAGGTCTTTTCCTCACTTTTTGATTGGGTTGTTTGTTTTTCTGGCATTGAGTTGTATGAGCTGCTGGTATATTTTAGAAACTAATCCTTTGTCAGTTGTTTCATTTGCTATTTTTTTCTCCCGTTCTGAGGGTTGTCTTTTCACCTTGCTTATAGTTTCTTTTGCTGTGCAAAAGCTTTTAAGTTTAATCAGATCCCACTTGTTTACTTTTGTTTTTATCTCCTTTACACTAGGAGGTGGGTCATAGAGGATCTTGCTTTGAATTATGCCATTGAGTGTTCTGCCTATGCTTTCCTCTAAGAGTTTTATAGTTTCTGGTCTTACATTTACATCTTTAATCTATTTTGAATTTATCTTTGTGTATGGCATTAGAAAGTGTTCTAATTTCATTCTTTTACATGTAGCTGTCCAGTTTTCCCAGTGCCATTTATTGAAGAGGCTGTCTTTGCCCCATTTTATATTCTTGCCTTCTTTGTAAAAAATAAGGTGCCTGCCAGTGCATGAGTTTATTTCAGGGCTTTTTATCTTGTTCCATTGGTCTATATTTCTGTTTTTGTGCCAGTACCATACTGTCTTAATGACTGTAGCTTTGTAGTGTAATCTGAAGTCAGGACGGTTGATTCCTCCAGTTCCATTGTTCTTTCTCAAGACTTCTTTGGCTATTCAGGGTCTTTTGTTTTTCCATATGAGTTGTGAAATTTTTTGTTCGAGTTCTGTGAAAAATGCCGCTGGTAATTTGATAGGGATTGCATTAAATCTGCAGATTGTGTTTGGTAGTATAGTCATCTTCACAATATTGATTCTTCCTGCCCAGGAACATGAACCATCTCTCATCTGTTTATGTTGTCTTTGATTTCGTTCATCAGTGTCATAATTTTTTGTGTACAGTTCTTTTGTCTCCTTAGGTAAGTCCATTCTTATATATTTAATTCTTTTTGTTGCAATGGTGAATGGGATTGATCCCTTAATTTCCTTTTCTGGTTTTTCATTGTTCAGTTCAGTTCAGTTCAGTCGCTCAGTCATGTCCGACTCTTTGGGACCCCATGAATCGCAGCACGCCAGGCCTCCCTGTCCATCACCATCTCCCGGAGTTCACTCAGACTCACGTCCATCAAGTCCGTGATGCCATCCAGCCATCTCATCCTTTGTCGTCCCCTTCTCCTCCTGCCCTCAATCCCTCCCAGCATCAGAGTCTTTTCCAATGAGTCAACTCTTCGCATGAGGTGGCCAAAGTACTGGAGCTTCAGCTTTAGCATCATTCCTTCCAAAGAAATCCCCGGGTTGATCTCCTTCAGAATGGACTGGTTGGATCTCCTTGCAGTCCAAGGGATTCTCAAGAGTCTTCTCCAACACCACAGTTCAAAAGCATCAATTCTTTGGCGCTCAGCCTTCTTCACAGTCCAACTCTCACATCCATACATGACCACAGGAATAACCTTAGTATATAGAAATTCAAATGATTCCTGTGTATTTATTTCATATCCTGAAATTTTGCTAAATTCACTGATTAGCTCTAGCAATTTTCTGATACTATCTTTAGGGTTTTCTATGTACAGTATCATGTCATCTGCAAACAGTGAAAGTTTTACTTCTTCTTTTCTAATCTGGATTCCTTTTATTTCTTGTTCTCTGATTGCTGTAGCTAGGACTTCCAGAACTATGTTGAATAATAGTGGTGAAAGTGGACACCCTTGTCTTATTCCTGATCTTAGGGGGAATGCTTTCAGTTTTTCACCATTGAGAATAATGTTTGCTGTATGCTCATCATATATGGCCTTTACTACGTTGAGGTAGGTTCCTTCTATGCCCATTTTCTGAAGAGTTTTACTTATAAATGCATGCTGAATTTTTTCAAAGGCTCTTTCTGCATCTATTGAGATGATCATATAGATTTTATCTTTTAATTTGTTAATATGGTGTATCACATTGATTGATTTATGTATATTGAAGAATCCTTGCATCCTGGAATAAACTCAAATTGATCATGGTGTATGAGCTTTTTGATGTGTTGCTGAATTCTGTTTGCTAAAATTTTGCTGAAGATTTTTGCATCTATGTTCATATGCTGGCATGTGGGGAGAGAGAGGCTCTGGTGATGGCTCCACCCTCTACGTATGACTCAGCAGTATTGTCTTGCTTCCATGGCTGCCTGGCTTTCCTCCACCAGCATTTCCCGCCACAGTCTCCTCCCTCTCATTCCCTGAATCCGTCTCTCTGCAGTCAACAGCAGCCCTTGCCCTGGGATTGCTCAGCAATCCCTTAATTCTAGCTCCTAGCCACTGCCCCTTCCAGGAGACCAGAGTTCCTGTCCAGAGTATGTATGGCTGTGGCAAGGACTGTCTGATTCTCATTCCATTTAGGCTTCTGCAGATGAGCTGTTTCACTCTCAGCCTTAAATATTTCTCTGACTCAGGCAACTGTCCCACTGTGGGGATTGGACCCTTGCTTCAGTTCCCCCACCCACCGAGGTTAGGTCCAGTCCTACTAACATTCCTGTTTTCCCCCTGGTTCCTTTATCCTACCGAGTTTTGTGTGGGTCTATATATTTTTTCCCGCTGGTCGGGTACTCCTGTCTGCTCTCAGCTGGTGTTCTGCATTCACTTCTGTGTCTGAAGGTGTATTCCTGATGTATCCGTGGAAGGAGATGTACTCCACGTCCACCTCCTCCTCCGCTATCTTGTTCCAAGTAGTCCAGGTGATCTTAATAAATCATCACTTTGAAGACTGAATCCTTGAAAATGGCTCCAGCTGTTGGGTTGGCTAGGGAAGAAAGTATATCTAAAGGACAGGGGAGGGGAGCCAGGGGCTTCTGATTGCCTGGGTACAGCTCATGAATCAGTGGTTGGTCGTGTCCTTTCCATGTGCTCCACCAATGCTGGCTGTCTTAATTACTTAATTACTCTGCCTTTTAAAAAAATAGAATTTGATTAATTTTAGGAAATCTGCAGTATGTAAAATACAAAACAAATATCTTAACACTAAGACTAAAAGTGTTTTGGATAAGTAACAAGGTCTCACTGTATAACACAGATAATTATATTCAATACCCTGTGATAAAACATAATGGGGAAGAATATGAAAATAATCTGCATATATTATAACTGTAGTGCTAGTGGTAAAGAACCCATGTGCCAATGCAAGAGACACAAGAGATGCAGGTTGGATTCCTGGGTCAGAAAGATCCTATGGAGGAGGAAGTGGCAACCCACTACAGTATTCTTGCCTGGAGAATTCCATGGACAGAGGAGCCTGGCTGGCTACAGTCCATAATGTCCTAAGAGTCAGACACGACTGAAGCAACTTAGCTTATATATACGTATATATATATACCCTTATGGCAGAAACTGAAGAGGAACTAAAAAGCCTCTTGATGAAAGTGAAAGAAGAGAGTGAAAAAGTTGGCTTAAAGCTCAACATTCAGAAAACGAAGACCATGGCATCTGGTCCCATCACTTCATGGCAAATAGATGGGGAAACAGTGGAAACAGTGGCTGACTTTATTTTTTGGGGCTCCAAAATCCCTGCAGATGGTGATTGCAGCCATGAAATTAAAAGATGCTTACTCCTTGGAAGGAAAGTTATGACCAACCTAGATAGCATGTTAAAAAGCAGAGACATTACTTTGCCAACAGATGTCCATCTAGTCAAGGCTACGGTTTTTCCAGTGGTCATGTATGGATGTGAGAGTTGGACTGTGAAGAAAATTAAGCACTGAAGAATTGATGCTTTTGAACTGTGGTGTTGGAGAAGACTCTTGAGAGTCCCTAGGACTGCAAGGAGATCCAACCAGTCCATTCTGAAGGAGATCAGTCCTGGGTATTCTTTGGAAGTACTGATGCTAAAGCTGAAACTCCAGTACTTTGGCCACCTCATGTGAAGAGTTGACTCATTGGAAAAGACCCTGATGCTGGCAGGGATTGGGGGCAGGAGGAGAAGGGGACGACAGAGGGTGAGATGGCTGGTTGGCATCACTGACTCGATGGATATGAATTTTAAGTGAACTCTACGAGTTGGTGATGGACAGGGAGGCCTGGCGTGCTGTGATTCATGGGGTTGCAAAGAGTCAGACACAACTGAGCGACTGAACTGAACTGAATTGATAGCCAATTAACAAGGTTATGTCTACCTAGTGTCAGGTAGACAGCGATGGGACTCAGTCGTACATATACATGTATCCATTCTCCCCAAATTCCCCTCCCATCCAGGCTACCAAATAACATTGAGAAGAGTTCCATGTGATATACAGTAGGTTCTTATTGCTTATCCATTTTAAATATTGCAGTGTGTACTCCTGAACTATCCCTTCCCTCTTCTTTCCCCAAGCAACCGTAAGTTCATTCTCTAAGTATATGACAATGCTATTTTTATATCTTGATATCTTATTTTTCTTTAGTCTTGACTCACTCTTCCATATTAGTTTTAGAGATTAATTGATCATTTTTCATAAAAGTCCTGCTTGGGAATTTAATTGGAATTGAACCTATACCAATCTTTTTGGAATAGATATTGATTTTTTTTTCTCAGCCATTCATCTTTAAATTTATTCAGATTTATTTATATCCTTTTATAATGCTTTGCTGTTTAATTCATGAAGGTCTCAAACATCTATGTTATGTTTATTCTGAGACGCTCTACAGTTTTTTTCAACTTTGTGAATGGGATCTCTTTTCTATTACTTTTCCTCTCTAGTTGGTTATTACAGAGATATATGAACTCTACTTATTTTCCTTTGTTGATCTTTTATCAAGTAACACTGGATAAAATGGTTAATTTGTGGTATCGTGCTGAGTTTCCAATAAAGACAATCATGTGATTATCTGCTGATAAGTTTGTTTCTCCCATTATAATTCTTATAGTTGTTCATTTTTAGCAAATTGGTTAAGAGATCAGTATTTGAAATCAGACTGTCTAGGCTCCAACCCTTAGTAGCTGTGGGACCTTCATATTTCAGTAGTTTCTTTTGTAAAATTGGGGTTAATAATGCCAAGTTTACTTTTTTGGTGAAGATTATATGTTGTTATATGTAAATCACTGGTAACAGTGCTTCATACACAAATAAGCTTGCAATAAATAACACTATTATCATTACTATTATTGTTGTTATGACCAAAGCATACAGTGTTAGCATACAGAAGTAGCAATGGAACTCTCATCACCAGCATCATTGCATTTGCTCCCAAAGCAAAAGTGCTGTTAAGTAAAAACCTTTTTCTTGTCATGTGAGAGTATAAATTATATGACTTATTTAAGTGTTGGATCATATCTAAAATTTTTTTTATAATACCACTTATTGGCTTTCTAAGAAACACTCACCTGTGGGCATCAATGGATCATTAGTTTATCCAAAGGAAAATGGCAGATTCTTCACCAACTCTTTTGAGAAAAGATCAGTCTACGCACCTACTCATTTGGTTCCCAAAGCATGTGGAGCTTTCTTCAGTGCACGGTCAGTACAGACTTTGTTTCTCAAACACCAGTTGAAGAGTATAAATCTAAGTTTTCTACCATCTAGTTCTTAACAAAAGCCTGGCTGAGAAAACACCCATTTAAGAAAAATAAAGTGGTCTCTAATTTTTTGTCATTTAAAATTGTCATTAACATGACTCAGATTACCAGAATTTGCCATGGAAGCATGGCTCACAGAATCATTTTTACTCAGTTCAGTTCAGTTCAGTTGCTCACTTAGTCCACCTTTTTGGGACCCCAAGGCCAGCAGCACGTCAGGCCTCCCTGTCCATCACCAATTCCAGGAGTTTTCTCAAACTCATGTCCATTGAGTCGGTGAAGACGTCCAACCATCTCATCCTCTGTCATCCGCTTCTCCTCCTGCCTTCAATCTTTCCCAACATCAGGGGCTTTTCAAATAAGCCAGTTCTTTGCATCAGGTGGCCAAAGGATTGGAGTTTCAGCTTCAACATCAGTCCTTCCAATGAATATTCTGGACTGATTTCCTTTAGGATAGACTGGTTGGATCTCCTTGCAATACAAGGGAATTTCAAGAGTCTTCTCCAACACTACAGTTCAGAAGCATCAATTCTTTGGTGCTCAGCTTCCTTTACAGTCCAACTCTCACATCCATACATGATCACTGGAAAAACCATAGCCTTGACTAGCCAGACCTTTGTTGGCAAAGTAATGTCTCTGCTTTTTAATATGCTTTCTAGGTTGGTCATAACTTTCCTTCCAAGGAGTGTCTTTTAATTTCATGGCTGCAATCACCATCTGCAGTGATTTTGGAGCCCCCCAAAATAAAGCTTGCCACTGTTTCCACTGTTTCTGCACCTATTTGCCATGAAATGATGGGACTGCTTGCCATGATGTTAGTTTTCTGAATGTTGAGTTTTAAGCCAACTTTTTCACTCTCCTCTTTCACTTTCAACAACGGGCTCTTTAATTCTTCTTTGCTTTCTGCCGTAAGGATGGTGTCATCTGCATATCTGAGGTTATTTCTATTTTTCCCGACAATCCTGATTCCAGCTTGTGCTTCATCCAGCTCAGACTTTCTCATGATGTACTCAGCATAGAAGTTAAATGAGCAAGGTGGCAATATACAGCCTTGATGTACTCCTTTTCCTATTTGGAACCAGTCTGTTGTTCCATGTCCAGTTCTAACTGTTACTTCCTGACCTGCATACTGATTTCTCAAGAGGCAGATCAAGTGGTCTGGTATTCCCATCTCTTCCAGTATTTTCCACATTTATTGTGACCCACACAGTCAAAGGGTTTGGCATAGTCAATAAAGCAGAAATAGATGTTTTTCTGGAACTCTCTTGCTTTTTCCATGATCCAGCGGATGTTGGCAATTTGAGCTCTGGTTCCTCTGCCTTTTCTAAAACCAGCTTGAACATCAGGGAATTCATAGTTCATGTATTGCTGAAGCCTGGCTTGGAGAATTTTGAGCATTACTTTAATAGCATGTGAGATGAATTCAATTTTGTGGTAGCTTGAGCAGTCTTTGGAATTACTTTTCTTTGGGATTGGAATAGAAAAATGACCTTTTCTAGTCCTGTGGCCACTGCTGTTTTCCAACTTTCACTTTTGTTGGCATATTGAGTGCAGCACTTTCATAGCATCATCTTTTAGGATTTGAAATAGTTCAACTGGAATTCCATCACCTCCACTAGCTTTGTTCATAGTGATGCTTCCTAAGGCCCAAACATCACATTCCAGGATGTTTGGCTCTAGGTAAGTGATCATACCATCGTGATTACCTGGCTCATGAAAATCTTTTTTGGACAGTTCTGTGTATTCTTGCCACCTCTTCTTAATATCTTCTGCTTCTGTTAGGTCCATACCATGTCTGTACTTTATTGAGCCCATCTTTGCATGAAATGTTCCCTTGGTATCTCTAATTTTCTTGAAGAGATCTCTAGAGCTGACTGTGGCTCAAATCATGAAATCCTTATTGCCAAATTCAGAATTAAATTGAAGAAAGTAGGGGAAACTACTAGACTATTTAGGTATGACCTAAATCAAATCCCTTATGACTATCCAGTGGAAGTGAGAAATAGATTTAAGGGGCTAGATTTGATAGAGTGGCTGTATGGGTGGGGGTTTGTGACATTGTATAAGAGACAGGGATCAAGATCATCTCCAAGAAAAAGAAATGCAAAAAAGCAAAATGGCTGTCTGAGGAGGCCTTACAAATAATTGTGAAAAGAAGAGAAGCGAAAAGCAAAGGAGAAAAGAAAGATATATCAATTTGAATGCAGAGTTCCAAAGAATAGTAAGGAGAGATATGAAAGCCTTTTTCAGTGATCAGTGCAAAAAAATAGAGGAAAACAATAGAATGGGAAAGACTAGAGAGCTCTTCAAGAAAATTAGAGATACCAAGGGAACATTTCATCTTTACTGAGCTGTGTTAAATATTTAACCATGTATCATTTCATGAAATGATTGTGCATTTGCTGTAAAATGTTACCAAGTGTAATGTCTAATGAACAAACAATATTTCATATAGACAATTCCAAGTGAAAATTTCAGTCTAAAATTTAGAATTGGAAAATGTTAGCCTGCTTATTTAACTTATGTGCAGAGTACATCATGAGAAACACTGGGCTGGAAGAAGCACAAGTTGGAATCAAGATTGCCAGGAGAAATATCAATAACCTCAGATACGTAGATGACACCATCCTTATGGCAGAAAGTGAAGAACTAAAGAGCCTCTTGGTGAAAGAGAAAGAGGAGAGTGAAAAAGTTGGCTTAAAGCTCAACATTCAGAAAACGAAGATCATGGCATCTGGACCCATCATTTCATGGCAAATAGATGGGAAAACAGTGGAAACAGTGGCTGACTTTATTTTGGCAGGCTCCAAAATCACTGCAGATGGTGATTGAAGCCATGAAATTAAAAGATGCTTACTACTTGGAAAGAAAGTTATGACCAACCTAGACAGTATATTAAAAAGCAGAGACAATACTTTGTCAACAAAGATGAAACAAAGTCTGACATGAGTTGGACTCATGTCTGACTCAATGAATATGAGTTTGAGAAAACTTTGGGAGTTGGTGATGGACAGGGAGGTCTGGCTGCAGTTCATGGGGTCGCAAAGAGTTGGATATGACTGAGCAACTGAACTGAACTGAACTGAGTCTCATATAATGAAGTATTGATGTTTCCCCTCGCCCGCCTTGTCTTTTGTTTAGTGTGTTTAAACTTACCACATTTGATCTTCTGTAGGCTGACAGGAGATCCTGAAGTTGAGAAGTTCAGTCATATAAATAGCATTAATCTCCATGACAAAGACTTTTTCTTCAGTCCTTATTTTTCATTCCTGTCTCATTTATTTCCAATAACCAGTCCAGTGTCATCTTTTCATAAGCTCATTAACCATTTTTTGAAAGAACCAACCAGAGTATATATTCAGGAACTTAAAAATGTAACCTTCAAGCTGTCTTTATCAAATGTCAACCAAAGTGACAGGAACAGCATTATGGAAATTCTAAATCAACTAAGTTATGACCAAACTAGATAGTATATTAAAAAGCAGAGACATTACTTTGCCAGCAAAGGTCCATCTAGTCGAGTCTATGGTTTTTCCAGTGGTCATGTATGAATGTGAGAGTTGGACTGTGAAGAAAGCTGAGTGCTGAATAACTGATGCTTTCGAGAATTGATGCTGTGGTGTTGGAGAAAACTCTTGAGAGTCCCTTGGACTGCAAGGGATCCAACCAGTCTATCCTAAAGGAGATCAGACTTGGGTGTTCACTGGTAGGACTGATGTTGAAGCTGAAACTCCAATATTTTGGCCACCTGATGCGAAGAACTGACTCATTTGAAAAGACCCTGATTCTGGGAGGGATTGGGGGCAGGAGGAGAAAGGGATGACAGAGGATGAGATGGCTGGATGGCATCACTGACTTGATGGACATGGGCTTGGGTAAACTCTGGGAGTTGGTGATGGACAGGGAGGCCTGGCGTGCTGGGATTCATGGGGTCGCAAAGAGTCAGACACCAGTGAGCGACTGAACTGAACTGAAATCAACTACCATAAAAGCAAAACAAAAATAAAACAACACTGCCATGAACTAAGGGTTTTTATTTCTTTTCCATATGTACTATGTGAATAAACATTTCATCTAAGTTTGGATTAAATACATTATACTTTAATACAGTAATTTGCATTTATGGGGAAACAAAGATTTTGTTATTGAGTTAAAATCAATACAGTTAATTTGCATACATGATGAAACAGAGATTTAGTTACTGAATTCTCTCTTCCTTTAGTACACAAAGTCAAACATAGTTCTCATTCTTTTCTGAGATGATATAACTATTTTCAAAATGTTAGCATGAGGCTTTTATAAATAAGACATCTTTGCAGACAATATACATTGACTTTTCTCTCCTCAGGACTCTCTTCAGCTCAGAGCAGGACAATTTCTTTCATCTTGAGCAAGATTCCTTAGCTCCCCAAGGGAATATGGTACACGTTGGAGTCAAGGTCTTACGAATAATGAACACATCTTTTTCCACATTACAACTCAAAATTGGCATTTATATTGGATGAATGAAATATTCAACTCACAGAGGAAGAAGACAACTTAAAATAAGATTTAAAAATGAAAAATTCACATTTGTTCAGTTTGCCTTTTAAAATTCTAGGCAGGAGGGCAGGAAGAATCAACTTTTTTGTTTCCATATGTACTTCTCTTCCGTATTCTTTGCCTTAACATTATTCAGGAAATACTTGTTGCCATTTGGTGTCTTAAGTGAGTGAGAACACACACAGACAATCAGTTAGTTCCTTTTCCTTCAGATGGACATATGGATTAATGCACCCATTTTCTCTCCTGAATTTATTGCTCTGATGACCTGAACCATTTGCTGAGGCCTCACTTAGCAAACTTGAGCAGCAGAGGTGGTGACTAGGACTTGAACCATTAGTTGTGTCTTGCTGATTTTGTTCAAAGAATCTGATATTCTGAACGTTGTTCAGTTGATCATTGCTATGAGGATGGAACCTAAGGGGAAGAAGGACTAAGACAACCATGTATCCTGTGTAACTGGAACCTACTTAGCCCCTTTCTTGCTTCTGTCTTCTCTTTTAAGCAAAGTGATCGTAACTGAAAATATAAAGCAGGTCCAGAAGGCTAAAACTGACAAGCATATTTGTAAGGACTTTTTCAGCCGTAAGTCTGGCTTATCTATCTTAGGTTAATTCACTAACTTTACTTAGAGGCAATAAAGCATTGTTTCCTTTAAAATGTCACTGATTCACTAGTTAATCTTGACCCTCTTGGTTTGTTCATTCATTCATTTATAATCCAACATGTATTTGAATTTATATGCCACTCACAAGGTTAGATGCTCAGGATACAGCAGTGAGGACAACACAGTCACTCATATAGTTCACACACTTCAGGGAAAATAGATTTTGCACAAGTAATTGCCTATGAGTTGAGTAATATGAAGCAGAAGCACAAGGTGCTGTGAAAACTTACTACAAAAATGTTTCAGGTCAAGTTTCTTAGAAGGACTCCTGTATTTGAGAAGCAGTCTCTGGAGAAACAGGGTAAATATAAACAGAAGGGGGATGGGTACCCTAGCATGATGCTGCAAGGGTGTAAACAGTCCCAAATCAAGGCAACTAAGCTGGGCTGTCATCCTGCCATGCCATCCGTCACTTGCAAAGGACTGGATGCAGAATAAGGGTGTGGGCATGGTGATGAGAATGAAAAACCCAGACACTTTCAGCTTTCTGCACAAGTGGCTCTGGTATGCTGAGGACAATAGGTCACAACAGATAGCTGTAGCTCATTGGGGGCAAAATTGCATAAAAAGCTGGGAGCAGGGCAGACAGAAATTTATTGATTATTTGCATCTAACACTGAATACACCCCACCATATCATAGCTGCCATTTCTGACTCCAGTTCTAATGCTCTTTAAACTGTTTTTTTTTTTTTTTCCCCTCTGCTAGTATGTTTTCTAAAGTTTTTTGTTGAAAGGTGGATACGCGATACTAAATAAAAGGCCTTTAGTAATGCTGTGGTAAGGTGTGGTGGGGAGGGGAAACATTCTATAATGCCAACAAGTCCTATAGTTAGATCTCAGTCTCATAGAGAGCCTGTATCCCTGAACTGTGAATTTTACCAGTGCTTCTCAGTATTCTTCTTCCCCTACATGAGACAGGATGGGCTGCAGTTGTGTATTTCCCTTCCCTCATATAGGTTGGATTCTGACACAACCCCAGAAAATTAGGCTCTGGTAAAATAGTTTTACCTGAGGATAGGCCTTAAAATCAGAATTCTCTAGCATATTTTCAAAGGGTTTCTTTTTTCGTCCTCTGCTGGAATCATGAATTTTTTCTGATAATCCCTGTGAGGATCTGTAGGGCTCCTGGGGTACCTCATGAGTGGGGCCCCTGGAGTTTTAAACTCTCAAACTTTCCCACACTGAGCCTCCTGCAATTCATCAATTACAGGGCAAGTTTTCCTACACTGCACTGGTTCCTGTGGAAGTTCCTGCTTCGGGTTCCCTCTCCAGTGTACTTGCCTCTCTGTGTACTTGCCTGTCTCCTCAATTTGAGGGGCAATGGGGGGGCAGCTGTGACATCGTTTCTGTGATGGAGGTAAGAAGAGTTGTTGATTTTGCAGTGTTTTATACGTTAGAGTGGAGTGATGACTTCTAAGTTTCTTAAATCCCAGACAGGAAAGCAGAAGTCCAAACTCAACTTTTTAAAAAATTAGAGTTCTTGATCTTTCTAAGTCCACTCTTTGGCTTTGTGTTCTCCAAGTTAGGAAATCTCCATCTTTCTGATTGCTTAAACCAAACACTTAGAGCCATCTTCAACTCCTCTCACTCTCTAATCCATCAGCAAATCCCATGGCATTACCTTTAAAACATATCTATTATCCAGCCCCCTCTTCGTGGATCACAGCGCCATGGAAAATGGCTTTGCATAACGTAATGAAGCTATGAGACATGCCGTCCATGGCCACCTAAGGTGGACAGGTCATAGTGAAGAGTTCTGACAAAACATGGTCAACTGGAGGAGAAAATGGCAACCCACTCCAGTATTCTTGCCTGGAGAACCCTATGGACAGTATGAAAAGACAAAAAGATATGACACCAGAAGATGAGCATTCCTCCTAGGTCAGAAGACATCCAATATGCTACTGGGGAAGTGAAAGTCGCTCAGTCATGTCAGACTGTTTGTGACCCCATGAACTACGTACAGTCCATGGAATTCTCCAGACCAGAATACTGGAGTGGGTAGCCTTTCCCTTCTCCAGAGGATCTCCCAACCCAGGGATCGACCCCAGATCTCCTGCATTGCAGGCAGATTCTTTACCAGCTGAGCCATGAGGGAAGCCCAAGAATACTGGTGTGGGTAGCCTATTCCTTCTCCAGAGGATCTTCCTGGCCCAGGAATTGAACCAGGGTCTCCTGCATTGCAGGCAGATTCTTTACCAGCTGAGCTTCCTGGGGAAGCATGGCAGGCAATTACAAATAGCTCCAGAAAGAATGAAATGCTAGGCCAAAGTAGAAACTATGCTCAGTTATGGATGCGTCTGGTGGTGAAAGTAAGGTCTGATACTCTATAGAAAAATACTGCATAGGAAGGTGGAATGTTAGGTCCATGAATCAAGGCAAATTAGACATGGTCAAACAGGAGATGGCAAGAGTGAACATCAACATCTTAGGAATCAGTGAACTAAAATAGATGGGAATGGATAAATTTAATTCAGATGATCATTATACCTACTACAGTGGGCAAGAATCCCTTAGAAAATGGAATAGTCCTCATAGTCAACAAGAGAGCCCAAAATGCAATACGTGGGAACAATCTCAAAAACAACAGAGTGATCTCAGTTCATTTCCAAGGCAAGCCATTCAACATCACAGTAATCCAAGCCTATGCCCCAACCAGTGATGCCAAAGTTGAATGGTTCTATGAAGGCCTACAAGACCTTCTAGAACTAACACCAAAAAAAGATGTCCTTTTCATCAGAGGGTATTGGAATGTGAAAGTAGGAAGACAAGAGATACCCAGAATAACAGGCAAGTTTGGCCTTGAATTGCAAAATGAAGCAGGGCAAAGTTAACATGAGTTTTGTCAAGAGAACATGCTGGTCATAACAAAGACACTTTTCCAATAACCCAAGAGATGACTCTACATATGGACATCATCAGATGGTCAGTACTGAAATCAGACTGATTATATTCTTTGCAGCTAAAGATGTAGAAGCTCTACAGAGTCAGCAAAAACAAGACCTGGAATTGACTGTGGTTCACATCATGAGCTCATAATAGCACAATTCAGGCTTAAATGGAAGAAAGTAGAGAAAACCACTAGGTCATTTAAGTATGACCTAAATAAAATCCCTTATACAGTGGTGGTGATGAGTAGATTCAAAGGATTAGATCTGGTAGACAGAATGCCTGAAGAGCTATGGATGGAGGTTCTTAACACTGTACAGGAGGCAGTGACCAAAACCATCCCAAAGAAAAGGAAATGCAAGAAGGCAAAGTGGTTGTCTGAGAAGGCTTTACAAATAGCTGAGGAAAGAGAACCAAAAATCAAGGGAGAATGGGAAAGATATACCCAACTGAATGGAGACTTCTAGAGAGTAGCAAGGAGAGATAAGAAAGCCTTCCTAAGTGAACAATGTAAAGAAACATAGGAAAACAACAGAATGGAAAAGGCTAGTGATTTATTCAAGAAAATTGGAGATATCAAGGGAATATTTCATGCAAGGATGGGCATGACAGAGGACTGAAAATGATAAGGACAAAACAGAAGCAGAAGAGATTAGGAAGGGGTGGCTAGAATACACAGAAGAAATATACAAGAAAGATCTTAATGATGTGGCTAACCATGATGGTGTGGTCACTCACCTAAAGCCAAACGTCTTGAAGTGTGAAGTCAAGTGAGCCTTAGGAAGCATTGCTATGAAAAAAACTAGTGGAGGTGATGAAATTCCAGCTGAGTTACTTCAAATCCTAAACGATGATGCTGTTAAAGAGATGTACTTAATATGCCTGCAAATTTGGAAAATGCAGCAGTGGCCACATGACTGGAAAAGGTCGGTTTTTGTTCCTATGCCAAAGAAAGGCAATACCAAAGAATGTTCAAACTACCATACAATTGCGCTCATTTCACATGCTAGCAAGGTAATGCTCAAAATCCTTCACAATAGGCTTCAACAGTACATGAACTGAGAACTTCCAGATGTACAAACTGGATTTAAAAAAGGCAGAGGAACCAGAGCTCAAACTGCCAGCATCCTTTGGATCATAGTAAAAGCAGGGGAATTCCAAAAAACCCATCTACTTCTGCTTCATTGCCTACACTAAAGAATTTGACTGTATGGATAACAACAAACTGTGGAAAATTCTTAAAGAGATCAGAATAACAGACCATCTTACCTGTCTCCTGAGAAGCCTGTATACAGGTCAAGAAGCAACAGTTAGAACAGGACATGCAACAGTGGACTGGTTCAAAACTGGAAAAGAAGTATGTTAAGGCTATATATTGTGACCCTGCTTATTTAACTTATATGCTGAGAACATCATGTGAAATGCTGGGATGGATGAATCGCAAGCTGGAATCAACATGGCTGGTAGAAATATCAACAACCTCAGATATGCAGATGACAGCACTCTTATGGCTGAAAGCAAAGAGGAACTAAAGAGTCTCTTGATAAAAGTGAAAGAGGAGAGTGAAAAAGCTGGCTTGAAACTCTATCCAAAAAACTAAAATCATTGCATCCTGTCCCATCACTTCATGGCAAATAGAAGGAGAAAAAGTGGAAGCAGTGACAGATTTTCTTTACTTGGGCTCCAAAATCACTTCAGACAGTGAAGATGAAAAGATGCTTGCTCCTTGGAGGGACAGCTATGACAAAACTAGACAGCATATTAAAAAGCTGAGACATTACTTTGTTGACAAAGAGTCAAAGCAATGGTTTTTCAAGTAGTCATGTGCGGATGTGAGAGTTAGACCATAAGAGAGGGTGAGAGTTGAACTGATGCTTTTGAACTGTGATGCCAGATAAGACTCTTCAGAGTCCCTTGGACAGCAAGGAGATCAAACCAGCCAATCTGAAAGGAAATCAACCCTGAATATTCATTGGAATGACTGATGCTGAAGCTGAAGCTCCAATACTTTGGCCACCTGATGAAAGAGCTGACTCATTGGAAGAGACCCTGATGCTGGGAAAGAAGGAAGGCAAAAGGAGATGGAGGCAGCAGAGGATGAAATGGTTAGGTAGCATCACCGACTTAGCGGACACGTATTTCAACAAATTCTGGGATATAGTGGAGGACAGAGAAGCCTGGCATGCTGCAGTCCAGGGGGTTGCAGAGACATGACTTAGAGACTGAACAATAGCAACAATTATTCAACCACTTCTCACCACTTTTTGTCACCTACACAGCTATTTTTCTGATCTCTGCTGCCGTGCTCCCTCACCTGAGTAACTGTTACATCTTCCTATCTGATCTTTCTTCTAGCCTTGGCCTTACTCTCTACAGCCTAATCACAATAGAACGGCTACAACTTAAGTTAGATTATGGGACTCTCTACTTAAAAACCTTCCAATGGCTTTCCCTGCTACTTAGAGTAAAATCACAAGTACTTGTAGAGAATTATAAGTCTCCCTATTATCTTCTTATCTTTTCTCCTATTACTCTTCCTTTCACTCACTCCATTAGAGGCACACTGGCCTTCCTACTATTCCTTGAATGCATGAGATATAATTCCACTTAATATTAGTTGCACTGCCTCTCTCTTTCTTATCCTCTTTTCCCAGATGTCTGTAGCTAACCTCTTCAACTCCTTTAAATCCTTCCTCAAAGACATCTCAGTGAGGTCTCCCCTACAACCTTATATAAGATTGCAATCCTGCACCGACTCTTGGTCCTTCTTTCTGTGCTCTGTTATTTTCTTTTTCCTTAGTACTACCTACCTTTTTGCATATTGCCGTAGCATTAATTTTTTTAAAAATTAGGGTGTTTGTAAACTACAAGCTCATGGAGTCAGTGGCCTTTTTTCATTCATGGATGTGTTCCAATTGCCCGGAACAGTACTTGGCATGTAGTAGGTGCCCAATGGATTCTGTTTCAAGGTGAATAAATTGATCATTAGGGGTTTCAAATAGATTTTTTAAAATCTCAGCTGCAAAATAACAGTTAAAAGTTGTTTAATGTAGCAGTCAAAGGAGTGAATGAAGTATGTCTAAAAAAATCAATGGGGCTGAAATGAGATAAAAGTTCTCTGGTGTCCAAAAGCAAAGAAACTAACCTGATAAACAACAACAAAAACAAAACCCCATGAAAACAAAAACCATCAACAACAAGGGACAACAAAAATCTACCCCTGTGCTGCCCAAGTTTGTTTTCCCACAATTGTTGATTTACATTGTAAACTCTTGCAGAAAAGGATTTCCATGGCAATATGTCCAATTTCTAGTTTTGGTTAATCCATAAAAATATCAGAAACATCCCCCAAACCTCAGAATAACATAAAAAATTAATGAGATAATTTTTATACATAAGATGCATATGTTATTATTATAAATAAGAAAGTAGTTCATATGAAGCCACACAGTATTCTCATTTTAGAATTAAGCAATTTAAAGTACAATTATTAAGTACTAATGCTTTGAAAAATACAAAGCTGTCTAATATTTTGTAATCAGAATTTGAAATTAGATTCCCAAAGCACACTGACACTTTATATTCAAGTGTTAACTTATTATTGTCAGTTCTGATATTCTACAGAAAGGTTTCAATCCAGAGTGAAAGATCAATGGCATCCAGTAGGGATTCTGTTTAATTACCATTTCTTTCATGGCCTAAAGGGACTTTTCTGACTGGAGAAGCAACTGACATGTTATTTTGACAGTTATTTGAATAACAATAAATAGTAAAAGGCTCTTAAAGCAATACATTAAAGGTTTTGGAGAAGTAATCTGTTGAAAAAATGCATTTTGTATAGCTTTAGTAGAATTCAATGGGGCCACTACAAAAAAAGGGGAATTATTAGAAGATAGAAAAATCATTTGATTTTTAAAGTAATACTTTTGCTGGCTGATCACTTTGGGGATCCCATCTCTTCACATTCCAGTCTTCTCACACAATGAACCACTTCTTTTTTCACTGGTATGTCAAATGTTTTCATGTTATCAATTACTTCTGCAAAGTTTTCCACACAATAATAACTATCATTATATATAATAATTATATAATTGCATTATTATATATAATAATAATAATATAATTATTATATATAGGAGTTGCTGCTGCTGCTAAGTCGCTTCAGTCGTGTCCGACACTGTGTGACCCCATAGACGGCAGCCCGCTAGGCTCCTCTGTCCCTGCGATTCTCCAGGCAAGAACACTGGAGTGGGTTGCCATTTCCTTCTCCAATGCATGAAAGTGAAAAGTGAAAGTGAAGTTGCTCAGTTGTGCCCGACTCTTAGCGACCCCATGGACTGGAGCCTACCAGGCTTCTCCGTCCATTATTGTTAATTTCTGGGGTATGTGTGTGTGTTTTGTAGCAGCTATTCTGGCTAATGCTCTCATCTCTCTAGCCTCACTTAGACTGACAACTCTCAAAATTGTTTTGAAAGTCCCTAGTAGATCACATCAATTACATGATGACAGATCCCATTCTTCTCTGCTCAGTCTCAGTCTGACTCCTAGCAACCTTATGGACTGTAGCTTGCCAGGCTCTTTTGTCCATGGAATTTCCCAGGCAAGAATTCTGGAGTGGGTTGCCATTTCCTCCTCCAAGGGATCTTCCTGACCCAGGGATTGATTCTGGGTCTCCTGTGGCTCCTGCATTGACAGGCCAGTTTTTACTGCTGAGACACTGTAGAAGCCCCTGACAGATCGCACTGCTACTCAAACCTGACACCCAATGTACCAAAGCTGTATGAAGTTTAGGACTAAATCCCACATTTTAGGTGGAATTTGGTACTCTCTTTCATATGTGTGCAGTTTTTCTACTACACAAAAGCAGCTTGCATTGAGTTTTAACTCCTTCTAAGGGTTTACCCTTTCTACTCTCAGCTTAGCTTTCAGTACCATAAGATCAGAGTGGATGGCAGCTAGAGTACCAGCCTAAGGTGACCAGGAGACACCACACTATGCTTGAGACTTGGTTAATGCATCAAGCTTACTGTGACTGGTTCCTTTTTCCCTTAGAAATTATGTTCTTTACCTGAGTTGACCAGCTCTGACTGGGTCTGAATGGATTGCAGCAGTTATATGAGCCTACTGAATTTATACAAACGTTTTGTGGGTATGTGAATTTAACTAGAGGTATTTCAAAATCCCCCAAAGTGGGGTTGCTACTTAACAATTGTAACAAATTGACTTTCTTTCATCTCATGAGAATATGTCTAGTTTGCCCACCTCCATGAGTTTTGCTGACATGCTGAGAAATACCTTAATTCAAACTAGAATAATTTTCCACTTCTACCCCCAACCCTAGTACCATATTGATACCAAGTTCTTGGTAGTTGGGATTCCTTGGTGATTCAGTGTTAAAGAATCTGTCTGCTAGTGCAAGAGGCACAGGTTTTATCCCTGGTCTGCGAAGATCCCCTGGAGAAGGAAATGGCAACCCACTCCAGTATTCTTGCCTGGGAAATCTCATGGAAGAGGAGCCTGGTGGGCTACAGTCCATGGGGTCACAAAGAGTCGGACACAACTGAGCAAGTGAACAACAATAATTTGATAGGTAGCTAGTTACAGCATAAGGTAATATCTAACAATATTTTAGGAGAACTACTTGAAAATAGGCAAAGCTGGACTTAAGTCCCAACTCTGTCATCTTCTAACAAGTTTTGACAGGTTACACAGAACATCTAAACCTGTTATAAACTGGATATAGGGTGCTTGTGAGGAATATGGAGAATATATGGAAAAGCACATGCTTGGAATGCACGGTAGAGTTCATGCTTCAGAATAAAAGTAAGTACTTAAAACCATGTTGGGACTTCCTTGGTGCTCACTGGTAAAAGAATCCTCCCGCCAATGCAAGAGGCATGGATTCGATCCCTGGTCTGGGAAGATCCAACATGCTGTGGGGTCACTAGGGCCATGTGCCACAACTATTGAGCCTGTGCTCTAAAGCCCAGGGGCCGCAACTGCTACACCCACATGCCACACCAGCTGAAGCCTGTGCACCCTGGAGCCGGTGCTCCACAACAAGAGAAGCTACTGCAATGAGAGGCCTGTGCACTGCAACTAGAAAATAGCCCCGCTCACTGTAACTAGAGAAGAAGCCTGGATGCAGCAATGTAAACCCAGCATAGCTAAATAAAGAAATAAACAAAAATCACGTATATAAAAACTACGTCAATAGACCGATTGAGTAACTCCTTTTAGCTCTTCCCCGTGTTTTACATATCCTCAATAACACTCATAAGGCAGAGAGGAAATAACAGCCAAAGACTAGATCTAGATGCAAAAACTGAACCTACAAAGCTTTCCAGTCCTCCCACATCAAGTAAAAAAGACATTCTGAGAACTAAGCACTAAATCTTTAGAAACACCTATTCAGGCTTTGTCTGCCTTTAACAAATTCAGATTGTCCTAGATTGCACTTCTTGATACTTCACCACTTTGCGTGTGTAAAACATTACTAATACTAGATTGCAAACCTATTTAGGGCAAATGTAGAGTTTTACTCATCTATTTTTTGCAATCAAGCACATTGTTTTATTTCGATTGAAGCAGTACTTACTGGGTTGATGCTGTGGGAAGCACAGGTGAGTATTAAATATTAATAAGCATTAAAGTAGTTCTAGAACAAAAGTGAATGAGATCATTTTGGTGGGTAATAGTCACTGCCTTTTAAAGACAGGCTTCTCTTTAAATGTCAGCATCGTCGGGGAGCCCAGGTGTCTCCGCGTTTAAGAGACTTGGAAGGAGAGGAAGCTTTCCAGCCGGGTGGTCCTGGCTTCCAGATTCAGCCGTGCTCTGCAGGCCAAGCACTAAATGTGCCTGTGCTGGTGCCAGTGGCAGGTGTCTCGCCCTAGCCACAGAATTCCACTGCACTCTTGGTTCTGGGAAAACTTAATTGCAGATAGTTGGCTCAGAGTAAAACGACAAGTCTTGTGATTAAGGAGGAAAATTATTTTCCAATGGGAATGAACTGGGAGACTTTCTTCCACCTGACTGATTCCACCAGCAGGCTGTGGGTGCCCTCCAAGTTGATTCTTTGTTACCATCAACTTCTTTCTTTCTAGTCTAAGGCTTTGTCTGTCTTAGCTGTCTTTAGGACAAACCCACCAATGAGTTCAACCCTGGTCCTTAACTGAGGGGAAATACATCAGTCCTGTCCTACTTAGGCCTAGCCCTAAGCACTTGAGTCATGAGACTCCACAGTAGTCAGATTCAGAGTTTCAGGGTACAGGGGTATGCCTCTGGGCCTGTTCCATTGTCGTTGCTCATTCGCTAAGTCATGTCCGGCTCTGCGACACCATGAACACATCAGGCTCCCCTGTCCTTCACTATCTCCATTTACTATTCCATAGAGCCATACTTTTGCTTAGATTTCCCACCTTTGTTACCATGTTTCCCTCTAGAACCAAATGCCATGATTCATGATTGGATTCCAGTTTAATACTTGGTCTAAAATAGGTTTTATTGTAATATACTTTGATATTACATTGAAGACATTTTGAGCATGGAGGACTGGATCTGCACTAGGGCTATACATCGGATTAAATTCCAGATTCTGTTTTATTCAGGAGATTGGAGAATAAGGATTTTCCAGTTTTCTTCTGTTTTAGTAAATTTACCTACTACATATGGGTTTGATCCTGTTTGAAGAGATTGACTAAAGATTTTGGCAAGGTAACATATAGTGGAACATGATAATACTACATGGTTCAGTTTAGTTAAAATAGCTGGATGGGGTTTTTTCCATGCAAATAACTAGAGCCAACTCCCTTCTGTCTCTCCTTGTTCCTTGGCCTTTACCTGCATCACAGATACATAGCATCCAATTGTCAGGACGCTTCCCATCTCTGATCCTATGATATCACAGAAGGCACACCTATGCCTTGAAAAATAAGTCTTAGAATACAAAGAAATAGATATATTTTATGTAGAGGGTTGCCTTCCTTTCAGAGAGCAAGCACCCAGTGTTCCTCATAAACATTTGGTTTTTTGGTTAAACATTCTAAGAAGAGGTAAGAACTTTTGAATCAGCAGAGGGTTCCACTTGTACTTCCATTGCTAGCATAAATGGAAAGGCTGAATTCCCCAGAGATGATAAAAAGGTATAAATATGGCAAGTGACCAGAGGAGGGTCAGAGTGTCACTCTCTGGAAAGCCACTGGTTGGGAAGCACTGCAGAGAGGGGCAGGAGCTGAGCCCCAGTGCTGGCCATCTGCCCCTTCTGACGGTCCTCTTGGCAGCACACGAGGCATCGAGGAGCTGAGGGGCTCAAGGGACTTGGTGAACAAAGATGCCGTGCTCTGCTGGTTCCAGTGCCCAAGATCAAAAGGTAGAGGAACCACAGCCCTTTATGTAGGCCTTCTAGCCTGGCTTAGAGTCTGTATAGACATTCTCAGGGATTTCCTAGCGGGATGTCATTACTCTCAGTATGAGATAAGAATCACAA
Source organism: Ovis aries (assembly GCF_016772045.2). Lineage (NCBI taxonomy): Eukaryota > Metazoa > Chordata > Mammalia > Artiodactyla > Bovidae > Ovis > Ovis aries. The sequence continues at coordinate 67,637,227 of NC_056056.1, read as the reverse complement.
CTAACAAAGCAAAAGGCATTTTTAGTCATGAATTCGCTGGTTTTATCCTGGTTCTTCTGGGAACCCACCTGTAGCAGGAAAGGCTCTTGCCTAACATCAGTGGTTTTTAAGTGTTCATGTGCAGAAGAATCACCTGATTGCTTTTTCAAAATGGGCCTCGTTTCCAGAAGTTCTGAATGGTACTAATATTTCATGGCCCACAGTTACGTATTTTGATATCAGTACCTTGAGTAATTCTGACCTGACAGGGTAGAACCAGTTTGGAAAACACTGAGAAAGCAAAACCTAAATGCATATGGGTTTGGTGGACTCATTTCACATGGGTTAGGTAGCCTTTCTGGAAAAAAAAAAAAAACACATTCGTTTTTCAGGTATAAATAATGGAGGACACAGCCCTGAGACTCTCCCAAGAAGCCCTCTGCAAACTGTTTTCCGACTCTCAGAATAAGCACATGACTGTGACTTGGTTGCTAATGTCATGGCTGTAAGTTGGAGGAATGCAATTTAACGTCATGATCATAAGTTGGAGGAATGCAATTATGGTATGTTGTATATTTTCCAGTACTGATCTGTCCTCCTGATGAGCTGCCTGTCACTGAGTATGGAAAAGTGGCCCAAACTAGGAGCCAGGAGACTTACAATCAGGTTTTTCAAATATGTGTGATACTGAGCAAATCATTTCACTTTTCATTTCCTAATTTTCTCATATGTAAAATTTAAATGCTGGTATAAATCATTTTAAGGTTCTTATAAACCCTGTGTCATATGTACAAGTGTGTGCATTTTTTAAAAATTTCTCTTTATTGGAGTGTAGTTACTTTACAATGCTATATTAGTGTCTGCTGTATAGCAAAGTGAATCACTTTGACTTTTGTGATTTCCTTACCGCTTAGGTAACCACGGAACATTGAGTAGAGTTCCCTGTGCTATGTTATCATTTACTATCTATTTTATACACAGGAGTGTATGTCTGTGATTCCATATCTTCCAATTCTTCCCGCTCCTCCCCTTTCCCTCCTGGTATTCACATGTTGGTTCTCTACCTCTGTGTCTCCATTTCCACTTTGCAAATAAAACCATATCTACCATTTCTTCAGATTCTACATATATGCGTTAAAATACAACTTTTTTTTCCTTCTGACTTACTTCCATCTGTATGACAGTCCCTAGGTCCATCCACCTCTCTTTAAATGACCCAATCTCATTCCTTTTTATGGCTGAGAAATATTCCATTGTATATACGTACCACATCTTCTTTCTCCATTCCTTTGTTGATGTGTATCTTCTTTTAATGAACTTTTCTGTGCACCTAAAAGGAAGACCGAGGGCACTAAATATTTCTACATTATTGTCATGTCATTCTTATCATCATCATAATTTTCTTCCTCCCCAAAGAAACTGACTTTTAACCATAGAAAGGCTTAATGGCTATTTAAAGAACCCCTCTAAATTCAATAGCTTCCTCTATACAATGAGTATAATGATGGCAATTATCAAGTAGTGTTGTTTTGAGACTTGAATGAGATAATGCTTCTAAATAATTTAGTGCAATCCCTAGCATATGGCAAGGCCTCAATAAATATAATTTTTGTGTGTATACCAGAGGTTCTGAACCTTTACTGTGCAGCAGAATCTCCTGGGAAGTTTGTAATACATTGCAATGTCTGTGCTCCACCTGAGACTAATTATTTCAGGGCTTCTGAGGATGAAGTCAGGACATAGGCCTATTTTGAAAGCTTCCCAGGCAATCCTGTGTGTGATAATGGTTAAGAATCTCTGGTATTTGCCAACATAATATAGAAAATCAGAGAGGAGATGATTCTTCTGGCCTCTTATGGACATATGACTATTTAGACACAGCTGATACAGATCTCCCCCTACATGCAGAAGAGAGGCATTTGGTACTCATTACCGTGCTAGTCCTTAACTAGTCCCTGACTGGAGCCATAGAGGTCAAGGCTGTTATTTGGTAGCAAGAAAACAAGACAAGTTGGAAAGTCTACTTTAGCCTGTAAAGCCCAACATACTGTCCTAAATTTTATGATCTCTGATTTTGAGAGGATTTTTCACAATCCTTCTGGTCCAATTACTATTAAAACACACAACACAACAAAAAATAATCTATGGAAGCTTTGAGAGTTATATAAGGAAGGTGACATTTTCTGAGTGTGAGGGAAGATAAGTCAGGGCCTCTTGGGGGTTCAGTATGGTTTTTCACTGTTTGTTGATCCTCTGGTCTAACTTAGAGCACAGAACAAGCCCAGCAATGTTGATCTGATTCAAAGGAATTTCCCTGAAGTGAGGGCCAGGAGGGGCCGCTTTGGCAGCCCTAGACCTGGGGCAAGCTCTGCTTCCAGTCTCAGACCTCTAGTGCTGAGTTCCTAACAGATTTTTAAGCTTGGGCTTGTCTGAATAGATAAGGTAAATGCCAGCCTTCTCGAGAAGTTTTCTAAGACTTGGAGGCTATTTTTGTATGTTAGAGAGGATCCTGGAGCTCTGACATGAATTCAAATAAATGAAATTACACCTTTTGACTTTCTAAGACAACTGCCTACACCCTGTACTCTGATGGGCTCTGACCTTCCTCCATCAACAGAGGAGACTCCTCTGTTGGAGGAATATTTCTTTCAGCAGCTCCAAATTTATGCATTCCATCCTTATCAGGGGCTGGAATTTGAAGGCTGTAAAGTACAGAGTGGAGAGGACAGCAGTCCTTACAGACACGGAGAGTGCTGAAATGGGGGCTGGATGGTGGATGAGCAGTGAGAGGAGAGTAAATGCCTCACAGGGCAGGTGGAGGAGGATGGTGGCGGGAAACTGTAAAGCTACCCCAATGACTAGTACATGTCACTGTTGTGCCCGCCCAGAGCCCTTCCCCTCTTCTGGCTTCCCAATTCGAATAGTGTGAGTGGACCCATCCTCGCTCCTGACTTGGTGAAGCAGTGAGGGGTCTGGAGGTACAAATTAACTCAAGGAAGGTCTATCAGAGTCGTTTTGGGGATTGATACTAAGACAGTGAAATCCAGACATCGATGGTAACCCTCTGTCACCACAGAGAGAGAGGATGCCTTAAAAAGCAACACACATGGGACTCAAGAGGAGAGACCTGGGGATTCCTCTGAGCCTGGAGCTGGCCCTGCCTTGTTCTTCCCAAGGTGAGTCGGCCAGTTCCCCTTTTAGCCCAAACAAAGTGAATAGAGGTTCTATCACGGAAAGTTCCAGTATAATCCATTTCACAATTTTGACAAGAATTGGCCCTCCACAGGGCGGTGACAATAGAACGTTGTCCTCAGAGTTACCTTGAATAGGCTGCCTCTCCTAACAGAAAAGTCCTGAAGCCTACAGTTCAGCCAGAACTATCCGCTTTGTAGGCATTTTTCTATGGTCTGTTTCTCACATTGGTCCTGCCCCTGGTGGGCTGAAAGCTCCTCGGCTGTATTCCAGATTTAGACTCAAAACACCTCAGAGCTCAGGGCCTGACAGAGGCTGCTTCCTACTCCCTCTCATCCCTTCAGACGAGGCAGTTTCTTCAGCTAAATGCTGCTGCACGCGTAGAAGGTGAAGGAGAGTCAGGACCGGTCAGAACACGTGCTGATGAGAAGCCCTCCCTGGCCTGTCCTCCAGCACAGGAACCCAGTGCTGACACTGCTTGGATCCAGGAACTAAAATAATCCATCACGGTCATTTCTTGGGAGGAAGAGAGAGCTCCTTAGGAGACGTATTATAGATAATTGTGCTTAGAGCTAGAAAGAGCTAATTGGATACTTTCTGCCTTTGCCCTGTGGCCCTGCTCCATCAGAACAATGGAAAGCCTTCCCTGAACCTCTCCCATTTTATCTGTCCAATTCCTATAAACAGCCAAAGAAATCCTACTTTTAAAGGGCTCAGGTGATTAGGTTAGGCTGGTCTGGATAATCTCCCCTTTGATTAATTCAAAGTCAACTGATTAAAAACTTTAATTATATCCAAAAGATCCCTTTGCCATGGAATATAACATAATCAGGGGCTTAACTTGAAGAAACAAAAATCATGGGGATCATTTTAGAATTCTGCCTACTACACTAATTAAATAATGATTGCTATTTTAATTAAGTAGAAATCACAGATTTTGTTGGTGACATACATACGCACAGAAAATAAACTTCACTAAGACTAAAGGCTCTAAAATAAATCAAAAAAGTATAATGTGAATAGATAAATGAACTTTAAAAATTCCATAGCAGTAATAAATGTATCAAATAGTGACAGACACTTATACTTAAGTCTATAATTTCAAAGATCTCAGACATTCTACTGTTTATATATGAAATATTTACACAGTATATCAGGCTACAATAAGTCCATTTGAAATAAGACTTCATTATTCTAAATTTTGAGGCAGCTATTTTTCTAAAGCATAGTTATTAATTCTAATTGAATAACATGCTTTGTGACTTTAATACTGCTTGTTCCTTTCAATTTCCTCTATAAATTGCACCAACTGTTGTAAACTAAAAAAAACCATATGTTACCTTAATATGATGGAAGATATTTTAATATATTTGTCCTGTGAAAATGGTGAAACGGCATTAAATTCTTATGTAAGAATTCTCACCTGAACTTATTTCATGCCAGAACAAGTCACTACTACTTCATCAGGATGCACAGTCATTTTAGTGAATGCTCAGTAATTTCATAAAAGATGATCTATTCTTTATCTAGACTTATAAGGAAAAAACAATTGATATTAGACTTGCTTTTTAAGATAATATTCATCTTGTATTTATATGCAATCTCAAAATTACAATTCAAATTTGTATTAACTATATATAATAAAATTATCCATTGTGGAAATAGGTATGCAATTTCTGTGATTATTGAAAAAGGAATTCTGGAGCCAATGAGCTATAATATAGTGAAAAATGAAATTTAATGTTAAGTGCCATGATACTGAAGTGAAAAATTAAAAAGAAACTATAAATAGATATGCTGTTTTTTCAAAACAATGAATTTTCACATCCTTACCTCAGTTATATATTCTAATTTCTTTTACTTGATATTTGGTCTCTCTTTATGCAATATAGATACTAATTGACTATCACAATCAAAAAAGGAAAATAATTTGAAAAAACTTAATAGTCACTCATAAAAATTTCTTACCAAAATAGACATAATTTTTTTAGTCTAATAAAATGTAAAAACATTTACAAAAACTGATATTTTCCAGTCCTGTGTCTACTACTAAGTTTTCCAAATTTGCTGGCATATTGAGTGCAGCACTTTCACAGCATCATCTTTAAGGATTTGAAATAGCTCAGCTGAAATTCCATCACCTCAGATATGCAGATGACACTACTCTTATGGCAGAAAGTGAAGAAGAGCTAAAGAGCCTCTTGATGAAAGTGAAAGAATAGAGTGAAAAAGTTGGCTTAAAGCTCAACATTCAGAAAACTAAGATCATGGCATCTGTTCCCATCAGTTCATGGCAAATAGATGGGGAAACAGTGGAAACAGTGGCTGACTTTATTTTCTTGGGCTCCAAAATCACTGCAGATGGTGATTGCAGCCATGAAATTAAAAGACACTTGCTCCTTGGAAGGAAAGTTATGACCAACCTAGACAGCATATTAAAAAGCAGAGACATTACTTTGCCAACAAAGGTCTGTCTGTCTATGGTTTTTCCAGTGGTCATGTATGGATGTGAGAGTTGGACTATAAGGAAAGCTGAGCACCGAAAAATTGATGCTTTTGAACTGTGGGGTTGGAGAAGACTCTTGAGAGTCCCTTGTATTGCAAGGAGATCCAACCAGTCCATCCGAAAGGACATCAGTCCTGCGTGTTCATTTGTAGGGCTGATGTTGAAGCTGAAACTCCAATACTTTGGCCACCTGATGTGAAGAGCTGACTCATTTGAAAAGACCCTGATGCTGGGAAAGATTGAGGGCAGGAGGAGAAGGGGATGACAGAGGACCAGATGGTTGGATGGCATCACCGACTCAATGGACGTGGGTTTGGGTGGACTCTGGCTGTTGGTGATCGGCAGGGAGGTCTGATGTGCTGGAGTTCAGGGGCTGCAAAGAGTCGGACACAACTGAGCGACTGAACTGAAGTTCTTTTTTATCTTGAACAGCAGCAGGAGTACTATGAAAAAATAATTTATAATGCTTTATATTTTAACATTGTAGAAACTCAGACATTACTTTAAAAGAAAAAAAAAAAATCCTGTATTTTGACTTAGTATGGAGCATTAGATACTAAGTCGCAGTTTACCTTAATACCAACAAGTAGTATTGGAGTATTTGTTCTAACATTTTTAAGCTTCCAAATCACAGAAGCTTCATTTTGGAAATTATTTTAATGTTTTTACAAATATCTGTAACTTAGCTGCCGTTTGTTTAATTTTAGCACTCACTATTAAAAAGTGAATTAAATGTTCATGGTCTTGTATATTTTCAAAATATCTCTGTATAGGGATGTAGAATAGAGCAAATTCTCCTTTATATATAAAAATGAAAGGTAGTTTCAAGTTTATGTTTTAAGAACAAGAAAAATGTGCTCTGTACATATCTATTTATTCATTCATTACTCAATTTTCCCCAAAGACTTAAGATATAATTATATATTAATATTTTTTAAATGCATTTATGGATGGTGCACAATAAGCACAATAGAAATAAATTTTCTATATGTTTTTATAAAGTTTACACAATATTTGCTCACACTCCAAAATTTTAGTAGAAAATTCTCACTCTGAAACATGTTATTTTTGTCATATTTCTTATGTTCATTTTCCTTAATAATATTTGCTCTAATAGCATGTGCTTTAATGTAATTCTGACAGGAAGTTCATGTTCAATAAAACTTGTAAGTGTCATAATCTTGAACAATTTATTAAACAAATACATGATAGTATACATGTTAGAATGTCATTCCAAAAGTCATATAAGGTAGTTCTATTTGCAATAACATGTTCTCCATAGTGGCTTGTTAGCCATCCGTATTTTAAAATGTATACTTATAAAGTGTTGAGAATTTAAAATGTAAATATAATAAATCTTACACTTAAAAAGATCTTAAAGGAAATTGCTCCTGAATATTCATTAGAAGGACTATGTTCAAGTGTCAATACTTTGGCCACCTGATGCGAAGAGCCAACTCACTGGAGAAGATCCTAATGCTGGGAAAGACTGAGCGCAGGAGGAGAAGGGGGTGACAGAGGATGAGATAGCTGCATAACCTCATTGACTCAGTGGACATGAGTTTCAGCAAACTCCAGGTGATAGCGAAAATAGGGAAGTATGGTGCACTGTAGTCCATGGGGTAGCATAGTCAGACGAGACTTGGAGACTAAACAACAACCACAAAATAAATCTATTTAAATATCTTTGCATATATTTCTTAATGTCTGTACATTTTCTAAGCAGGTTTTCTAATCATTATCCCTTAAATTATATTTCCAGGAGGTAAATAACTTTGTTTTTCTAAATGACTAAGCAGTTCTCAGAAAAAAGGAAAAACAAAGCTTACATAAACAATCAATGAATATCTTCTAACCTATAATGAATGTAAAGCTTAATTTTTTTAAGAATAAAGTTTACTTTTAATAATAAAAGTTACAATGAATGCAAAATTGAGGATTGTATGAAACAGAATACTTGGTGGTGAGCAATTAGATCAGCATTGAGTAAGTTAAGCTTGGAATGAAATGACTGGGGAATACATGCTATCTCACAGAATTGCAAGAACAGCTGAGTAGGCAGAATCACGACCGGAAGGCAGAGGAGATCACAGAAGATGGAGTTCTGAGACAAGCTTATGTATTGCTGTCACCAGATAACAAAGCTCCGACAGCTTTACATGCCTTTTTGTCTCAATTCAAGACTCAGAATTTCATGAGACCAAGACTTCTGCGGTAGAAAGGTGGTACCCTGTTACTGACAGCCCCGGCCAAATCACTTAGAATGTGAACAGGGAAGAAGGATATAGGAAGGAGATGGAAATTAAGAGAAGAAAAGTACATGATATGATCATAGATTAAAACTAACATCAATAGGCTTAAAATGATAAACAGACTCAAGAAAAAAATTGGCAATAATAAATAGGGATTTATTTAGTTGAGCCAAAAAGAAGTCAGGATGTTTTTCTAAATAGCATTTCATGTGCAAAGAACCTGGAAGAATTAAAAACCATGCAGTCACTATAAGCCCCAAGTCTTCCATGATTGCAAAAATATTCAAAATGCGAACAGTATGATAAGTTGTATTAAAAATGGTAAATTGTTCAAATTACTGGAAATAATTCCTGTTTTGACTAAATTGTACATGGAATAATAATATGCTCAGTTCCTGATGCAATATTTTAAGAGAGGATTTCATGTGATAGATTGCATTCACATAAAGTTAACAGAACAGGGAGTATTAACATCAAGCGAGATTAACTGAAAGGACAAGGAAGAATGACCATATAGATGAACTTTGAAAGAACTGATATCCCTCTACGAAGACCTGTAAGGATGCCATGAGGAAGAAGGACTACATTAAATTTATTTTCTGTTGATCAAGAGAACAGAATTGTGATTTAAAAAATGTTCCAATAACCAATACCACAGTTGATTATAAGAATGATTTATCTAAAACTTGGGCTGCTTCTTACAGAAATGTCCTGTTCTGTGATGCAATCAAGCATAAGTTGGAAGATCCTCTATAGATGGACTCTCTCATTGGTGAGACTACTTTGAGTATTTTGAGTAAGTGATAGTATATAATTCCCACGGATCTTTTACGTCTAAAATTTTCCAAATTAAGTGATGTATTGCCTAAAGGTAAAGATAAATTCTTCGATATTTTCACACAGAAATAGAGCAAAGCCAAATGCTATACACTTCCATTTCATTTTGTCATCTATATAATTTGGTCTATTAAAATATATATTGAATGTTTTATGTGGGGTGGTCCTAAACCATCAAAAGAACACATAATCCAGGAGTTCTTCTGTCCTCAGTAACATTCAGTACATAGTTGGCAGGGAAAGGGCAGGAAAGATTTTATAACTAGATCTTTAGACAAAAACTGCACAATGCTCACTTGGCTCCAAGTGATAAAAATGTAAAAATGGATAGTGTGAATAGATGGCAATCTGTTCTGTTTAAAAGAGCTCCAGATACTTGCCTCTTCTTTATCGTGTGTGTCGGAATTTATCAGTAGACTTAGCCTGTGTCGTTAACGACTCACTGGGGAATAAGAAAGTCTTTCTTTAAAGAGATGGGAAATTGTATCAAATTTTTCAATATCTTTAATTCTGCATTATTGATTTCCACTGTATAACTAGAGGCTCTGATTTTGCTATGTCATATCATATTGCTCACATAAGTGGACTTATATTAAATTCCCCTGGTAGCTCAGCTGGTAAAGAATCCACCTGCAATGTGGGAGACCTGGGTTCAATCCTTGGGTTGGGAAGATCTCCTGAAGAAGGGATAGGCTACCCCCTCCAGTATTCTGGTCTAGAGAATTCCATGGATTGTACAGTCCATGGGATCACAAAGAGTTGGACATGACTGAACGACTTTCACTCACTCATATTAAATTCAATGCTCAATCTCCTTTGTGTGTGGAATTAACTAAAGATATAAACTAAATAAATAAATTAACTAAAGAAAAGTTTTGATGTCAGGTATGATTTGTGTGATAACAGAGAGTTCTCAGTGTGTCATATTTGTTATTTTTGTCTTGATGTTACTTGAATAATATTTCTCCTATAGTTTGTGCTTTAATATCACTTTGACAAGGGGTTTATGTGCAGAGAGGTTTTAAATATCATAATAGCTGAAAAATTTAACAGATATCTCTTCATGTTATTGAGCAGATAAAACTATTTTTAAAAGACTTTAGAAAACTAATAGTAAGCAATAGTAAATTACTCTCTCATAAGCAGTAGTAATTTTGTAAGCTGTTTTTTTTTTTTCCCAGAATAAATACATTTCTCAGTAACCAACCTATGCACTAAACAGGAAAAACACAGACCAATGATAGCACTGAGGAGATTCATATGTGAAAAAAACATATATCCAGATTAAACTCTAATAATCACAGCATTAGATAGTGGTATGAACATGCTCTGGAAACTTCTTTCCAGTGACCCCTAGAGAACTCATGAGGGGCTTTTGCACTTTATGTTATTTCATCATGAAATGCCAAATTTCACAAAATTTCTGTAGATTTTTACATGGCTTGTTTCTTTTTGCCATTTAAGTATTTTAAGTCCTGTGGTATGTTAACCCCTCTCATTAATCTAGGCATTCACAAAATCTACCTGCATTTCATTACCTATTATATTTCTATCCTTAGCTCTTAGAAGAACATCTATGTATAAAAATTGTTTTACAATTGTTGAATAAAACAAAAACCATATTCTCTTTATGACTAAGTAAAGTGATCCAGTTTCTCAGACTTTCTTAAGATAAAAATGTTTTTGAAAAATAAAATAATTACATGAATTCAAGAAGATGAGTCCTTCTAGTGACCAGGAAGATCAAGAGCAAGAAATATTTCAAAGCAAAGCAATTAAACTAAAATCATGAAGGAAATGGTTAGACATGTGAATAATATGCCCAAATGAACTAAAATGCATGTATAAAATCAGAATACATAGAAACAGATGAAGAAGAGCCAATATTTACGATATAGAAGAAAAATTCCTCTATATGAATAAAGCCTTGAGCCTGCATACTGAAGGGGCTTATCAAGTTCCAGGCTGGATTGATGAGAAAAAGAGCATTATCTGAATACCTCTTGGTAAAAATTCTGAAACTTCTTAGTTCCTCGCTTAAATTTTGATAGATCTGGTCAAAGAAAAGAAAAAAAGTTGAAATGAAGATAAAGTGAATAATATAATCAATAATCTTAATTTAACATATATATATAAGAAAACATTTTATTATTTAAAGAAAAAATATACACTCTTTGTTGTATATATCTAAAACTTTAAAAATGACTTTGTATTAAACATAAAGCACATATTCATAAAGTTCAAATGTATAAAGTTTTATTAGTAACATATAGTTGTGAAAAAATATTTAGAAATTATGAATAAAATGTAACCAGCACAATTAATTATTTAGAAAGACACTACACAATTACTTTTGCAACAAAGGGAAAGTCAAAAGAAAATTTAAAAACTATAAGAAAATGAAAAAAAAAGAAAGAACATGGAGTAACTAAATCTATATGTTGCAAATTGCATTTAGATAACAAAATTATAGGTTTAAATATCTCAATTACCAAAGAACAGAAAAATTCCTTCAGTTAACTTACACAGCAAAATTACCTTTAATATCAAAATGTGAAAAAATTAAGGTCACAAAAGGACACTCATTTATAACCTTAATTAGAAATACAGAGATAACAATTTGAAATAAATTGCTAGCAAACAAACTCTGGTAATATAAGAGAGAATTAATACAATGGCACAAAAAATGATATAATTTATGCCAAATTAAAAAAAAAAAACAATATTGAAACATGTTAAAGGGACAAGTAAAACCTAGCCTCCATTCTTGACTAAAAATCTAAATAAATTAAAAGAGGAGAAAACACTTCCTAATTTATTTTCTAGAACCACTAACAGGCTGACATCAAACTAGAAGCTACAAGAAAAAACAGTATAGAAAAAACAAATATTCCTCGAGAGCATAAATGTAAGTATCCTTAAAAATGTTAAATAAATCTTTGATTTTCAGGATAGACTTCATTTGGTATATAGAAAGTATTTTTTTATATTGTCAGATAGCAAATTAAATCTTACAATATAAAAATTATACTACTCTAGGCCAAGGGAGGTAAATTCTGAGAATCAAATATTTACTTAACATTTCATCATATAAACTGAATCAAGGTGAATGAACATATATTGATAATTATTTCCTTTATGTACAAAAAACACTTTATAAAATTCAATACTCAACCGTGCAAACCAAGAATAGAAACTTCTTCAAGCTTAAAAGATCATCTAAGTAAAACCCTAAATTAGCATTTTAATAGTAAAACATTGAATGTATTCTATACAATGTCTTCAACAAAGTGAAGATGTCAACACTTGCCACTGCTGTTCAACATTGTTGCAGGGATCCTAAACAGTGCAGTAAAGCACATGCCCACACGCATGCACACGCACACACACACACACACACACACACATAAGAGCAAGTAAAAGAAATATTAAATGTCAATTTGGAAAAGAAGAACTAATTTTTCTTTTATTTTCTTGTAGTAGTAAGTTTGTAGGTTTGCGTAAGTTGAAACTGTTAAATCTACAAAAAAAAAAAAGAAACTACTAGAACTATTGTTAAGCTTGTTGAATAAAATAGCAATGTTTAAAATCATTCTTCAAAAACTGAACGTATCTCCACATACTATCAAAAAAGTCGTAAAATGAAAGTTGCATTATTTTTTTTCATGTCAATGTATGGCAAAACCAATACAATTTAAAAAGAAGAAAAAGATTTTTTTTAAAGTTACATTATTTAAAAAACTTACAAAACATAAAATATTGATATACAAGGAAAAGCTTCTGCACAACAAAGGAAACTATAAGCAAGGTGAAAAGACAGCCTTCAGAATGGGAGAAAATAATAGCGAATGAAGCAACTGACAAACAACTAATCTCAAAAATATGCAAGCAACTCACGCAGTTCAATTCCAGAAAAATAAATGACCCAATCAAAAAATGGGCCAAAGAACTAAATAGATATTTCTCCAAAGAAGACATACAGATGGCTAACAAACACATGAAAAGATGCTCAACATCAGTCATTATTAGAGAAATGCAAATCAAGACCACAATGTGAGGTACCATTTCACACCAGTCAGAATGGCTGCGATCCAAAAGTCTGCAAGCAATAAATGCTGGAGAGGGTGTAGAGAAAAGGGAAGCCTCTTACACCGTTGGTGGGAATGCAAACTAGTATAGCCACTATGGAGAACAGTGTGGAGATTCCTTAAAAAACTGGAAATAGAACTGACTATGACCCAGCAATCCCACTGCTGGGCATACACACCGAGGAAATCAGAATTGAAAGAGACATGTGTACCCCAATGTTCATCACAGCGCTGTTTATAATAGCCAGGACATGGAAGCAACCTAGATGTCCATTGGCAGATGAATGGATAAGAAAGCTGTGGTACATATACACAATGGAGTACAGTCATTAAAAAGAATACATTTGAATCAGTTCCAAAGAGGTGGATGAAACTGGAGCCGATTATACAGAGTGAAGTAAGCCAGAAAGAAAAACACCAATACAGTATACTAATGCATATATATGGAATTTAGAAAATTGGTAATGATAACCCTGTATGCGAGACAGCAAAAGAGACACAGATGTAAAGAATAGACTTTTTGACTCTGTGGGAGATGGAGAGGGTGGGATGATTTGGGAGAATGGCATTGAAACATGTATACAATCATGTAAGAAATGAATGGCTAGTCTAGGTTATATACAGGATACAGGATGCTTGGGGCTGGTGCACTGGGATGACCCAGAGAGATGATATTGGGAGGGTGGTAAGAGGGGGGTTCAGGGTTGGGAACTCAGGTACACCTGTGGTGGATTCATGTCAGTGTATGGCAAAACCAATACAGTATTGTAAAGTGAAAAAATAAAAAGGATACATGTAACAAATTATACACAAGAAGACTTGTATACAAACATTTGCAGTGATTTTATTTGTAACAGTCAGAAATAGGAAGCAAGATGAAGGCACATCAACAGGTTGCTGGATAATGCACTTGAATACTAGTTAGCAATATAAATTAATGAACCAGCGGTACATGCAGTAATATCAGAGTTGCTCAAAACACTGTTCAGTTCAGTTCAGTTGCTCAGTCGGGTCTGACACGTTGCAACCTCATGAACCGCAGCAGGCCAGGCCTCCCTGTCCATCACCAACTCCCGAAGTACACCCAGACTCACGTTCATCAAGTTGGTGATGCCATCCAACCATCTCATCCTCTGTCGTCTCAGCTCTCCGCATGAGGTGGCCAAAATATTGGCGTTTCAGCTTCAACATCAGTCCCTCCAATGAACACCCATGACTGATCTCCTTTAGGATGGACTGGTTGGATCTCCCAGCAGTCCAAGAGACTCTCAAGAGTCTTCTCCAACACCACAGTTCAAAAGCATCAATTCTTCGGTGCTCAGCTTTCTTCACAGTCCAACTCTCACATCCATACATGACCACTGGAAAAACTGTTGCCTTGACTAGACGGACCTTTGTTGGCAAAGTAATGTCTCTCCTTTTCAATATGCTATCTAGGTTGCTCATAACTTTTCTTCCAAGGAGTAAGCGTCTTTTAATTTCATGGTTGCAGTCACCATCTGCAGTGATTTTGAAGCCCAGAAAAATAAAGTCAGCCACTATTTCCCCATCTATTTACCATGAAGTGATGGGACAGGATGCCATGATCTTAGTTTTCTGAATGTTGAGCTTTAAGCCAACTTTTTCACTCTCTTCTTTCACTTTCATCAAGAGGCTCTTTAGTTCTTCTTCATTTCTGCCGTAAGGGTGGTGTCATCTGCATATCTGTGGTTATTGATATTTCTCCTGGCAATCTTGATTCCAACTTGTGCTTCATCCAGCCCAGCGTTTCTCATGATGTACCATGCGTATAAGTTAAATAAGCAGGGTGACAATATACAGCCTTGATGTATTCCTTTTCCTATTTGGAACCAGTTTGTTGTTCCATGTCCAGTTCTAACTGTTGCTTCCTGACCTGCATACAGGTTTCTCACGAGGCAGGTCAGGTGGTCTGCTATTCCCATCTCTTGAAGAATTTTCCACAGTTTATTGTGATCCACACAGTCAAAGGCTTTGGCATAGTCAATAAAGCAGAAATAGATGTTTTCTGGAACTCTCTTGCTTTTTTCATGATATTGGCAGAAGATATTGGCAATTTGATCTCTGGTTCCTCTGCCTTTTCTAAAACCAGCTTGAACATCTGGAAGTTCATGGTTCACAAATTCTGAAGCCTGGCTTGGAGAATTTTGAGCATTACTTTACTAGTGTGTGAGATGACTGCAACTGTGCAGTAGTTTGAGCATTCTTTGGTGTTACCTTTCTTTGGAATTGGAATGAAAACTGACCTTTTCCAGTCCTATGCAACTTCCCTGGTGGCTCAGACAGTAAAGCGTCTGTCTACAATGCGGGAGACCTGTGTTCGATCCCTGGGTCAGGAAGATCCGCTGGAGAAGGAAATGGCAATCCACTCCAGTACTATTGCCTGGAAAATCCCATGGACAGAGGAGCCTGATAGGTTACAGTCCATGGGGTCGCAAAGAGTCGGACACGACTGAGCGACTTCACTTTCACTTTCATGGCCACTGCTGAGTTTTCCAAATTTGCTGACATATTGAGTGCAGTACTTTCACAGCATCATCTTTTAGAATTTGAAATAGCTAAACTGGAATTCCAGTGCTTCGACTAGCTTTGTTCATAGTGATGGTTCCTAAGGCCCACCTGACTTCACATTCCAGGATGTCTGGCTCTAGGTGAGTGGGAGTGATCATACCTTCATTATTATCTGGGTTGTGAAGATCTTTTTTGTACAGTTCTTCTGTGTATTCTTCCCACCTCTTCTTAATATCTTCTGCTTCTGCTAGGTCCATACCATTTCTGTCCTTTATTCAGCCCATCTTTGCATGAAATATTCCCTTGGTATCTCTAATCTTCTTGAAGAGATCTCTAGTCTTTCCCATTCTGTTGTTTTCCTCTATTTCTTTGTGTTGATTGCTGAGGTAGGCTTTTTTATCTCTCCCTGCTATTCTTTGGAACTCTGCATTCAGATGCTTATATCTTTCCTTTTCTAATTTGTTTTTCACTTCTCTTCTTTTCATAGCTATTTGTAAGGCCTCCTCAGACAGCCATTTTGCTTTTTTTGCATTTCTTTTTCTTGGGCATGGTCTGGCTCCCTGTCTCCTGTACAATGTTGTGAACCTCTGTCCATAGTTCAGCAGGCACTCTATCTATCAGATGTAGACCCTTAAATCTATTTCTCACTTCCACTGTATAGTCATAAGGAATTTGATTTAGGTCATACCTGAATGGTCTAGTTGTTTTCCCCACTTTCATCAATTTAAGTCTGAATTTGGCAATACGGAGTTCATGATCTGAACCACAGTCCACTCCTGGTCTTGTTTTTCCTGACTGTATAGAGCTTCTCCAACTTTGGCTGCAAAGAATATAATCAATCTGATTTAGGTGTAGACCATCTGGTGATGTCCATGTGAGTGTCTTCTCCTGTGTTGTTGGAAGAGGGTGTTTGCTATGACCAGTGCATTCTCTTGACAGAACTCTGTTAGCCTTTGCCCTGCTTCATTCCGTATTCCAAGGCCAAATTTTCCTGTTGTTACCCCAGGTGTTTCTTGGCTTCCTACTTTTGCATTCCAGTCCCCTATAATGAAAAGGACATCTGTTTTGGGTGTTAGTTCTAAAAGGTCTTGTAGGTCTTCATAGAATGATTCAACTTCAGCTTCTTCAGCATTGCTGGTCGGGTCATGGTCTTGGATTACCGCGATATTGAAAGGTTTGCCTTGGAAATGAACAGAGATCATTCTGTCGTTTTTGAGATTGCATGCAAGTACTGCATTTTGGACTCTTTTGTTGACTCTGATGGCTACTCCATTTCTTCTAAGGGATTCCTGCCCACAGTAGTAGGTATAATGGTCAGCTGAGTTAAGTTCACCCATTCTAGTCCATCCTTAGTTTGCTGATTCCTGGAATTTCGATATTCACTCTTGCCATCTCCTCTTTGACCACTTCCAATTTGCCTTGATTCATGGACCTAACATTCCAGGTTCCTATGCAAATTACCCTTATAGCAGCGAATCTTGCTTCTATCATCAGTCCCGTCCACAGCTGAGTGTTGTTTTTGCTTTGGTTCTGTCCCTTCAATCTTTCTGGAGTTATTTCTCCACTGATCTCCAGTAGCATATTGGGCACCTATGGAGTGAATAAAAGCTAGGTACAAAGGAGGATATGTGATTTCAATGGACATCTTTAGGAAATACAAAGTAATCTGAAGTGGCAGAAGTGAGATATATAATTGCCTGAGAGCTGCACAAAGGGCAGGATTGCCTGTAGAGGCATGAAGACATTTTCAAGGGCCCCAGAAAAATTCTTAACTTTGACTGTGGTGGTTTTATGTCTGTATGAACATCTGTCAACCTGGCAGGCTCCTCTGTCCATGGGATTCTCAAGCAAGAATTCTGGAGTGAGTCACCATGCCCTACTCCAGGGTAATCTCCCCAATATTAGGAATCCAACCTGTTTCTCTTATATTTTGTCTCTTATGTCTCCTGCATTGGCAGGAGCGCTCTTTACAATTAGTGCCACCAGGGAAGCCCTGTATATGTTATATATGGGGAGAATTTATTGTACACAAATTATACTTTAATAAAGTTGGTTTTGAAAAGCACAAGTAAAATAGAAATAAAATATATATAGACAAAAGTAGTAAGTATTATTCTAATCCTCAAGATTTTTTAAAATATAAATCAGTGACTATAGAGATGTCTACTCTTACTTTATTATTAAAGATATACTGGAAGACTTTGGAAAAAGAAATAAGAAAAAAAATTGGCATAACATAAAAATATTTTTAGATGTCTTTTGCTATAATATGGGAGAAGGCAATGGCACCCCACTCCAGTACTCTAGCCTGGCAAATCCCATGGACAGGGGAGACTGGTGGGCTGCAGTCCATGGGGTTGCTAAGAGTCGGACACGACTGAGCAACTTCCCCCTTCCCTTTGCTATAATATGAATATAATTTATAAAACTCAAGAGAACCTCATAAAATATACCTATCAGAATTAATATATATTATAGTTCTATTCTACTCTAAGTATAAATTCCTGTAAGTGGGAAACATATTTTACTCACAGTAGTAAATAAAGTATAAAATTTTTAGAAATAAATGTGTAAGAAAACTATGAGTCCCTATAATGAAAAATGTAGTACTCTAAACAGATAACAGTATATGATATAAAAAAATATAAAGTCATATCATAATCTTGGAGGGGTAATTGTTAATAATACCCAGTTTTGAAAATCTTTCCAGGTTGCATATGTATGTGTAAATATTTTTGATAGACAGTTTGCCACATCTAATATGGTAAGTTCTATTAATAAAATTAAAAATAGGAAATGACAAAATAAGAGTAAGTAGCAACTGGAAGAGGGCATGGTGACTCATTCCAGTATTCTTGCTTAGAGAATGCCATGGACAGAGGAGCCTGCCAGGCTACAGTCCATAGGGTTGCAAGGAGTTGGACATGACTGAAGCCACTTAGCACTCATTCATAAGGTAAACAATGTGAAAAGTTTTGACAGATATACATATAGACATAAATATATTGTTGGTGAAAGCAAAAAATGGTACAGTTGTTGATAGAAACAGTTCAGTAGTCTCTTGTTAAAAATATACTTACCATCCAACCCAGCACTTTTATTCTACAGTATCTACCAAAATAGAATAAAAACTTATGTTCATACAAAAAAACCCTTGTACTATATGTTTAATATGGCCTTATTCACATATGCAAAAAACTGGAAACAAAAAATCATCTGGCTACTAACCAAGTGGTAGTCTGTCCATATAATAGAGCACAGCTCAATGATTAAAAAGAAATGAACTGAGCCTTCTCCTTGTGTGAAAATAGTGATACTTTTCCTTATTTCCTATGCTAACACAACTAAGAAATGTGGATATTATATATAAAACAATTCTAAGAAGACAAAGTGGAGAGGAGAAGGCCGATAGGCTAAAGCCCTCAAGACCGAAGGACAGTATAAAGGTATGCTCCTTACGTTTTGTGTTTTATTTGCTTGTTTGCTTGGTTTTTGCCACACATATCCAAGGTTGGGTTTTAAATATAACAGTCTGATGTAGTTCTAAATAAAGGTAGAGGAATAACGATAACTATGTTATATGTGAGAAAGGATAGACAGTTATAAAGGGAAGTATTTTGCTCAAACTCATAAAATTGTCACCAGTACACGATAAAGAATAATGTATGTATTGTTTAATTCCTAGACCCACTGAAAAACCACACAAAGAGATTCATTCAAAAACATTATTAAGATAAGAATAGGATTCTAAACAATATTCAAGGAAATATTAGAAAGATTAAGGAATATATAGAGAACAAACATAAAAATTAAAAAGCAGGAAAAGTTCAAAGATATCAATACATACAATAAAATGTATATGGTCAAATATACCAATTAAATGACAGAGATTGGCAGAACGAACTGAAACACATGGCCTAACTATATGCAATAAATCAACTTGATTTCAGCATTAAAAGTAGAATCTTTGAGATCTAGGCAAAGATTGACACCCAAAATATGACCTATTAAAAATAATAAAAAAATTAAAAATATCTTAAGAGGAATGAAAATGAAAACATAATATATCAAAACTTATGAGACATAGCTATGGCAGTCCTTAGAGGGAAACTTAATCTTAGTTGAGTTCAGTTCAGTTGCTCAGTTGTGTCCAACTCTTTGCGACCCCATGGTCTGCAGCACGCCAGGCTTCCCTGTCCATTACTAACTCCCAGAGCCTACTCAAACTTATGTTCATTGTGTCAGTGATGCCATCCAACCATCTCATCTTCTGTTGTCCCTTCTCCTCCTGCCTTCAATCTTTCCCAGTATCAGTGTCTTTTCCAGTGCATCAGTTCTTCACATCAGGTGGCCAAATATTGGAGTTTCAGCTTCAGCATCAGTCTTTTCAAAGAATATTCAGGACTGATTTCCTTTAGGATTGACTGGTTGGCTCTCCTTAAGACATTGGTAAAAGAAGAGAAAACTAAACATAAAGCAAGCAGAAAGAAACAATGAAGATTAGAATAGAAATTAAGGAAATGGAGACTAGAAAAGCAATATATATCAACGAGACCAAGAACTGACTCTTTGAAAATACCAACAAACTTAACAAATTACTACACTGACCAATAAAAAAGAGAAAGAGACACCAATTATTAGAATCAGAAATAAAGAAGGGTTTGCTATTAACAACTTAGTAGAAATAAACAGGCTTCCCTGGTGCCTCAGCAGTAAAGAAGCTACCTGCAGTGTAGGAGACAGGTGATGTGAGTTTGATCCCTTGGTCAGGAAGATCCTGGAGAGGGGCATGGCAACCCATTTCATTATTCCTGCCTGGGGCTGCAGTCCATGGAGTCACAAAGAGTCAGACAGGACTTAGAGACTAAACAACAAGATGAAGGAGCGCTGAGAACAATTGTATGCCAGTATGTTCTGCAACCTGCATGAAACAAAATTCTTCAGCTAAAATGGTGACATAGGAGCTCCTGAGTTCCCCTGCTCCACAGACACATGGGACATGCAGCTACATAGTCTTCTGAAAGATATCCAGAAACTAGCTGAGGCACTCCTACACACCAGATTGTTGAATTAATTAACAAAGAGATCCTTTGACTAAGGTGGCCTCAATGCCTTAGCACACTATTTAAGCACAAAAACAACTGAAGCCTGTAAATGCCTCAGGTTAAGAAATCAAAACTTAATGACAACCAATGACGAACAGCCAACTAGGCTTTTTCCCCCAAAAGATGACCACTTAAACTATATAGCCAATCAATTTCTTTGTTTTGTTTTTGAGTTTGGTAAAGAATCTGCCTATAATGCAGGAGATCCCATTTGATTTCTGGGCTGGGAAGATGCCCTGGAGAAGGGATAGGCCACCCATTCCAGTATTCTTGGGCTTCCCTGGTGACTGAGTTGGTAAAGAATCTGCCTGCAATGTGGGAGACCTGGGTTTGATCCCTGGGTTGGGAAGATCCCCTGGAGGAGGCCATGGCAACCCACTCCAGTATTCTCGCCTGGAGAGTCCACATGGACAGAGGAGCCTGGCAGGCTGCAGTCCATGGGGTCACAAAGAGTCAGACATGACTGAGTGATTAAGCACATTTCTCTATAAAACTCTTGCTGCTAGCTCCTGTCAGTGGAGCACTCCTAACCACTTCCCATTTGGTGCTAATTTGAATCAGTTTGCTCAAATAAACTCTTAAAATTTTATATATACTTTAGATGATCTATTAACAGGGTGAATGAAAAAATATCTACATTGAAACAGATAGGAAAGGCTGAGACACACTCATCATAAATTCCACTCCCAGCATAGTGCCACAATTATTAGGAGAGAACCCCAAGTGTCAGCTTCTTCCTGAGGATTTGAAACGATAAAACTCCTAGGAAAAAACCCTATAAGTATATAAATCCTTGACATTGTATTGAATTTGACACCAAAAGCAAAGGTCAGTTCAATCAGTTCAGTTCAGTCGCTCAGAGGTGTCCAACTCTTTGCGACCCCAGGAATCACAGCACGCCAGGCCTCCCTGTCCATTACCAACTCCTGGAGTTCATTCAAACTCACGTCCATCAAGTTGGTGATGCCATCCAGCCATCTCATCCTCTGTCGTCCCCTTCTCCTCCTGCCCACAATCCCTCCCAGCATCAGAGTCTTTGCCAATGAGTCAACTCTTCACATGAGGTGGCCAAAGTACTGGAGTTTCAGCTTTAGCATCATTCCTTCCAAAGGACACCCAGGGCAAAGCAACGGTAACAAAAGCAAAAGTAGACAAGTGGATCCACATCCAATTAAAATACCTGTGAATAGCAAGGTAAACAAAATGAAAGGCAAGCTACTGAAAGGGAGAAAATATTTGCATACCATATATTCAAAAGGCGTTACTATTCAAAATACACAAAGAATATATTCAACTCAATGGGCAAAACAACAAATACACTGATTAAAAATGAGCAAAGGATCTAAACAGACATTATTCAAAAGAAGACATACAAATAGACAAGAGGTACGTGAAAAGATGCTCAACCTTACTAAATACCAGGAAAATGCAAATCAAAGTCACATCTGTTACAATAGCTATTATCAAAAAGACAAGAGATGTCAAATGCTGGCAAGGATTGGAGAAAAGAGGAAATTTGTACACTATTGGTAGGAGTGTAAACTTGCATAGCAGCCTTAGGAAAGAGTAGTGAGTTCCTCAGGAGAAGGAAATGTAAACCCACTCCAGTATTCTTGCCTGGAGAGTCCTGTGGACAGGGGAGCCTGGTGTGCTACTGTCCATGGGGTTGCACAGAGTCAGACACGACTGAAATGACTTAGCATGCATGCATGCATTGGAGAAGGAAATGGCAACCCACTCCAGTATTCTTGCCTGTAGAATTCTAGGGATGGAGGAGCCTGGTGGGCTGCTGTCTGGGGTTGCACAGAATCAGACATGACTGAAGTGACTTAGCAACAGCAGCAGGGAGTTCCTCAAGAATTTGAAAATAGAACTACCATATTCAGAAAACTAAGATCATGACATCTGGTCCCATCACTTCGTGGGAAATAGATGGGAAAACAGTGGAAACAGAGACAGACTTTATATTTTTGGGCTCCAAAATCACTGCAGATGGTCACTGCAGCCATGAAATTAAAAGATGCTTAGTCCTGGGAAGGAAAGTTATGACCAACCTAGATAGCATATTCAAAAGCAGAAACATTACTTTGCCAAAAAAGGTCTGTCTAGTCAAGGCTATGGTTTTTCCAGTGGTCATGTATGGATGTGAGAGTTGGACTATAAAGAAAGCTGAATGCCAAAGTATTGATGCTTTTGAATTTTGGTGTTGGAGAAGAGTCTTGAGAGTCCCTTGGACTGCAAGGAGATCCATCCAGTGCATCCTAAAAGAGATCAGTCCTGAGTGTTCTTTGGAAGGACTGATGCTAAAGCTGAAACTCCAATACTTTGGCCACCTCATGTGAAGAGTTGACTCACTGGCAAAGACTCTGATGCTGCGAGGGATTGGGGGCAGGAGGAGAAGGGGACGAGAGAGGATGAGATGGCTGGATGGCATCACTGACTCGATGGACATGAGTTTGGGTGAACTCTGGGAGTTGGTGATGGACAGGGAGGCCTGGCATGCTGCAATTCATGGGTCGCAAAGAGTCAGACACGACTGAGTGACCGAACTGAACTGAACTGAAGCATATGAACCAGCACTCCCATCTCCCAGTATATAACCAAAGGAAACAAAGTCATTGTCTCAAAGCCACATTTGTACTCTCGTGTTTACATGTTCATTGCAGCATTATTCATAATATTTACATTGTAGAAACAATCTAAGTATCCATGGAGGAATGAATGATGAAATGTGGTAGATGGTACACACACATATAGATGTGCATGTATACATACACATATACATGAAATGAAATACTATTTAACCTTATAAAGGAGGGAACTCCTGCCATTTGTGAAAAATAGATGGAGCTGAAGGACAGGTATATTTCTTTGTTTTATGATGTTTCAGGACAGAGATAGTCAGATAATTCTCTGATTATCTATAAAGCCAGTCAAAATTTCAGGGTGCATTTCTGATTTTATCTCTTCTGAGAAAATTTTGATATGATATTTTTAAAACTCAAAGCAATATTATATATACAATATATATTATATATATTATATGTTATATAATTATTATATATATTATATATGCTATGCTATACTATGCTAAGTCACTTCAGTCGTGTCCGACTCTGTGCGACCCCACAGACAGCAGCCCACCAGGCTCCCCTGTCCCTGGGATTCTCCAGGCAAGAACACTGGAGTGGGTTGCCAGTTCCTTCTCCAATGCATGAAAGTGAAAAGTGAAAGTGAAGTCGCTCAGTCATGTCTGACCTTCAGCAATCCCATGGACTGCAGCCTTCCAGGCTCCTCCATCCATGGGATTTTCCAGGCAAGAGTACTGGAGTGGAGTGCCATTGCCTTCTCCAATATATATTATATATACTATATATTATATAATTATTGTATATTATATTATACATTATATGTTTTGATATATTTTTATGAATTTTGATATGATATTTTTAAAACTCAAAGCAATATTATATATAATACATACATAATTACATATTATGTATATATTGTGTATTAAAAGCTCAAAGCAATATTATATTGGTATTAACAACTGTAATGCCTTTGTTATTACCAAAGACATGACACAAGAAAAGTAATGTTCAATATTTTTCAGAGAAAAACACTATTATACTTTATAATGTTATATTTTTTATGCTTCCAATAAAAAAGATAAAAATAAAAGTAAATAAGTAGGCCAATTGGTAAATAAGTAGACCAATTCTTGATCTTAGTTTATAGTGCAGAGGGAACAGTTACATTTAATGAAATGAACTTGATACAATCCTAGGACGAGAAACTGATGACTGTGTCATGATTTCATTGGGTATTATGAATCAAAATAAATCAAATAGAGATATAGGATGACCATTTTTATTCTCTCAACATTACCCAAGAGGAGCTGGTAGAATTTTGGAGTCAAAGAGCTCTACAGATAATCCTTAAGAATAATTTGGCCAGAATATATTAGTTAGGAATTCAACTGGGTTGAGTAACAGAATATTCAACTCACAATGCTTCACTTACAATAAAAGTCTGGAGGTAAAATGCTGTAAGTATTACTTTAGTTCTCATGGCTCTTTTTTTCTGTTTCACTGGCCTTAGTTCATACCCACTCGTCTGCTATTTGTTACCTTGTGTGTACGGCATGGCTACTGAATATACAGGCATCATTTTCACAATCAAAGCAATAAGAAATTGAAAAAGGTAACTGTCCTGTCTCCTTGGGAACATAACATTTCTTAAAAGAAAAGCCCTATCCCAGGAGATCATGGAATGTCCCATGGGAGAGAATGGTTCACACGGCCAGTGAGAGCAGAAAGGGAGTCTGGAAAACTATCTGTCCAAGGGTTAGAGCAACACTGAGACTGTCTTTTCCCAACTATTTTACATTGCCTGGTGTGGGACACATTAAAATTAGGTTCTGTTAGAAGGAGGCAATGGAACAGCAGCAAAAGGGAAAGTGAATAATAGCGCTTACTACATACAACTCAAATGTCCTTATTGAAGAAACAATACAGTCCCTAAAGATCTGGAGATATTCTAGCTGAAATATTGAAATCATTAGAAATAGTCATTTTTCCTTCCCTTCTTTCTTCCCTTCTTTTTTACGTAAGATGGATATCCCACATAGATCAGTTCTCTGGCAGCTTTCTACAAAGCCTTCAGTCAGTTCCTGAGTTGGGTTATCTAGTACCTGCATATGGTTGTCTGGTACCCATCTTTCAGTACACTGCTTACTTTGCAGCTCTGTCTCTTACCAGATGCTGCCACAGTTACATTTGACTTTAGAACTCACTCAGACTAGGATGAGAAAATAGCTATTTCTTCTCTATTTACCAATAGAGCCATATTTACATTATAATAGTAATAGGATACAAGAGATCACATGTGAGTTGTTAAATTCTGGGTCATGAAACAGGAGAAGAGAAGTCTAAGACAACTTTAATTTCAGATGGGAAGTTGTTTATCAAGTTTTCTTTTGGCCCTTAGATCTTTTACTGTAACTGTGAGCTAGAAGGAAAACTGAGTAATATGAGTTTCATATCTCATTTTCTTCTTCCTCGCCTGTAATTGCAGTATGGCAGAAAGTGAAGAGGAACTAAAAAGCCTCTTGATGAAAGTGAAAGAGGAGAGTGAAAAAATTGGCTTAAAACTCAACATTCAGAAAACAAAGATCATGGCATCTGGTCCCATCACTTCATGGCAAATAGATGGGGAAACAGTGGAAACAGTGTCAGACTTTATTTTTTTGGGCTCCAAAATCACTGCAGATGGTGACTGCAGCCATGAAATTGAACGATACTTACTCCTTGGAAGAAAAGTTATGACCAACCTAGATAGCATATTCAAAAGCAGAGACATTACTTTGCCAACAAAGGTCTGTCTAGTCAAGGCTATGGTTTTTCCAGTGGTCATGTATGGATGTGAGAGTTGGACTGTGAAGAAAGCTGAGCACCGAAGAATTGATGCTTTTGAACTGTGGTGTTGGAGAAGACTCTTGAGAGTCCCTTGGACTGCAAGGAGATCCAACCAGTCCATTCTGAAGGAGATCAGCCCTGGGATTTCTTTGGAGTGAATGATGCTAAAGCTGAAACTCCAGTACTTTGGCCACCTCACGTGAAGAGTTGACTCATTGGAAAAGACTCTGATGCTGGGAGGGATTGAGGGCAGGAGGAGAAGGTGACGACAGAGGATGAGATGGCTGGATGGCATCACTGACTCGATGGACGTGAATCTGAGTGAACTCCAGGAGTTGGTGATGGAAAGGGAGGCCTGGTGTGCTGCGATTCAAGGGGTCGCAAAGAGTCAGACGTGACTGGGCGACTGAACTGAACTGAACTGAATGATCAGGAGGCAGGAGGTGAGAAGTCCTATGGCCACATAGACAGTCTTACCCTCTGAATAGCTAATTTTATGTTACACCAGAATAAACATTTATTCTTTACTTTACTTTCATATGCTGAGACATAGAGATTAATTTCATTATTTATCTGTACAGGCAATACATGAATAACAACTGAATATTTATATCGTATTTTCTAAAAATTAAACAAAAAATCAGGGAAGTTTTGATCTTCCAAACTGGCCTGATATGCAATATTTCCTTAAAACTGTAGTCACTAACCTACTTGCAAAGCACTAATTTTTCCTACTTTGAATATTTTCTGGTGATGCAACAAATTCTATGCAATTTGCCAGAGTTGAATATAAGAACACTGCAGATGTGAAACAAATGTTTTTAAGGTTTTATTTTGTTAAGGAAAATGTAGAAACCAATCAGATGTCTACAGATGGCTTCTTTGTTATATAAAGAAATCATGCCAGAAACAATGCAAAAGCTTAGATCCAAAGGATTTCCCTTACATATTTATTTTTACAAAACATTTTACTCCCTTTACTATCACAAACATACTTTGTAATATAATCTTTTTTGTTCACATTAATGACATAAAAACACAGCTTGAGGAAATACAGTAAACTTTATATGTCAATGAGTTCAAATAGCACAGAAAATTTAATTGTACTTAACTGCTCTTTTTTTATTGCATTGTTTACTAGTTGTAGGATTACTACATTTACTGATACACATATATGTATATTTTCAAGTTTAGTAAATACTTTTCCTGCAAAGAAAGTACTTTTTTGACTGGTCAGTAAAATAAACTATATTACTGAATTTAACCAAGTCTATAGAATTTTGTGAAGTGCAAAGTTAAATATTTATGCTGAAATATCTGATTAGCGCACATCTTTCAGGGTCCTAAGTATCTTGTTACTATCTATCCTTTTATCCTAATTTCCTTTTTTTTAATCCTTTTATCCTAATTTCCACCTACATTAACTTAGTCAGTAATCCACTTGTTTGGGTCCTTAATTTCAGTTTTGGGCCATGGACTTCCAGAATTGACTTCAGCTCCATCAGAAAGAAAGAAGCTCCAATATAAACATTTTTAAGACTATATGCAGATTTCCTCAGTCTGTTTGCTGAGTTAGGACTCAGTGTTTCTCATTATCTTTTTGCTTCTTGACAACTCTCTCCAAATTTTTCTTGACTTCTGATTTCTGTGTGTACCCAAACTCTTCCTAAGAACTGGTTGATTGCTAAGCCAATCCCAAATGCTCTGTTTTCCCTTGTCTTTTTATTCCCTGGGAAGAAACCCTACCTGTACAGTCTCTGTGATTCAATTTTCCCATGACTTCCATTCTTTCACTCAGTGGCAGTTTCCCTCAATTATCATAATATGTTTGACTCCAGAACTACTTCAGGCTTGTCTCTGCGATTTGAATTCTAGACTTGTATATCCAACACCCACTGGACATTTTTGTTTGAAATTCTATTAGGAATCTCAAACTTGACACTGGAAAACTCCACTCCTGATTTCATTTTCTTCACATAATTCTCCTCTCCTTCAGTCTCTACCATCTTAATGTCTATCCTGTTGCTGAAACCAAAAATTTAGAAGTCATCTTTATTCCCTTCTTTCTCTCAGTTTCTGTATGACATTCCTTATCAAGTCCTGTCAGGTCAAACTACAAAGTATATTCTGCATCCACCCACCTCATCTCATGCTTGCACCCTTCAACCCAAGTCAAAACCACCTAATTCCTGGACAAAACTGTAACTCACAAAGATACATGCAACCCTATATTTATAGCAGCAATATTGACAATAGCCAAAACATGGAAAAAACCTAAATGTCCATTGACAAATGAATGGATAAAGATGATGTGGTACCTATATACAATAGAATATTAGCTATAAAAAAGAACAAAATGATGCCATTTGCAGTAACATGGATAGAAATAGAGATTATCACACTAAGTGAGTCAGAGAGAAAGACAAATATCAGATGATATCACTTATCATTGGAATCTAAACTAGGGCACAAATGAGACTATCTGCAGAAGAGAAACAGAATCACAGAGAACAAGCCTGTGGTTGCCGAAGGGGAGGGGTTTGGAGGAGAGGGAAATACTGGGATTAGCCGATGCAAACTGTTATATACAGGAAGGATAAACAGCAAGGTCCTACCGTATAGAGCAGGAAATTATATTCAAGATCCTGTGATAAATCATAATGGAAAAGAATGTCTATATGTGTATAATCAAGTCACTATGCTGTACAACTGAATTAAAAAACTCACCCATTATATGAGAACCTATTCTCACTTAGTATCTTCAATTTATTTTAACATTATACCCAGGATGGCCCCATTTTTTTTTAGTGTAAATCAGACTATATACTTCCCTGAGTTAAAAGCTCTGAATGAAAACCAAACTCACTGGTTTCAACTACAAAACCTACTATAAGGTGACTTCTACCTATTATTGTGCCATCTCTTCTTGCTACAAGCCCATTGCAGCCTTTTCTTTCCTGTTCCTTAAAAGTGAAGTGAAAGCTTTAGTTGCTCAGTCATGTCCAACTCTTTGTGACTTTGTGGACCGTAGTCCACTAGGCTCCTCTTTCCATGGGAGTCTCTTGGCAAGAGTACTGGAGTGGGTTGCTATTCCCTTCTCCAGGGAATCTTTCTGACCTAGGGATCAAACCTGGGTCTCCTTCATTGCAGGCAGATACTTTACCATCTGAGCCATCAAGGAATCCCCCTTCCCATTCCTTAAATGTAAGTTAATAACTCCCAGAGAGGACTCTCCTGATCGTCCGCCTACAGTTTCTACTCCTTCATCCAAATAAGTGCACTCATCAATAACTGACCTTTCTTTGTTACTCCTTTAGCACAACCCAAAAATATACTCCATAAAACCAGGAAGCTAGACAATGTTCACTGCTTTGTTCTGAATATCTTGAATTATAATAATAGAAAGTGCTCAGTAACAGTATCAATGAAACATGAAAATCATAGTTCGGCCCCATACATTACTGTGAATGTATCATAGTCCACCAATGAAAAACATAATACTCCAAACCCGCATATTTTGTCTTGAGAGCAATCACCAATCCATCTAAATCAGTAGTTCTCAGACTTGGCTTTATTTTAATATCATTTGGAGCTTCTACAAAACACAGATGGTAAGCCTCAACTCCTAAGTTGCTCTTTTAATTGATTTGGACTGCTTGTGCATCAGTGTTTGTATAAAGTATCCATAGGTAATCCTACTGTCCTCTGTGGATAAGAATCTTGGATATACAGTTTTTATTTTAAAGAATTTTAAATGTTTATAAATCTTATTTTTTAGAGAATACCTATAATTCCTAAAATATATGGGTTATGCGATTTCCCTGGCAGTCCAGTGGTTAAAACTTTGCTCTCTAATTCAGGGGGGTATAGGTTCAGTCCCTGTTTGGGGAGGTAAGGTCCCACATGCCTCTGGGCCAAAAAACCAAAATATAGAACAGGAGCGATATTGTAACAAATTCAATAAAGACTTTATAAAAATGGTCTTAAAAAAACTTGAAAAAAAATATGGGCTGTAAAAAATCATAAAATCTAGCTCCAACTTGCCTCTTCAAGCTGCCTTCCCTCTATATAGTTGTTTTAGGTGTATGCATACCATTTTGTTTTTTGCTTACACAAATCTTTAAATACCATAAATTACTGATTTAGGACAAAATTTTCTAGTTGGCACTGAGAATAGTGTCTCACAACTTAACTGATCTCATTTGCCTGCTGAAACTGTGATTCACAATGGAATATTTTCTTGACAGAAAATCCATTTAATTAATCTCCTTGTTAATTTTTTCCCCATCAATCCAACAAAAACACATTTAACAAATTCAACAAAAGTAGGACATCCTAATTCTCTCCTAACCGTTAAGGAAATTAAATCCTTAATAAAAACAAAGAAACCAATCAATCCAACAAACAAAAAATTTCTCCACAAAGAAAACTTCAAAGCAGATGATTTTACAAAAAAGTTTTACCAACTGTTTTTGAATAAATATCAGTCTTACATAAATTCTTTCAAGAGAATAGAAAGAAAAATCAACTACTTGTCTTACAACTTGCTTATCTTGCTTACAAAATAGGACAAAGAGATTATGGAAAAGGATAATTACAGGTCATTTTCAGTCAAAAGAATAGATGAAAAATCGCATATAAAAGCATTATTCAAGGTTTGGAAAGGTGCGGGACTTTACTTTTGCACCCCAGAACTGAAACACCAATGTATTTCTTCTGCTTTCTATCAGCACCTCTGTAGATCCAGTGATGTGTTTGGTGAGAAATTTCAGAAGTCTGTTTAGATTAGGTGCTATACTGATATTGGAATGCTAATTCTACAGAACCAAAGAAAAAAAGGAATGAAAAGGGAGAAAGAAAGTGAGGAGATACTCCAGAGACTGAGAGTCCAAAGGCAGAGATTATATCTAATGAATGAGAGGCAGTGATCAAATAGCAGAGGTTATCCAAGTCAAATTAAATACATTGCAGGCTGTATAATATCAGAGGGGCATAAAATCAGATATAGACTGGTATAGGAAAAGCAGAGGCAGCAAAAGTATGGGTCCAAAAAGACCCAGGTCAACACTAGGTGTTAGGATTTTTGTTTGGCTGAATTTTCTTTCATTCCTGCCATATAGGCTTTCAACCCAAAGATTTTAAAAGGTATTAAGTTGGTGTCCATAGTGGGTGGATTCATGTCAATGTATGGCAAAACCAATACAGTATTGTAAAGTTAAAAACAAAAAAGTATATATATAAAAAAAGGGTATTAAGTTGGTGTTTACAGGGATTGCTGCTGTTGTGGTTGTTCAATTGCTTAGTTATGTCTGACTATTTGTGGCCCCATGGACAGCAGCACACCAGGCTTCCCTGTCTTTCACCACCTCCCAGAGATTGCTTAAACTTATGTCCACTGAGCTGGCGATGACATCCAACCATCTCACCCTCTGTTATTCCCTTCTCTTCCTGCCTTCAATCTTTCCCAGCATCAGGGACTTTTCCAGTGAGTAGGCTCTTCACATCAGGTGACCAAAGTATTAGAGCTTCAGCTTCAGCATCAGTCATTCCAATGAATATTCAGGACTGATTTCCTTTAGGATTGACTGGCTTGATCTCCTTTCTGTCCAAGGGACTCTCAAGAGTCTTCTCCAGCACCATAGTTCAAAGGCATCAGTTCTTCAGTGCTCAGCCTTCTTTGTTTATGGTCCAGCTCTCACATCCATACATGACTACTGGAAAATCCATAGCTTTGATTAGATTGACCTTTGTAGACAAAGTAATGTCTCTGCTTTTTAATACACTGTCTAAGTTGTCACTGCTATTTTTCCAAAGACTAAGCATCTTTTAATTTCATGGTTTCAGTCACCCTCCACAGTGATTTTGGCGCCCAAGCAAATAAAGTCTGTCACTGTTTCCATTGTTTCCCCATCTCTTTGCCATGAGATGATGGGAGCAGATGCCATGATCTTCATTTTTTGAATGCTGAGTTTTAAGCCAGCTTTTTCACTCTCCTCTTTCACCTTCATCAAGAGTCTATTCAATTTCTCTTTGCTTTCTGCCATAAGTGTGGTGTCATCTGCATATTTGAGATTACCGATATTTCTCCTGGAAATCTTGATTCCAGCTTGTGCTTCATCCAGCCCAGCATTTCACATGATGTACTGTGCATATAAGTTAAATAAGCAGGGTGACAATATACACACTTGACATACTCCTTTCCCAGTTTTGTTGTTGTTCCATGTCTCATTCTAACTGTTGCTTCTTGACCTGCATACAGGTTTCTCAGGAGGCAGGTAAGGCAGTCTGATATTCCCATCTCTTTAAGAATCTTCCATAGTTTTTTTATATTTACACAGTGAAAGGCTTTAGTGTAGTCAATGAAGCAGAAGTAGACGTTTTTCTGGAATTCTCTGATCCAACGAATGTTGGCAATTTGATCTCTGGTTCCTCTGCCTTTTCTAAATCCAGCTTGAACATCTGGAAGTTCTTGGTTCACATACTGCTGAAGCCTAGCTTGAGGTATTTTGAGCATTACGTTGCTATTAGGGATCATAGCAAGCAAATTTAGGGGTCTCGCGTCAAAACCGATGAATTTGATTCTCATGTTGTCCTTGAGTTGTTCTGTGTTTCAGAGTCAGTGATTATGATCTTACCCAATAGGATTAGACACAAGTAACTAGAGGATGGAAAGAGTGAATGGCACAGTTAAACTGCTCCCAATTGCTGGATAAATAATGTAAAGCAGTTCCCCTACTAAGCTTGGGTCTAGAAGAGATTTAATGATCTGTCAGTACACAACCTCATGATGAAACAGCAATTTTATTGTAATTCTCATTTTTATTCTTATAATTTATGCAATTAGTCTCTCCAAACTCCAGTACAGATGTAAAGTTGGAGAAAAATAAATCTATAAATGTAACATTATATTATGTGTTAGTATAGAATATTCTTAGACATATAGCATTTTCTGGTTAATTATTTACTGAAATTAGACAGGATCACATAGTTTGAATAACCTTAGCCAATACTGAATTGACTTTAAATTATTTTTTTAAAAAATGAAACTCAATATAAATGAACATTTTGCATTTCTTCTAGGTTTGTCACCAACTTTATGCAAAGTTATTTAATCAGTTCTGATGAGATGGATGAAACTGGAGCCGATTATACGGAGTGAAGTAAGCCAGAAAGAAAAACACCAATACAGTATACTAACACATATATATGAAATTTAGAAAGATGGCAATGACGACCCTGTGTGCAAGACAAGAAAAAAGACACAGATGTGTATAATGGACTTTTGGACTCAGAGGGAGAGGGAGAGGGTGGGATGATTTGGGAGAATGGCATTCTAACATGTATACTATCATGTAAGAATTGAATCGCCAGTCTATGTCTGACGCAGGATACAGCATGCTTGGGGTGCATGGGGATGACCCACAGAGATGTTATGGGGAGGGGAGGTGGGAGGGGGTTCATGTTTGGGAACGCATGTAAGAATTAAAGATTTTAAAATTAAAAAAATTAAAAAATAAAAATAAAAAAATAAAAACACACACACACACACAAAAAGAAAAAGTATTTATCTACCTGATAATTGACAGTGGCTATACAGGGACTTATTAATCTTAAAATAAATAAAGGAATAAATGCCTACATGGATGTGTTAATTATTATTTTCATCTAAATGTGCTGAATTGTTAGTTTCTTGTGTATTCAACAATTTTTAATCTCTCTCTTAATTGATAAAATTGTGTCTCCAACAAACAATCCCCAAACTGTATTTTAGAAAAGAAATTAATGTCCCTGTTACAGGAATGCAAAGCCAGACATGCTGTACTCCCATATTTGCTTTTTTATTACTATTTTCTTGTTTAGAAATAGTTGAACCAATTTAAACTAAACTTGAATTAAAAAATAAAGCACCCCAAGCTGAAACCTCATGTGCTGAATTTCTGTCTCAGAGCCTATTTTATAGCTGAGTTACAAACACTAAAGAAAATTTATGATAGAACCCGGGACAACCTCATTTTGTAATGGGAGGTAATGGTCACCAGCAATGAGAGAATATATTGTGCTCAGATGTCAACCTCTTTACCTTTCTAAAACAGTGGATCTTGAGTTTAGAAATCAATATCCATATATTTTGTTTCATACGCCACTTTGTCATAACACAATATCTTTCCCTGCTGAGGTGAAAAAGGGTATAGTTTAGTAACAAAAATGAGGTGGGTAGGAATTGTGAGACAATTTATAGCTCTTCCTAAAAATAAATTGAAGGCTATTACCAATAAAGTACATAGAAATGAGGGAGAGAAAAGAGAGAAGAGACCAATAGATCTGAGTATTATGCAAACTCAAAAGGTAAGAAATGAAAAATCCAAAGTTTTCTATCTTTATATAGGCAAAGTATATCAGGCAAAATAAATAATATTTTTTCTTTATATTAAAATTAAAAATAAGAACTTAAATACCCTTAAATTATCAGGCTATATTACCAGGTTTAAGCATTTTCATCAGTATTCTAAAATGATATAACAAATCACATTTTAAGAAATCATTTTCTTGGTAAAATACAAAAGCTCTATGCTGTAGGCTAGGCAGAATTAATACAATTTTAACATTAAAATAAAGAAATAGTATAACACCTAAAATGTTAATTTCATTTACCTATGACTGAACACCTTAAAAAGACAGGCATCATCTTAAATCTATTAATTTAGGTTGTATTTTTGAATCTAAATATTGTCTTCCATATTATATGATCACCAAATAACATAATCATCTCTAGCAGAGCACTCAATTTCTTCAAGTTCATTTTATATGCTTTTAGAGTTTAATGTCTTTGCATAGTTGTGCCTTGTTTTTAACATTTTTTTTCTATAATCTAGTCAATGAAAGCAGTATTATCCTCTTCCTCTCGGTAATTATGGGAAAGAAGTGAAAAACTCTTCCCAGTGTTCCACAAAACAATATTTCATAAATATGAATTTCTGAATCCCCAAGCAATCAGAACTAATGATGTTTAACACTGGTGGCTGAATTTATGACTAATACAGTAACAGTTTGAATGTTTTCATTAGACTTGCCATCTGATGTAATCGGGTTTAAAATATGTCTTTAACTTGACTAGGTCATTGATTTTGCATTGGACAATGGCTTTCTCTGATATTAAATTTTTTCTCAGAGTCCATTTGAGCATTTGGTTATGTAGTGAAATAGGCTTTAATTGTGTTGTGAAAGAAATTCTTCTTAACACAGCAGAGAAAAGCTGGGAAAGCCATGCTATTTGTCAAAATCCCTTTTGGCTTCAGCTATCGTATGTTGCAAATGGATTAGCTTTCAAAAAATTCTATCTTTACTATGTTTTTCATTGGAGAGAAAGGAGAAATAGTGTTCAAAACTGTCTTTCATAAGGGAACAGCTCTTAGTTTTTGTTTCCTGTAACTGGTACATTAACTGGACTATTTATAGTGAGTAGTATAGGCCCTTCTAATATGCTATATGCTTTAAAAAATATTTTCTTAGTGGTATTTTAATGTGAAGATGAGTCCTGACTAGAGTCCTCTATCAATACACTTGAAATTTCATAAATGCCTTCACTCACCCCAGTTCCTCGTGAAAGCTGTGTAATGGAAAAGTGATATCACACATATTGTGAAAACAGTGATTTTGCTTTATTCCATTTAATTCTAGATATTAAAATAGTATTTACCCTAGAGATTAAAATTAATATTAGGGTTCATGAGTAATTATATGCACAATTCTGATAATTCATATTTCTTTCTCTCATATTCTACTAAGTTATATATTTTAAATGGTATATAACAAGGGCATTTGTTTTTCCATAACTGATGCTTTCAGACTGTGGTGTTAGAGAAGACTGTTGAGAGTCCCTTGGACTGCAAGAAGATTAAACCAGTCGATCCTAAAGGAAATCAATCCTGAATATTCACTGGAAGGACTGATGCTGAAGCTCCAATACTTTGGCCACCTGATGCAAAGAGCTGACTCACTGGAAAAGACCCTGATGCTGGGAAAGACTGAAGGTAGAAGAAGAAGGGAATGACAGAGGACGAGATGGATGTCATCACCGACTCAATGAACATGAGTCTGAGCAAACTCTGGGAGATGGTAGAGGACAGGGAAGCCTGGAGTGCTGCAGTCCATGGGGTTGCAAAGAGTTGGACACGACTGAGAGACTGAACAACAACAAAAACTGCCAAAACCAACACCTGAGTAGAAATTATATTCTTGCATTTGCTATATGTGTTTAAAGATTTTATAAGATCCAATTATTTTTTATTCTCTTATTTAAATGAATTGATTCACTTAAAAAATACTCATTGAATACATTTTATATAAGACACCACACATAGTATATGTGGCCTGTGGCCACATGGAACTTACATTCTAATAATAGAGATAGCCATTAATTAAATAACCACATGTATAAACACAGAAGTGAATGTTTTACAGCAGAAATGTTTACTGTCAGGCAATATGGAAATATGATCTCATTTTGGTAAGGTAAGAGAAAATGAAAGTCACTTGGTCGTGTCTGACTTTTTGCGACCCCATGGATTATACAGTTCATAGAATTCTTCAGGCCAGAATACTGGAGTGCATACACATTCCTTTTCCAAGGGATCTTCTCAACCCAGGGATCGAACCCAGATCTCTTGCATTGCAGGTAGAAATGACTATAAACCTGAGACCTGAAGAATGTATTAACTAGATAAAGGCAAAGGGAGTTATCTCCTGCATAGCCGACATCTGCAAAATCTGGGATTAAAAGAAACATAAAACTGTTTAGAAACTTAAAAAAAAGAAAAAGAAAAAACAGGGGGATTATAAGCCATGGTAGGATTTTTTTTTGTCCTAAAGGCAATTTGAGATATTCAATACAATAATGTTTTTGGAGGAAATACCAGTACTGGCTTGCCTGGCTGTTTTTTACATCAGGAAAAAAGACCATCTTAAACTTTTACCTGGATTGCTTTAGCTAATTAATAGAAGTCTTGGGCATAAAATTGAGAAAGTGAGAATTAGTACTAATTACTCATAATGAAGATGAGAGTCAAGAAGTTGGGAATATTCAGTAAAAACTTCTCGAACTTTGGCTATAGCAGATTACTTCATATGCAGAGAACAACTGTGCCTCATTTATGGAGAATCCTGTCCCATTGTACTCTGCTCTCTGCTGACAACACTAGGACCAGCTTAAGGCAAGGTTCTCTCTCTCTTGGTTTGAAGATGAGCCAAAGTCTTGAGGACTATCATTCTATGAGATTAACTCTTATTTTTCTTACCCTCCTTAAGAGGTACTAGCCTCTGCTAGAGAGGGAGACTGTGCAGTCTACATTCATCTAAGAGCAATGCTCTTCCCACCCATCACTGACTCTCCTTCATGAACCAAAGGATGAAAGAATAAGGAGAGTGAAAGGTAAGCTTGTGGACTTCCCTGGCGGTACAGTGGTTGAGAGTTCGCCTGCCAATGCAGGGGATGCCGGTTCAATTCCTGGTCCAGGAACATTCCATATGCCATGGAGCAACTCAGCATGTGTGCTGCAACTGCTGAACCTGTGTGATGCAGCTACTGAAGCCTGAGTACCTAGAGCCTGTGCTCCACAAGAGATGACACCACAATGAGAAGTCTGTGCACTGTAAGGAAGAGTAGCCCTTGCTTGCCATAACTACAGAAAGTCCACGCAGCAATGAAGACCCAGTGCAATAAAAAAATTAACAAAATGCAAAAAAATTTAAAAAGTATGCTTGCTTTTCTGAATGTGCATATACAAGTCTTTTATCCGTAGGCACCAATCAAATGTAAAAGAATCTAAGAACAATTGAGAAACAGATAACTGAGTTTTCAGAACCAACTGTATAATCAGATTTTCATCTTTACAAGATGACTCAGACAGCAGGGAGTCAGAAAGATCACAAAGATTTGGACAAGACTGAGCATGCATGCCTTTTCATGCCGAGATGGAGAGGCTCTAAACAGTCAACAAAAACAAGACTGGGAACTGACTGTGGCTCAGATCATGAACTCCTTATTGCCAAATTCAGACTTAAAGTGAAGAAAGTAGGGAAAACCACTAGACCACTCAAGTATGACCTAAATCAAATCCCTTATGATTATACAGTGGAAGTGACAGATACAAGGGACTAGATCTGATAGAGCATCTGAAGAACTATGGATGGG
This sequence comes from Ovis aries, assembly GCF_016772045.2. NCBI lineage: Eukaryota > Metazoa > Chordata > Mammalia > Artiodactyla > Bovidae > Ovis > Ovis aries. The sequence goes on along the minus strand of NC_056056.1, from coordinate 67,599,132 downwards.
AGTTCATGACATTGTACAAGAGGCAATGATCGTGACCATCCCCGAGAAAAAGAAATGCAAAAAAGCAAAATGGTTGTCTGAGGAGGCCTTACAAATAGCTATGAAAACAAGAGAAGTGAAAGGCAAAGGAGAAAAGGAAAGATATACCCATTTGAATACAGAGTTCCAAAGAACAGCATGGAGAAACAAGAAAGACTTCCTCAGTGGTCAATGCAAAGAAATAGAGGAAAACAATAAAATGGGTACACTAGAGATCTCTTCAAGAAAATTAGAGATACCCTGGCAACATTTCATGCAAAGATGGGCACAATAAAGGACAGAAATGATATGGACCTAACAGGGCATAAAATATTAAGAAGAGGTGGAAAGAGCACAGAACTTTACCAAAAAGATCTTCATCACCCAGATAACCACAATGGTGTGATCACTCACTTAGAGCCAGACATCCTGGAATGCGAAGTCAAGTGGGCCTTAGAAAGTGTCACTCACTACAAACAAAGCTAGTGGAGGTGATGGAATTCCAGCTGAGCTATTTCAAATCCTAAAAGATGACATTCTGAAAGTGCTTCCCTCAATATGCTGGCAAATTTGGAAAACTCAGCAGTGGCCACAGGACTGGAAAAGGTCAGTTGTCATTCCAATCCCAAAGAAAGACAATGCCAAAGAATGCTCAAACTACTGCACAATTGTACTCATCTCACATGCTAGTAAAGTGATGCTCAAAATTCTCCAAGCCAGGCTTTAACAGTTGTGAACCGTGAACTTCCAGCTGTTCAAGCTGGATTGAGAAAAGACAGCAGAACCAGAGATCAAATTGTCAACATCCACTGGATCATTGAAAAAGCAAGAGAGTTCCAGAAAAACATCTACTTCTGCTTTGTTGAGTACGCCAAAGCCTTTGGCTATGTGGGTTAAAACAAACTGTGGAAAATTCTTCAAGAGATGTGAGTACCAGACCACTTGACCTGCCTCCTGAGTAATCTGTACACAGGTCAGGAAGCAACAGTTAGAACTGGACACGGAACAACAGACTGGTTCCAAATTGGGAGAGGAGTACATCAAGGCTGTATATTGTCATTCTGCTTATTTAACTTCTTTGCAGATCTTGGATATAAGAAATTCCAGGGTAGATGAAGCACAACCTGGAATCAAGATTGCTGGGAGAAATATCAATAACCTCAGATAGGCAGGTGATACCATCCTTATGGCAGAAAGTGAAGAAGAACTAAAGAGCCTCTTGATGAAAGTGAAAGAGGAGAATGAAAAAGTTGGCTTTAAACTCAACATTCAGAAAACTAAGGCCATGGCATTCAGTCCCATCACTTCATTGCAAATAGATGTGGAAACATTGCAAACAGAGACAGGCTTTATTTTCTTGGGCTCCAAAATCACTTCAGATGGTGATTGCAGCCATGAAATTAAAAGACACTTGCTCCTTGGAAGAAAAGTTATGACCAACCTAGACAACATATTAAAAGGAGAGACATTACTTTGCCAACAAATGCCTGTCTAAAGAAAGCTATGGTGTTTCCAATAGTCATGTATGGATGTGAGAGTTGGACCATAAAGAAAGCTGAGTGCCAAAGAACTGATGCTTTTGACCTGTGGTGTTGGAGAAGACTCTTGAGAGTCTCTTGGACTGCAAGGAGATCCAACCAGTCAATCCTAAAAGAAATCAGCCCTGAATATTTATTCAAAGGACTGATGTTGAAGCTGAAACTCCAATACTTTGGCCATCTGATGCAAAGAACTGACTCATTGTGGAAGACCCTGATGCTTGGAAAGATTGAAGGTGGGAGATGAAGGGGATGACAGAGGATGAGATGGTTGGATGGCATCACTGACTCGATGGACAGGAGTTTGAGTAAGCTCCAGGAGTTGGTGATGGACAGGAAAGCCTGGCATGATGCAGTCAATGGGGTCTCAGAGAGTTGGAAACAACTGAGTGACTGAACTTAACTCAGCACGCATGCACTGAGCAGTTCAGTGTTCCCATGTAGTTCCTGCTCTTTTGGGCTTCCCAGGTAAAGAATCTGCCAGCCATTGCAGGAGAAGCAAGAGACACAGGTTCAATCCCTGTGTAGAAAAGATCCCTTGGAGAAGGAAATGGCAACCCACTCCAGTATTCTTGCCTGGAAAATCCCATGGACAGAGGAGCCTGGTGGGCTACAGTCCATTTGGTTACAAAGAGTCAGACACAATTGATCACACATGAATGCAAACAGCAAGGGGTCATGTTAGTTGTCTGGCAGCTTTGATTAGAGAAGGAATGAGGTGGACGGGGAGAATGTGTGTTTTATTTTGGATAGGTTGAGTTTCAAATGAGTTTAAGCATCAAGGTGGAAATGTCGAATAGATAGTTGCTTTTATGAAGTTTAGAGAACAGTTTCAGAACAAATATGAATTTGCAGGTTATTAGCATCCAGATGACCTCATTTTCGATACCATTTGTTTCAATAGATATATTCTCAATGCTATAAAAGTATTCATATGAAGCAGTTTTCTGCTTCTAAATGAAAAACTATGAGCACAAAAACATACACGTAAGCAAAGCCAAAAATGGGCTCAGACACCAAAGCTGATCTCAAAACCCCATTGAAACAGATCTTCATTTGCCTTAATCTACAAGCCTTGGTTATTAAACTAAGGAGAAAAAGTGTTTATTTTCATAGCATTCAAAATATTAATACTAAAGGATGCTTATAAGTATTGAGATATTAATAAAATTGTGACTTTTAATTTAGAAGAACTAACATATTTTGGTCATTATTTAAAGCAAAGAGTGTCTGGAAAATGCAGGCTTATTTGTATTTTTCTTTAAAAAGGCATCCATTTTACCTTTAGCCAAATGCTTATCCATGTCATTATCAGTTAATCGATTGGAGAGGAATTTTCAGGCCAATGATCCTGAAATATTTTGAAAATAATTTCTATGTCACTTTCTGGTTTCCATTTTTCTTTCCAAATGAGTGACCTACTCTTCAACACTAATTTTAGATGTCGTGGTAAATAAAATAAATATAATACCTGATAATTGATATTACTACTTTGGCTTTAGATGAGCTAATTTTGGATAATTGTAGTTGTATGGTATGCAGAACTTCATCTTTCATATTCTTTTAAAGACTGGAGGAAACTGTGATTAGTCTCTCTTCTCTTTAATCAATCATTCTGCTCTAGAAAAATTACTGTCTGCAAGCTATGCTGCAAAAATCACCAAATGTGCCTCTGTGGATCAATCTTTGAATGCCATGATACATGGACTTATTTGCAAACATGGCTAGAGGCTTCTAGTATTAGCTTCTCTCAGAAATCATTATTGCTGCCTGTGACTGAAGGTTATTGCTGCTGAACTGATGAGTGAATTAACGAAATAAGTCACTGCTAGAATCTTCACATCTAACACACAAATAGGTCATTAACTGAAACACAAATGCTATCTGCTCAGTTTAAGTTAGGAAATCTGCAAATCTTCAGGAAAAGAAGATGGTAGAATTATAATCCCAAGTATTTTATCAATTAGATATTAGGTTAAATAGATATTAAGACCCAGGCTTGTAAAGAGTCAATGATGACCCAATCTAAAATATCAGAAATGTCATTTCTATGTAAATAAAATGAAATATCAATTTATATTGAAGTTTCCAATATAAAATGGATGATTCATCTGGCTACATATTTGACAGATGTGGAGGGTAACTGGGATGGTTCAGTTTCCTACGACAGTGGCTTTGAATGTGCCATATACCAAGGTAACTGATAACAGACATGAAATCCAGGTGTTCCAGGGTGGGAAGCTGAAGTGATTTGTGAAAATTTCACACCAACACTGCTAGGTAGCTCAGCTCAGGATGTGCATATGTAGTTCTGCTTCTAAAGATATTTTATTTTAAAATGTGGATTGGCATAAGGGGGAGTCCTTTAAATGTATTCTTTTTTTTTTTTTTGCATTAGATTTTTTTTAATTCTTACAAAACATGAAATAACATCTCTCTGGGTCATCCCCATGCACCAGCCCCAAGCATGCTGCATCCTGCGTCAGACATAGACTGGCGATTCAATTCTTACATGATAGTATACATGTTAGACTGTCATTCTCCCAAATCATCCCACCCTCTCCCTCTCCCTCTGAGTCCAAAAGTCCATTATACACATCTGTGTCTCTTTCCCTGTCTTGCATACAGGGTCGTCATTGCCATCTTCCTAAATTCCATATATATGTGTTAGTATACTGTATTGGTGTTTTTCTTTCTGGCTTACTTCACTCTGTATAATCGGCTCCAGTTTCATCCATCTCATCAGAACTGATTCAAATGAATTCTTTTTAACGGCTGAGTAATACTCCATTGTGTATATGTACCACAGCTTTCTTATCCATTCATCTGCTGATGGACAGCTAGGTTGTTTCCATGTCCTGGCTATTATAAACAGTGCTGCGATGAACATTGGGGTACATGTGTCTCTTTCAATTCTGGTTTCCTCGGTGTGTATGCCCAGAAGTGGGATTGCTGGGTCATAAGGTAGTTCTATTTGCAATTTTTAAGGAATCTCCACACTGTTCTCCATAGTGGCTGTACTAGTTTGCATTCCACCAACAGTGTAGGAGGGTTCCTTTTCTCCACACCCTCCAGCATTTATTGCTTGCAGATTTTTGGATTGCAGCCATTCTGACTGGTGTGAAGTGGTACCTCATTGTGGTTTTGATTTGCATTTCTCTAATAATGAGTGATGTTGAGCATCTTTTCATGTGTTTGTTAGCCATCCGTATGTCTTCTTTGGAGAAATGTCTATTTAGTTCTTTGGCCCATTTTTTGATTGGGTCATTTATTTTCTGGAATTGAGCTGCAGGAGTTGCTTGTATATTTTTGAGATTAGTTGTTTGTCAGTTGCTTCATTTGCTATTATTTTCTCCCATTCCGAAGGCTGTCTTTTCACCTTGCTTATATTTTCCTTTGTTGTGCAGAAGCTTTTAATTTTAATTAGATCCCACTTGTTTATTTTTGCTTTAATTTCCAAAATTCTGGGAGGTGGATCATAGAGGATCCTGCTGTGATTTATGTCTGAGAGTGTTTTGCCTATGTTCTCCTCTAGGATTTTTATAGTTTCTGATCTTACATTTAGATCTTTAATCCATTCACCACTACTATTCAACATAGTTCTGGAAGTTTTGGCCACAGCAATCAGAGCAGAAAAGAAATAAAAGGAATCGAAATTGGAAAAGAAGAAGTAAAACTCTCACTGTTTGCAGATGACATGATCCTCTACATGGAAAACCCTAAAGACTCCACCAGAAAATTACTAGAGCTAATCAATGAATATAGTAAAGTTGCAGGATATAAAATCCCTTGCATTCCTATACACGAATAATGAGAAAGTAGAAAAGAAATTAAGGAAACAATTCCATTCACCATTGCAACGAAAAGAATAAAATACTGAGGAATATATCTACCTAAAGAAACTAAAGACTTATATATAGAAAACTATAAAACACTGATGAAAGAAATCAAAGAGGACACTAATAGATGGAGAAATATACCATGTTCATGGATCGGAAGAATCAATATAGTGAAAATGAGTATACTACCCAAAGCAATTTACAAATTCAATGCAATCCCTATCAAGCTATCAGCCACATTTTTCACAGAACTAGAACAAATAATTTCAAGATTTGTATGGAAATACAAAAACCTCGAATTGCCAAAGCAATCTTGAGAAAGAAGAATGGAACTGGAGGAATCAACTTGCCGGACTTCAGGCTCTACTACAAAGCCACAGTCATCAAAACAGTATGGTACTGGCACAAAGACAGAAATATAGATCAATGGAACAAAATAGAAAGCCCAGAGATAAATCCACACACATATGGACACCTTATCTTTGACAAAGGAGGCAAGAATATACAATGGAGTAAAGACAATCTCTTTAACAAGTGGTGCTGGAAAATTCTTGAATCACATGATTAGAGCAAAGGAAATCTATCAAGAGAAGAAGAGTGGTAGGTAGAGAAAAACAGGAAATAGACAAGGAAGATTTGTCAGCATGCATTCAGGACAGTCTGGAACAGGGCAGCGTGGAACCTGGGGGCTAAGACTATTATCAGCCAGAGTCTGGAAAATATCCTTCGAGACTGTCTGATTTCTTTTTGTATAAACTGTGCTTATAGTGATGACGCTTCCTTTAACTTTAAAAGTATTAATTTTTACTTGCTTGGATCTTAGGACAACTAGAGTATGGTAATTTAGAAATATATTTGGCTGAGGTATATCAAGTAACTACTATATACCAGGAATTACAATGAGTAAAAAGAAAGTCTCTACCTTCAAGATATCTCCACCAAGACTGAAGATAAAAAAATAATAATTCTAATATAATAGAGATAAATGTGTACACAGAAGGGCTAGGGAATGCAGGAGAGGTTGGGAGCCCCTCAGAGAGCCTTCCTAGGGGGTTGTTGCGAGAGCTTAATAGTGTAGTTGAGTTACTTTTGTATGCATAAGAAAAAATTATCCTTTTAGACCAAAATGATTTGCCAATGGGTCTCAAGCCATTTAATTATCTATGGCCAATTCACTGATCCTGATTCACTGTGAAAAGTGTGAAATTTGGGGCCTTGTTTTTCTTTTGTGAGTTGTATTCCTTAACTATGGCTCTATAACAAATGACCCCAAACACAGCCACTTTAAAAAGTATCATCGCACATATTTTTCTGAAGGTCAGGAACCTAGGAATGGCTCAAGTCAGTGCTTCTGGCTCCAAAGCTCTCATGAAGTAATAGACAACTAACAGCTAGGGCTCTAGTTGGTTAGGGCTACAGGATTTGTGTCCAAATCCACTTAACGAGGACTTTGGCAAGAGAGTTTAGTTATACCATGTGGGCCTCTTCTAAGGATCGCTATGGTCTGGTAATTCACTTTCTCTAGACTGAGGGATCCAAGAGAGAAAATCAGAGAGCTTTCCCAAGCTAGAAGCCACCATGCTTCAATAATTTAGCCTCAGAAGTGATGTAGCGTCATGTCTGTTGTACTCTGTTGGTCACAGAGACCAAAGCTGATACCAGGTGGATACACAACAATGTGGCTACCAAGAAGTGCAAGTCACTGGGGCCCATTTGGGAAGCTGGTTAACACATATGTCAAATTAGACCTTTAATACCACCAAGCCCCGTAGTCTAACTAAAATAGTTTGTGATGCAAGCTGCTTTTAATTGTGATGCTTTTTATTTTAAAATTGAACGGGACTTTGAATATGATCAATTTTCATGAGATTCAGAGGGGAAGTAAGAACAAGTAAATAAAGACTCATATTTAGCTTAAAATAGCACCTGTGTATTTTTGTTATTTACTTTCATCTATATTTTAGTTCAGAGAAGGCACTGGCGACCCACTCCAGTACTCTTGCCTGGAAACTCCCATGGATGGAGGAGCCTGGTAGGCTGCAGTCCATGGGGTTGCTAACAGTCGGATACGACTGAGCGACTTCCCTTTCACTTTCCACTTTTATGCATTGGAGAAGGAGACGGCAACTCACTCCGGTGTTCTTGCCTGGAGAATCCAAGGGACGGAGGAGCCCGGTGGGCTGCTGTCTATGGGGTCGCACAGAGTCGGACACGACTGACATGACTTAGCAGCAGCATGCTTTAGCTGGGCTTCCCGGGTGACGCTAGTGGTAAAGAATCCACCTGTCAATGCAGGAGGTGTACAAGACGCAGGTTCGATCCTTGGGTTTGGAAGATCCCCTGGAGGTGGAAGTGGCAACCCATTCCACTATTCTTGCCTGAGAATCCCATGGACAGAGAAGCCTGGCGGGCTATGGTCCATGTCATCACATAGAGTTGGACACAACTGAAGTAACTTAGCATGCAAGCGTGCTTTAGTTATTTTTACTTTGCCTGCTCGAAAAAGAATTCCAGACACAATATTTATCGCAAAAAGCAAACTTTGTATTATTATACTTGATATTTTATTCCTCTGTTTAAGTTAATATTCTGGCTGAGAATTTGTTTTGTAAAAAATGGTATATTAAAGAAAAATATATATAAAGGCAAGGTTTGGTCATTAAAATAAAAAAATAAATGTTTGCGATAAATGAAAGTCCAATTGCAAACCTGGAAACCATCTTCCTGAAAGATTCAGAATAAGTCAATTCAGTTTAGTTTGTTGCACTTTATGAAATTTTTAGAGATCTTCCTGGGTTTTATCGGTATGACTCATAAGAATATTTCTGTAGACTGACAAAAAGTATTGTTAAGAAAGCATTTAAGAGAGACAGAGATTATAGATACATAGTTCAGCCTCATGATTTCATTACGTTAATTGATCTCCCTCTCTCTCTGTCTCTTTAGTTGCTAAGTCATGTTCCACTCTTGCGACCCCACAACTGTAGCCTGCCAGGCTCCCCTGTCCATGGGATTCTCCAGGCAAGAATACTGGAGTGGGTTGCCATTTCCTTCTCCAGGGATCTTCCCAACCCAGGGATCAGATGTGGATCTCCTGCATTTCAGGCAGATTCTTTACCAACTGAGCTATGAGGGAAGTCCTTGTTAACAGATAACATAATTCATTATATTATTTCTGAACATTTTAATATAAGTAAAATCAAGAAAATTAAATTGGATTAAAAATCATAAGCTCCATTAGAATAAGATATATTTATATTTCAAAAGACTTTATGAAAAAACAGTGCTCTGAATTATTTCAAAATTGGCTATTAATTAGAAGTTTAGTTCTGCTTGTTATTCTAAATGGTGGGCAATTTTAGCAGTAGTTTTTGAAAAAAGGAAATTTACTGAAATCCCTGCTTCACTGTCATTAAAAAAATTACATTTTGGAGCCTATTTCCTCCTACAGCTTTTGAGATTTGTGGTAAATGTCCAGTCTTGCATACTATTTTATAACTGCAATCTATGAAACCAGCAATAACATGATATTTCAAATATGGATAGCAAATGTCAGTAGGACACTATATAAAATCATGGACTAAAACATAAAAAGTTATTTAAGTTGCATATAAAACACCACTTCAGTGTTATACTGCAAATTACTTAAACACCATGCAGTCTTTGAGAATAGAAAAAAGCAGTGCTTTATAGAGGAGTGATTTTTAAAAATATTAATAGTAACATGTAAGGACAGTTTTATTATTGTGTTAAATTTCTTTCCAAAACATCAGGCATGTTAAACAAATGTTATTTTTCAAGGAAGAAAAACCATTGCATTCAACTATGTAAAAACACAGTGAGATAATATTTCCCACCTCAAAACTATGGGAAAAGGCAGTTGTAGATGTTATAACTATAATAAGAGAGCATACGGTGAAGAGAGGACCAGTTCTCTCCAGTTGTAAACATAGATCCTGACTCTCTGAGTCAAGGATATCTTGAAGGAGTAGGTTTTTAAGGCTAGATGTAATCATCTTTAATTTTTTCGAAGTGTGAATTTGGAGCTCACTATTTCAGTCTTAAAACCAAAGTTATGAAAACAGATCTGACCTTTAAATGCACCAATTTGCCCTGGTTAAAAAAATAATATATTCACAAATTAATACATATCATATAGTTTAAAAAGTTCATTAATTAACCCATCAATTTGTTGACAGTTTAAAACAATTCATCCTAGTAATGAATATTTATACTAGCAGTTTATGAAATATTTACATGTATATTAACTTATTTATTTCAATAGTAATTTAACATATATTGAGTAATTACTACTTGCTAGGCATTGCTCTCAGTGCTTTGTATGAGTTGGCCCCATCTCAACTCTGCATCAGAGAAGAGGAAGCAGAAACACTGGGAGTGTGGATAGGCCACAATGCTAGTGATGGTGGTGGAGATAAGTTCAAACTCAGGAAAGTGCTCTTAGCATTTCACCGTATAACAATGTGAGGGTACGAACAGGAATTAGGCTTACATTGCTATTAGCACTTGCAAATAAGGAAAATAGTGCTTGCAGGAGTAAAATACAAAGGCTGTTAAATGGAGGAGAATGGAGTTTAGTCTTGATTTCCTGCCACCAAGTCTTCTATAATGATTTCCCTTGGATCTTAAGGAGCTCATCTTTAGAGGAAACACACACAGAAGCAACTAATAATACAATGCAAGGAGAGATATAAAAGGAGAGCTGCTGTACTGGACTCCAGAGGAGGGAGATTACCTTCTCTGGGAGTCAAGGATGTGAAACAAACCATTAGCAACAGGGCCAATCACAAGTTCTAGGAAAGCAGATTTCTAATAAAGCATCGGACAATTTGAGGGACTTTAAAAATGTCCATGACACAACTTTCACTATGGCCCAGTTTGGTGCTTCAAATTGTCTTTAAGTACTCATTCTTGGGGCTTCCCAGGTGGTACAGTGGTAAGGAATCCACCTGCCAATGCAGGAGGCGCAAGGAATGTGGGTTTGATCCGTAGGTCACGAAAATCCCTTGGAGGAGGAAATGGAAACCCACTCCAGTATTCTTGCCTAGAAAATCCCGTGGACAGAGGAGCCTGGTAAGCTACAGTTCATGAGGTGGAAAAGAATCAGACATGACTGAGCATGCACACTGAAGAAAAAATAATTCTTTTTATAGTTAACAGCAAAGACTTCATGAAATACAAATGTGAAATATTTCCTGAGGAGAGCAAGGGTTATAAAGTTGTACTTGGGCCAAAGAGCTAAACAGACATTTCTCCAAAGAAGACATACGGATGGCTAACAAACACATGAAAAGATGCTCAACGTCACTCATTATCAGAGAAATGCAAATCAAAACCACAATGAGGTACCACTTCACACCAGTCAGAATGGCTGCAATCCAAAAGTCTACAAGCAATAAATGCTGGAGAGGGTGTGGAGAAAAGGGAACCCTCTTACACTGTTGGTAGGAATGCAAACTAGTATAGCCACTATGGAGAACAGTGTGGAGATTCCTTAAAAAACTGCAAATAGAACTGCCTATGACCCAGCAATCCCACTGCTGGGCGTCCACACTGAGGAAACCAGAATAGAAAGAGACATGTGTACCCCAATGTTCATCACAGCACTGTTTATAATAGCCAGGACATGGAAGCAACCTAGATGTCCATCGGCAGATGAATGGATAAGAAAGCTGTGGTACATATACACAATGGAGTATTACTCAGCCATTAAAAAGAATACATTTGAATCAGTTCTAAAGAGGTGGATGAAACTGGAGCCGATTATACAGAGTGAAGTAAGCCAGAAAGAAAAACACCAATACAGTATACTAATGCATATATATGGAATTTAGAAAATTGGTAATGATAACCCTGTATGTGAGACAGCAAAAGAAACACAGATGTATAGAACTGACTTTTAGACTCCATGGGAGAGGGAGAGGGTGGGATGATTTGGGAGAATGGCATTGAAACATGTATACTATCAGGTAAGAAACGAATCACCAGTCTATGTTTGAGACAGGATACAGGATGCTTGGGGCTGGTGCACTGGGATGACCCAGAGAGATGATATGGGGTGGGAGGTGGGATGGCGGTTCAGGATTGGGAACTTATGTACACCCGTGGCTGATTCATGTCAATGTGTGGCAAAACCAATACAGTATTGTAAAGCAAAATAAAGTAAAAATAAAAATTAAAAAAAATGACTAACATCATCAAGCTCTTATTATGAATCAGATACTATTCTATGTACTTCATAGGTATTATGATTTTCTTATTCCTCAAAGCAATTTGTTTGACAGTTAAAATAGTTGCCTCATTTTACTTTCAAAGAAACCAAAGGACAGCTTTCCAAGGGCCTAGTTTCCTAGGAGAATGGCTCTGGGCTCCTTGGAGGAAGGCTACAGAGAAATTCACTACATGCATTTGTATGCATCTCTCTATTGAGATCTATCTTCTAAAATAGACTGCAGCCATGAAATTAAAAGACGCTTACTCCTTGGAAGAAAAGTTATGACCAACGTAGATAGCATATTCAAAAGCAGAGACATTACTTTGCCGACTAAAGTCCGTCTAGTCAAGGCTATGGTTTTTCCTGTGGTCATGTATGGATGTGAGAGTTGGACTGTGAAGAAGGCTGAGCACTGAAGAATTGATGCTTTTGAACTGTGGTGTTGGAGAAGACTCTTGAGAGTTCCTTGGACTGCAAGGAGATCCAACCAGTCCATTCTGAAGGAGATCAGCCCTGATGCTAAAGTTGAAACTCCAGTACTTTGGCCACCTTATGCGAAGAGTTGACTCATTGGAAAAGACTCTGATGCTGGGAGGGATAGGGGCAGGAGGAGAAGGGGACGACAGAGGATGAGATGGCTGGATGGCATCACTAACTCGATGGATGTGAATCTGAGTGAACTCCGGGAGTTGGTGCTGGACAGGGAGGCCTGGCGTGCTGCGATTCATGGGGTCACAAATAGTCCGACACAACTGAGCTACTGAACTGAACTGAACTTAAGGCTCATACAAGGCTCGGTTGATGAACTGCCTCAGCTCTAATAATGGTTGAGGGTCCATAATTCTTGGGTTTGCTATATCAGGTCTATTCTTTAGTTGGCCACATCTGGAGTGTTTTGGGTATGTAAATTAAGTAAGATCTTAAAAATATAATGATTTCATTCTTAGGAACCCCATGAACCATTAACCTGGGCAGAGATTTTTATTGGTTCACCAGAGTTCTACTATCCCTCTTGTCCTGTTGCTTATTCTTGTAGTCACATCCACTATTTTCACTTCCTAAGAACTGAACTGAAGATCAGCCACCTGGGATCCTCCCACCTCCACTGAGATTTCAACTCCCTCCAGTACATTTTTAGTGTAAAGATAACAACCAATGAAATGCCATTATAAAAAATTATTTTACCCTACTTTTTCAATAATCCTGTACTTTCACTAATTAACCTACCCCCTAAAGCCTTTATACTTTGCCAACAAAAGGTCCATCTAGTCAAGTCTATGCTTTTTCCAGTAGTCATGTATGGATGTGAAGGTTGGACTGTGAAGAAAGCTGAGCACTGAAGAATTGAAGGTTTTGAACTGTGGTGTTGGAGAAGACTCTTGAGAGTCCCTTGGACTGCAAGGAAATCCAACCAGTCTATTCTAAAGGAGATCAGTCCTGGGTTTTCTTTGGAAGGAAAGATGCTAAAGCTGAAACTCCAGTACTTTGGCCACCTCATGCAAAGAGTTGACTCATTGAAAAAGTCTCTGATGCTGGGAAGGATTGGGGACAGGAGAAAAAAGGGACAACAGAGGATGAGATGGCTGGATGACATCACTGGCTTGATGGACGTGGGTTCGGGTGAACTCCGGGAGTTGTTGCTGGACAGGGAGGCCTGGTGTGCTGCAGTTCATGAGGTCGCAAAGAGTTGGACACGAATGAGTGACTCAACTGAACTGAACTGAAAGCCTTTATAAGTGAAAAACTGAGATCTCTTGAGGGAATGTGGTGAAGACATAATTGGGACAGATTCACATGACAAATAAAATATAGAACATGTTGATCTTGGAATCTGATTACTAATTTAGTAGTGAGATTAGGGGTAAGAGAGAACACATCAGCTTTCTCCTGAAAGTTTGAAATAATTCAAATGCATGCATCTTCCCAGAACCCTCAGTCTGATTGGTAGAATTTGCTTCTTTGCTGATTGATACATTAGCTTTCTTTAGGGCTTCCCCAGCGGTACAGCAGTAAAGAATCTGCCTGGGAGACCTGGGAGACCTGGGTTTGATCCCTGGGTTGGGAAGATCCCTTGGAGGAGGGCATGGAAACACACTCCAGTGTTCTTACCTGGAGAATCTCATGGAGAGAGGAGCCTGATGGGTACAGTCCATAGTGTTGCAAAGAGTTGGACGTGAGAGAAGAAATTTAGCATGCACACATACTAGCTTTCATGTTGTCATTTCTGTTGTTCAGTCACTTAGTCATGTCTGACTCTTTGTGACCCCATGGACTGTAGCACTCCAATTTCCCTGTCCTTCACCATCTCCTGGGATTGCTCAAACTCATGTCCATTGAGCTGGTGAAGCCACTCAACCATCTTTTCCTCTGTTATCCCCTTCTCCTCCTGCTTTCAATCTTTCTTAGCATCAGGGTCTTTTCTAGTGAGTCAGCTCTTTGCATCAGGTGGCCAAAGTATTGGAGCTTCAGCATCAACTTTCCAATGAATATTCAGTACTGATTTCCTTTAGGATTGAATGGTTTAACCTCCTTGCAGTCAAAGGGTGTCTCAAGAACCTTCTGCAACACCGCAGGTCAAAAGCATCAATTCTTTGGCGTTCAGCCTTTTTCATGGTTCAACTCTCATGTCCATACGTAACTAATGGAAAAATCACAGCTTTGACTATGTGGACCTTTGCTGGCAAACTAATGTCTCTGCCTTTTAATATGTTGTCTAGGTTTGTCATAGCTTTTCTTCCAAGTAGTGAGCATATTTCAGTTTCATGGCTGCAGTCACTATCTGCAATGATTTTGGAGCCCAAGAAAATGAAGTCTGTCACTGTTTCTATTATTTCCCCATCTGTTTGCCATGAAGTGATGGGACTGGATGCCATGATCTTAGTTTTCTGAATGTTGAGCTTTAAGCCAGTTTTTTCAGTTTCCTCTTTCACTTTTATCAAGAGGCTCTTAGTTCCTCTTTCCTTTCTGCCATATGGGTGGTGTCATTTGCATATTTGAAGTTATTGACATTTCTCCCCGCAATCTTGATTCCCGCTTGTGCTTCATTCAACCCAGTATTTCATATGATGTAGTCTGCATAAAAGTTAAATAAACAGGGGGACAATGTACAGCCTTGACATACTCCTTTCCCGATTTGGAAACAGTCCGTTGTTCCATGTCCAGTTCTAAATGTTGCTTCTTGACTTGCATACAGGTTTTCAGGAGGCAGGTAAGGTGGTCTGGTATTCTCATCTCTTGAAGAATTTTCCAGTTTGTTGTAATCCACACAGTTGAAGTTTTAGTGTTGTCAGAAGCAGAAGTAGATGTTTTCCTGGAATTCTCTTGCTTTTTTGATGATCCAGTGGATGTTGGCAATTTGATCTCTGGTTCCTCTGCTTTTCCTAAATACAGCTTGCACATCTGGGAGTTCTTGGTTCATGTACTGTTGGAGCCTAACTTTGAGAATTTTGAGGATTACTTTGTTAGCATGTGGAGAAGGCAATGGCACCCCACTCCAGTGCTCTTGCCTGGAAAATCCCATGGACGGAGGAGCCTGGTGGGCTGCAGTCCATGGGGTCGCTAAGAGTCGGACACAACTGAGCGACTTCACTTTCACTTTTCACTTTCATGCATTGGAGAAGGAAATGGCAACCCACTCCAGTGTTCTTGCCTGGAGAATCCCAGGGATGGGGGAGCTTGGTGGGCTGCTGTCTATGGGGTCGCACAGAGTCGGACACGACAGAAGCGACTTAGCAGCAGCAGCAGCAGCAGCAGCAGCAGTTGTTAGCATGTGAAATAAGTGCAATTGTGTGGTAGTTTGAACATTGTTTGACAGACCTTCTTTGGGATTGTAATGCAAACTGTTTCCAGTCCTGTGGCCACTGCTATGTTTTCCAGATTAGATTTCATGTTAACTCTATAAACTCAAATGATTTTCAACTCTGCATCTGAAAAAACTAATTCTCTGAAAGTTTTGTTTGTCATTTTGTTTCTTTTGTTGTCATTATTGTTTCCCTATCTTAGCCAAAGGTTAGAAAACCCAAGTAATTCTTTCAGTATTTTCAAATTAACCCTCAAAATGCACGTGAATTTCATTATAGATCTTGACAAAAGGATTTATATGATTTTAGTTTACTGTTCTCTCATTCCATCTCATTGTTCTATACCACTGCAAACTTAAAGTTTACTTATTATCTTCCTTACTATCCAACCTTACTATCTTTCTTACAGTTTACAATTCGAGATGGTGCCTTTTATCACATCTCAGGCCAGGAGTCAATTCAACATTTTCTTGAAGACCTCTGGCCCACTATAAGACCAATTTTTGTGTTATCTAGGATTCTTCATTCGCAAGATACAGACAATGACAACTGGGCCAAAATAAGCCAAAAATTATTTTTAAAAATCAGCAGTTAAAAAAAAAATCAAGGGAAAACTTTGACTTTGCAACATACATCAAAAGAGAGCAACTCCAGGATCCAGGTGGCAGGACCAATAATCAGCAGCCTGTAGTCTGAAATTGGATAAATCTATGCCAAACATTTTCTGTATTTATCACCTCCCAAGAGAATAAGGCTTAGTGATGAAAGTCAGACCGCAAGCTTACTCCTTGATCATGGGAATACAACACTAGTTAAGTGACAATTTCATTAAGATATCAGATAATTGCCAAAACAAGAACAGAGATAACTGTTACTAAAAATGAAGGAATGTAAGATGTATAGGCAAAAGTAATGGATGACTTCTACTTTAAGTCAATAAGACTGCAATGAACATTGGACAGTAAGCAGTAAGAAGAAATCTCTATGACTAAATGCCTTAAGGACCCATATTTCTCTAAATATTTTTTAGAGAAAAGAAGGAAGAAGGAAAAACCTTTGGATACCAAAACATTAACTGCTGTTTTCTACATACTGTTTCTATAAATCTTTTAAATCAGAAACTTAACAATTTTTTTATATTTTCTAATGATTTTATAATAAATTTTTATTTCATTCAAAATGAGTAAAACATATTTTTAAAAAATATCAGGGAACTTCCCATTTCTGCTCAGAACAGATAAACTGCTACTCTATTTATCTTTATTCCATAAACCACCATAAAATATATAAGGCAAATATTTTCAGGAATTGTTCAACGGCAAGTACAAGATTGCTATTCTTAAGAGGAACACGTGAACTGAATCCCACATTTCCTCTGGAATTCTGCTTTGGAATATTTTATAAACTGGAACGTGGTACATTCAGCCCAGGTAGAGCAGGTTGAACTCACTAAGCTAAAGAGACAGAGGTTGGATTTGGGAACTGCTGGAGTTTCTGGAATTTGCATATCCCTGTACTAGCTAATACAAAATCTTCATAGGGGTTCCTTGAGGTCTTCACGGAAGCCTGGGCTATGAAACAGGCTTTGTAAGGAGAAAGTGTCAATCATAGCTGTGAGAGATAAAGAAGATACTAGAAATGATATAGTTATTTGAGAGTTTGGAGTTCTGGCCTGCTTAAACTGGAGAAATATTACTAAACACTTTGAACAACTGATTGAAATTCCAGAAAAAACACCTTGTAGGATTAAGTATAATGCTCTAGGTTAAATTCCATGCCCTAAAACTATGGAAAAAACTAAAATATGCCATCTCCTAAAACCAAGCCTTTCCAGACCAATCAGAATCACCATAAATTTAACTGTCTGTCAGAATAAATCTCAGCACCATTTAAAGGAAGACAGTGTAGCCTATAATCCTACAATGTAGCACCCCAAAATGCCAAACATACAATAGAAAGTACTAGACATATGAGAAATGATAAAAATGCAACCCCCATTTAAAAAAATGATAACAGAAATAGAAAAGACCTCAAGATGATGGAGATGTTGGAATTATAGACAGTGATTAAAACCTATGCAATTATATTTAAAGATGTGAAAGAAAAGATGGACATAATCATGAGATGGAAAATGTCAGCAGAGAACTGAAAATGATAAAAAGAAGAAAGCAAAAGTAAATTTATTTAAAGGGCTTAATAGCAGCTAGAGACAGACAGATATACAGTGTCAATTTCCTGCAAAGGCATCAAATTAAATGGGGGGGGATATAAATATAAATGTAAATATAAATTTTCATCATTTGTTGGTGAAGAAACTCGACAAATATATGGGGGAAAGTGAACCTCTACCTTTACATTATAAC